>NW_028248540.1:0-1200000 GCF_964263255.1 Lissotriton vulgaris | reverse complement strand
CAAATATTGTCCTAGGTCCTTTCATCTCACCACCTTAGTCTTCAGCTGGGCATCCTGTCCACATTGCTCCATTTTCTATACCATGATATAAGTATCCTATTGCGTACTAGGCAACTGATTGGCCCTCATGTCAGATGACACCCTGCTGTAGCTTTGTGATGTAATGGCACCACTTGACCAATCACCCTGGGTGACGATTACACCGGAGGACCAGACATCAGCAATTACAAACTAGGTAACTATCTGTGAATATGACTGCACAGCAAGTAAGAGGAGTAAGGGGGAAGTACAGTGCGCCATTGAAAGTATTGGGCTCCTATTTAAAGAGGGCTAGAGTTAGAAGAAGCAACTGATTGGCCCTCATGTCAGATGGCATTCTGCTGTAGCTTTGTGATGTAATGGCACCACTTGACCAATCGCCCTGGGTGACGATTACACCGGAGGACCAGACGCCACCAATTACACACCAGGTAATTATCTGGGAATATGACTGCACAGCAAGTAGGAGGTGTTGTGGGAAAGTACTCTGCGCCATGGAAAGCATTGGGCTCCTATTCAAAGAGGGCTAGAGTTAGAAGAACACAGTTTCTAAATAGCAGTCCATCTGGAGTATCAGAGTCCCACTCACAGAGAGCAGGGAAACAGGTTAAATAGCTTCCCTCCATCTGAATGCAAGTCATTTGCTCTAACCTAAGACAGCTCATTCCAGCCTGAAGGATGTTAATTAACTCAAGGGACATATTGCCTGCACAAGTATCTAAAGAAGATTTTCTCAGACACTTAGACAGACAAAGTCTTTGATAAACTATCAGGATGGCCATTGCGTCATCCATATTGCTACCGTCTTAGAAGATTATATTTATGCGGAAGACCCCAATAAAAGGCACTGAGAGCTATCAGATGCTATGAACTTTTTATTAATGGCAAAATGATTAATTGAGATTTTGACTTACCATATATATTGATCGAGGCATGGAGAAGGCTGAGGAATGAGCTTTCTTTTTTTTTTCATCTCAGCAAGCAGAGAAATATTCCTCTGCAACACTGCCTCTGCTGGCCATTCAGTATAATCTGCAGATGGAAAAGTCCACTGTTAGTCTTTTTTTAGAACTTGAATATTTCCAAACCAAATGCAACACTACCAAAACATGATTTTTATAAAGGGTCAATTAGCACTATGGCATGTCTCATATTGTGAAAATCCAAAACTCACTAAAAATTATAATCTTAATTTAGATTTCAACCTAGCAGACTTCTTTCAATCCTCTGCCTCATTTGCTGATACTCTCTACACAACCCTATCACCTATATGAGGACTTAGATAGAAAGCTCTCTTTGGCAGCCAAGAGATAGAGTACCCTTCTCACAGGAATTATTTCAGGTTATGGTACACCATAGCAATTCAGTGATCTGATACGTTAAGGGAGGAAGGTTTATGCTACGGTTTGTGGGAATAATAAAAACAACAGATTCTAACATCTTCATTTTAGTGCATCCCTATCACTTAACCTATAGAGAACTCCAGAATGGTAAGATCAACCACTCCTTCAAACAAATGTATAAGTCTCAAATATTGTCCTAGGTCCTTTCATCTCACCACCTTAGTCTTCAGCTGGGCATCCTGTCCACATTGCTCCATTTTCTATACCATGATATAAGTATCCTATTGCGTACTAGGCAACTGATTGGCCCTCATGTCAGATGACACCCTGCTGTAGCTTTGTGATGTAATGGCACCACTTGACCAATCACCCTGGGTGACGATTACACCGGAGGACCAGACATCAGCAATTACAAACTAGGTAACTATCTGTGAATATGACTGCACAGCAAGTAAGAGGAGTAAGGGGGAAGTACAGTGCGCCATTGAAAGTATTGGGCTCCTATTTAAAGAGGGCTAGAGTTAGAAGAAGCAACTGATTGGCCCTCATGTCAGATGGCATTCTGCTGTAGCTTTGTGATGTAATGGCACCACTTGACCAATCGCCCTGGGTGACGATTACACCGGAGGACCAGACGTCACCAATTACACACCAGGTAATTATCTGGGAATATGACTGCACAGCAAGTAGGAGGTGTTGTGGGAAAGTACTCTGCGCCATGGAAAGCATTGGGCTCCTATTCAAAGAGGGCTAGAGTTAGAAGAACACAGTTTCTAAATAGCAGTCCATCTGGAGTATCAGAGTCCCACTCACAGAGAGCAGGGAAACAGGTTAAATAGCTTCCCTCCATCTGAATGCAAGTCATTTGCTCTAACCTAAGACAGCTCATTCCAGCCTGAAGGATGTTAATTAACTCAAGGGACATATTGCCTGCACAAGTATCTAAAGAAGATTTTCTCAGACACTTAGACAGACAAAGTCTTTGATAAACTATCAGGATGGCCATTGCGTCATCCATATTGCTACCGTCTTAGAAGATTATATTTATGCGGAAGACCCCACTAAAAGGCACTGAGAGCTATCAGATGCTATGAACTTTTTATTAATGGCAAAATGATTAATTGAGATTTTGACTTACCATATATATTGATCGAGGCATGGAGAAGGCTGAGGAATGAGCTTTCTTTTTTTTTTTCATCTCAGCAAGCAGAGAAATATTCCTCTGCAACACTGCCTCTGCTGGCCATTCAGTATAATCTGCAGATGGAAAAGTCCACTGTTAGTCTTTTTTTAGAACTTGAATATTTCCAAACCAAATGCAACACTACCAAAACATGATTTTTATAAAGGGTCAATTAGCACTATGGCATGTCTCATATTGTGAAAATCCAAATCTCACTAAAAATTATAATCTTAATTTAGATTTCAACCTAGCAGACTTCTTTCAATCCTCTGCCTCATTTGCTGGTACTCTCTACACAACCCTATCACCTATATGAGGACTTAGATAGAAAGCTCTCTTTGGCAGCCAAGAGATAGAGTACCCTTCTCACAGGAATTATTTCAGGTTATGGTACACCGTAGCAATTCAGTGATCTGATACGTTAAGGGAGGAAGGTTTATGCTACGGTTTGTGGGAATAATAAAAACAACAGATTCTAACATCTTCATTTTAGTGCATCCCTATCACTTAACCTATAGAGAACTCCAGAATGGTAAGATCAACCACTCCTTCAAACAAATGTATAAGTCTCAAATATTGTCCTAGGTCCTTTCATCTCACCACCTTAGTCTTCAGCTGGGCATCCTGTCCACATTGCTCCATTTTCTATACCATGATATAAGTATCCTATTGCGTACTAGGCAACTGATTGGCCCTCATGTCAGATGACACCCTGCTGTAGCTTTGTGATGTAATGGCACCACTTGACCAATCACCCTGGGTGACGATTACACCGGAGGACCAGACATCAGCAATTACAAACTAGGTAACTATCTGTGAATATGACTGCACAGCAAGTAAGAGGAGTAAGTGGGAAGTACAGTGCGCCATTGAAAGTATTGGGCTCCTATTTAAAGAGGGCTAGAGTTAGAAGAAGCAACTGATTGGCCCTCATGTCAGATGGCATTCTGCTGTAGCTTTGTGATGTAATGGCACCACTTGACCAATCGCCCTGGGTGACGATTACACCGGAGGACCAGACGTCACCAATTACACACCAGGTAATTATCTGGGAATATGACTGCACAGCAAGTAGGAGGTGTTGTGGGAAAGTACTCTGCGCCATGGAAAGCATTGGGCTCCTATTCAAAGAGGGCTAGAGTTAGAAGAACACAGTTTCTAAATAGCAGTCCATCTGGAGTATCAGAGTCCCACTCACAGAGAGCAGGGAAACAGGTTAAATAGCTTCCCTCCATCTGAATGTAAGTCATTTGCTCTAACCTAAGACAGCTCATTCCAGCCTGAAGGATGGTAATTAACTCAAGGGACATATTGCCTGCACAAGTATCTAAAGAAGATTTTCTCAGACACTTAGACAGACAAAGTCTTTGATAAACTATCAGGATGGCCATTGCGTCATCCATATTGCTACCGTCTTAGAAGATTATATTTATGCGGAAGACCCCAATAAAAGGCACTGAGAGCTATCAGATGCTATGAACTTTTTATTAATGGCAAAATGATTAATTGAGATTTTGACTTACCATATATATTGATCGAGGCATGGAGAAGGCTGAGGAATGAGCTTTCTTTTTTTTTTTCATCTCAGCAAGCAGAGAAATATTCCTCTGCAACACTGCCTCTGCTGGCCATTCAGTATAATCTGCAGATGGAAAAGTCCACTGTTAGTCTTTTTTTAGAACTTGAATATTTCCAAACCAAATGCAACACTTCCAAAAAATGATTTTTATAAAGGGTCAATTAGCACTATGGCATGTCTCATATTGTGAAAATCCAAAACTCACTAAAAATTATAATCTTAATTTAGATTTCAACCTAGCAGACTTCTTTCAATCCTCTGCCTCATTTGCTGGTACTCTCTACACAACCCTATCACCTATATGAGGACTTAGATAGAAAGCTCTCTTTGGCAGCCAAGAGATAGAGTACCCTTCTCACAGGAATTATTTCAGGTTATGGTACACCGTAGCAATTCAGTGATCTGATACGTTAAGGGAGGAAGGTTTATGCTACGGTTTGTGGGAATAATAAAAACAACAGATTCTAACATCTTCATTTTAGTGCATCCCTATCACTTAACCTATAGAGAACTCCAGAATGGTAAGATCAACCACTCCTTCAAACAAATGTATAAGTCTCAAATATTGTCCTAGGTCCTTTCATCTCACCACCTTAGTCTTCAGCTGGGCATCCTGTCCACATTGCTCCATTTTCTATACCATGATATAAGTATCCTATTGCGTACTAGGCAACTGATTGGCCCTCATGTCAGATGACACCCTGCTGTAGCTTTGTGATGTAATGGCACCACTTGACCAATCACCCTGGGTGACGATTACACCGGAGGACCAGACATCAGCAATTACAAACTAGGTAACTATCTGTGAATATGACTGCACAGCAAGTAAGAGGAGTAAGGGGGAAGTACAGTGCGCCATTGAAAGTATTGGGCTCCTATTTAAAGAGGGCTAGAGTTAGAAGAAGCAACTGATTGGCCCTCATGTCAGATGGCATTCTGCTGTAGCTTTGTGATGTAATGGCACCACTTGACCAATCGCCCTGGGTGACGATTACACCGGAGGACCAGACGTCACCAATTACACACCAGGTAATTATCTGGGAATATGACTGCACAGCAAGTAGGAGGTGTTGTGGGAAAGTACTCTGCGCCATGGAAAGCATTGGGCTCCTATTCAAAGAGGGCTAGAGTTAGAAGAACACAGTTTCTAAATAGCAGTCCATCTGGAGTATCAGAGTCCCACTCACAGAGAGCAGGGAAACAGGTTAAATAGCTTCCCTCCATCTGAATGTAAGTCATTTGCTCTAACCTAAGACAGCTCATTCCAGCCTGAAGGATGGTAATTAACTCAAGGGACATATTGCCTGCACAAGTATCTAAAGAAGATTTTCTCAGACACTTAGACAGACAAAGTCTTTGATAAACTATCAGGATGGCCATTGCGTCATCCATATTGCTACCCTCTTAGAAGATTATATTTATGCGTTAGACCCCACTAAAAGGCACTGAGAGCTATCAGATGGTATGAACTTTTTATTAATGGCAAAATGATTAATTGAGATTTTGACTTACCATATATATTGATCGAGACATGGAGAAGGCTGAGGAATGAGCTTTTTTTTTTTTTTTCATCTCAGCAAGCAGAGAAATATTCCTCTGCAACACTGCCTCTGCTGGCCATTCAGTATAATCTGCAGATGGAAAAGTCCACTGTTAGTCTTTTTTTAGAACTTGAATATTTCCAAACCAAATGCAACACTTCCAAAAAATGATTTTTATAAAGGGTCAATTAGCACTATGGCATGTCTCATATTGTGAAAATTCAAAACTCACTAAAAATTATAATCTTAATTTAGATTTCAACCTAGCAGACTTCTTTCAATCCTATGCCTCATTTGCTGATACTCTCTACACAACCCTATCACCTATATGAGGACTTAGATAGAAAGCTCTCTTTGGCAGCCAAGAGATAGAGTACCCTTCTCACAGGAATTATTTCAGGTTATGGTACACCATAGCAATTGAGTGATCTGATACGTTAAGGGAGGAAGGTTTATGCTACGGTTTGTGGGAATAATAAAAACAACAGATTTTAACATCTTCATTTTAGTGCATCCCTATCACTTAACCTATAGAGAACTCCAGAAGGGTAAGATCAACCACTCCTTCAAACAAATGTATAAGTCTCAAATATTGTCCTAGGTCCTTTCATCTCACCACCTTAGTCTTCAGCTGGGCATCCTGTCCACATTGCTCCATTTTCTATACCATGATATAAGTATCCTATTGCGTACTAGGCAACTGATTGGCCCTCATGTCAGATGACACCCTGCTGTAGCTTTGTGATGTAATGGCACCACTTGACCAATCACCCTGGGTGACGATTACACCGGAGGACCAGACATCAGCAATTACAAACTAGGTAACTATCTGTGAATATGACTGCACAGCAAGTAAGAGGAGTAAGGGGGAAGTACAGTGCGCCATTGAAAGTATTGGGCTCCTATTTAAAGAGGGCTAGAGTTAGAAGAAGCAACTGATTGGCCCTCATGTCAGATGGCATTCTGCTGTAGCTTTGTGATGTAATGGCACCACTTGACCAATCGCCCTGGGTGACGATTACACCGGAGGACCAGACGTCACCAATTACACACCAGGTAATTATCTGGGAATATGACTGCACAGCAAGTCGGAGGTGTTGTGGGAAAGTACTCTGCACCATGGAAAGCATTGGGCTCCTATTCAAAGAGGGCTAGAGTTAGAAGAACACAGTTTCTAAATAGCAGTCCATCTGGAGTATCAGAGTCCCACTCACAGAGAGCAGGGAAACAGGTTAAATAGCTTCCCTCCATCTGAATGCAAGTCATTTGCTCTAACCTAAGACAGCTCATTCCAGCCTGAAGGATGTTAATTAACTCAAGGGACATATTGCCTGCACAAGTATCTAAAGAAGATTTTCTCAGACACTTAGACAGACAAAGTCTTTGATAAACTATCAGGATGGCCATTGCGTCATCCATATTGCTACCGTCTTAGAAGATTATATTTATGCGGAAGACCCCAATAAAAGGCACTGAGAGCTATCAGATGGTATGAACTTTTTATTAATGGCAAAATGATTAATTGAGATTTTGACTTACCATATATATTGATCGAGGCATGGAGAAGGCTGAGGAATGAGCTTTCTTTTTTTTTTTTCATCTCAGCAAGCAGAGAAATATTCCTCTGCAACACTGCCTCTGCTGGCCATTCAGTATAATCTGCAGATGGAAAAGTCCACTGTTAGTCTTTTTTTAGAACTTGAATATTTCCAAACCAAATGCAACACTACCAAAACATGATTTTTATAAAGGGTCAATTAGCACTATGGCATGTCTCATATTGTGAAAATCCAAATCTCACTAAAAATTATAATCTTAATTTAGATTTCAACCTAGCAGACTTCTTTCAATCCTCTGCCTCATTTGCTGGTACTCTCTACACAACCCTATCACCTATATGAGGACTTAGATAGAAAGCTCTCTTTGGCAGCCAAGAGATAGAGTACCCTTCTCACAGGAATTATTTCAGGTTATGGTACACCGTAGCAATTCAGTGATCTGATACGTTAAGGGAGGAAGGTTTATGCTACGGTTTGTGGGAATAATAAAAACAACAGATTCTAACATCTTCATTTTAGTGCATCCCTATCACTTAACCTATAGAGAACTCCAGAATGGTAAGATCAACCACTCCTTCAAACAAATGTATAAGTCTCAAATATTGTCCTAGGTCCTTTCATCTCACCACCTTAGTCTTCAGCTGGGCATCCTGTCCACATTGCTCCATTTTCTATACCATGATATAAGTATCCTATTGCGTACTAGGCAACTGATTGGCCCTCATGTCAGATGACACCCTGCTGTAGCTTTGTGATGTAATGGCACCACTTGACCAATCACCCTGGGTGACGATTACACCGGAGGACCAGACATCAGCAATTACAAACTAGGTAACTATCTGTGAATATGACTGCACAGCAAGTAAGAGGAGTAAGTGGGAAGTACAGTGCGCCATTGAAAGTATTGGGCTCCTATTTAAAGAGGGCTAGAGTTAGAAGAAGCAACTGATTGGCCCTCATGTCAGATGGCATTCTGCTGTAGCTTTGTGATGTAATGGCACCACTTGACCAATCGCCCTGGGTGACGATTACACCGGAGGACCAGACGTCACCAATTACACACCAGGTAATTATCTGGGAATATGACTGCACAGCAAGTAGGAGGTGTTGTGGGAAAGTACTCTGCGCCATGGAAAGCATTGGGCTCCTATTCAAAGAGGGCTAGAGTTAGAAGAACACAGTTTCTAAATAGCAGTCCATCTGGAGTATCAGAGTCCCACTCACAGAGAGCAGGGAAACAGGTTAAATAGCTTCCCTCCATCTGAATGTAAGTCATTTGCTCTAACCTAAGACAGCTCATTCCAGCCTGAAGGATGGTAATTAACTCAAGGGACATATTGCCTGCACAAGTATCTAAAGAAGATTTTCTCAGACACTTAGACAGACAAAGTCTTTGATAAACTATCAGGATGGCCATTGCGTCATCCATATTGCTACCGTCTTAGAAGATTATATTTATGCGGAAGACCCCAATAAAAGGCACTGAGAGCTATCAGATGCTATGAACTTTTTATTAATGGCAAAATGATTAATTGAGATTTTGACTTACCATATATATTGATCGAGGCATGGAGAAGGCTGAGGAATGAGCTTTCTTTTTTTTTTTCATCTCAGCAAGCAGAGAAATATTCCTCTGCAACACTGCCTCTGCTGGCCATTCAGTATAATCTGCAGATGGAAAAGTCCACTGTTAGTCTTTTTTTAGAACTTGAATATTTCCAAACCAAATGCAACACTTCCAAAAAATGATTTTTATAAAGGGTCAATTAGCACTATGGCATGTCTCATATTGTGAAAATCCAAAACTCACTAAAAATTATAATCTTAATTTAGATTTCAACCTAGCAGACTTCTTTCAATCCTCTGCCTCATTTGCTGGTACTCTCTACACAACCCTATCACCTATATGAGGACTTAGATAGAAAGCTCTCTTTGGCAGCCAAGAGATAGAGTACCCTTCTCACAGGAATTATTTCAGGTTATGGTACACCGTAGCAATTCAGTGATCTGATACGTTAAGGGAGGAAGGTTTATGCTACGGTTTGTGGGAATAATAAAAACAACAGATTCTAACATCTTCATTTTAGTGCATCCCTATCACTTAACCTATAGAGAACTCCAGAATGGTAAGATCAACCACTCCTTCAAACAAATGTATAAGTCTCAAATATTGTCCTAGGTCCTTTCATCTCACCACCTTAGTCTTCAGCTGGGCATCCTGTCCACATTGCTCCATTTTCTATACCATGATATAAGTATCCTATTGCGTACTAGGCAACTGATTGGCCCTCATGTCAGATGACACCCTGCTGTAGCTTTGTGATGTAATGGCACCACTTGACCAATCACCCTGGGTGACGATTACACCGGAGGACCAGACATCAGCAATTACAAACTAGGTAACTATCTGTGAATATGACTGCACAGCAAGTAAGAGGAGTAAGGGGGAAGTACAGTGCGCCATTGAAAGTATTGGGCTCCTATTTAAAGAGGGCTAGAGTTAGAAGAAGCAACTGATTGGCCCTCATGTCAGATGGCATTCTGCTGTAGCTTTGTGATGTAATGGCACCACTTGACCAATCGCCCTGGGTGACGATTACACCGGAGGACCAGACGTCACCAATTACACACCAGGTAATTATCTGGGAATATGACTGCACAGCAAGTAGGAGGTGTTGTGGGAAAGTACTCTGCGCCATGGAAAGCATTGGGCTCCTATTCAAAGAGGGCTAGAGTTAGAAGAACACAGTTTCTAAATAGCAGTCCATCTGGAGTATCAGAGTCCCACTCACAGAGAGCAGGGAAACAGGTTAAATAGCTTCCCTCCATCTGAATGTAAGTCATTTGCTCTAACCTAAGACAGCTCATTCCAGCCTGAAGGATGGTAATTAACTCAAGGGACATATTGCCTGCACAAGTATCTAAAGAAGATTTTCTCAGACACTTAGACAGACAAAGTCTTTGATAAACTATCAGGATGGCCATTGCGTCATCCATATTGCTACCCTCTTAGAAGATTATATTTATGCGTTAGACCCCACTAAAAGGCACTGAGAGCTATCAGATGGTATGAACTTTTTATTAATGGCAAAATGATTAATTGAGATTTTGACTTACCATATATATTGATCGAGACATGGAGAAGGCTGAGGAATGAGCTTTTTTTTTTTTTTTCATCTCAGCAAGCAGAGAAATATTCCTCTGCAACACTGCCTCTGCTGGCCATTCAGTATAATCTGCAGATGGAAAAGTCCACTGTTAGTCTTTTTTTAGAACTTGAATATTTCCAAACCAAATGCAACACTTCCAAAAAATGATTTTTATAAAGGGTCAATTAGCACTATGGCATGTCTCATATTGTGAAAATTCAAAACTCACTAAAAATTATAATCTTAATTTAGATTTCAACCTAGCAGACTTCTTTCAATCCTATGCCTCATTTGCTGATACTCTCTACACAACCCTATCACCTATATGAGGACTTAGATAGAAAGCTCTCTTTGGCAGCCAAGAGATAGAGTACCCTTCTCACAGGAATTATTTCAGGTTATGGTACACCATAGCAATTGAGTGATCTGATACGTTAAGGGAGGAAGGTTTATGCTACGGTTTGTGGGAATAATAAAAACAACAGATTTTAACATCTTCATTTTAGTGCATCCCTATCACTTAACCTATAGAGAACTCCAGAAGGGTAAGATCAACCACTCCTTCAAACAAATGTATAAGTCTCAAATATTGTCCTAGGTCCTTTCATCTCACCACCTTAGTCTTCAGCTGGGCATCCTGTCCACATTGCTCCATTTTCTATACCATGATATAAGTATCCTATTGCGTACTAGGCAACTGATTGGCCCTCATGTCAGATGACACCCTGCTGTAGCTTTGTGATGTAAGGGCACCACTTGACCAATCACCCTGGGTGACGATTACACCGGAGGACCAGACATCAGCAATTACAAACTAGGTAACTATCTGTGAATATGACTGCACAGCAAGTAAGAGGAGTAAGGGGGAAGTACAGTGCGCCATTGAAAGTATTGGGCTCCTATTTAAAGAGGGCTAGAGTTAGAAGAAGCAACTGATTGGCCCTCATGTCAGATGGCATTCTGCTGTAGCTTTGTGATGTAATGGCACCACTTGACCAATCGCCCTGGGTGACGATTACACCGGAGGACCAGACGTCACCAATTACACACCAGGTAATTATCTGGGAATATGACTGCACAGCAAGTCGGAGGTGTTGTGGGAAAGTACTCTGCACCATGGAAAGCATTGGGCTCCTATTCAAAGAGGGCTAGAGTTAGAAGAACACAGTTTCTAAATAGCAGTCCATCTGGAGTATCAGAGTCCCACTCACAGAGAGCAGGGAAACAGGTTAAATAGCTTCCCTCCATCTGAATGCAAGTCATTTGCTCTAACCTAAGACAGCTCATTCCAGCCTGAAGGATGTTAATTAACTCAAGGGACATATTGCCTGCACAAGTATCTAAAGAAGATTTTCTCAGACACTTAGACAGACAAAGTCTTTGATAAACTATCAGGATGGCCATTGCGTCATCCATATTGCTACCGTCTTAGAAGATTATATTTATGCGGAAGACCCCAATAAAAGGCACTGAGAGCTATCAGATGGTATGAACTTTTTATTAATGGCAAAATGATTAATTGAGATTTTGACTTACCATATATATTGATCGAGGCATGGAGAAGGCTGAGGAATGAGCTTTCTTTTTTTTTTTTCATCTCAGCAAGCAGAGAAATATTCCTCTGCAACACTGCCTCTGCTGGCCATTCAGTATAATCTGCAGATGGAAAAGTCCACTGTTAGTCTTTTTTTAGAACTTGAATATTTCCAAACCAAATGCAACACTTCCAAAAAATGATTTTTATAAAGGGTCAATTAGCACTATGGCATGTCTCATATTGTGAAAATTCAAAACTCACTAAAAATTATAATCTTAATTTAGATTTCAACCTAGCAGACTTCTTTCAATCCTATGCCTCATTTGCTGATACTCTCTACACAACCCTATCACCTATATGAGGACTTAGATAGAAAGCTCTCTTTGGCAGCCAAGAGATAGAGTACCCTTCTCACAGGAATTATTTCAGGTTATGGTACACCATAGCAATTGAGTGATCTGATACGTTAAGGGAGGAAGGTTTATGCTACGGTTTGTGGGAATAATAAAAACAACAGATTTTAACATCTTCATTTTAGTGCATCCCTATCACTTAACCTATAGAGAACTCCAGAATGGTAAGATCAACCACTCCTTCAAACAAATGTATAAGTCTCAAATATTGTCCTAGGTCCTTTCATCTCACCACCTTAGTCTTCAGCTGGGCATCCTGTCCACATTGCTCCATTTTCTATACCATGATATAAGTATCCTATTGCGTACTAGGCAACTGATTGGCCCTCATGTCAGATGACACCCTGCTGTAGCTTTGTGATGTAATGGCACCACTTGACCAATCACCCTGGGTGACGATTACACCGGAGGACCAGACATCAGCAATTACAAACTAGGTAACTATCTGTGAATATGACTGCACAGCAAGTAAGAGGAGTAAGGGGGAAGTACAGTGCGCCATTGAAAGTATTGGGCTCCTATTTAAAGAGGGCTAGAGTTAGAAGAAGCAACTGATTGGCCCTCATGTCAGATGGCATTCTGCTGTAGCTTTGTGATGTAATGGCACCACTTGACCAATCGCCCTGGGTGACGATTACACCGGAGGACCAGACGTCACCAATTACACACCAGGTAATTATCTGGGAATATGACTGCACAGCAAGTCGGAGGTGTTGTGGGAAAGTACTCTGCACCATGGAAAGCATTGGGCTCCTATTCAAAGAGGGCTAGAGTTAGAAGAACACAGTTTCTAAATAGCAGTCCATCTGGAGTATCAGAGTCCCACTCACAGAGAGCAGGGAAACAGGTTAAATAGCTTCCCTCCATCTGAATGCAAGTCATTTGCTCTAACCTAAGACAGCTCATTCCAGCCTGAAGGATGTTAATTAACTCAAGGGACATATTGCCTGCACAAGTATCTAAAGAAGATTTTCTCAGACACTTAGACAGACAAAGTCTTTGATAAACTATCAGGATGGCCATTGCGTCATCCATATTGCTACCGTCTTAGAAGATTATATTTATGCGGAAGACCCCAATAAAAGGCACTGAGAGCTATCAGATGGTATGAACTTTTTATTAATGGCAAAATGATTAATTGAGATTTTGACTTACCATATATATTGATCGAGGCATGGAGAAGGCTGAGGAATGAGCTTTCTTTTTTTTTTTTCATCTCAGCAAGCAGAGAAATATTCCTCTGCAACACTGCCTCTGCTGGCCATTCAGTATAATCTGCAGATGGAAAAGTCCACTGTTAGTCTTTTTTTAGAACTTGAATATTTCCAAACCAAATGCAACACTTCCAAAAAATGATTTTTATAAAGGGTCAATTAGCACTATGGCATGTCTCATATTGTGAAAATTCAAAACTCACTAAAAATTATAATCTTAATTTAGATTTCAACCTAGCAGACTTCTTTCAATCCTATGCCTCATTTGCTGATACTCTCTACACAACCCTATCACCTATATGAGGACTTAGATAGAAAGCTCTCTTTGGCAGCCAAGAGATAGAGTACCCTTCTCACAGGAATTATTTCAGGTTATGGTACACCATAGCAATTGAGTGATCTGATACGTTAAGGGAGGAAGGTTTATGCTACGGTTTGTGGGAATAATAAAAACAACAGATTTTAACATCTTCATTTTAGTGCATCCCTATCACTTAACCTATAGAGAACTCCAGAATGGTAAGATCAACCACTCCTTCAAACAAATGTATAAGTCTCAAATATTGTCCTAGGTCCTTTCATCTCACCACCTTAGTCTTCAGCTGGGCATCCTGTCCACATTGCTCCATTTTCTATACCATGATATAAGTATCCTATTGCGTACTAGGCAACTGATTGGCCCTCATGTCAGATGACACCCTGCTGTAGCTTTGTGATGTAATGGCACCACTTGACCAATCACCCTGGGTGACGATTACACCGGAGGACCAGACATCAGCAATTACAAACTAGGTAACTATCTGTGAATATGACTGCACAGCAAGTAAGAGGAGTAAGGGGGAAGTACAGTGCGCCATTGAAAGTATTGGGCTCCTATTTAAAGAGGGCTAGAGTTAGAAGAAGCAACTGATTGGCCCTCATGTCAGATGGCATTCTGCTGTAGCTTTGTGATGTAATGGCACCACTTGACCAATCGCCCTGGGTGACGATTACACCGGAGGACCAGACGTCACCAATTACACACCAGGTAATTATCTGGGAATATGACTGCACAGCAAGTAGGAGGTGTTGTGGGAAAGTACTCTGCGCCATGGAAAGCATTGGGCTCCTATTCAAAGAGGGCTAGAGTTAGAAGAACACAGTTTCTAAATAGCAGTCCATCTGGAGTATCAGAGTCCCACTCACAGAGAGCAGGGAAACAGGTTAAATAGCTTCCCTCCATCTGAATGCAAGTCATTTGCTCTAACCTAAGACAGCTCATTCCAGCCTGAAGGATGTTAATTAACTCAAGGGACATATTGCCTGCACAAGTATCTAAAGAAGATTTTCTCAGACACTTAGACAGACAAAGTCTTTGATAAACTATCAGGATGGCCATTGCGTCATCCATATTGCTACCGTCTTAGAAGATTATATTTATGCGGAAGACCCCACTAAAAGGCACTGAGAGCTATCAGATGCTATGAACTTTTTATTAATGGCAAAATGATTAATTGAGATTTTGACTTACCATATATATTGATCGAGGCATGGAGAAGGCTGAGGAATGAGCTTTCTTTTTTTTTTTCATCTCAGCAAGCAGAGAAATATTCCTCTGCAACACTGCCTCTGCTGGCCATTCAGTATAATCTGCAGATGGAAAAGTCCACTGTTAGTCTTTTTTTAGAACTTGAATATTTCCAAACCAAATGCAACACTACCAAAACATGATTTTTATAAAGGGTCAATTAGCACTATGGCATGTCTCATATTGTGAAAATCCAAATCTCACTAAAAATTATAATCTTAATTTAGATTTCAACCTAGCAGACTTCTTTCAATCCTCTGCCTCATTTGCTGGTACTCTCTACACAACCCTATCACCTATATGAGGACTTAGATAGAAAGCTCTCTTTGGCAGCCAAGAGATAGAGTACCCTTCTCACAGGAATTATTTCAGGTTATGGTACACCGTAGCAATTCAGTGATCTGATACGTTAAGGGAGGAAGGTTTATGCTACGGTTTGTGGGAATAATAAAAACAACAGATTCTAACATCTTCATTTTAGTGCATCCCTATCACTTAACCTATAGAGAACTCCAGAATGGTAAGATCAACCACTCCTTCAAACAAATGTATAAGTCTCAAATATTGTCCTAGGTCCTTTCATCTCACCACCTTAGTCTTCAGCTGGGCATCCTGTCCACATTGCTCCATTTTCTATACCATGATATAAGTATCCTATTGCGTACTAGGCAACTGATTGGCCCTCATGTCAGATGACACCCTGCTGTAGCTTTGTGATGTAATGGCACCACTTGACCAATCACCCTGGGTGACGATTACACCGGAGGACCAGACATCAGCAATTACAAACTAGGTAACTATCTGTGAATATGACTGCACAGCAAGTAAGAGGAGTAAGTGGGAAGTACAGTGCGCCATTGAAAGTATTGGGCTCCTATTTAAAGAGGGCTAGAGTTAGAAGAAGCAACTGATTGGCCCTCATGTCAGATGGCATTCTGCTGTAGCTTTGTGATGTAATGGCACCACTTGACCAATCGCCCTGGGTGACGATTACACCGGAGGACCAGACGTCACCAATTACACACCAGGTAATTATCTGGGAATATGACTGCACAGCAAGTAGGAGGTGTTGTGGGAAAGTACTCTGCGCCATGGAAAGCATTGGGCTCCTATTCAAAGAGGGCTAGAGTTAGAAGAACACAGTTTCTAAATAGCAGTCCATCTGGAGTATCAGAGTCCCACTCACAGAGAGCAGGGAAACAGGTTAAATAGCTTCCCTCCATCTGAATGTAAGTCATTTGCTCTAACCTAAGACAGCTCATTCCAGCCTGAAGGATGGTAATTAACTCAAGGGACATATTGCCTGCACAAGTATCTAAAGAAGATTTTCTCAGACACTTAGACAGACAAAGTCTTTGATAAACTATCAGGATGGCCATTGCGTCATCCATATTGCTACCGTCTTAGAAGATTATATTTATGCGGAAGACCCCAATAAAAGGCACTGAGAGCTATCAGATGCTATGAACTTTTTATTAATGGCAAAATGATTAATTGAGATTTTGACTTACCATATATATTGATCGAGGCATGGAGAAGGCTGAGGAATGAGCTTTCTTTTTTTTTTTCATCTCAGCAAGCAGAGAAATATTCCTCTGCAACACTGCCTCTGCTGGCCATTCAGTATAATCTGCAGATGGAAAAGTCCACTGTTAGTCTTTTTTTAGAACTTGAATATTTCCAAACCAAATGCAACACTTCCAAAAAATGATTTTTATAAAGGGTCAATTAGCACTATGGCATGTCTCATATTGTGAAAATCCAAAACTCACTAAAAATTATAATCTTAATTTAGATTTCAACCTAGCAGACTTCTTTCAATCCTCTGCCTCATTTGCTGGTACTCTCTACACAACCCTATCACCTATATGAGGACTTAGATAGAAAGCTCTCTTTGGCAGCCAAGAGATAGAGTACCCTTCTCACAGGAATTATTTCAGGTTATGGTACACCGTAGCAATTCAGTGATCTGATACGTTAAGGGAGGAAGGTTTATGCTACGGTTTGTGGGAATAATAAAAACAACAGATTTTAACATCTTCATTTTAGTGCATCCCTATCACTTAACCTATAGAGAACTCCAGAATGGTAAGATCAACCACTCCTTCAAACAAATGTATAAGTCTCAAATATTGTCCTAGGTCCTTTCATCTCACCACCTTAGTCTTCAGCTGGGCATCCTGTCCACATTGCTCCATTTTCTATACCATGATATAAGTATCCTATTGCGTACTAGGCAACTGATTGGCCCTCATGTCAGATGACACCCTGCTGTAGCTTTGTGATGTAATGGCACCACTTGACCAATCACCCTGGGTGACGATTACACCGGAGGACCAGACATCAGCAATTACAAACTAGGTAACTATCTGTGAATATGACTGCACAGCAAGTAAGAGGAGTAAGGGGGAAGTACAGTGCGCCATTGAAAGTATTGGGCTCCTATTTAAAGAGGGCTAGAGTTAGAAGAAGCAACTGATTGGCCCTCATGTCAGATGGCATTCTGCTGTAGCTTTGTGATGTAATGGCACCACTTGACCAATCGCCCTGGGTGACGATTACACCGGAGGACCAGACGTCACCAATTACACACCAGGTAATTATCTGGGAATATGACTGCACAGCAAGTCGGAGGTGTTGTGGGAAAGTACTCTGCACCATGGAAAGCATTGGGCTCCTATTCAAAGAGGGCTAGAGTTAGAAGAACACAGTTTCTAAATAGCAGTCCATCTGGAGTATCAGAGTCCCACTCACAGAGAGCAGGGAAACAGGTTAAATAGCTTCCCTCCATCTGAATGCAAGTCATTTGCTCTAACCTAAGACAGCTCATTCCAGCCTGAAGGATGTTAATTAACTCAAGGGACATATTGCCTGCACAAGTATCTAAAGAAGATTTTCTCAGACACTTAGACAGACAAAGTCTTTGATAAACTATCAGGATGGCCATTGCGTCATCCATATTGCTACCGTCTTAGAAGATTATATTTATGCGGAAGACCCCAATAAAAGGCACTGAGAGCTATCAGATGGTATGAACTTTTTATTAATGGCAAAATGATTAATTGAGATTTTGACTTACCATATATATTGATCGAGGCATGGAGAAGGCTGAGGAATGAGCTTTCTTTTTTTTTTTTCATCTCAGCAAGCAGAGAAATATTCCTCTGCAACACTGCCTCTGCTGGCCATTCAGTATAATCTGCAGATGGAAAAGTCCACTGTTAGTCTTTTTTTAGAACTTGAATATTTCCAAACCAAATGCAACACTTCCAAAAAATGATTTTTATAAAGGGTCAATTAGCACTATGGCATGTCTCATATTGTGAAAATTCAAAACTCACTAAAAATTATAATCTTAATTTAGATTTCAACCTAGCAGACTTCTTTCAATCCTATGCCTCATTTGCTGATACTCTCTACACAACCCTATCACCTATATGAGGACTTAGATAGAAAGCTCTCTTTGGCAGCCAAGAGATAGAGTACCCTTCTCACAGGAATTATTTCAGGTTATGGTACACCATAGCAATTGAGTGATCTGATACGTTAAGGGAGGAAGGTTTATGCTACGGTTTGTGGGAATAATAAAAACAACAGATTTTAACATCTTCATTTTAGTGCATCCCTATCACTTAACCTATAGAGAACTCCAGAATGGTAAGATCAACCACTCCTTCAAACAAATGTATAAGTCTCAAATATTGTCCTAGGTCCTTTCATCTCACCACCTTAGTCTTCAGCTGGGCATCCTGTCCACATTGCTCCATTTTCTATACCATGATATAAGTATCCTATTGCGTACTAGGCAACTGATTGGCCCTCATGTCAGATGACACCCTGCTGTAGCTTTGTGATGTAATGGCACCACTTGACCAATCACCCTGGGTGACGATTACACCGGAGGACCAGACATCAGCAATTACAAACTAGGTAACTATCTGTGAATATGACTGCACAGCAAGTAAGAGGAGTAAGGGGGAAGTACAGTGCGCCATTGAAAGTATTGGGCTCCTATTTAAAGAGGGCTAGAGTTAGAAGAAGCAACTGATTGGCCCTCATGTCAGATGGCATTCTGCTGTAGCTTTGTGATGTAATGGCACCACTTGACCAATCGCCCTGGGTGACGATTACACCGGAGGACCAGACGTCACCAATTACACACCAGGTAATTATCTGGGAATATGACTGCACAGCAAGTAGGAGGTGTTGTGGGAAAGTACTCTGCGCCATGGAAAGCATTGGGCTCCTATTCAAAGAGGGCTAGAGTTAGAAGAACACAGTTTCTAAATAGCAGTCCATCTGGAGTATCAGAGTCCCACTCACAGAGAGCAGGGAAACAGGTTAAATAGCTTCCCTCCATCTGAATGCAAGTCATTTGCTCTAACCTAAGACAGCTCATTCCAGCCTGAAGGATGTTAATTAACTCAAGGGACATATTGCCTGCACAAGTATCTAAAGAAGATTTTCTCAGACACTTAGACAGACAAAGTCTTTGATAAACTATCAGGATTGCCAATGCGTCATCCATATTGCTACCGTCTTAGAAGATTATATTTATGCGGAAGACCCCACTAAATGGCACTGAGAGCTATCAGATGCTATGAACTTTTTATTAATGGCAAAATGATTAATTGAGATTTTGACTTACCATATATATTGATCGAGGCATGGAGAAGGCTGAGGAATGAGCTTTCTTTTTTTTTTCATCTCAGCAAGCAGAGAAATATTCCTTTGCAACACTGCCTCTGCTGGCCATTCAGTATAATCTGCAGATGGAAAAGTCCACTGTTAGTCTTTTTTTAGAACTTGAATATTTCCAAACCAAATGCAACACTACCAAAACATGATTTTTATAAAGGGTCAATTAGCACTATGGCATGTCTCATATTGTGAAAATCCAAATCTCACTAAAAATTATAATCTTAATTTAGATTTCAACCTAGCAGACTTCTTTCAATCCTCTGCCTCATTTGCTGGTACTCTCTACACAACCCTATCACCTATATGAGGACTTAGATAGAAAGCTCTCTTTGGCAGCCAAGAGATAGAGTACCCTTCTCACAGGAATTATTTCAGGTTATGGTACACCGTAGCAATTCAGTGATCTGATACGTTAAGGGAGGAAGGTTTATGCTATGGTTTGTGGGAATAATAAAAACAACAGATTCTAACATCTTCATTTTAGTGCATCCCTATCACTTAACCTATAGAGAACTCCAGAATGGTAAGATCAACCACTCCTTCAAACAAATGTATAAGTCTCAAATATTGTCCTAGGTCCTTTCATCTCACCACCTTAGTCTTCAGCTGGGCATCCTGTCCACATTGCTCCATTTTCTATACCATGATATAAGTATCCTATTGCGTACTAGGCAACTGATTGGCCCTCATGTCAGATGACACCCTGCTGTAGCTTTGTGATGTAATGGCACCACTTGACCAATCACCCTGGGTGACGATTACACCGGAGGACCAGACATCAGCAATTACAAACTAGGTAACTATCTGTGAATATGACTGCACAGCAAGTAAGAGGAGTAAGGGGGAAGTACAGTGCGCCATTGAAAGTATTGGGCTCCTATTTAAAGAGGGCTAGAGTTAGAAGAAGCAACTGATTGGCCCTCATGTCAGATGGCATTCTGCTGTAGCTTTGTGATGTAATGGCACCACTTGACCAATCGCCCTGGGTGACGATTACACCGGAGGACCAGACGTCACCAATTACACACCAGGTAATTATCTGGGAATATGACTGCACAGCAAGTAGGAGGTGTTGTGGGAAAGTACTCTGCGCCATGGAAAGCATTGGGCTCCTATTCAAAGAGGGCTAGAGTTAGAAGAACACAGTTTCTAAATAGCAGTCCATCTGGAGTATCAGAGTCCCACTCACAGAGAGCAGGGAAACAGGTTAAATAGCTTCCCTCCATCTGAATGTAAGTCATTTGCTCTAACCTAAGACAGCTCATTCCAGCCTGAAGGATGGTAATTAACTCAAGGGACATATTGCCTGCACAAGTATCTAAAGAAGATTTTCTCAGACACTTAGACAGACAAAGTCTTTGATAAACTATCAGGATGGCCATTGCGTCATCCATATTGCTACCCTCTTAGAAGATTATATTTATGCGTTAGACCCCACTAAAAGGCACTGAGAGCTATCAGATGGTATGAACTTTTTATTAATGGCAAAATGATTAATTGAGATTTTGACTTACCATATATATTGATCGAGACATGGAGAAGGCTGAGGAATGAGCTTTTTTTTTTTTTTTTCATCTCAGCAAGCAGAGAAATATTCCTCTGCAACACTGCCTCTGCTGGCCATTCAGTATAATCTGCAGATGGAAAAGTCCACTGTTAGTCTTTTTTTAGAACTTGAATATTTCCAAACCAAATGCAACACTTCCAAAAAATGATTTTTATAAAGGGTCAATTAGCACTATGGCATGTCTCATATTGTGAAAATCCAAAACTCACTAAAAATTATAATCTTAATTTAGATTTCAACCTAGCAGACTTCTTTCAATCCTCTGCCTCATTTGCTGATACTCTCTACACAACCCTATCACCTATATGAGGACTTAGATAGAAAGCTCTCTTTGGCAGCCAAGAGATAGAGTACCCTTCTCACAGGAATTATTTCAGGTTATGGTACACCGTAGCAATTCAGTGATCTGATACGTTAAGGGAGGAAGGTTTATGCTACGGTTTGTGGGAATAATAAAAACAACAGATTCTAACATCTTCATTTTAGTGCATCCCTATCACTTAACCTATAGAGAACTCCAGAATGGTAAGATCAACCACTCCTTCAAACAAATGTATAAGTCTCAAATATTGTCCTAGGTCCTTTCATCTCACCACCTTAGTCTTCAGCTGGGCATCCTGTCCACATTGCTCCATTTTCTATACCATGATATAAGTATCCTATTGCGTACTAGGCAACTGATTGGCCCTCATGTCAGATGACACCCTGCTGTAGCTTTGTGATGTAATGGCACCACTTGACCAATCACCCTGGGTGACGATTACACCGGAGGACCAGACATCAGCAATTACAAACTAGGTAACTATCTGTGAATATGACTGCACAGCAAGTAAGAGGAGTAAGGGGGAAGTACAGTGCGCCATTGAAAGTATTGGGCTCCTATTTAAAGAGGGCTAGAGTTAGAAGAAGCAACTGATTGGCCCTCATGTCAGATGGCATTCTGCTGTAGCTTTGTGATGTAATGGCACCACTTGACCAATCGCCCTGGGTGACGATTACACCGGAGGACCAGACGCCACCAATTACACACCAGGTAATTATCTGGGAATATGACTGCACAGCAAGTAGGAGGTGTTGTGGGAAAGTACTCTGCGCCATGGAAAGCATTGGGCTCCTATTCAAAGAGGGCTAGAGTTAGAAGAACACAGTTTCTAAATAGCAGTCCATCTGGAGTATCAGAGTCCCACTCACAGAGAGCAGGGAAACAGGTTAAATAGCTTCCCTCCATCTGAATGCAAGTCATTTGCTCTAACCTAAGACAGCTCATTCCAGCCTGAAGGATGTTAATTAACTCAAGGGACATATTGCCTGCACAAGTATCTAAAGAAGATTTTCTCAGACACTTAGACAGACAAAGTCTTTGATAAACTATCAGGATGGCCATTGCGTCATCCATATTGCTACCGTCTTAGAAGATTATATTTATGCGGAAGACCCCAATAAAAGGCGCTGAGAGCTATCAGATGCTATGAACTTTTTATTAATGGCAAAATGATTAATTGAGATTTTGACTTACCATATATATTGATCGAGGCATGGAGAAGGCTGAGGAATGAGCTTTCTTTTTTTTTTTCATCTCAGCAAGCAGAGAAATATTCCTCTGCAACACTGCCTCTGCTGGCCATTCAGTATAATCTGCAGATGGAAAAGTCCACTGTTAGTCTTTTTTTAGAACTTGAATATTTCCAAACCAAATGCAACACTACCAAAACATGATTTTTATAAAGGGTCAATTAGCACTATGGCATGTCTCATATTGTGAAAATCCAAAACTCACTAAAAATTATAATCTTAATTTAGATTTCAACCTAGCAGACTTCTTTCAATCCTCTGCCTCATTTGCTGATACTCTCTACACAACCCTATCACCTATATGAGGACTTAGATAGAAAGCTCTCTTTGGCAGCCAAGAGATAGAGTACCCTTCTCACAGGAATTATTTCAGGTTATGGTACACCATAGCAATTCAGTGATCTGATACGTTAAGGGAGGAAGGTTTATGCTACGGTTTGTGGGAATAATAAAAACAACAGATTCTAACATCTTCATTTTAGTGCATCCCTATCACTTAACCTATAGAGAACTCCAGAATGGTAAGATCAACCACTCCTTCAAACAAATGTATAAGTCTCAAATATTGTCCTAGGTCCTTTCATCTCACCACCTTAGTCTTCAGCTGGGCATCCTGTCCACATTGCTCCATTTTCTATACCATGATATAAGTATCCTATTGCGTACTAGGCAACTGATTGGCCCTCATGTCAGATGACACCCTGCTGTAGCTTTGTGATGTAATGGCACCACTTGACCAATCACCCTGGGTGACGATTACACCGGAGGACCAGACATCAGCAATTACAAACTAGGTAACTATCTGTGAATATGACTGCACAGCAAGTAAGAGGAGTAAGGGGGAAGTACAGTGCGCCATTGAAAGTATTGGGCTCCTATTTAAAGAGGGCTAGAGTTAGAAGAAGCAACTGATTGGCCCTCATGTCAGATGGCATTCTGCTGTAGCTTTGTGATGTAATGGCACCACTTGACCAATCGCCCTGGGTGACGATTACACCGGAGGACCAGACGTCACCAATTACACACCAGGTAATTATCTGGGAATATGACTGCACAGCAAGTAGGAGGTGTTGTGGGAAAGTACTCTGCGCCATGGAAAGCATTGGGCTCCTATTCAAAGAGGGCTAGAGTTAGAAGAACACAGTTTCTAAATAGCAGTCCATCTGGAGTATCAGAGTCCCACTCACAGAGAGCAGGGAAACAGGTTAAATAGCTTCCCTCCATCTGAATGCAAGTCATTTGCTCTAACCTAAGACAGCTCATTCCAGCCTGAAGGATGTTAATTAACTCAAGGGACATATTGCCTGCACAAGTATCTAAAGAAGATTTTCTCAGACACTTAGACAGACAAAGTCTTTGATAAACTATCAGGATGGCCATTGCGTCATCCATATTGCTACCGTCTTAGAAGATTATATTTATGCGGAAGACCCCACTAAAAGGCACTGAGAGCTATCAGATGCTATGAACTTTTTATTAATGGCAAAATGATTAATTGAGATTTTGACTTACCATATATATTGATCGAGGCATGGAGAAGGCTGAGGAATGAGCTTTCTTTTTTTTTTTCATCTCAGCAAGCAGAGAAATATTCCTCTGCAACACTGCCTCTGCTGGCCATTCAGTATAATCTGCAGATGGAAAAGTCCACTGTTAGTCTTTTTTTAGAACTTGAATATTTCCAAACCAAATGCAACACTACCAAAACATGATTTTTATAAAGGGTCAATTAGCACTATGGCATGTCTCATATTGTGAAAATCCAAATCTCACTAAAAATTATAATCTTAATTTAGATTTCAACCTAGCAGACTTCTTTCAATCCTCTGCCTCATTTGCTGGTACTCTCTACACAACCCTATCACCTATATGAGGACTTAGATAGAAAGCTCTCTTTGGCAGCCAAGAGATAGAGTACCCTTCTCACAGGAATTATTTCAGGTTATGGTACACCGTAGCAATTCAGTGATCTGATACGTTAAGGGAGGAAGGTTTATGCTACGGTTTGTGGGAATAATAAAAACAACAGATTCTAACATCTTCATTTTAGTGCATCCCTATCACTTAACCTATAGAGAACTCCAGAATGGTAAGATCAACCACTCCTTCAAACAAATGTATAAGTCTCAAATATTGTCCTAGGTCCTTTCATCTCACCACCTTAGTCTTCAGCTGGGCATCCTGTCCACATTGCTCCATTTTCTATACCATGATATAAGTATCCTATTGCGTACTAGGCAACTGATTGGCCCTCATGTCAGATGACACCCTGCTGTAGCTTTGTGATGTAATGGCACCACTTGACCAATCACCCTGGGTGACGATTACACCGGAGGACCAGACATCAGCAATTACAAACTAGGTAACTATCTGTGAATATGACTGCACAGCAAGTAAGAGGAGTAAGTGGGAAGTACAGTGCGCCATTGAAAGTATTGGGCTCCTATTTAAAGAGGGCTAGAGTTAGAAGAAGCAACTGATTGGCCCTCATGTCAGATGGCATTCTGCTGTAGCTTTGTGATGTAATGGCACCACTTGACCAATCGCCCTGGGTGACGATTACACCGGAGGACCAGACGTCACCAATTACACACCAGGTAATTATCTGGGAATATGACTGCACAGCAAGTAGGAGGTGTTGTGGGAAAGTACTCTGCGCCATGGAAAGCATTGGGCTCCTATTCAAAGAGGGCTAGAGTTAGAAGAACACAGTTTCTAAATAGCAGTCCATCTGGAGTATCAGAGTCCCACTCACAGAGAGCAGGGAAACAGGTTAAATAGCTTCCCTCCATCTGAATGTAAGTCATTTGCTCTAACCTAAGACAGCTCATTCCAGCCTGAAGGATGGTAATTAACTCAAGGGACATATTGCCTGCACAAGTATCTAAAGAAGATTTTCTCAGACACTTAGACAGACAAAGTCTTTGATAAACTATCAGGATGGCCATTGCGTCATCCATATTGCTACCGTCTTAGAAGATTATATTTATGCGGAAGACCCCAATAAAAGGCACTGAGAGCTATCAGATGCTATGAACTTTTTATTAATGGCAAAATGATTAATTGAGATTTTGACTTACCATATATATTGATCGAGGCATGGAGAAGGCTGAGGAATGAGCTTTCTTTTTTTTTTTCATCTCAGCAAGCAGAGAAATATTCCTCTGCAACACTGCCTCTGCTGGCCATTCAGTATAATCTGCAGATGGAAAAGTCCACTGTTAGTCTTTTTTTAGAACTTGAATATTTCCAAACCAAATGCAACACTTCCAAAAAATGATTTTTATAAAGGGTCAATTAGCACTATGGCATGTCTCATATTGTGAAAATCCAAAACTCACTAAAAATTATAATCTTAATTTAGATTTCAACCTAGCAGACTTCTTTCAATCCTCTGCCTCATTTGCTGGTACTCTCTACACAACCCTATCACCTATATGAGGACTTAGATAGAAAGCTCTCTTTGGCAGCCAAGAGATAGAGTACCCTTCTCACAGGAATTATTTCAGGTTATGGTACACCGTAGCAATTCAGTGATCTGATACGTTAAGGGAGGAAGGTTTATGCTACGGTTTGTGGGAATAATAAAAACAACAGATTCTAACATCTTCATTTTAGTGCATCCCTATCACTTAACCTATAGAGAACTCCAGAATGGTAAGATCAACCACTCCTTCAAACAAATGTATAAGTCTCAAATATTGTCCTAGGTCCTTTCATCTCACCACCTTAGTCTTCAGCTGGGCATCCTGTCCACATTGCTCCATTTTCTATACCATGATATAAGTATCCTATTGCGTACTAGGCAACTGATTGGCCCTCATGTCAGATGACACCCTGCTGTAGCTTTGTGATGTAATGGCACCACTTGACCAATCACCCTGGGTGACGATTACACCGGAGGACCAGACATCAGCAATTACAAACTAGGTAACTATCTGTGAATATGACTGCACAGCAAGTAAGAGGAGTAAGGGGGAAGTACAGTGCGCCATTGAAAGTATTGGGCTCCTATTTAAAGAGGGCTAGAGTTAGAAGAAGCAACTGATTGGCCCTCATGTCAGATGGCATTCTGCTGTAGCTTTGTGATGTAATGGCACCACTTGACCAATCGCCCTGGGTGACGATTACACCGGAGGACCAGACGTCACCAATTACACACCAGGTAATTATCTGGGAATATGACTGCACAGCAAGTAGGAGGTGTTGTGGGAAAGTACTCTGCGCCATGGAAAGCATTGGGCTCCTATTCAAAGAGGGCTAGAGTTAGAAGAACACAGTTTCTAAATAGCAGTCCATCTGGAGTATCAGAGTCCCACTCACAGAGAGCAGGGAAACAGGTTAAATAGCTTCCCTCCATCTGAATGTAAGTCATTTGCTCTAACCTAAGACAGCTCATTCCAGCCTGAAGGATGGTAATTAACTCAAGGGACATATTGCCTGCACAAGTATCTAAAGAAGATTTTCTCAGACACTTAGACAGACAAAGTCTTTGATAAACTATCAGGATGGCCATTGCGTCATCCATATTGCTACCCTCTTAGAAGATTATATTTATGCGTTAGACCCCACAAAAAGGCACTGAGAGCTATCAGATGGTATGAACTTTTTATTAATGGCAAAATGATTAATTGAGATTTTGACTTACCATATATATTGATCGAGACATGGAGAAGGCTGAGGAATGAGCTTTTTTTTTTTTTTTCATCTCAGCAAGCAGAGAAATATTCCTCTGCAACACTGCCTCTGCTGGCCATTCAGTATAATCTGCAGATGGAAAAGTCCACTGTTAGTCTTTTTTTAGAACTTGAATATTTCCAAACCAAATGCAACACTTCCAAAAAATGATTTTTATAAAGGGTCAATTAGCACTATGGCATGTCTCATATTGTGAAAATTCAAAACTCACTAAAAATTATAATCTTAATTTAGATTTCAACCTAGCAGACTTCTTTCAATCCTATGCCTCATTTGCTGATACTCTCTACACAACCCTATCACCTATATGAGGACTTAGATAGAAAGCTCTCTTTGGCAGCCAAGAGATAGAGTACCCTTCTCACAGGAATTATTTCAGGTTATGGTACACCATAGCAATTGAGTGATCTGATACGTTAAGGGAGGAAGGTTTATGCTACGGTTTGTGGGAATAATAAAAACAACAGATTTTAACATCTTCATTTTAGTGCATCCCTATCACTTAACCTATAGAGAACTCCAGAATGGTAAGATCAACCACTCCTTCAAACAAATGTATAAGTCTCAAATATTGTCCTAGGTCCTTTCATCTCACCACCTTAGTCTTCAGCTGGGCATCCTGTCCACATTGCTCCATTTTCTATACCATGATATAAGTATCCTATTGCGTACTAGGCAACTGATTGGCCCTCATGTCAGATGACACCCTGCTGTAGCTTTGTGATGTAATGGCACCACTTGACCAATCACCCTGGGTGACGATTACACCGGAGGACCAGACATCAGCAATTACAAACTAGGTAACTATCTGTGAATATGACTGCACAGCAAGTAAGAGGAGTAAGGGGGAAGTACAGTGCGCCATTGAAAGTATTGGGCTCCTATTTAAAGAGGGCTAGAGTTAGAAGAAGCAACTGATTGGCCCTCATGTCAGATGGCATTCTGCTGTAGCTTTGTGATGTAATGGCACCACTTGACCAATCGCCCTGGGTGACGATTACACCGGAGGACCAGACGTCACCAATTACACACCAGGTAATTATCTGGGAATATGACTGCACAGCAAGTCGGAGGTGTTGTGGGAAAGTACTCTGCACCATGGAAAGCATTGGGCTCCTATTCAAAGAGGGCTAGAGTTAGAAGAACACAGTTTCTAAATAGCAGTCCATCTGGAGTATCAGAGTCCCACTCACAGAGAGCAGGGAAACAGGTTAAATAGCTTCCCTCCATCTGAATGCAAGTCATTTGCTCTAACCTAAGACAGCTCATTCCAGCCTGAAGGATGTTAATTAACTCAAGGGACATATTGCCTGCACAAGTATCTAAAGAAGATTTTCTCAGACACTTAGACAGACAAAGTCTTTGATAAACTATCAGGATGGCCATTGCGTCATCCATATTGCTACCGTCTTAGAAGATTATATTTATGCGGAAGACCCCAATAAAAGGCACTGAGAGCTATCAGATGGTATGAACTTTTTATTAATGGCAAAATGATTAATTGAGATTTTGACTTACCATATATATTGATCGAGGCATGGAGAAGGCTGAGGAATGAGCTTTCTTTTTTTTTTTTCATCTCAGCAAGCAGAGAAATATTCCTCTGCAACACTGCCTCTGCTGGCCATTCAGTATAATCTGCAGATGGAAAAGTCCACTGTTAGTCTTTTTTTAGAACTTGAATATTTCCAAACCAAATGCAACACTTCCAAAAAATGATTTTTATAAAGGGTCAATTAGCACTATGGCATGTCTCATATTGTGAAAATTCAAAACTCACTAAAAATTATAATCTTAATTTAGATTTCAACCTAGCAGACTTCTTTCAATCCTATGCCTCATTTGCTGATACTCTCTACACAACCCTATCACCTATATGAGGACTTAGATAGAAAGCTCTCTTTGGCAGCCAAGAGATAGAGTACCCTTCTCACAGGAATTATTTCAGGTTATGGTACACCATAGCAATTGAGTGATCTGATACGTTAAGGGAGGAAGGTTTATGCTACGGTTTGTGGGAATAATAAAAACAACAGATTTTAACATCTTCATTTTAGTGCATCCCTATCACTTAACCTATAGAGAACTCCAGAATGGTAAGATCAACCACTCCTTCAAACAAATGTATAAGTCTCAAATATTGTCCTAGGTCCTTTCATCTCACCACCTTAGTCTTCAGCTGGGCATCCTGTCCACATTGCTCCATTTTCTATACCATGATATAAGTATCCTATTGCGTACTAGGCAACTGATTGGCCCTCATGTCAGATGACACCCTGCTGTAGCTTTGTGATGTAATGGCACCACTTGACCAATCACCCTGGGTGACGATTACACCGGAGGACCAGACATCAGCAATTACAAACTAGGTAACTATCTGTGAATATGACTGCACAGCAAGTAAGAGGAGTAAGGGGGAAGTACAGTGCGCCATTGAAAGTATTGGGCTCCTATTTAAAGAGGGCTAGAGTTAGAAGAAGCAACTGATTGGCCCTCATGTCAGATGGCATTCTGCTGTAGCTTTGTGATGTAATGGCACCACTTGACCAATCGCCCTGGGTGACGATTACACCGGAGGACCAGACGTCACCAATTACACACCAGGTAATTATCTGGGAATATGACTGCACAGCAAGTAGGAGGTGTTGTGGGAAAGTACTCTGCGCCATGGAAAGCATTGGGCTCCTATTCAAAGAGGGCTAGAGTTAGAAGAACACAGTTTCTAAATAGCAGTCCATCTGGAGTATCAGAGTCCCACTCACAGAGAGCAGGGAAACAGGTTAAATAGCTTCCCTCCATCTGAATGCAAGTCATTTGCTCTAACCTAAGACAGCTCATTCCAGCCTGAAGGATGTTAATTAACTCAAGGGACATATTGCCTGCACAAGTATCTAAAGAAGATTTTCTCAGACACTTAGACAGACAAAGTCTTTGATAAACTATCAGGATTGCCAATGCGTCATCCATATTGCTACCGTCTTAGAAGATTATATTTATGCGGAAGACCCCACTAAATGGCACTGAGAGCTATCAGATGCTATGAACTTTTTATTAATGGCAAAATGATTAATTGAGATTTTGACTTACCATATATATTGATCGAGGCATGGAGAAGGCTGAGGAATGAGCTTTCTTTTTTTTTTCATCTCAGCAAGCAGAGAAATATTCCTCTGCAACACTGCCTCTGCTGGCCATTCAGTATAATCTGCAGATGGAAAAGTCCACTGTTAGTCTTTTTTTAGAACTTGAATATTTCCAAACCAAATGCAACACTACCAAAACATGATTTTTATAAAGGGTCAATTAGCACTATGGCATGTCTCATATTGTGAAAATCCAAATCTCACTAAAAATTATAATCTTAATTTAGATTTCAACCTAGCAGACTTCTTTCAATCCTCTGCCTCATTTGCTGGTACTCTCTACACAACCCTATCACCTATATGAGGACTTAGATAGAAAGCTCTCTTTGGCAGCCAAGAGATAGAGTACCCTTCTCACAGGAATTATTTCAGGTTATGGTACACCGTAGCAATTCAGTGATCTGATACGTTAAGGGAGGAAGGTTTATGCTACGGTTTGTGGGAATAATAAAAACAACAGATTCTAACATCTTCATTTTAGTGCATCCCTATCACTTAACCTATAGAGAACTCCAGAATGGTAAGATCAACCACTCCTTCAAACAAATGTATAAGTCTCAAATATTGTCCTAGGTCCTTTCATCTCACCACCTTAGTCTTCAGCTGGGCATCCTGTCCACATTGCTCCATTTTCTATACCATGATATAAGTATCCTATTGCGTACTAGGCAACTGATTGGCCCTCATGTCAGATGACACCCTGCTGTAGCTTTGTGATGTAATGGCACCACTTGACCAATCACCCTGGGTGACGATTACACCGGAGGACCAGACATCAGCAATTACAAACTAGGTAACTATCTGTGAATATGACTGCACAGCAAGTAAGAGGAGTAAGTGGGAAGTACAGTGCGCCATTGAAAGTATTGGGCTCCTATTTAAAGAGGGCTAGAGTTAGAAGAAGCAACTGATTGGCCCTCATGTCAGATGGCATTCTGCTGTAGCTTTGTGATGTAATGGCACCACTTGACCAATCGCCCTGGGTGACGATTACACCGGAGGACCAGACGTCACCAATTACACACCAGGTAATTATCTGGGAATATGACTGCACAGCAAGTAGGAGGTGTTGTGGGAAAGTACTCTGCGCCATGGAAAGCATTGGGCTCCTATTCAAAGAGGGCTAGAGTTAGAAGAACACAGTTTCTAAATAGCAGTCCATCTGGAGTATCAGAGTCCCACTCACAGAGAGCAGGGAAACAGGTTAAATAGCTTCCCTCCATCTGAATGTAAGTCATTTGCTCTAACCTAAGACAGCTCATTCCAGCCTGAAGGATGGTAATTAACTCAAGGGACATATTGCCTGCACAAGTATCTAAAGAAGATTTTCTCAGACACTTAGACAGACAAAGTCTTTGATAAACTATCAGGATGGCCATTGCGTCATCCATATTGCTACCGTCTTAGAAGATTATATTTATGCGGAAGACCCCAATAAAAGGCACTGAGAGCTATCAGATGCTATGAACTTTTTATTAATGGCAAAATGATTAATTGAGATTTTGACTTACCATATATATTGATCGAGGCATGGAGAAGGCTGAGGAATGAGCTTTCTTTTTTTTTTTCATCTCAGCAAGCAGAGAAATATTCCTCTGCAACACTGCCTCTGCTGGCCATTCAGTATAATCTGCAGATGGAAAAGTCCACTGTTAGTCTTTTTTTAGAACTTGAATATTTCCAAACCAAATGCAACACTTCCAAAAAATGATTTTTATAAAGGGTCAATTAGCACTATGGCATGTCTCATATTGTGAAAATCCAAAACTCACTAAAAATTATAATCTTAATTTAGATTTCAACCTAGCAGACTTCTTTCAATCCTCTGCCTCATTTGCTGGTACTCTCTACACAACCCTATCACCTATATGAGGACTTAGATAGAAAGCTCTCTTTGGCAGCCAAGAGATAGAGTACCCTTCTCACAGGAATTATTTCAGGTTATGGTACACCGTAGCAATTCAGTGATCTGATACGTTAAGGGAGGAAGGTTTATGCTACGGTTTGTGGGAATAATAAAAACAACAGATTCTAACATCTTCATTTTAGTGCATCCCTATCACTTAACCTATAGAGAACTCCAGAATGGTAAGATCAACCACTCCTTCAAACAAATGTATAAGTCTCAAATATTGTCCTAGGTCCTTTCATCTCACCACCTTAGTCTTCAGCTGGGCATCCTGTCCACATTGCTCCATTTTCTATACCATGATATAAGTATCCTATTGCGTACTAGGCAACTGATTGGCCCTCATGTCAGATGACACCCTGCTGTAGCTTTGTGATGTAATGGCACCACTTGACCAATCACCCTGGGTGACGATTACACCGGAGGACCAGACATCAGCAATTACAAACTAGGTAACTATCTGTGAATATGACTGCACAGCAAGTAAGAGGAGTAAGGGGGAAGTACAGTGCGCCATTGAAAGTATTGGGCTCCTATTTAAAGAGGGCTAGAGTTAGAAGAAGCAACTGATTGGCCCTCATGTCAGATGGCATTCTGCTGTAGCTTTGTGATGTAATGGCACCACTTGACCAATCGCCCTGGGTGACGATTACACCGGAGGACCAGACGTCACCAATTACACACCAGGTAATTATCTGGGAATATGACTGCACAGCAAGTAGGAGGTGTTGTGGGAAAGTACTCTGCGCCATGGAAAGCATTGGGCTCCTATTCAAAGAGGGCTAGAGTTAGAAGAACACAGTTTCTAAATAGCAGTCCATCTGGAGTATCAGAGTCCCACTCACAGAGAGCAGGGAAACAGGTTAAATAGCTTCCCTCCATCTGAATGTAAGTCATTTGCTCTAACCTAAGACAGCTCATTCCAGCCTGAAGGATGGTAATTAACTCAAGGGACATATTGCCTGCACAAGTATCTAAAGAAGATTTTCTCAGACACTTAGACAGACAAAGTCTTTGATAAACTATCAGGATGGCCATTGCGTCATCCATATTGCTACCCTCTTAGAAGATTATATTTATGCGTTAGACCCCACTAAAAGGCACTGAGAGCTATCAGATGGTATGAACTTTTTATTAATGGCAAAATGATTAATTGAGATTTTGACTTACCATATATATTGATCGAGACATGGAGAAGGCTGAGGAATGAGCTTTTTTTTTTTTTTTTCATCTCAGCAAGCAGAGAAATATTCCTCTGCAACACTGCCTCTGCTGGCCATTCAGTATAATCTGCAGATGGAAAAGTCCACTGTTAGTCTTTTTTTAGAACTTGAATATTTCCAAACCAAATGCAACACTTCCAAAAAATGATTTTTATAAAGGGTCAATTAGCACTATGGCATGTCTCATATTGTGAAAATTCAAAACTCACTAAAAATTATAATCTTAATTTAGATTTCAACCTAGCAGACTTCTTTCAATCCTATGCCTCATTTGCTGATACTCTCTACACAACCCTATCACCTATATGAGGACTTAGATAGAAAGCTCTCTTTGGCAGCCAAGAGATAGAGTACCCTTCTCACAGGAATTATTTCAGGTTATGGTACACCATAGCAATTGAGTGATCTGATACGTTAAGGGAGGAAGGTTTATGCTACGGTTTGTGGGAATAATAAAAACAACAGATTTTAACATCTTCATTTTAGTGCATCCCTATCACTTAACCTATAGAGAACTCCAGAATGGTAAGATCAACCACTCCTTCAAACAAATGTATAAGTCTCAAATATTGTCCTAGGTCCTTTCATCTCACCACCTTAGTCTTCAGCTGGGCATCCTGTCCACATTGCTCCATTTTCTATACCATGATATAAGTATCCTATTGCGTACTAGGCAACTGATTGGCCCTCATGTCAGATGACACCCTGCTGTAGCTTTGTGATGTAATGGCACCACTTGACCAATCACCCTGGGTGACGATTACACCGGAGGACCAGACATCAGCAATTACAAACTAGGTAACTATCTGTGAATATGACTGCACAGCAAGTAAGAGGAGTAAGGGGGAAGTACAGTGCGCCATTGAAAGTATTGGGCTCCTATTTAAAGAGGGCTAGAGTTAGAAGAAGCAACTGATTGGCCCTCATGTCAGATGGCATTCTGCTGTAGCTTTGTGATGTAATGGCACCACTTGACCAATCGCCCTGGGTGACGATTACACCGGAGGACCAGACGTCACCAATTACACACCAGGTAATTATCTGGGAATATGACTGCACAGCAAGTAGGAGGTGTTGTGGGAAAGTACTCTGCGCCATGGAAAGCATTGGGCTCCTATTCAAAGAGGGCTAGAGTTAGAAGAACACAGTTTCTAAATAGCAGTCCATCTGGAGTATCAGAGTCCCACTCACAGAGAGCAGGGAAACAGGTTAAATAGCTTCCCTCCATCTGAATGCAAGTCATTTGCTCTAACCTAAGACAGCTCATTCCAGCCTGAAGGATGTTAATTAACTCAAGGGACATATTGCCTGCACAAGTATCTAAAGAAGATTTTCTCAGACACTTAGACAGACAAAGTCTTTGATAAACTATCAGGATTGCCAATGCGTCATCCATATTGCTACCGTCTTAGAAGATTATATTTATGCGGAAGACCCCACTAAATGGCACTGAGAGCTATCAGATGCTATGAACTTTTTATTAATGGCAAAATGATTAATTGAGATTTTGACTTACCATATATATTGATCGAGGCATGGAGAAGGCTGAGGAATGAGCTTTCTTTTTTTTTTCATCTCAGCAAGCAGAGAAATATTCCTCTGCAACACTGCCTCTGCTGGCCATTCAGTATAATCTGCAGATGGAAAAGTCCACTGTTAGTCTTTTTTTAGAACTTGAATATTTCCAAACCAAATGCAACACTACCAAAACATGATTTTTATAAAGGGTCAATTAGCACTATGGCATGTCTCATATTGTGAAAATCCAAATCTCACTAAAAATTATAATCTTAATTTAGATTTCAACCTAGCAGACTTCTTTCAATCCTCTGCCTCATTTGCTGGTACTCTCTACACAACCCTATCACCTATATGAGGACTTAGATAGAAAGCTCTCTTTGGCAGCCAAGAGATAGAGTACCCTTCTCACAGGAATTATTTCAGGTTATGGTACACCGTAGCAATTCAGTGATCTGATACGTTAAGGGAGGAAGGTTTATGCTACGGTTTGTGGGAATAATAAAAACAACAGATTCTAACATCTTCATTTTAGTGCATCCCTATCACTTAACCTATAGAGAACTCCAGAATGGTAAGATCAACCACTCCTTCAAACAAATGTATAAGTCTCAAATATTGTCCTAGGTCCTTTCATCTCACCACCTTAGTCTTCAGCTGGGCATCCTGTCCACATTGCTCCATTTTCTATACCATGATATAAGTATCCTATTGCGTACTAGGCAACTGATTGGCCCTCATGTCAGATGACACCCTGCTGTAGCTTTGTGATGTAATGGCACCACTTGACCAATCACCCTGGGTGACGATTACACCGGAGGACCAGACATCAGCAATTACAAACTAGGTAACTATCTGTGAATATGACTGCACAGCAAGTAAGAGGAGTAAGTGGGAAGTACAGTGCGCCATTGAAAGTATTGGGCTCCTATTTAAAGAGGGCTAGAGTTAGAAGAAGCAACTGATTGGCCCTCATGTCAGATGGCATTCTGCTGTAGCTTTGTGATGTAATGGCACCACTTGACCAATCGCCCTGGGTGACGATTACACCGGAGGACCAGACGTCACCAATTACACACCAGGTAATTATCTGGGAATATGACTGCACAGCAAGTAGGAGGTGTTGTGGGAAAGTACTCTGCGCCATGGAAAGCATTGGGCTCCTATTCAAAGAGGGCTAGAGTTAGAAGAACACAGTTTCTAAATAGCAGTCCATCTGGAGTATCAGAGTCCCACTCACAGAGAGCAGGGAAACAGGTTAAATAGCTTCCCTCCATCTGAATGTAAGTCATTTGCTCTAACCTAAGACAGCTCATTCCAGCCTGAAGGATGGTAATTAACTCAAGGGACATATTGCCTGCACAAGTATCTAAAGAAGATTTTCTCAGACACTTAGACAGACAAAGTCTTTGATAAACTATCAGGATGGCCATTGCGTCATCCATATTGCTACCGTCTTAGAAGATTATATTTATGCGGAAGACCCCAATAAAAGGCACTGAGAGCTATCAGATGCTATGAACTTTTTATTAATGGCAAAATGATTAATTGAGATTTTGACTTACCATATATATTGATCGAGGCATGGAGAAGGCTGAGGAATGAGCTTTCTTTTTTTTTTTCATCTCAGCAAGCAGAGAAATATTCCTCTGCAACACTGCCTCTGCTGGCCATTCAGTATAATCTGCAGATGGAAAAGTCCACTGTTAGTCTTTTTTTAGAACTTGAATATTTCCAAACCAAATGCAACACTTCCAAAAAATGATTTTTATAAAGGGTCAATTAGCACTATGGCATGTCTCATATTGTGAAAATCCAAAACTCACTAAAAATTATAATCTTAATTTAGATTTCAACCTAGCAGACTTCTTTCAATCCTCTGCCTCATTTGCTGGTACTCTCTACACAACCCTATCACCTATATGAGGACTTAGATAGAAAGCTCTCTTTGGCAGCCAAGAGATAGAGTACCCTTCTCACAGGAATTATTTCAGGTTATGGTACACCGTAGCAATTCAGTGATCTGATACGTTAAGGGAGGAAGGTTTATGCTACGGTTTGTGGGAATAATAAAAACAACAGATTCTAACATCTTCATTTTAGTGCATCCCTATCACTTAACCTATAGAGAACTCCAGAATGGTAAGATCAACCACTCCTTCAAACAAATGTATAAGTCTCAAATATTGTCCTAGGTCCTTTCATCTCACCACCTTAGTCTTCAGCTGGGCATCCTGTCCACATTGCTCCATTTTCTATACCATGATATAAGTATCCTATTGCGTACTAGGCAACTGATTGGCCCTCATGTCAGATGACACCCTGCTGTAGCTTTGTGATGTAATGGCACCACTTGACCAATCACCCTGGGTGACGATTACACCGGAGGACCAGACATCAGCAATTACAAACTAGGTAACTATCTGTGAATATGACTGCACAGCAAGTAAGAGGAGTAAGGGGGAAGTACAGTGCGCCATTGAAAGTATTGGGCTCCTATTTAAAGAGGGCTAGAGTTAGAAGAAGCAACTGATTGGCCCTCATGTCAGATGGCATTCTGCTGTAGCTTTGTGATGTAATGGCACCACTTGACCAATCGCCCTGGGTGACGATTACACCGGAGGACCAGACGTCACCAATTACACACCAGGTAATTATCTGGGAATATGACTGCACAGCAAGTAGGAGGTGTTGTGGGAAAGTACTCTGCGCCATGGAAAGCATTGGGCTCCTATTCAAAGAGGGCTAGAGTTAGAAGAACACAGTTTCTAAATAGCAGTCCATCTGGAGTATCAGAGTCCCACTCACAGAGAGCAGGGAAACAGGTTAAATAGCTTCCCTCCATCTGAATGTAAGTCATTTGCTCTAACCTAAGACAGCTCATTCCAGCCTGAAGGATGGTAATTAACTCAAGGGACATATTGCCTGCACAAGTATCTAAAGAAGATTTTCTCAGACACTTAGACAGACAAAGTCTTTGATAAACTATCAGGATGGCCATTGCGTCATCCATATTGCTACCCTCTTAGAAGATTATATTTATGCGTTAGACCCCACTAAAAGGCACTGAGAGCTATCAGATGGTATGAACTTTTTATTAATGGCAAAATGATTAATTGAGATTTTGACTTACCATATATATTGATCGAGACATGGAGAAGGCTGAGGAATGAGCTTTTTTTTTTTTTTTTCATCTCAGCAAGCAGAGAAATATTCCTCTGCAACACTGCCTCTGCTGGCCATTCAGTATAATCTGCAGATGGAAAAGTCCACTGTTAGTCTTTTTTTAGAACTTGAATATTTCCAAACCAAATGCAACACTTCCAAAAAATGATTTTTATAAAGGGTCAATTAGCACTATGGCATGTCTCATATTGTGAAAATTCAAAACTCACTAAAAATTATAATCTTAATTTAGATTTCAACCTAGCAGACTTCTTTCAATCCTATGCCTCATTTGCTGATACTCTCTACACAACCCTATCACCTATATGAGGACTTAGATAGAAAGCTCTCTTTGGCAGCCAAGAGATAGAGTACCCTTCTCACAGGAATTATTTCAGGTTATGGTACACCATAGCAATTGAGTGATCTGATACGTTAAGGGAGGAAGGTTTATGCTACGGTTTGTGGGAATAATAAAAACAACAGATTTTAACATCTTCATTTTAGTGCATCCCTATCACTTAACCTATAGAGAACTCCAGAATGGTAAGATCAACCACTCCTTCAAACAAATGTATAAGTCTCAAATATTGTCCTAGGTCCTTTCATCTCACCACCTTAGTCTTCAGCTGGGCATCCTGTCCACATTGCTCCATTTTCTATACCATGATATAAGTATCCTATTGCGTACTAGGCAACTGATTGGCCCTCATGTCAGATGACACCCTGCTGTAGCTTTGTGATGTAATGGCACCACTTGACCAATCACCCTGGGTGACGATTACACCGGAGGACCAGACATCAGCAATTACAAACTAGGTAACTATCTGTGAATATGACTGCACAGCAAGTAAGAGGAGTAAGGGGGAAGTACAGTGCGCCATTGAAAGTATTGGGCTCCTATTTAAAGAGGGCTAGAGTTAGAAGAAGCAACTGATTGGCCCTCATGTCAGATGGCATTCTGCTGTAGCTTTGTGATGTAATGGCACCACTTGACCAATCGCCCTGGGTGACGATTACACCGGAGGACCAGACGTCACCAATTACACACCAGGTAATTATCTGGGAATATGACTGCACAGCAAGTAGGAGGTGTTGTGGGAAAGTACTCTGCGCCATGGAAAGCATTGGGCTCCTATTCAAAGAGGGCTAGAGTTAGAAGAACACAGTTTCTAAATAGCAGTCCATCTGGAGTATCAGAGTCCCACTCACAGAGAGCAGGGAAACAGGTTAAATAGCTTCCCTCCATCTGAATGCAAGTCATTTGCTCTAACCTAAGACAGCTCATTCCAGCCTGAAGGATGTTAATTAACTCAAGGGACATATTGCCTGCACAAGTATCTAAAGAAGATTTTCTCAGACACTTAGACAGACAAAGTCTTTGATAAACTATCAGGATTGCCAATGCGTCATCCATATTGCTACCGTCTTAGAAGATTATATTTATGCGGAAGACCCCACTAAATGGCACTGAGAGCTATCAGATGCTATGAACTTTTTATTAATGGCAAAATGATTAATTGAGATTTTGACTTACCATATATATTGATCGAGGCATGGAGAAGGCTGAGGAATGAGCTTTCTTTTTTTTTTCATCTCAGCAAGCAGAGAAATATTCCTCTGCAACACTGCCTCTGCTGGCCATTCAGTATAATCTGCAGATGGAAAAGTCCACTGTTAGTCTTTTTTTAGAACTTGAATATTTCCAAACCAAATGCAACACTACCAAAACATGATTTTTATAAAGGGTCAATTAGCACTATGGCATGTCTCATATTGTGAAAATCCAAATCTCACTAAAAATTATAATCTTAATTTAGATTTCAACCTAGCAGACTTCTTTCAATCCTCTGCCTCATTTGCTGGTACTCTCTACACAACCCTATCACCTATATGAGGACTTAGATAGAAAGCTCTCTTTGGCAGCCAAGAGATAGAGTACCCTTCTCACAGGAATTATTTCAGGTTATGGTACACCGTAGCAATTCAGTGATCTGATACGTTAAGGGAGGAAGGTTTATGCTACGGTTTGTGGGAATAATAAAAACAACAGATTCTAACATCTTCATTTTAGTGCATCCCTATCACTTAACCTATAGAGAACTCCAGAATGGTAAGATCAACCACTCCTTCAAACAAATGTATAAGTCTCAAATATTGTCCTAGGTCCTTTCATCTCACCACCTTAGTCTTCAGCTGGGCATCCTGTCCACATTGCTCCATTTTCTATACCATGATATAAGTATCCTATTGCGTACTAGGCAACTGATTGGCCCTCATGTCAGATGACACCCTGCTGTAGCTTTGTGATGTAATGGCACCACTTGACCAATCACCCTGGGTGACGATTACACCGGAGGACCAGACATCAGCAATTACAAACTAGGTAACTATCTGTGAATATGACTGCACAGCAAGTAAGAGGAGTAAGTGGGAAGTACAGTGCGCCATTGAAAGTATTGGGCTCCTATTTAAAGAGGGCTAGAGTTAGAAGAAGCAACTGATTGGCCCTCATGTCAGATGGCATTCTGCTGTAGCTTTGTGATGTAATGGCACCACTTGACCAATCGCCCTGGGTGACGATTACACCGGAGGACCAGACGTCACCAATTACACACCAGGTAATTATCTGGGAATATGACTGCACAGCAAGTAGGAGGTGTTGTGGGAAAGTACTCTGCGCCATGGAAAGCATTGGGCTCCTATTCAAAGAGGGCTAGAGTTAGAAGAACACAGTTTCTAAATAGCAGTCCATCTGGAGTATCAGAGTCCCACTCACAGAGAGCAGGGAAACAGGTTAAATAGCTTCCCTCCATCTGAATGTAAGTCATTTGCTCTAACCTAAGACAGCTCATTCCAGCCTGAAGGATGGTAATTAACTCAAGGGACATATTGCCTGCACAAGTATCTAAAGAAGATTTTCTCAGACACTTAGACAGACAAAGTCTTTGATAAACTATCAGGATGGCCATTGCGTCATCCATATTGCTACCGTCTTAGAAGATTATATTTATGCGGAAGACCCCAATAAAAGGCACTGAGAGCTATCAGATGCTATGAACTTTTTATTAATGGCAAAATGATTAATTGAGATTTTGACTTACCATATATATTGATCGAGGCATGGAGAAGGCTGAGGAATGAGCTTTCTTTTTTTTTTTCATCTCAGCAAGCAGAGAAATATTCCTCTGCAACACTGCCTCTGCTGGCCATTCAGTATAATCTGCAGATGGAAAAGTCCACTGTTAGTCTTTTTTTAGAACTTGAATATTTCCAAACCAAATGCAACACTTCCAAAAAATGATTTTTATAAAGGGTCAATTAGCACTATGGCATGTCTCATATTGTGAAAATCCAAAACTCACTAAAAATTATAATCTTAATTTAGATTTCAACCTAGCAGACTTCTTTCAATCCTCTGCCTCATTTGCTGGTACTCTCTACACAACCCTATCACCTATATGAGGACTTAGATAGAAAGCTCTCTTTGGCAGCCAAGAGATAGAGTACCCTTCTCACAGGAATTATTTCAGGTTATGGTACACCGTAGCAATTCAGTGATCTGATACGTTAAGGGAGGAAGGTTTATGCTACGGTTTGTGGGAATAATAAAAACAACAGATTCTAACATCTTCATTTTAGTGCATCCCTATCACTTAACCTATAGAGAACTCCAGAATGGTAAGATCAACCACTCCTTCAAACAAATGTATAAGTCTCAAATATTGTCCTAGGTCCTTTCATCTCACCACCTTAGTCTTCAGCTGGGCATCCTGTCCACATTGCTCCATTTTCTATACCATGATATAAGTATCCTATTGCGTACTAGGCAACTGATTGGCCCTCATGTCAGATGACACCCTGCTGTAGCTTTGTGATGTAATGGCACCACTTGACCAATCACCCTGGGTGACGATTACACCGGAGGACCAGACATCAGCAATTACAAACTAGGTAACTATCTGTGAATATGACTGCACAGCAAGTAAGAGGAGTAAGGGGGAAGTACAGTGCGCCATTGAAAGTATTGGGCTCCTATTTAAAGAGGGCTAGAGTTAGAAGAAGCAACTGATTGGCCCTCATGTCAGATGGCATTCTGCTGTAGCTTTGTGATGTAATGGCACCACTTGACCAATCGCCCTGGGTGACGATTACACCGGAGGACCAGACGTCACCAATTACACACCAGGTAATTATCTGGGAATATGACTGCACAGCAAGTAGGAGGTGTTGTGGGAAAGTACTCTGCGCCATGGAAAGCATTGGGCTCCTATTCAAAGAGGGCTAGAGTTAGAAGAACACAGTTTCTAAATAGCAGTCCATCTGGAGTATCAGAGTCCCACTCACAGAGAGCAGGGAAACAGGTTAAATAGCTTCCCTCCATCTGAATGTAAGTCATTTGCTCTAACCTAAGACAGCTCATTCCAGCCTGAAGGATGGTAATTAACTCAAGGGACATATTGCCTGCACAAGTATCTAAAGAAGATTTTCTCAGACACTTAGACAGACAAAGTCTTTGATAAACTATCAGGATGGCCATTGCGTCATCCATATTGCTACCCTCTTAGAAGATTATATTTATGCGTTAGACCCCACTAAAAGGCACTGAGAGCTATCAGATGGTATGAACTTTTTATTAATGGCAAAATGATTAATTGAGATTTTGACTTACCATATATATTGATCGAGACATGGAGAAGGCTGAGGAATGAGCTTTTTTTTTTTTTTTTCATCTCAGCAAGCAGAGAAATATTCCTCTGCAACACTGCCTCTGCTGGCCATTCAGTATAATCTGCAGATGGAAAAGTCCACTGTTAGTCTTTTTTTAGAACTTGAATATTTCCAAACCAAATGCAACACTTCCAAAAAATGATTTTTATAAAGGGTCAATTAGCACTATGGCATGTCTCATATTGTGAAAATTCAAAACTCACTAAAAATTATAATCTTAATTTAGATTTCAACCTAGCAGACTTCTTTCAATCCTATGCCTCATTTGCTGATACTCTCTACACAACCCTATCACCTATATGAGGACTTAGATAGAAAGCTCTCTTTGGCAGCCAAGAGATAGAGTACCCTTCTCACAGGAATTATTTCAGGTTATGGTACACCATAGCAATTGAGTGATCTGATACGTTAAGGGAGGAAGGTTTATGCTACGGTTTGTGGGAATAATAAAAACAACAGATTTTAACATCTTCATTTTAGTGCATCCCTATCACTTAACCTATAGAGAACTCCAGAATGGTAAGATCAACCACTCCTTCAAACAAATGTATAAGTCTCAAATATTGTCCTAGGTCCTTTCATCTCACCACCTTAGTCTTCAGCTGGGCATCCTGTCCACATTGCTCCATTTTCTATACCATGATATAAGTATCCTATTGCGTACTAGGCAACTGATTGGCCCTCATGTCAGATGACACCCTGCTGTAGCTTTGTGATGTAATGGCACCACTTGACCAATCACCCTGGGTGACGATTACACCGGAGGACCAGACATCAGCAATTACAAACTAGGTAACTATCTGTGAATATGACTGCACAGCAAGTAAGAGGAGTAAGGGGGAAGTACAGTGCGCCATTGAAAGTATTGGGCTCCTATTTAAAGAGGGCTAGAGTTAGAAGAAGCAACTGATTGGCCCTCATGTCAGATGGCATTCTGCTGTAGCTTTGTGATGTAATGGCACCACTTGACCAATCGCCCTGGGTGACGATTACACCGGAGGACCAGACGTCACCAATTACACACCAGGTAATTATCTGGGAATATGACTGCACAGCAAGTCGGAGGTGTTGTGGGAAAGTACTCTGCACCATGGAAAGCATTGGGCTCCTATTCAAAGAGGGCTAGAGTTAGAAGAACACAGTTTCTAAATAGCAGTCCATCTGGAGTATCAGAGTCCCACTCACAGAGAGCAGGGAAACAGGTTAAATAGCTTCCCTCCATCTGAATGCAAGTCATTTGCTCTAACCTAAGACAGCTCATTCCAGCCTGAAGGATGTTAATTAACTCAAGGGACATATTGCCTGCACAAGTATCTAAAGAAGATTTTCTCAGACACTTAGACAGACAAAGTCTTTGATAAACTATCAGGATGGCCATTGCGTCATCCATATTGCTACCGTCTTAGAAGATTATATTTATGCGGAAGACCCCAATAAAAGGCACTGAGAGCTATCAGATGGTATGAACTTTTTATTAATGGCAAAATGATTAATTGAGATTTTGACTTACCATATATATTGATCGAGGCATGGAGAAGGCTGAGGAATGAGCTTTCTTTTTTTTTTTTCATCTCAGCAAGCAGAGAAATATTCCTCTGCAACACTGCCTCTGCTGGCCATTCAGTATAATCTGCAGATGGAAAAGTCCACTGTTAGTCTTTTTTTAGAACTTGAATATTTCCAAACCAAATGCAACACTTCCAAAAAATGATTTTTATAAAGGGTCAATTAGCACTATGGCATGTCTCATATTGTGAAAATTCAAAACTCACTAAAAATTATAATCTTAATTTAGATTTCAACCTAGCAGACTTCTTTCAATCCTATGCCTCATTTGCTGATACTCTCTACACAACCCTATCACCTATATGAGGACTTAGATAGAAAGCTCTCTTTGGCAGCCAAGAGATAGAGTACCCTTCTCACAGGAATTATTTCAGGTTATGGTACACCATAGCAATTGAGTGATCTGATACGTTAAGGGAGGAAGGTTTATGCTACGGTTTGTGGGAATAATAAAAACAACAGATTTTAACATCTTCATTTTAGTGCATCCCTATCACTTAACCTATAGAGAACTCCAGAATGGTAAGATCAACCACTCCTTCAAACAAATGTATAAGTCTCAAATATTGTCCTAGGTCCTTTCATCTCACCACCTTAGTCTTCAGCTGGGCATCCTGTCCACATTGCTCCATTTTCTATACCATGATATAAGTATCCTATTGCGTACTAGGCAACTGATTGGCCCTCATGTCAGATGACACCCTGCTGTAGCTTTGTGATGTAATGGCACCACTTGACCAATCACCCTGGGTGACGATTACACCGGAGGACCAGACATCAGCAATTACAAACTAGGTAACTATCTGTGAATATGACTGCACAGCAAGTAAGAGGAGTAAGGGGGAAGTACAGTGCGCCATTGAAAGTATTGGGCTCCTATTTAAAGAGGGCTAGAGTTAGAAGAAGCAACTGATTGGCCCTCATGTCAGATGGCATTCTGCTGTAGCTTTGTGATGTAATGGCACCACTTGACCAATCGCCCTGGGTGACGATTACACCGGAGGACCAGACGTCACCAATTACACACCAGGTAATTATCTGGGAATATGACTGCACAGCAAGTAGGAGGTGTTGTGGGAAAGTACTCTGCGCCATGGAAAGCATTGGGCTCCTATTCAAAGAGGGCTAGAGTTAGAAGAACACAGTTTCTAAATAGCAGTCCATCTGGAGTATCAGAGTCCCACTCACAGAGAGCAGGGAAACAGGTTAAATAGCTTCCCTCCATCTGAATGCAAGTCATTTGCTCTAACCTAAGACAGCTCATTCCAGCCTGAAGGATGTTAATTAACTCAAGGGACATATTGCCTGCACAAGTATCTAAAGAAGATTTTCTCAGACACTTAGACAGACAAAGTCTTTGATAAACTATCAGGATTGCCAATGCGTCATCCATATTGCTACCGTCTTAGAAGATTATATTTATGCGGAAGACCCCACTAAATGGCACTGAGAGCTATCAGATGCTATGAACTTTTTATTAATGGCAAAATGATTAATTGAGATTTTGACTTACCATATATATTGATCGAGGCATGGAGAAGGCTGAGGAATGAGCTTTCTTTTTTTTTTCATCTCAGCAAGCAGAGAAATATTCCTCTGCAACACTGCCTCTGCTGGCCATTCAGTATAATCTGCAGATGGAAAAGTCCACTGTTAGTCTTTTTTTAGAACTTGAATATTTCCAAACCAAATGCAACACTACCAAAACATGATTTTTATAAAGGGTCAATTAGCACTATGGCATGTCTCATATTGTGAAAATCCAAATCTCACTAAAAATTATAATCTTAATTTAGATTTCAACCTAGCAGACTTCTTTCAATCCTCTGCCTCATTTGCTGGTACTCTCTACACAACCCTATCACCTATATGAGGACTTAGATAGAAAGCTCTCTTTGGCAGCCAAGAGATAGAGTACCCTTCTCACAGGAATTATTTCAGGTTATGGTACACCGTAGCAATTCAGTGATCTGATACGTTAAGGGAGGAAGGTTTATGCTATGGTTTGTGGGAATAATAAAAACAACAGATTCTAACATCTTCATTTTAGTGCATCCCTATCACTTAACCTATAGAGAACTCCAGAATGGTAAGATCAACCACTCCTTCAAACAAATGTATAAGTCTCAAATATTGTCCTAGGTCCTTTCATCTCACCACCTTAGTCTTCAGCTGGGCATCCTGTCCACATTGCTCCATTTTCTATACCATGATATAAGTATCCTATTGCGTACTAGGCAACTGATTGGCCCTCATGTCAGATGACACCCTGCTGTAGCTTTGTGATGTAATGGCACCACTTGACCAATCACCCTGGGTGACGATTACACCGGAGGACCAGACATCAGCAATTACAAACTAGGTAACTATCTGTGAATATGACTGCACAGCAAGTAAGAGGAGTAAGGGGGAAGTACAGTGCGCCATTGAAAGTATTGGGCTCCTATTTAAAGAGGGCTAGAGTTAGAAGAAGCAACTGATTGGCCCTCATGTCAGATGGCATTCTGCTGTAGCTTTGTGATGTAATGGCACCACTTGACCAATCGCCCTGGGTGACGATTACACCGGAGGACCAGACGTCACCAATTACACACCAGGTAATTATCTGGGAATATGACTGCACAGCAAGTAGGAGGTGTTGTGGGAAAGTACTCTGCGCCATGGAAAGCATTGGGCTCCTATTCAAAGAGGGCTAGAGTTAGAAGAACACAGTTTCTAAATAGCAGTCCATCTGGAGTATCAGAGTCCCACTCACAGAGAGCAGGGAAACAGGTTAAATAGCTTCCCTCCATCTGAATGTAAGTCATTTGCTCTAACCTAAGACAGCTCATTCCAGCCTGAAGGATGGTAATTAACTCAAGGGACATATTGCCTGCACAAGTATCTAAAGAAGATTTTCTCAGACACTTAGACAGACAAAGTCTTTGATAAACTATCAGGATGGCCATTGCGTCATCCATATTGCTACCCTCTTAGAAGATTATATTTATGCGTTAGACCCCACTAAAAGGCACTGAGAGCTATCAGATGGTATGAACTTTTTATTAATGGCAAAATGATTAATTGAGATTTTGACTTACCATATATATTGATCGAGACATGGAGAAGGCTGAGGAATGAGCTTTTTTTTTTTTTTTTCATCTCAGCAAGCAGAGAAATATTCCTCTGCAACACTGCCTCTGCTGGCCATTCAGTATAATCTGCAGATGGAAAAGTCCACTGTTAGTCTTTTTTTAGAACTTGAATATTTCCAAACCAAATGCAACACTTCCAAAAAATGATTTTTATAAAGGGTCAATTAGCACTATGGCATGTCTCATATTGTGAAAATTCAAAACTCACTAAAAATTATAATCTTAATTTAGATTTCAACCTAGCAGACTTCTTTCAATCCTATGCCTCATTTGCTGATACTCTCTACACAACCCTATCACCTATATGAGGACTTAGATAGAAAGCTCTCTTTGGCAGCCAAGAGATAGAGTACCCTTCTCACAGGAATTATTTCAGGTTATGGTACACCATAGCAATTGAGTGATCTGATACGTTAAGGGAGGAAGGTTTATGCTACGGTTTGTGGGAATAATAAAAACAACAGATTTTAACATCTTCATTTTAGTGCATCCCTATCACTTAACCTATAGAGAACTCCAGAATGGTAAGATCAACCACTCCTTCAAACAAATGTATAAGTCTCAAATATTGTCCTAGGTCCTTTCATCTCACCACCTTAGTCTTCAGCTGGGCATCCTGTCCACATTGCTCCATTTTCTATACCATGATATAAGTATCCTATTGCGTACTAGGCAACTGATTGGCCCTCATGTCAGATGACACCCTGCTGTAGCTTTGTGATGTAATGGCACCACTTGACCAATCACCCTGGGTGACGATTACACCGGAGGACCAGACATCAGCAATTACAAACTAGGTAACTATCTGTGAATATGACTGCACAGCAAGTAAGAGGAGTAAGGGGGAAGTACAGTGCGCCATTGAAAGTATTGGGCTCCTATTTAAAGAGGGCTAGAGTTAGAAGAAGCAACTGATTGGCCCTCATGTCAGATGGCATTCTGCTGTAGCTTTGTGATGTAATGGCACCACTTGACCAATCGCCCTGGGTGACGATTACACCGGAGGACCAGACGTCACCAATTACACACCAGGTAATTATCTGGGAATATGACTGCACAGCAAGTCGGAGGTGTTGTGGGAAAGTACTCTGCACCATGGAAAGCATTGGGCTCCTATTCAAAGAGGGCTAGAGTTAGAAGAACACAGTTTCTAAATAGCAGTCCATCTGGAGTATCAGAGTCCCACTCACAGAGAGCAGGGAAACAGGTTAAATAGCTTCCCTCCATCTGAATGCAAGTCATTTGCTCTAACCTAAGACAGCTCATTCCAGCCTGAAGGATGTTAATTAACTCAAGGGACATATTGCCTGCACAAGTATCTAAAGAAGATTTTCTCAGACACTTAGACAGACAAAGTCTTTGATAAACTATCAGGATGGCCATTGCGTCATCCATATTGCTACCGTCTTAGACGATTATATTTATGCGGAAGACCCCAATAAAAGGCACTGAGAGCTATCAGATGGTATGAACTTTTTATTAATGGCAAAATGATTAATTGAGATTTTGACTTACCATATATATTGATCGAGGCATGGAGAAGGCTGAGGAATGAGCTTTCTTTTTTTTTTTTCATCTCAGCAAGCAGAGAAATATTCCTCTGCAACACTGCCTCTGCTGGCCATTCAGTATAATCTGCAGATGGAAAAGTCCACTGTTAGTCTTTTTTTAGAACTTGAATATTTCCAAACCAAATGCAACACTTCCAAAAAATGATTTTTATAAAGGGTCAATTAGCACTATGGCATGTCTCATATTGTGAAAATTCAAAACTCACTAAAAATTATAATCTTAATTTAGATTTCAACCTAGCAGACTTCTTTCAATCCTATGCCTCATTTGCTGATACTCTCTACACAACCCTATCACCTATATGAGGACTTAGATAGAAAGCTCTCTTTGGCAGCCAAGAGATAGAGTACCCTTCTCACAGGAATTATTTCAGGTTATGGTACACCATAGCAATTGAGTGATCTGATACGTTAAGGGAGGAAGGTTTATGCTACGGTTTGTGGGAATAATAAAAACAACAGATTTTAACATCTTCATTTTAGTGCATCCCTATCACTTAACCTATAGAGAACTCCAGAATGGTAAGATCAACCACTCCTTCAAACAAATGTATAAGTCTCAAATATTGTCCTAGGTCCTTTCATCTCACCACCTTAGTCTTCAGCTGGGCATCCTGTCCACATTGCTCCATTTTCTATACCATGATATAAGTATCCTATTGCGTACTAGGCAACTGATTGGCCCTCATGTCAGATGACACCCTGCTGTAGCTTTGTGATGTAATGGCACCACTTGACCAATCACCCTGGGTGACGATTACACCGGAGGACCAGACATCAGCAATTACAAACTAGGTAACTATCTGTGAATATGACTGCACAGCAAGTAAGAGGAGTAAGGGGGAAGTACAGTGCGCCATTGAAAGTATTGGGCTCCTATTTAAAGAGGGCTAGAGTTAGAAGAAGCAACTGATTGGCCCTCATGTCAGATGGCATTCTGCTGTAGCTTTGTGATGTAATGGCACCACTTGACCAATCGCCCTGGGTGACGATTACACCGGAGGACCAGACGTCACCAATTACACACCAGGTAATTATCTGGGAATATGACTGCACAGCAAGTAGGAGGTGTTGTGGGAAAGTACTCTGCGCCATGGAAAGCATTGGGCTCCTATTCAAAGAGGGCTAGAGTTAGAAGAACACAGTTTCTAAATAGCAGTCCATCTGGAGTATCAGAGTCCCACTCACAGAGAGCAGGGAAACAGGTTAAATAGCTTCCCTCCATCTGAATGCAAGTCATTTGCTCTAACCTAAGACAGCTCATTCCAGCCTGAAGGATGTTAATTAACTCAAGGGACATATTGCCTGCACAAGTATCTAAAGAAGATTTTCTCAGACACTTAGACAGACAAAGTCTTTGATAAACTATCAGGATTGCCAATGCGTCATCCATATTGCTACCGTCTTAGAAGATTATATTTATGCGGAAGACCCCACTAAATGGCACTGAGAGCTATCAGATGCTATGAACTTTTTATTAATGGCAAAATGATTAATTGAGATTTTGACTTACCATATATATTGATCGAGGCATGGAGAAGGCTGAGGAATGAGCTTTCTTTTTTTTTTCATCTCAGCAAGCAGAGAAATATTCCTCTGCAACACTGCCTCTGCTGGCCATTCAGTATAATCTGCAGATGGAAAAGTCCACTGTTAGTCTTTTTTTAGAACTTGAATATTTCCAAACCAAATGCAACACTACCAAAACATGATTTTTATAAAGGGTCAATTAGCACTATGGCATGTCTCATATTGTGAAAATCCAAATCTCACTAAAAATTATAATCTTAATTTAGATTTCAACCTAGCAGACTTCTTTCAATCCTCTGCCTCATTTGCTGGTACTCTCTACACAACCCTATCACCTATATGAGGACTTAGATAGAAAGCTCTCTTTGGCAGCCAAGAGATAGAGTACCCTTCTCACAGGAATTATTTCAGGTTATGGTACACCGTAGCAATTCAGTGATCTGATACGTTAAGGGAGGAAGGTTTATGCTATGGTTTGTGGGAATAATAAAAACAACAGATTCTAACATCTTCATTTTAGTGCATCCCTATCACTTAACCTATAGAGAACTCCAGAATGGTAAGATCAACCACTCCTTCAAACAAATGTATAAGTCTCAAATATTGTCCTAGGTCCTTTCATCTCACCACCTTAGTCTTCAGCTGGGCATCCTGTCCACATTGCTCCATTTTCTATACCATGATATAAGTATCCTATTGCGTACTAGGCAACTGATTGGCCCTCATGTCAGATGACACCCTGCTGTAGCTTTGTGATGTAATGGCACCACTTGACCAATCACCCTGGGTGACGATTACACCGGAGGACCAGACATCAGCAATTACAAACTAGGTAACTATCTGTGAATATGACTGCACAGCAAGTAAGAGGAGTAAGGGGGAAGTACAGTGCGCCATTGAAAGTATTGGGCTCCTATTTAAAGAGGGCTAGAGTTAGAAGAAGCAACTGATTGGCCCTCATGTCAGATGGCATTCTGCTGTAGCTTTGTGATGTAATGGCACCACTTGACCAATCGCCCTGGGTGACGATTACACCGGAGGACCAGACGTCACCAATTACACACCAGGTAATTATCTGGGAATATGACTGCACAGCAAGTAGGAGGTGTTGTGGGAAAGTACTCTGCGCCATGGAAAGCATTGGGCTCCTATTCAAAGAGGGCTAGAGTTAGAAGAACACAGTTTCTAAATAGCAGTCCATCTGGAGTATCAGAGTCCCACTCACAGAGAGCAGGGAAACAGGTTAAATAGCTTCCCTCCATCTGAATGTAAGTCATTTGCTCTAACCTAAGACAGCTCATTCCAGCCTGAAGGATGGTAATTAACTCAAGGGACATATTGCCTGCACAAGTATCTAAAGAAGATTTTCTCAGACACTTAGACAGACAAAGTCTTTGATAAACTATCAGGATGGCCATTGCGTCATCCATATTGCTACCCTCTTAGAAGATTATATTTATGCGTTAGACCCCACTAAAAGGCACTGAGAGCTATCAGATGGTATGAACTTTTTATTAATGGCAAAATGATTAATTGAGATTTTGACTTACCATATATATTGATCGAGACATGGAGAAGGCTGAGGAATGAGCTTTTTTTTTTTTTTTTCATCTCAGCAAGCAGAGAAATATTCCTCTGCAACACTGCCTCTGCTGGCCATTCAGTATAATCTGCAGATGGAAAAGTCCACTGTTAGTCTTTTTTTAGAACTTGAATATTTCCAAACCAAATGCAACACTTCCAAAAAATGATTTTTATAAAGGGTCAATTAGCACTATGGCATGTCTCATATTGTGAAAATCCAAAACTCACTAAAAATTATAATCTTAATTTAGATTTCAACCTAGCAGACTTCTTTCAATCCTCTGCCTCATTTGCTGATACTCTCTACACAACCCTATCACCTATATGAGGACTTAGATAGAAAGCTCTCTTTGGCAGCCAAGAGATAGAGTACCCTTCTCACAGGAATTATTTCAGGTTATGGTACACCGTAGCAATTCAGTGATCTGATACGTTAAGGGAGGAAGGTTTATGCTACGGTTTGTGGGAATAATAAAAACAACAGATTCTAACATCTTCATTTTAGTGCATCCCTATCACTTAACCTATAGAGAACTCCAGAATGGTAAGATCAACCACTCCTTCAAACAAATGTATAAGTCTCAAATATTGTCCTAGGTCCTTTCATCTCACCACCTTAGTCTTCAGCTGGGCATCCTGTCCACATTGCTCCATTTTCTATACCATGATATAAGTATCCTATTGCGTACTAGGCAACTGATTGGCCCTCATGTCAGATGACACCCTGCTGTAGCTTTGTGATGTAATGGCACCACTTGACCAATCACCCTGGGTGACGATTACACCGGAGGACCAGACATCAGCAATTACAAACTAGGTAACTATCTGTGAATATGACTGCACAGCAAGTAAGAGGAGTAAGGGGGAAGTACAGTGCGCCATTGAAAGTATTGGGCTCCTATTTAAAGAGGGCTAGAGTTAGAAGAAGCAACTGATTGGCCCTCATGTCAGATGGCATTCTGCTGTAGCTTTGTGATGTAATGGCACCACTTGACCAATCGCCCTGGGTGACGATTACACCGGAGGACCAGACGCCACCAATTACACACCAGGTAATTATCTGGGAATATGACTGCACAGCAAGTAGGAGGTGTTGTGGGAAAGTACTCTGCGCCATGGAAAGCATTGGGCTCCTATTCAAAGAGGGCTAGAGTTAGAAGAACACAGTTTCTAAATAGCAGTCCATCTGGAGTATCAGAGTCCCACTCACAGAGAGCAGGGAAACAGGTTAAATAGCTTCCCTCCATCTGAATGCAAGTCATTTGCTCTAACCTAAGACAGCTCATTCCAGCCTGAAGGATGTTAATTAACTCAAGGGACATATTGCCTGCACAAGTATCTAAAGAAGATTTTCTCAGACACTTAGACAGACAAAGTCTTTGATAAACTATCAGGATGGCCATTGCGTCATCCATATTGCTACCGTCTTAGAAGATTATATTTATGCGGAAGACCCCAATAAAAGGCACTGAGAGCTATCAGATGCTATGAACTTTTTATTAATGGCAAAATGATTAATTGAGATTTTGACTTACCATATATATTGATCGAGGCATGGAGAAGGCTGAGGAATGAGCTTTCTTTTTTTTTTTCATCTCAGCAAGCAGAGAAATATTCCTCTGCAACACTGCCTCTGCTGGCCATTCAGTATAATCTGCAGATGGAAAAGTCCACTGTTAGTCTTTTTTTAGAACTTGAATATTTCCAAACCAAATGCAACACTACCAAAACATGATTTTTATAAAGGGTCAATTAGCACTATGGCATGTCTCATATTGTGAAAATCCAAAACTCACTAAAAATTATAATCTTAATTTAGATTTCAACCTAGCAGACTTCTTTCAATCCTCTGCCTCATTTGCTGATACTCTCTACACAACCCTATCACCTATATGAGGACTTAGATAGAAAGCTCTCTTTGGCAGCCAAGAGATAGAGTACCCTTCTCACAGGAATTATTTCAGGTTATGGTACACCATAGCAATTCAGTGATCTGATACGTTAAGGGAGGAAGGTTTATGCTACGGTTTGTGGGAATAATAAAAACAACAGATTCTAACATCTTCATTTTAGTGCATCCCTATCACTTAACCTATAGAGAACTCCAGAATGGTAAGATCAACCACTCCTTCAAACAAATGTATAAGTCTCAAATATTGTCCTAGGTCCTTTCATCTCACCACCTTAGTCTTCAGCTGGGCATCCTGTCCACATTGCTCCATTTTCTATACCATGATATAAGTATCCTATTGCGTACTAGGCAACTGATTGGCCCTCATGTCAGATGACACCCTGCTGTAGCTTTGTGATGTAATGGCACCACTTGACCAATCACCCTGGGTGACGATTACACCGGAGGACCAGACATCAGCAATTACAAACTAGGTAACTATCTGTGAATATGACTGCACAGCAAGTAAGAGGAGTAAGGGGGAAGTACAGTGCGCCATTGAAAGTATTGGGCTCCTATTTAAAGAGGGCTAGAGTTAGAAGAAGCAACTGATTGGCCCTCATGTCAGATGGCATTCTGCTGTAGCTTTGTGATGTAATGGCACCACTTGACCAATCGCCCTGGGTGACGATTACACCGGAGGACCAGACGTCACCAATTACACACCAGGTAATATCTGGGAATATGACTGCACAGCAAGTAGGAGGTGTTGTGGGAAAGTACTCTGCGCCATGGAAAGCATTGGGCTCCTATTCAAAGAGGGCTAGAGTTAGAAGAACACAGTTTCTAAATAGCAGTCCATCTGGAGTATCAGAGTCCCACTCACAGAGAGCAGGGAAACAGGTTAAATAGCTTCCCTCCATCTGAATGCAAGTCATTTGCTCTAACCTAAGACAGCTCATTCCAGCCTGAAGGATGTTAATTAACTCAAGGGACATATTGCCTGCACAAGTATCTAAAGAAGATTTTCTCAGACACTTAGACAGACAAAGTCTTTGATAAACTATCAGGATGGCCATTGCGTCATCCATATTGCTACCGTCTTAGAAGATTATATTTATGCGGAAGACCCCACTAAAAGGCACTGAGAGCTATCAGATGCTATGAACTTTTTATTAATGGCAAAATGATTAATTGAGATTTTGACTTACCATATATATTGATCGAGGCATGGAGAAGGCTGAGGAATGAGCTTTCTTTTTTTTTTTCATCTCAGCAAGCAGAGAAATATTCCTCTGCAACACTGCCTCTGCTGGCCATTCAGTATAATCTGCAGATGGAAAAGTCCACTGTTAGTCTTTTTTTAGAACTTGAATATTTCCAAACCAAATGCAACACTACCAAAACATGATTTTTATAAAGGGTCAATTAGCACTATGGCATGTCTCATATTGTGAAAATCCAAATCTCACTAAAAATTATAATCTTAATTTAGATTTCAACCTAGCAGACTTCTTTCAATCCTCTGCCTCATTTGCTGGTACTCTCTACACAACCCTATCACCTATATGAGGACTTAGATAGAAAGCTCTCTTTGGCAGCCAAGAGATAGAGTACCCTTCTCACAGGAATTATTTCAGGTTATGGTACACCGTAGCAATTCAGTGATCTGATACGTTAAGGGAGGAAGGTTTATGCTACGGTTTGTGGGAATAATAAAAACAACAGATTCTAACATCTTCATTTTAGTGCATCCCTATCACTTAACCTATAGAGAACTCCAGAATGGTAAGATCAACCACTCCTTCAAACAAATGTATAAGTCTCAAATATTGTCCTAGGTCCTTTCATCTCACCACCTTAGTCTTCAGCTGGGCATCCTGTCCACATTGCTCCATTTTCTATACCATGATATAAGTATCCTATTGCGTACTAGGCAACTGATTGGCCCTCATGTCAGATGACACCCTGCTGTAGCTTTGTGATGTAATGGCACCACTTGACCAATCACCCTGGGTGACGATTACACCGGAGGACCAGACATCAGCAATTACAAACTAGGTAACTATCTGTGAATATGACTGCACAGCAAGTAAGAGGAGTAAGTGGGAAGTACAGTGCGCCATTGAAAGTATTGGGCTCCTATTTAAAGAGGGCTAGAGTTAGAAGAAGCAACTGATTGGCCCTCATGTCAGATGGCATTCTGCTGTAGCTTTGTGATGTAATGGCACCACTTGACCAATCGCCCTGGGTGACGATTACACCGGAGGACCAGACGTCACCAATTACACACCAGGTAATTATCTGGGAATATGACTGCACAGCAAGTAGGAGGTGTTGTGGGAAAGTACTCTGCGCCATGGAAAGCATTGGGCTCCTATTCAAAGAGGGCTAGAGTTAGAAGAACACAGTTTCTAAATAGCAGTCCATCTGGAGTATCAGAGTCCCACTCACAGAGAGCAGGGAAACAGGTTAAATAGCTTCCCTCCATCTGAATGTAAGTCATTTGCTCTAACCTAAGACAGCTCATTCCAGCCTGAAGGATGGTAATTAACTCAAGGGACATATTGCCTGCACAAGTATCTAAAGAAGATTTTCTCAGACACTTAGACAGACAAAGTCTTTGATAAACTATCAGGATGGCCATTGCGTCATCCATATTGCTACCGTCTTAGAAGATTATATTTATGCGGAAGACCCCAATAAAAGGCACTGAGAGCTATCAGATGCTATGAACTTTTTATTAATGGCAAAATGATTAATTGAGATTTTGACTTACCATATATATTGATCGAGGCATGGAGAAGGCTGAGGAATGAGCTTTCTTTTTTTTTTTCATCTCAGCAAGCAGAGAAATATTCCTCTGCAACACTGCCTCTGCTGGCCATTCAGTATAATCTGCAGATGGAAAAGTCCACTGTTAGTCTTTTTTTAGAACTTGAATATTTCCAAACCAAATGCAACACTTCCAAAAAATGATTTTTATAAAGGGTCAATTAGCACTATGGCATGTCTCATATTGTGAAAATCCAAAACTCACTAAAAATTATAATCTTAATTTAGATTTCAACCTAGCAGACTTCTTTCAATCCTCTGCCTCATTTGCTGGTACTCTCTACACAACCCTATCACCTATATGAGGACTTAGATAGAAAGCTCTCTTTGGCAGCCAAGAGATAGAGTACCCTTCTCACAGGAATTATTTCAGGTTATGGTACACCGTAGCAATTCAGTGATCTGATACGTTAAGGGAGGAAGGTTTATGCTACGGTTTGTGGGAATAATAAAAACAACAGATTCTAACATCTTCATTTTAGTGCATCCCTATCACTTAACCTATAGAGAACTCCAGAATGGTAAGATCAACCACTCCTTCAAACAAATGTATAAGTCTCAAATATTGTCCTAGGTCCTTTCATCTCACCACCTTAGTCTTCAGCTGGGCATCCTGTCCACATTGCTCCATTTTCTATACCATGATATAAGTATCCTATTGCGTACTAGGCAACTGATTGGCCCTCATGTCAGATGACACCCTGCTGTAGCTTTGTGATGTAATGGCACCACTTGACCAATCACCCTGGGTGACGATTACACCGGAGGACCAGACATCAGCAATTACAAACTAGGTAACTATCTGTGAATATGACTGCACAGCAAGTAAGAGGAGTAAGGGGGAAGTACAGTGCGCCATTGAAAGTATTGGGCTCCTATTTAAAGAGGGCTAGAGTTAGAAGAAGCAACTGATTGGCCCTCATGTCAGATGGCATTCTGCTGTAGCTTTGTGATGTAATGGCACCACTTGACCAATCGCCCTGGGTGACGATTACACCGGAGGACCAGACGTCACCAATTACACACCAGGTAATTATCTGGGAATATGACTGCACAGCAAGTCGGAGGTGTTGTGGGAAAGTACTCTGCACCATGGAAAGCATTGGGCTCCTATTCAAAGAGGGCTAGAGTTAGAAGAACACAGTTTCTAAATAGCAGTCCATCTGGAGTATCAGAGTCCCACTCACAGAGAGCAGGGAAACAGGTTAAATAGCTTCCCTCCATCTGAATGCAAGTCATTTGCTCTAACCTAAGACAGCTCATTCCAGCCTGAAGGATGTTAATTAACTCAAGGGACATATTGCCTGCACAAGTATCTAAAGAAGATTTTCTCAGACACTTAGACAGACAAAGTCTTTGATAAACTATCAGGATGGCCATTGCGTCATCCATATTGCTACCGTCTTAGAAGATTATATTTATGCGGAAGACCCCAATAAAAGGCACTGAGAGCTATCAGATGGTATGAACTTTTTATTAATGGCAAAATGATTAATTGAGATTTTGACTTACCATATATATTGATCGAGGCATGGAGAAGGCTGAGGAATGAGCTTTCTTTTTTTTTTTTCATCTCAGCAAGCAGAGAAATATTCCTCTGCAACACTGCCTCTGCTGGCCATTCAGTATAATCTGCAGATGGAAAAGTCCACTGTTAGTCTTTTTTTAGAACTTGAATATTTCCAAACCAAATGCAACACTTCCAAAAAATGATTTTTATAAAGGGTCAATTAGCACTATGGCATGTCTCATATTGTGAAAATTCAAAACTCACTAAAAATTATAATCTTAATTTAGATTTCAACCTAGCAGACTTCTTTCAATCCTATGCCTCATTTGCTGATACTCTCTACACAACCCTATCACCTATATGAGGACTTAGATAGAAAGCTCTCTTTGGCAGCCAAGAGATAGAGTACCCTTCTCACAGGAATTATTTCAGGTTATGGTACACCATAGCAATTGAGTGATCTGATACGTTAAGGGAGGAAGGTTTATGCTACGGTTTGTGGGAATAATAAAAACAACAGATTTTAACATCTTCATTTTAGTGCATCCCTATCACTTAACCTATAGAGAACTCCAGAATGGTAAGATCAACCACTCCTTCAAACAAATGTATAAGTCTCAAATATTGTCCTAGGTCCTTTCATCTCACCACCTTAGTCTTCAGCTGGGCATCCTGTCCACATTGCTCCATTTTCTATACCATGATATAAGTATCCTATTGCGTACTAGGCAACTGATTGGCCCTCATGTCAGATGACACCCTGCTGTAGCTTTGTGATGTAATGGCACCACTTGACCAATCACCCTGGGTGACGATTACACCGGAGGACCAGACATCAGCAATTACAAACTAGGTAACTATCTGTGAATATGACTGCACAGCAAGTAAGAGGAGTAAGGGGGAAGTACAGTGCGCCATTGAAAGTATTGGGCTCCTATTTAAAGAGGGCTAGAGTTAGAAGAAGCAACTGATTGGCCCTCATGTCAGATGGCATTCTGCTGTAGCTTTGTGATGTAATGGCACCACTTGACCAATCGCCCTGGGTGACGATTACACCGGAGGACCAGACGTCACCAATTACACACCAGGTAATTATCTGGGAATATGACTGCACAGCAAGTAGGAGGTGTTGTGGGAAAGTACTCTGCGCCATGGAAAGCATTGGGCTCCTATTCAAAGAGGGCTAGAGTTAGAAGAACACAGTTTCTAAATAGCAGTCCATCTGGAGTATCAGAGTCCCACTCACAGAGAGCAGGGAAACAGGTTAAATAGCTTCCCTCCATCTGAATGCAAGTCATTTGCTCTAACCTAAGACAGCTCATTCCAGCCTGAAGGATGTTAATTAACTCAAGGGACATATTGCCTGCACAAGTATCTAAAGAAGATTTTCTCAGACACTTAGACAGACAAAGTCTTTGATAAACTATCAGGATTGCCAATGCGTCATCCATATTGCTACCGTCTTAGAAGATTATATTTATGCGGAAGACCCCACTAAATGGCACTGAGAGCTATCAGATGCTATGAACTTTTTATTAATGGCAAAATGATTAATTGAGATTTTGACTTACCATATATATTGATCGAGGCATGGAGAAGGCTGAGGAATGAGCTTTCTTTTTTTTTTCATCTCAGCAAGCAGAGAAATATTCCTCTGCAACACTGCCTCTGCTGGCCATTCAGTATAATCTGCAGATGGAAAAGTCCACTGTTAGTCTTTTTTTAGAACTTGAATATTTCCAAACCAAATGCAACACTACCAAAACATGATTTTTATAAAGGGTCAATTAGCACTATGGCATGTCTCATATTGTGAAAATCCAAATCTCACTAAAAATTATAATCTTAATTTAGATTTCAACCTAGCAGACTTCTTTCAATCCTCTGCCTCATTTGCTGGTACTCTCTACACAACCCTATCACCTATATGAGGACTTAGATAGAAAGCTCTCTTTGGCAGCCAAGAGATAGAGTACCCTTCTCACAGGAATTATTTCAGGTTATGGTACACCGTAGCAATTCAGTGATCTGATACGTTAAGGGAGGAAGGTTTATGCTATGGTTTGTGGGAATAATAAAAACAACAGATTCTAACATCTTCATTTTAGTGCATCCCTATCACTTAACCTATAGAGAACTCCAGAATGGTAAGATCAACCACTCCTTCAAACAAATGTATAAGTCTCAAATATTGTCCTAGGTCCTTTCATCTCACCACCTTAGTCTTCAGCTGGGCATCCTGTCCACATTGCTCCATTTTCTATACCATGATATAAGTATCCTATTGCGTACTAGGCAACTGATTGGCCCTCATGTCAGATGACACCCTGCTGTAGCTTTGTGATGTAATGGCACCACTTGACCAATCACCCTGGGTGACGATTACACCGGAGGACCAGACATCAGCAATTACAAACTAGGTAACTATCTGTGAATATGACTGCACAGCAAGTAAGAGGAGTAAGGGGGAAGTACAGTGCGCCATTGAAAGTATTGGGCTCCTATTTAAAGAGGGCTAGAGTTAGAAGAAGCAACTGATTGGCCCTCATGTCAGATGGCATTCTGCTGTAGCTTTGTGATGTAATGGCACCACTTGACCAATCGCCCTGGGTGACGATTACACCGGAGGACCAGACGTCACCAATTACACACCAGGTAATTATCTGGGAATATGACTGCACAGCAAGTAGGAGGTGTTGTGGGAAAGTACTCTGCGCCATGGAAAGCATTGGGCTCCTATTCAAAGAGGGCTAGAGTTAGAAGAACACAGTTTCTAAATAGCAGTCCATCTGGAGTATCAGAGTCCCACTCACAGAGAGCAGGGAAACAGGTTAAATAGCTTCCCTCCATCTGAATGTAAGTCATTTGCTCTAACCTAAGACAGCTCATTCCAGCCTGAAGGATGGTAATTAACTCAAGGGACATATTGCCTGCACAAGTATCTAAAGAAGATTTTCTCAGACACTTAGACAGACAAAGTCTTTGATAAACTATCAGGATGGCCATTGCGTCATCCATATTGCTACCCTCTTAGAAGATTATATTTATGCGTTAGACCCCACTAAAAGGCACTGAGAGCTATCAGATGGTATGAACTTTTTATTAATGGCAAAATGATTAATTGAGATTTTGACTTACCATATATATTGATCGAGACATGGAGAAGGCTGAGGAATGAGCTTTTTTTTTTTTTTTTCATCTCAGCAAGCAGAGAAATATTCCTCTGCAACACTGCCTCTGCTGGCCATTCAGTATAATCTGCAGATGGAAAAGTCCACTGTTAGTCTTTTTTTAGAACTTGAATATTTCCAAACCAAATGCAACACTTCCAAAAAATGATTTTTATAAAGGGTCAATTAGCACTATGGCATGTCTCATATTGTGAAAATCCAAAACTCACTAAAAATTATAATCTTAATTTAGATTTCAACCTAGCAGACTTCTTTCAATCCTCTGCCTCATTTGCTGATACTCTCTACACAACCCTATCACCTATATGAGGACTTAGATAGAAAGCTCTCTTTGGCAGCCAAGAGATAGAGTACCCTTCTCACAGGAATTATTTCAGGTTATGGTACACCGTAGCAATTCAGTGATCTGATACGTTAAGGGAGGAAGGTTTATGCTACGGTTTGTGGGAATAATAAAAACAACAGATTCTAACATCTTCATTTTAGTGCATCCCTATCACTTAACCTATAGAGAACTCCAGAATGGTAAGATCAACCACTCCTTCAAACAAATGTATAAGTCTCAAATATTGTCCTAGGTCCTTTCATCTCACCACCTTAGTCTTCAGCTGGGCATCCTGTCCACATTGCTCCATTTTCTATACCATGATATAAGTATCCTATTGCGTACTAGGCAACTGATTGGCCCTCATGTCAGATGACACCCTGCTGTAGCTTTGTGATGTAATGGCACCACTTGACCAATCACCCTGGGTGACGATTACACCGGAGGACCAGACATCAGCAATTACAAACTAGGTAACTATCTGTGAATATGACTGCACAGCAAGTAAGAGGAGTAAGGGGGAAGTACAGTGCGCCATTGAAAGTATTGGGCTCCTATTTAAAGAGGGCTAGAGTTAGAAGAAGCAACTGATTGGCCCTCATGTCAGATGGCATTCTGCTGTAGCTTTGTGATGTAATGGCACCACTTGACCAATCGCCCTGGGTGACGATTACACCGGAGGACCAGACGCCACCAATTACACACCAGGTAATTATCTGGGAATATGACTGCACAGCAAGTAGGAGGTGTTGTGGGAAAGTACTCTGCGCCATGGAAAGCATTGGGCTCCTATTCAAAGAGGGCTAGAGTTAGAAGAACACAGTTTCTAAATAGCAGTCCATCTGGAGTATCAGAGTCCCACTCACAGAGAGCAGGGAAACAGGTTAAATAGCTTCCCTCCATCTGAATGCAAGTCATTTGCTCTAACCTAAGACAGCTCATTCCAGCCTGAAGGATGTTAATTAACTCAAGGGACATATTGCCTGCACAAGTATCTAAAGAAGATTTTCTCAGACACTTAGACAGACAAAGTCTTTGATAAACTATCAGGATGGCCATTGCGTCATCCATATTGCTACCGTCTTAGAAGATTATATTTATGCGGAAGACCCCAATAAAAGGCACTGAGAGCTATCAGATGCTATGAACTTTTTATTAATGGCAAAATGATTAATTGAGATTTTGACTTACCATATATATTGATCGAGGCATGGAGAAGGCTGAGGAATGAGCTTTCTTTTTTTTTTTCATCTCAGCAAGCAGAGAAATATTCCTCTGCAACACTGCCTCTGCTGGCCATTCAGTATAATCTGCAGATGGAAAAGTCCACTGTTAGTCTTTTTTTAGAACTTGAATATTTCCAAACCAAATGCAACACTACCAAAACATGATTTTTATAAAGGGTCAATTAGCACTATGGCATGTCTCATATTGTGAAAATCCAAAACTCACTAAAAATTATAATCTTAATTTAGATTTCAACCTAGCAGACTTCTTTCAATCCTCTGCCTCATTTGCTGATACTCTCTACACAACCCTATCACCTATATGAGGACTTAGATAGAAAGCTCTCTTTGGCAGCCAAGAGATAGAGTACCCTTCTCACAGGAATTATTTCAGGTTATGGTACACCATAGCAATTCAGTGATCTGATACGTTAAGGGAGGAAGGTTTATGCTACGGTTTGTGGGAATAATAAAAACAACAGATTCTAACATCTTCATTTTAGTGCATCCCTATCACTTAACCTATAGAGAACTCCAGAATGGTAAGATCAACCACTCCTTCAAACAAATGTATAAGTCTCAAATATTGTCCTAGGTCCTTTCATCTCACCACCTTAGTCTTCAGCTGGGCATCCTGTCCACATTGCTCCATTTTCTATACCATGATATAAGTATCCTATTGCGTACTAGGCAACTGATTGGCCCTCATGTCAGATGACACCCTGCTGTAGCTTTGTGATGTAATGGCACCACTTGACCAATCACCCTGGGTGACGATTACACCGGAGGACCAGACATCAGCAATTACAAACTAGGTAACTATCTGTGAATATGACTGCACAGCAAGTAAGAGGAGTAAGGGGGAAGTACAGTGCGCCATTGAAAGTATTGGGCTCCTATTTAAAGAGGGCTAGAGTTAGAAGAAGCAACTGATTGGCCCTCATGTCAGATGGCATTCTGCTGTAGCTTTGTGATGTAATGGCACCACTTGACCAATCGCCCTGGGTGACGATTACACCGGAGGACCAGACGTCACCAATTACACACCAGGTAATATCTGGGAATATGACTGCACAGCAAGTAGGAGGTGTTGTGGGAAAGTACTCTGCGCCATGGAAAGCATTGGGCTCCTATTCAAAGAGGGCTAGAGTTAGAAGAACACAGTTTCTAAATAGCAGTCCATCTGGAGTATCAGAGTCCCACTCACAGAGAGCAGGGAAACAGGTTAAATAGCTTCCCTCCATCTGAATGCAAGTCATTTGCTCTAACCTAAGACAGCTCATTCCAGCCTGAAGGATGTTAATTAACTCAAGGGACATATTGCCTGCACAAGTATCTAAAGAAGATTTTCTCAGACACTTAGACAGACAAAGTCTTTGATAAACTATCAGGATGGCCATTGCGTCATCCATATTGCTACCGTCTTAGAAGATTATATTTATGCGGAAGACCCCACTAAAAGGCACTGAGAGCTATCAGATGCTATGAACTTTTTATTAATGGCAAAATGATTAATTGAGATTTTGACTTACCATATATATTGATCGAGGCATGGAGAAGGCTGAGGAATGAGCTTTCTTTTTTTTTTTCATCTCAGCAAGCAGAGAAATATTCCTCTGCAACACTGCCTCTGCTGGCCATTCAGTATAATCTGCAGATGGAAAAGTCCACTGTTAGTCTTTTTTTAGAACTTGAATATTTCCAAACCAAATGCAACACTACCAAAACATGATTTTTATAAAGGGTCAATTAGCACTATGGCATGTCTCATATTGTGAAAATCCAAATCTCACTAAAAATTATAATCTTAATTTAGATTTCAACCTAGCAGACTTCTTTCAATCCTCTGCCTCATTTGCTGGTACTCTCTACACAACCCTATCACCTATATGAGGACTTAGATAGAAAGCTCTCTTTGGCAGCCAAGAGATAGAGTACCCTTCTCACAGGAATTATTTCAGGTTATGGTACACCGTAGCAATTCAGTGATCTGATACGTTAAGGGAGGAAGGTTTATGCTACGGTTTGTGGGAATAATAAAAACAACAGATTCTAACATCTTCATTTTAGTGCATCCCTATCACTTAACCTATAGAGAACTCCAGAATGGTAAGATCAACCACTCCTTCAAACAAATGTATAAGTCTCAAATATTGTCCTAGGTCCTTTCATCTCACCACCTTAGTCTTCAGCTGGGCATCCTGTCCACATTGCTCCATTTTCTATACCATGATATAAGTATCCTATTGCGTACTAGGCAACTGATTGGCCCTCATGTCAGATGACACCCTGCTGTAGCTTTGTGATGTAATGGCACCACTTGACCAATCACCCTGGGTGACGATTACACCGGAGGACCAGACATCAGCAATTACAAACTAGGTAACTATCTGTGAATATGACTGCACAGCAAGTAAGAGGAGTAAGTGGGAAGTACAGTGCGCCATTGAAAGTATTGGGCTCCTATTTAAAGAGGGCTAGAGTTAGAAGAAGCAACTGATTGGCCCTCATGTCAGATGGCATTCTGCTGTAGCTTTGTGATGTAATGGCACCACTTGACCAATCGCCCTGGGTGACGATTACACCGGAGGACCAGACGTCACCAATTACACACCAGGTAATTATCTGGGAATATGACTGCACAGCAAGTAGGAGGTGTTGTGGGAAAGTACTCTGCGCCATGGAAAGCATTGGGCTCCTATTCAAAGAGGGCTAGAGTTAGAAGAACACAGTTTCTAAATAGCAGTCCATCTGGAGTATCAGAGTCCCACTCACAGAGAGCAGGGAAACAGGTTAAATAGCTTCCCTCCATCTGAATGTAAGTCATTTGCTCTAACCTAAGACAGCTCATTCCAGCCTGAAGGATGGTAATTAACTCAAGGGACATATTGCCTGCACAAGTATCTAAAGAAGATTTTCTCAGACACTTAGACAGACAAAGTCTTTGATAAACTATCAGGATGGCCATTGCGTCATCCATATTGCTACCGTCTTAGAAGATTATATTTATGCGGAAGACCCCAATAAAAGGCACTGAGAGCTATCAGATGCTATGAACTTTTTATTAATGGCAAAATGATTAATTGAGATTTTGACTTACCATATATATTGATCGAGGCATGGAGAAGGCTGAGGAATGAGCTTTCTTTTTTTTTTTCATCTCAGCAAGCAGAGAAATATTCCTCTGCAACACTGCCTCTGCTGGCCATTCAGTATAATCTGCAGATGGAAAAGTCCACTGTTAGTCTTTTTTTAGAACTTGAATATTTCCAAACCAAATGCAACACTTCCAAAAAATGATTTTTATAAAGGGTCAATTAGCACTATGGCATGTCTCATATTGTGAAAATCCAAAACTCACTAAAAATTATAATCTTAATTTAGATTTCAACCTAGCAGACTTCTTTCAATCCTCTGCCTCATTTGCTGGTACTCTCTACACAACCCTATCACCTATATGAGGACTTAGATAGAAAGCTCTCTTTGGCAGCCAAGAGATAGAGTACCCTTCTCACAGGAATTATTTCAGGTTATGGTACACCGTAGCAATTCAGTGATCTGATACGTTAAGGGAGGAAGGTTTATGCTACGGTTTGTGGGAATAATAAAAACAACAGATTCTAACATCTTCATTTTAGTGCATCCCTATCACTTAACCTATAGAGAACTCCAGAATGGTAAGATCAACCACTCCTTCAAACAAATGTATAAGTCTCAAATATTGTCCTAGGTCCTTTCATCTCACCACCTTAGTCTTCAGCTGGGCATCCTGTCCACATTGCTCCATTTTCTATACCATGATATAAGTATCCTATTGCGTACTAGGCAACTGATTGGCCCTCATGTCAGATGACACCCTGCTGTAGCTTTGTGATGTAATGGCACCACTTGACCAATCACCCTGGGTGACGATTACACCGGAGGACCAGACATCAGCAATTACAAACTAGGTAACTATCTGTGAATATGACTGCACAGCAAGTAAGAGGAGTAAGGGGGAAGTACAGTGCGCCATTGAAAGTATTGGGCTCCTATTTAAAGAGGGCTAGAGTTAGAAGAAGCAACTGATTGGCCCTCATGTCAGATGGCATTCTGCTGTAGCTTTGTGATGTAATGGCACCACTTGACCAATCGCCCTGGGTGACGATTACACCGGAGGACCAGACGTCACCAATTACACACCAGGTAATTATCTGGGAATATGACTGCACAGCAAGTAGGAGGTGTTGTGGGAAAGTACTCTGCGCCATGGAAAGCATTGGGCTCCTATTCAAAGAGGGCTAGAGTTAGAAGAACACAGTTTCTAAATAGCAGTCCATCTGGAGTATCAGAGTCCCACTCACAGAGAGCAGGGAAACAGGTTAAATAGCTTCCCTCCATCTGAATGTAAGTCATTTGCTCTAACCTAAGACAGCTCATTCCAGCCTGAAGGATGGTAATTAACTCAAGGGACATATTGCCTGCACAAGTATCTAAAGAAGATTTTCTCAGACACTTAGACAGACAAAGTCTTTGATAAACTATCAGGATGGCCATTGCGTCATCCATATTGCTACCCTCTTAGAAGATTATATTTATGCGTTAGACCCCACAAAAAGGCACTGAGAGCTATCAGATGGTATGAACTTTTTATTAATGGCAAAATGATTAATTGAGATTTTGACTTACCATATATATTGATCGAGACATGGAGAAGGCTGAGGAATGAGCTTTTTTTTTTTTTTTTCATCTCAGCAAGCAGAGAAATATTCCTCTGCAACACTGCCTCTGCTGGCCATTCAGTATAATCTGCAGATGGAAAAGTCCACTGTTAGTCTTTTTTTAGAACTTGAATATTTCCAAACCAAATGCAACACTTCCAAAAAATGATTTTTATAAAGGGTCAATTAGCACTATGGCATGTCTCATATTGTGAAAATCCAAAACTCACTAAAAATTATAATCTTAATTTAGATTTCAACCTAGCAGACTTCTTTCAATCCTCTGCCTCATTTGCTGATACTCTCTACACAACCCTATCACCTATATGAGGACTTAGATAGAAAGCTCTCTTTGGCAGCCAAGAGATAGAGTACCCTTCTCACAGGAATTATTTCAGGTTATGGTACACCGTAGCAATTCAGTGATCTGATACGTTAAGGGAGGAAGGTTTATGCTACGGTTTGTGGGAATAATAAAAACAACAGATTCTAACATCTTCATTTTAGTGCATCCCTATCACTTAACCTATAGAGAACTCCAGAATGGTAAGATCAACCACTCCTTCAAACAAATGTATAAGTCTCAAATATTGTCCTAGGTCCTTTCATCTCACCACCTTAGTCTTCAGCTGGGCATCCTGTCCACATTGCTCCATTTTCTATACCATGATATAAGTATCCTATTGCGTACTAGGCAACTGATTGGCCCTCATGTCAGATGACACCCTGCTGTAGCTTTGTGATGTAATGGCACCACTTGACCAATCACCCTGGGTGACGATTACACCGGAGGACCAGACATCAGCAATTACAAACTAGGTAACTATCTGTGAATATGACTGCACAGCAAGTAAGAGGAGTAAGGGGGAAGTACAGTGCGCCATTGAAAGTATTGGGCTCCTATTTAAAGAGGGCTAGAGTTAGAAGAAGCAACTGATTGGCCCTCATGTCAGATGGCATTCTGCTGTAGCTTTGTGATGTAATGGCACCACTTGACCAATCGCCCTGGGTGACGATTACACCGGAGGACCAGACGCCACCAATTACACACCAGGTAATTATCTGGGAATATGACTGCACAGCAAGTAGGAGGTGTTGTGGGAAAGTACTCTGCGCCATGGAAAGCATTGGGCTCCTATTCAAAGAGGGCTAGAGTTAGAAGAACACAGTTTCTAAATAGCAGTCCATCTGGAGTATCAGAGTCCCACTCACAGAGAGCAGGGAAACAGGTTAAATAGCTTCCCTCCATCTGAATGCAAGTCATTTGCTCTAACCTAAGACAGCTCATTCCAGCCTGAAGGATGTTAATTAACTCAAGGGACATATTGCCTGCACAAGTATCTAAAGAAGATTTTCTCAGACACTTAGACAGACAAAGTCTTTGATAAACTATCAGGATGGCCATTGCGTCATCCATATTGCTACCGTCTTAGAAGATTATATTTATGCGGAAGACCCCAATAAAAGGCACTGAGAGCTATCAGATGCTATGAACTTTTTATTAATGGCAAAATGATTAATTGAGATTTTGACTTACCATATATATTGATCGAGGCATGGAGAAGGCTGAGGAATGAGCTTTCTTTTTTTTTTTCATCTCAGCAAGCAGAGAAATATTCCTCTGCAACACTGCCTCTGCTGGCCATTCAGTATAATCTGCAGATGGAAAAGTCCACTGTTAGTCTTTTTTTAGAACTTGAATATTTCCAAACCAAATGCAACACTACCAAAACATGATTTTTATAAAGGGTCAATTAGCACTATGGCATGTCTCATATTGTGAAAATCCAAAACTCACTAAAAATTATAATCTTAATTTAGATTTCAACCTAGCAGACTTCTTTCAATCCTCTGCCTCATTTGCTGATACTCTCTACACAACCCTATCACCTATATGAGGACTTAGATAGAAAGCTCTCTTTGGCAGCCAAGAGATAGAGTACCCTTCTCACAGGAATTATTTCAGGTTATGGTACACCATAGCAATTCAGTGATCTGATACGTTAAGGGAGGAAGGTTTATGCTACGGTTTGTGGGAATAATAAAAACAACAGATTCTAACATCTTCATTTTAGTGCATCCCTATCACTTAACCTATAGAGAACTCCAGAATGGTAAGATCAACCACTCCTTCAAACAAATGTATAAGTCTCAAATATTGTCCTAGGTCCTTTCATCTCACCACCTTAGTCTTCAGCTGGGCATCCTGTCCACATTGCTCCATTTTCTATACCATGATATAAGTATCCTATTGCGTACTAGGCAACTGATTGGCCCTCATGTCAGATGACACCCTGCTGTAGCTTTGTGATGTAATGGCACCACTTGACCAATCACCCTGGGTGACGATTACACCGGAGGACCAGACATCAGCAATTACAAACTAGGTAACTATCTGTGAATATGACTGCACAGCAAGTAAGAGGAGTAAGGGGGAAGTACAGTGCGCCATTGAAAGTATTGGGCTCCTATTTAAAGAGGGCTAGAGTTAGAAGAAGCAACTGATTGGCCCTCATGTCAGATGGCATTCTGCTGTAGCTTTGTGATGTAATGGCACCACTTGACCAATCGCCCTGGGTGACGATTACACCGGAGGACCAGACGTCACCAATTACACACCAGGTAATTATCTGGGAATATGACTGCACAGCAAGTAGGAGGTGTTGTGGGAAAGTACTCTGCGCCATGGAAAGCATTGGGCTCCTATTCAAAGAGGGCTAGAGTTAGAAGAACACAGTTTCTAAATAGCAGTCCATCTGGAGTATCAGAGTCCCACTCACAGAGAGCAGGGAAACAGGTTAAATAGCTTCCCTCCATCTGAATGCAAGTCATTTGCTCTAACCTAAGACAGCTCATTCCAGCCTGAAGGATGTTAATTAACTCAAGGGACATATTGCCTGCACAAGTATCTAAAGAAGATTTTCTCAGACACTTAGACAGACAAAGTCTTTGATAAACTATCAGGATGGCCATTGCGTCATCCATATTGCTACCGTCTTAGAAGATTATATTTATGCGGAAGACCCCACTAAAAGGCACTGAGAGCTATCAGATGCTATGAACTTTTTATTAATGGCAAAATGATTAATTGAGATTTTGACTTACCATATATATTGATCGAGGCATGGAGAAGGCTGAGGAATGAGCTTTCTTTTTTTTTTTCATCTCAGCAAGCAGAGAAATATTCCTCTGCAACACTGCCTCTGCTGGCCATTCAGTATAATCTGCAGATGGAAAAGTCCACTGTTAGTCTTTTTTTAGAACTTGAATATTTCCAAACCAAATGCAACACTACCAAAACATGATTTTTATAAAGGGTCAATTAGCACTATGGCATGTCTCATATTGTGAAAATCCAAATCTCACTAAAAATTATAATCTTAATTTAGATTTCAACCTAGCAGACTTCTTTCAATCCTCTGCCTCATTTGCTGGTACTCTCTACACAACCCTATCACCTATATGAGGACTTAGATAGAAAGCTCTCTTTGGCATCCAAGAGATAGAGTACCCTTCTCACAGGAATTATTTCAGGTTATGGTACACCGTAGCAATTCAGTGATCTGATACGTTAAGGGAGGAAGGTTTATGCTACGGTTTGTGGGAATAATAAAAACAACAGATTCTAACATCTTCATTTTAGTGCATCCCTATCACTTAACCTATAGAGAACTCCAGAATGGTAAGATCAACCACTCCTTCAAACAAATGTATAAGTCTCAAATATTGTCCTAGGTCCTTTCATCTCACCACCTTAGTCTTCAGCTGGGCATCCTGTCCACATTGCTCCATTTTCTATACCATGATATAAGTATCCTATTGCGTACTAGGCAACTGATTGGCCCTCATGTCAGATGACACCCTGCTGTAGCTTTGTGATGTAATGGCACCACTTGACCAATCACCCTGGGTGACGATTACACCGGAGGACCAGACATCAGCAATTACAAACTAGGTAACTATCTGTGAATATGACTGCACAGCAAGTAAGAGGAGTAAGTGGGAAGTACAGTGCGCCATTGAAAGTATTGGGCTCCTATTTAAAGAGGGCTAGAGTTAGAAGAAGCAACTGATTGGCCCTCATGTCAGATGGCATTCTGCTGTAGCTTTGTGATGTAATGGCACCACTTGACCAATCGCCCTGGGTGACGATTACACCGGAGGACCAGACGTCACCAATTACACACCAGGTAATTATCTGGGAATATGACTGCACAGCAAGTAGGAGGTGTTGTGGGAAAGTACTCTGCGCCATGGAAAGCATTGGGCTCCTATTCAAAGAGGGCTAGAGTTAGAAGAACACAGTTTCTAAATAGCAGTCCATCTGGAGTATCAGAGTCCCACTCACAGAGAGCAGGGAAACAGGTTAAATAGCTTCCCTCCATCTGAATGTAAGTCATTTGCTCTAACCTAAGACAGCTCATTCCAGCCTGAAGGATGGTAATTAACTCAAGGGACATATTGCCTGCACAAGTATCTAAAGAAGATTTTCTCAGACACTTAGACAGACAAAGTCTTTGATAAACTATCAGGATGGCCATTGCGTCATCCATATTGCTACCGTCTTAGAAGATTATATTTATGCGGAAGACCCCAATAAAAGGCACTGAGAGCTATCAGATGCTATGAACTTTTTATTAATGGCAAAATGATTAATTGAGATTTTGACTTACCATATATATTGATCGAGGCATGGAGAAGGCTGAGGAATGAGCTTTCTTTTTTTTTTTCATCTCAGCAAGCAGAGAAATATTCCTCTGCAACACTGCCTCTGCTGGCCATTCAGTATAATCTGCAGATGGAAAAGTCCACTGTTAGTCTTTTTTTAGAACTTGAATATTTCCAAACCAAATGCAACACTTCCAAAAAATGATTTTTATAAAGGGTCAATTAGCACTATGGCATGTCTCATATTGTGAAAATCCAAAACTCACTAAAAATTATAATCTTAATTTAGATTTCAACCTAGCAGACTTCTTTCAATCCTCTGCCTCATTTGCTGGTACTCTCTACACAACCCTATCACCTATATGAGGACTTAGATAGAAAGCTCTCTTTGGCAGCCAAGAGATAGAGTACCCTTCTCACAGGAATTATTTCAGGTTATGGTACACCGTAGCAATTCAGTGATCTGATACGTTAAGGGAGGAAGGTTTATGCTACGGTTTGTGGGAATAATAAAAACAACAGATTCTAACATCTTCATTTTAGTGCATCCCTATCACTTAACCTATAGAGAACTCCAGAATGGTAAGATCAACCACTCCTTCAAACAAATGTATAAGTCTCAAATATTGTCCTAGGTCCTTTCATCTCACCACCTTAGTCTTCAGCTGGGCATCCTGTCCACATTGCTCCATTTTCTATACCATGATATAAGTATCCTATTGCGTACTAGGCAACTGATTGGCCCTCATGTCAGATGACACCCTGCTGTAGCTTTGTGATGTAATGGCACCACTTGACCAATCACCCTGGGTGACGATTACACCGGAGGACCAGACATCAGCAATTACAAACTAGGTAACTATCTGTGAATATGACTGCACAGCAAGTAAGAGGAGTAAGGGGGAAGTACAGTGCGCCATTGAAAGTATTGGGCTCCTATTTAAAGAGGGCTAGAGTTAGAAGAAGCAACTGATTGGCCCTCATGTCAGATGGCATTCTGCTGTAGCTTTGTGATGTAATGGCACCACTTGACCAATCGCCCTGGGTGACGATTACACCGGAGGACCAGACGTCACCAATTACACACCAGGTAATTATCTGGGAATATGACTGCACAGCAAGTAGGAGGTGTTGTGGGAAAGTACTCTGCGCCATGGAAAGCATTGGGCTCCTATTCAAAGAGGGCTAGAGTTAGAAGAACACAGTTTCTAAATAGCAGTCCATCTGGAGTATCAGAGTCCCACTCACAGAGAGCAGGGAAACAGGTTAAATAGCTTCCCTCCATCTGAATGTAAGTCATTTGCTCTAACCTAAGACAGCTCATTCCAGCCTGAAGGATGGTAATTAACTCAAGGGACATATTGCCTGCACAAGTATCTAAAGAAGATTTTCTCAGACACTTAGACAGACAAAGTCTTTGATAAACTATCAGGATGGCCATTGCGTCATCCATATTGCTACCCTCTTAGAAGATTATATTTATGCGTTAGACCCCACAAAAAGGCACTGAGAGCTATCAGATGGTATGAACTTTTTATTAATGGCAAAATGATTAATTGAGATTTTGACTTACCATATATATTGATCGAGACATGGAGAAGGCTGAGGAATGAGCTTTTTTTTTTTTTTTTCATCTCAGCAAGCAGAGAAATATTCCTCTGCAACACTGCCTCTGCTGGCCATTCAGTATAATCTGCAGATGGAAAAGTCCACTGTTAGTCTTTTTTTAGAACTTGAATATTTCCAAACCAAATGCAACACTTCCAAAAAATGATTTTTATAAAGGGTCAATTAGCACTATGGCATGTCTCATATTGTGAAAATCCAAAACTCACTAAAAATTATAATCTTAATTTAGATTTCAACCTAGCAGACTTCTTTCAATCCTCTGCCTCATTTGCTGATACTCTCTACACAACCCTATCACCTATATGAGGACTTAGATAGAAAGCTCTCTTTGGCAGCCAAGAGATAGAGTACCCTTCTCACAGGAATTATTTCAGGTTATGGTACACCGTAGCAATTCAGTGATCTGATACGTTAAGGGAGGAAGGTTTATGCTACGGTTTGTGGGAATAATAAAAACAACAGATTCTAACATCTTCATTTTAGTGCATCCCTATCACTTAACCTATAGAGAACTCCAGAATGGTAAGATCAACCACTCCTTCAAACAAATGTATAAGTCTCAAATATTGTCCTAGGTCCTTTCATCTCACCACCTTAGTCTTCAGCTGGGCATCCTGTCCACATTGCTCCATTTTCTATACCATGATATAAGTATCCTATTGCGTACTAGGCAACTGATTGGCCCTCATGTCAGATGACACCCTGCTGTAGCTTTGTGATGTAATGGCACCACTTGACCAATCACCCTGGGTGACGATTACACCGGAGGACCAGACATCAGCAATTACAAACTAGGTAACTATCTGTGAATATGACTGCACAGCAAGTAAGAGGAGTAAGGGGGAAGTACAGTGCGCCATTGAAAGTATTGGGCTCCTATTTAAAGAGGGCTAGAGTTAGAAGAAGCAACTGATTGGCCCTCATGTCAGATGGCATTCTGCTGTAGCTTTGTGATGTAATGGCACCACTTGACCAATCGCCCTGGGTGACGATTACACCGGAGGACCAGACGCCACCAATTACACACCAGGTAATTATCTGGGAATATGACTGCACAGCAAGTAGGAGGTGTTGTGGGAAAGTACTCTGCGCCATGGAAAGCATTGGGCTCCTATTCAAAGAGGGCTAGAGTTAGAAGAACACAGTTTCTAAATAGCAGTCCATCTGGAGTATCAGAGTCCCACTCACAGAGAGCAGGGAAACAGGTTAAATAGCTTCCCTCCATCTGAATGCAAGTCATTTGCTCTAACCTAAGACAGCTCATTCCAGCCTGAAGGATGTTAATTAACTCAAGGGACATATTGCCTGCACAAGTATCTAAAGAAGATTTTCTCAGACACTTAGACAGACAAAGTCTTTGATAAACTATCAGGATGGCCATTGCGTCATCCATATTGCTACCGTCTTAGAAGATTATATTTATGCGGAAGACCCCAATAAAAGGCACTGAGAGCTATCAGATGCTATGAACTTTTTATTAATGGCAAAATGATTAATTGAGATTTTGACTTACCATATATATTGATCGAGGCATGGAGAAGGCTGAGGAATGAGCTTTCTTTTTTTTTTTCATCTCAGCAAGCAGAGAAATATTCCTCTGCAACACTGCCTCTGCTGGCCATTCAGTATAATCTGCAGATGGAAAAGTCCACTGTTAGTCTTTTTTTAGAACTTGAATATTTCCAAACCAAATGCAACACTACCAAAACATGATTTTTATAAAGGGTCAATTAGCACTATGGCATGTCTCATATTGTGAAAATCCAAAACTCACTAAAAATTATAATCTTAATTTAGATTTCAACCTAGCAGACTTCTTTCAATCCTCTGCCTCATTTGCTGATACTCTCTACACAACCCTATCACCTATATGAGGACTTAGATAGAAAGCTCTCTTTGGCAGCCAAGAGATAGAGTACCCTTCTCACAGGAATTATTTCAGGTTATGGTACACCATAGCAATTCAGTGATCTGATACGTTAAGGGAGGAAGGTTTATGCTACGGTTTGTGGGAATAATAAAAACAACAGATTCTAACATCTTCATTTTAGTGCATCCCTATCACTTAACCTATAGAGAACTCCAGAATGGTAAGATCAACCACTCCTTCAAACAAATGTATAAGTCTCAAATATTGTCCTAGGTCCTTTCATCTCACCACCTTAGTCTTCAGCTGGGCATCCTGTCCACATTGCTCCATTTTCTATACCATGATATAAGTATCCTATTGCGTACTAGGCAACTGATTGGCCCTCATGTCAGATGACACCCTGCTGTAGCTTTGTGATGTAATGGCACCACTTGACCAATCACCCTGGGTGACGATTACACCGGAGGACCAGACATCAGCAATTACAAACTAGGTAACTATCTGTGAATATGACTGCACAGCAAGTAAGAGGAGTAAGGGGGAAGTACAGTGCGCCATTGAAAGTATTGGGCTCCTATTTAAAGAGGGCTAGAGTTAGAAGAAGCAACTGATTGGCCCTCATGTCAGATGGCATTCTGCTGTAGCTTTGTGATGTAATGGCACCACTTGACCAATCGCCCTGGGTGACGATTACACCGGAGGACCAGACGTCACCAATTACACACCAGGTAATTATCTGGGAATATGACTGCACAGCAAGTAGGAGGTGTTGTGGGAAAGTACTCTGCGCCATGGAAAGCATTGGGCTCCTATTCAAAGAGGGCTAGAGTTAGAAGAACACAGTTTCTAAATAGCAGTCCATCTGGAGTATCAGAGTCCCACTCACAGAGAGCAGGGAAACAGGTTAAATAGCTTCCCTCCATCTGAATGCAAGTCATTTGCTCTAACCTAAGACAGCTCATTCCAGCCTGAAGGATGTTAATTAACTCAAGGGACATATTGCCTGCACAAGTATCTAAAGAAGATTTTCTCAGACACTTAGACAGACAAAGTCTTTGATAAACTATCAGGATGGCCATTGCGTCATCCATATTGCTACCGTCTTAGAAGATTATATTTATGCGGAAGACCCCACTAAAAGGCACTGAGAGCTATCAGATGCTATGAACTTTTTATTAATGGCAAAATGATTAATTGAGATTTTGACTTACCATATATATTGATCGAGGCATGGAGAAGGCTGAGGAATGAGCTTTCTTTTTTTTTTTCATCTCAGCAAGCAGAGAAATATTCCTCTGCAACACTGCCTCTGCTGGCCATTCAGTATAATCTGCAGATGGAAAAGTCCACTGTTAGTCTTTTTTTAGAACTTGAATATTTCCAAACCAAATGCAACACTACCAAAACATGATTTTTATAAAGGGTCAATTAGCACTATGGCATGTCTCATATTGTGAAAATCCAAATCTCACTAAAAATTATAATCTTAATTTAGATTTCAACCTAGCAGACTTCTTTCAATCCTCTGCCTCATTTGCTGGTACTCTCTACACAACCCTATCACCTATATGAGGACTTAGATAGAAAGCTCTCTTTGGCATCCAAGAGATAGAGTACCCTTCTCACAGGAATTATTTCAGGTTATGGTACACCGTAGCAATTCAGTGATCTGATACGTTAAGGGAGGAAGGTTTATGCTACGGTTTGTGGGAATAATAAAAACAACAGATTCTAACATCTTCATTTTAGTGCATCCCTATCACTTAACCTATAGAGAACTCCAGAATGGTAAGATCAACCACTCCTTCAAACAAATGTATAAGTCTCAAATATTGTCCTAGGTCCTTTCATCTCACCACCTTAGTCTTCAGCTGGGCATCCTGTCCACATTGCTCCATTTTCTATACCATGATATAAGTATCCTATTGCGTACTAGGCAACTGATTGGCCCTCATGTCAGATGACACCCTGCTGTAGCTTTGTGATGTAATGGCACCACTTGACCAATCACCCTGGGTGACGATTACACCGGAGGACCAGACATCAGCAATTACAAACTAGGTAACTATCTGTGAATATGACTGCACAGCAAGTAAGAGGAGTAAGTGGGAAGTACAGTGCGCCATTGAAAGTATTGGGCTCCTATTTAAAGAGGGCTAGAGTTAGAAGAAGCAACTGATTGGCCCTCATGTCAGATGGCATTCTGCTGTAGCTTTGTGATGTAATGGCACCACTTGACCAATCGCCCTGGGTGACGATTACACCGGAGGACCAGACGTCACCAATTACACACCAGGTAATTATCTGGGAATATGACTGCACAGCAAGTAGGAGGTGTTGTGGGAAAGTACTCTGCGCCATGGAAAGCATTGGGCTCCTATTCAAAGAGGGCTAGAGTTAGAAGAACACAGTTTCTAAATAGCAGTCCATCTGGAGTATCAGAGTCCCACTCACAGAGAGCAGGGAAACAGGTTAAATAGCTTCCCTCCATCTGAATGTAAGTCATTTGCTCTAACCTAAGACAGCTCATTCCAGCCTGAAGGATGGTAATTAACTCAAGGGACATATTGCCTGCACAAGTATCTAAAGAAGATTTTCTCAGACACTTAGACAGACAAAGTCTTTGATAAACTATCAGGATGGCCATTGCGTCATCCATATTGCTACCGTCTTAGAAGATTATATTTATGCGGAAGACCCCAATAAAAGGCACTGAGAGCTATCAGATGCTATGAACTTTTTATTAATGGCAAAATGATTAATTGAGATTTTGACTTACCATATATATTGATCGAGGCATGGAGAAGGCTGAGGAATGAGCTTTCTTTTTTTTTTTCATCTCAGCAAGCAGAGAAATATTCCTCTGCAACACTGCCTCTGCTGGCCATTCAGTATAATCTGCAGATGGAAAAGTCCACTGTTAGTCTTTTTTTAGAACTTGAATATTTCCAAACCAAATGCAACACTTCCAAAAAATGATTTTTATAAAGGGTCAATTAGCACTATGGCATGTCTCATATTGTGAAAATCCAAAACTCACTAAAAATTATAATCTTAATTTAGATTTCAACCTAGCAGACTTCTTTCAATCCTCTGCCTCATTTGCTGGTACTCTCTACACAACCCTATCACCTATATGAGGACTTAGATAGAAAGCTCTCTTTGGCAGCCAAGAGATAGAGTACCCTTCTCACAGGAATTATTTCAGGTTATGGTACACCGTAGCAATTCAGTGATCTGATACGTTAAGGGAGGAAGGTTTATGCTACGGTTTGTGGGAATAATAAAAACAACAGATTCTAACATCTTCATTTTAGTGCATCCCTATCACTTAACCTATAGAGAACTCCAGAATGGTAAGATCAACCACTCCTTCAAACAAATGTATAAGTCTCAAATATTGTCCTAGGTCCTTTCATCTCACCACCTTAGTCTTCAGCTGGGCATCCTGTCCACATTGCTCCATTTTCTATACCATGATATAAGTATCCTATTGCGTACTAGGCAACTGATTGGCCCTCATGTCAGATGACACCCTGCTGTAGCTTTGTGATGTAATGGCACCACTTGACCAATCACCCTGGGTGACGATTACACCGGAGGACCAGACATCAGCAATTACAAACTAGGTAACTATCTGTGAATATGACTGCACAGCAAGTAAGAGGAGTAAGGGGGAAGTACAGTGCGCCATTGAAAGTATTGGGCTCCTATTTAAAGAGGGCTAGAGTTAGAAGAAGCAACTGATTGGCCCTCATGTCAGATGGCATTCTGCTGTAGCTTTGTGATGTAATGGCACCACTTGACCAATCGCCCTGGGTGACGATTACACCGGAGGACCAGACGTCACCAATTACACACCAGGTAATTATCTGGGAATATGACTGCACAGCAAGTAGGAGGTGTTGTGGGAAAGTACTCTGCGCCATGGAAAGCATTGGGCTCCTATTCAAAGAGGGCTAGAGTTAGAAGAACACAGTTTCTAAATAGCAGTCCATCTGGAGTATCAGAGTCCCACTCACAGAGAGCAGGGAAACAGGTTAAATAGCTTCCCTCCATCTGAATGTAAGTCATTTGCTCTAACCTAAGACAGCTCATTCCAGCCTGAAGGATGGTAATTAACTCAAGGGACATATTGCCTGCACAAGTATCTAAAGAAGATTTTCTCAGACACTTAGACAGACAAAGTCTTTGATAAACTATCAGGATGGCCATTGCGTCATCCATATTGCTACCCTCTTAGAAGATTATATTTATGCGTTAGACCCCACAAAAAGGCACTGAGAGCTATCAGATGGTATGAACTTTTTATTAATGGCAAAATGATTAATTGAGATTTTGACTTACCATATATATTGATCGAGACATGGAGAAGGCTGAGGAATGAGCTTTTTTTTTTTTTTTCATCTCAGCAAGCAGAGAAATATTCCTCTGCAACACTGCCTCTGCTGGCCATTCAGTATAATCTGCAGATGGAAAAGTCCACTGTTAGTCTTTTTTTAGAACTTGAATATTTCCAAACCAAATGCAACACTTCCAAAAAATGATTTTTATAAAGGGTCAATTAGCACTATGGCATGTCTCATATTGTGAAAATTCAAAACTCACTAAAAATTATAATCTTAATTTAGATTTCAACCTAGCAGACTTCTTTCAATCCTATGCCTCATTTGCTGATACTCTCTACACAACCCTATCACCTATATGAGGACTTAGATAGAAAGCTCTCTTTGGCAGCCAAGAGATAGAGTACCCTTCTCACAGGAATTATTTCAGGTTATGGTACACCATAGCAATTGAGTGATCTGATACGTTAAGGGAGGAAGGTTTATGCTACGGTTTGTGGGAATAATAAAAACAACAGATTTTAACATCTTCATTTTAGTGCATCCCTATCACTTAACCTATAGAGAACTCCAGAATGGTAAGATCAACCACTCCTTCAAACAAATGTATAAGTCTCAAATATTGTCCTAGGTCCTTTCATCTCACCACCTTAGTCTTCAGCTGGGCATCCTGTCCACATTGCTCCATTTTCTATACCATGATATAAGTATCCTATTGCGTACTAGGCAACTGATTGGCCCTCATGTCAGATGACACCCTGCTGTAGCTTTGTGATGTAATGGCACCACTTGACCAATCACCCTGGGTGACGATTACACCGGAGGACCAGACATCAGCAATTACAAACTAGGTAACTATCTGTGAATATGACTGCACAGCAAGTAAGAGGAGTAAGGGGGAAGTACAGTGCGCCATTGAAAGTATTGGGCTCCTATTTAAAGAGGGCTAGAGTTAGAAGAAGCAACTGATTGGCCCTCATGTCAGATGGCATTCTGCTGTAGCTTTGTGATGTAATGGCACCACTTGACCAATCGCCCTGGGTGACGATTACACCGGAGGACCAGACGTCACCAATTACACACCAGGTAATTATCTGGGAATATGACTGCACAGCAAGTAGGAGGTGTTGTGGGAAAGTACTCTGCGCCATGGAAAGCATTGGGCTCCTATTCAAAGAGGGCTAGAGTTAGAAGAACACAGTTTCTAAATAGCAGTCCATCTGGAGTATCAGAGTCCCACTCACAGAGAGCAGGGAAACAGGTTAAATAGCTTCCCTCCATCTGAATGCAAGTCATTTGCTCTAACCTAAGACAGCTCATTCCAGCCTGAAGGATGTTAATTAACTCAAGGGACATATTGCCTGCACAAGTATCTAAAGAAGATTTTCTCAGACACTTAGACAGACAAAGTCTTTGATAAACTATCAGGATTGCCAATGCGTCATCCATATTGCTACCGTCTTAGAAGATTATATTTATGCGGAAGACCCCACTAAATGGCACTGAGAGCTATCAGATGCTATGAACTTTTTATTAATGGCAAAATGATTAATTGAGATTTTGACTTACCATATATATTGATCGAGGCATGGAGAAGGCTGAGGAATGAGCTTTCTTTTTTTTTTCATCTCAGCAAGCAGAGAAATATTCCTCTGCAACACTGCCTCTGCTGGCCATTCAGTATAATCTGCAGATGGAAAAGTCCACTGTTAGTCTTTTTTTAGAACTTGAATATTTCCAAACCAAATGCAACACTACCAAAACATGATTTTTATAAAGGGTCAATTAGCACTATGGCATGTCTCATATTGTGAAAATCCAAATCTCACTAAAAATTATAATCTTAATTTAGATTTCAACCTAGCAGACTTCTTTCAATCCTCTGCCTCATTTGCTGGTACTCTCTACACAACCCTATCACCTATATGAGGACTTAGATAGAAAGCTCTCTTTGGCAGCCAAGAGATAGAGTACCCTTCTCACAGGAATTATTTCAGGTTATGGTACACCGTAGCAATTCAGTGATCTGATACGTTAAGGGAGGAAGGTTTATGCTATGGTTTGTGGGAATAATAAAAACAACAGATTCTAACATCTTCATTTTAGTGCATCCCTATCACTTAACCTATAGAGAACTCCAGAATGGTAAGATCAACCACTCCTTCAAACAAATGTATAAGTCTCAAATATTGTCCTAGGTCCTTTCATCTCACCACCTTAGTCTTCAGCTGGGCATCCTGTCCACATTGCTCCATTTTCTATACCATGATATAAGTATCCTATTGCGTACTAGGCAACTGATTGGCCCTCATGTCAGATGACACCCTGCTGTAGCTTTGTGATGTAATGGCACCACTTGACCAATCACCCTGGGTGACGATTACACCGGAGGACCAGACATCAGCAATTACAAACTAGGTAACTATCTGTGAATATGACTGCACAGCAAGTAAGAGGAGTAAGGGGGAAGTACAGTGCGCCATTGAAAGTATTGGGCTCCTATTTAAAGAGGGCTAGAGTTAGAAGAAGCAACTGATTGGCCCTCATGTCAGATGGCATTCTGCTGTAGCTTTGTGATGTAATGGCACCACTTGACCAATCGCCCTGGGTGACGATTACACCGGAGGACCAGACGTCACCAATTACACACCAGGTAATTATCTGGGAATATGACTGCACAGCAAGTAGGAGGTGTTGTGGGACAGTACTCTGCGCCATGGAAAGCATTGGGCTCCTATTCAAAGAGGGCTAGAGTTAGAAGAACACAGTTTCTAAATAGCAGTCCATCTGGAGTATCAGAGTCCCACTCACAGAGAGCAGGGAAACAGGTTAAATAGCTTCCCTCCATCTGAATGCAAGTCATTTGCTCTAACCTAAGACAGCTCATTCCAGCCTGAAGGATGTTAATTAACTCAAGGGACATATTGCCTGCACAAGTATCTAAAGAAGATTTTCTCAGACACTTAGACAGACAAAGTCTTTGATAAACTATCAGGATGGCCATTGCGTCATCCATATTGCTACCGTCTTAGAAGATTATATTTATGCGGAAGACCCCACTAAAAGGCACTGAGAGCTATCAGATGCTATGAACTTTTTATTAATGGCAAAATGATTAATTGAGATTTTGACTTACCATATATATTGATCGAGGCATGGAGAAGGCTGAGGAATGAGCTTTCTTTTTTTTTTTCATCTCAGCAAGCAGAGAAATATTCCTCTGCAACACTGCCTCTGCTGGCCATTCAGTATAATCTGCAGATGGAAAAGTCCACTGTTAGTCTTTTTTTAGAACTTGAATATTTCCAAACCAAATGCAACACTACCAAAACATGATTTTTATAAAGGGTCAATTAGCACTATGGCATGTCTCATATTGTGAAAATCCAAAACTCACTAAAAATTATAATCTTAATTTAGATTTCAACCTAGCAGACTTCTTTCAATCCTCTGCCTCATTTGCTGATACTCTCTACACAACCCTATCACCTATATGAGGACTTAGATAGAAAGCTCTCTTTGGCAGCCAAGAGATAGAGTACCCTTCTCACAGGAATTATTTCAGGTTATGGTACACCATAGCAATTCAGTGATCTGATACGTTAAGGGAGGAAGGTTTATGCTACGGTTTGTGGGAATAATAAAAACAACAGATTCTAACATCTTCATTTTAGTGCATCCCTATCACTTAACCTATAGAGAACTCCAGAATGGTAAGATCAACCACTCCTTCAAACAAATGTATAAGTCTCAAATATTGTCCTAGGTCCTTTCATCTCACCACCTTAGTCTTCAGCTGGGCATCCTGTCCACATTGCTCCATTTTCTATACCATGATATAAGTATCCTATTGCGTACTAGGCAACTGATTGGCCCTCATGTCAGATGACACCCTGCTGTAGCTTTGTAATGTAATGGCACCACTTGACCAATCACCCTGGGTGACGATTACACCGGAGGACCAGACATCAGCAATTACAAACTAGGTAACTATCTGTGAATATGACTGCACAGCAAGTAAGAGGAGTAAGGGGGAAGTACAGTGCGCCATTGAAAGTATTGGGCTCCTATTTAAAGAGGGCTAGAGTTAGAAGAAGCAACTGATTGGCCCTCATGTCAGATGGCATTCTGCTGTAGCTTTGTGATGTAATGGCACCACTTGACCAATCGCCCTGGGTGACGATTACACCGGAGGACCAGACGTCACCAATTACACACCAGGTAATTATCTGGGAATATGACTGCACAGCAAGTAGGAGGTGTTGTGGGAAAGTACTCTGCGCCATGGAAAGCATTGGGCTCCTATTCAAAGAGGGCTAGAGTTAGAAGAACACAGTTTCTAAATAGCAGTCCATCTGGAGTATCAGAGTCCCACTCACAGAGAGCAGGGAAACAGGTTAAATAGCTTCCCTCCATCTGAATGTAAGTCATTTGCTCTAACCTAAGACAGCTCATTCCAGCCTGAAGGATGGTAATTAACTCAAGGGACATATTGCCTGCACAAGTATCTAAAGAAGATTTTCTCAGACACTTAGACAGACAAAGTCTTTGATAAACTATCAGGATGGCCATTGCGTCATCCATATTGCTACCCTCTTAGAAGATTATATTTATGCGTTAGACCCCACTAAAAGGCACTGAGAGCTATCAGATGGTATGAACTTTTTATTAATGGCAAAATGATTAATTGAGATTTTGACTTACCATATATATTGATCGAGACATGGAGAAGGCTGAGGAATGAGCTTTTTTTTTTTTTTTTCATCTCAGCAAGCAGAGAAATATTCCTCTGCAACACTGCCTCTGCTGGCCATTCAGTATAATCTGCAGATGGAAAAGTCCACTGTTAGTCTTTTTTTAGAACTTGAATATTTCCAAACCAAATGCAACACTTCCAAAAAATGATTTTTATAAAGGGTCAATTAGCACTATGGCATGTCTCATATTGTGAAAATCCAAAACTCACTAAAAATTATAATCTTAATTTAGATTTCAACCTAGCAGACTTCTTTCAATCCTATGCCTCATTTGCTGATACTCTCTACACAACCCTATCACCTATATGAGGACTTAGATAGAAAGCTCTCTTTGGCAGCCAAGAGATAGAGTACCCTTCTCACAGGAATTATTTCAGGTTATGGTACACCATAGCAATTGAGTGATCTGATACGTTAAGGGAGGAAGGTTTATGCTACGGTTTGTGGGAATAATAAAAACAACAGATTTTAACATCTTCATTTTAGTGCATCCCTATCACTTAACCTATAGAGAACTCCAGAATGGTAAGATCAACCACTCCTTCAAACAAATGTATAAGTCTCAAATATTGTCCTAGGTCCTTTCATCTCACCACCTTAGTCTTCAGCTGGGCATCCTGTCCACATTGCTCCATTTTCTATACCATGATATAAGTATCCTATTGCGTACTAGGCAACTGATTGGCCCTCATGTCAGATGACACCCTGCTGTAGCTTTGTAATGTAATGGCACCACTTGACCAATCACCCTGGGTGACGATTACACCGGAGGACCAGACATCAGCAATTACAAACTAGGTAACTATCTGTGAATATGACTGCACAGCAAGTAAGAGGAGTAAGGGGGAAGTACAGTGCGCCATTGAAAGTATTGGGCTCCTTTTTAAAGAGGGCTAGAGTTAGAAGAAGCAACTGATTGGCCCTCATGTCAGATGGCATTCTGCTGTAGCTTTGTGATGTAATGGCACCACTTGACCAATCGCCCTGGGTGACGATTACACCGGAGGACCAGACGTCACCAATTACACACCAGGTAATTATCTGGGAATATGACTGCACAGCAAGTAGGAGGTGTTGTGGGAAAGTACTCTGCGCCATGGAAAGCATTGGGCTCCTATTCAAAGAGGGCTAGAGTTAGAAGAACACAGTTTCTAAATAGCAGTCCATCTGGAGTATCAGAGTCCCACTCACAGAGAGCAGGGAAACAGGTTAAATAGCTTCCCTCCATCTGAATGTAAGTCATTTGCTCTAACCTAAGACAGCTCATTCCAGCCTGAAGGATGGTAATTAACTCAAGGGACATATTGCCTGCACAAGTATCTAAAGAAGATTTTCTCAGACACTTAGACAGACAAAGTCTTTGATAAACTATCAGGATGGCCATTGCGTCATCCATATTGCTACCGTCTTAGAAGATTATATTTATGCGGAAGACCCCACTAAAAGGCACTGAGAGCTATCAGATGGTATGAACTTTTTATTAATGGCAAAATGATTAATTGAGATTTTGACTTACCATATATATTGATCGAGGCATGGAGAAGGCTGAGGAATGAGCTTTCTTTTTTTTTTTTCATCTCAGCAAGCAGAGAAATATTCCTCTGCAACACTGCCTCTGCTGGCCATTCAGTATAATCTGCAGATGGAAAAGTCCACTGTTAGTCTTTTTTTAGAACTTGAATATTTCCAAACCAAATGCAACACTACCAAAACATGATTTTTATAAAGGGTCAATTAGCACTATGGCATGTCTCATATTGTGAAAATCCAAAACTCACTAAAAATTATAATCTTAATTTAGATTTCAACCTAGCAGACTTCTTTCAATCCTCTGCCTCATTTGCTGATACTCTCTACACAACCCTATCACCTATATGAGGACTTAGATAGAAAGCTCTCTTTGGCAGCCAAGAGATAGAGTACCCTTCTCACAGGAATTATTTCAGGTTATGGTACACCATAGCAATTCAGTGATCTGATACGTTAAGGGAGGAAGGTTTATGCTACGGTTTGTGGGAATAATAAAAACAACAGATTCTAACATCTTCATTTTAGTGCATCCCTATCACTTAACCTATAGAGAACTCCAGAATGGTAAGATCAACCACTCCTTCAAACAAATGTATAAGTCTCAAATATTGTCCTAGGTCCTTTCATCTCACCACCTTAGTCTTCAGCTGGGCATCCTGTCCACATTGCTCCATTTTCTATACCATGATATAAGTATCCTATTGCGTACTAGGCAACTGATTGGCCCTCATGTCAGATGACACCCTGCTGTAGCTTTGTAATGTAATGGCACCACTTGACCAATCACCCTGGGTGACGATTACACCGGAGGACCAGACATCAGCAATTACAAACTAGGTAACTATCTGTGAATATGACTGCACAGCAAGTAAGAGGAGTAAGGGGGAAGTACAGTGCGCCATTGAAAGTATTGGGCTCCTATTTAAAGAGGGCTAGAGTTAGAAGAAGCAACTGATTGGCCCTCATGTCAGATGGCATTCTGCTGTAGCTTTGTGATGTAATGGCACCACTTGACCAATCGCCCTGGGTGACGATTACACCGGAGGACCAGACGTCACCAATTACACACCAGGTAATTATCTGGGAATATGACTGCACAGCAAGTAGGAGGTGTTGTGGGAAAGTACTCTGCGCCATGGAAAGCATTGGGCTCCTATTCAAAGAGGGCTAGAGTTAGAAGAACACAGTTTCTAAATAGCAGTCCATCTGGAGTATCAGAGTCCCACTCACAGAGAGCAGGGAAACAGGTTAAATAGCTTCCCTCCATCTGAATGTAAGTCATTTGCTCTAACCTAAGACAGCTCATTCCAGCCTGAAGGATGGTAATTAACTCAAGGGACATATTGCCTGCACAAGTATCTAAAGAAGATTTTCTCAGACACTTAGACAGACAAAGTCTTTGATAAACTATCAGGATGGCCATTGCGTCATCCATATTGCTACCCTCTTAGAAGATTATATTTATGCGTTAGACCCCACTAAAAGGCACTGAGAGCTATCAGATGGTATGAACTTTTTATTAATGGCAAAATGATTAATTGAGATTTTGACTTACCATATATATTGATCGAGACATGGAGAAGGCTGAGGAATGAGCTTTTTTTTTTTTTTTTCATCTCAGCAAGCAGAGAAATATTCCTCTGCAACACTGCCTCTGCTGGCCATTCAGTATAATCTGCAGATGGAAAAGTCCACTGTTAGTCTTTTTTTAGAACTTGAATATTTCCAAACCAAATGCAACACTTCCAAAAAATGATTTTTATAAAGGGTCAATTAGCACTATGGCATGTCTCATATTGTGAAAATCCAAAACTCACTAAAAATTATAATCTTAATTTAGATTTCAACCTAGCAGACTTCTTTCAATCCTATGCCTCATTTGCTGATACTCTCTACACAACCCTATCACCTATATGAGGACTTAGATAGAAAGCTCTCTTTGGCAGCCAAGAGATAGAGTACCCTTCTCACAGGAATTATTTCAGGTTATGGTACACCATAGCAATTGAGTGATCTGATACGTTAAGGGAGGAAGGTTTATGCTACGGTTTGTGGGAATAATAAAAACAACAGATTTTAACATCTTCATTTTAGTGCATCCCTATCACTTAACCTATAGAGAACTCCAGAATGGTAAGATCAACCACTCCTTCAAACAAATGTATAAGTCTCAAATATTGTCCTAGGTCCTTTCATCTCACCACCTTAGTCTTCAGCTGGGCATCCTGTCCACATTGCTCCATTTTCTATACCATGATATAAGTATCCTATTGCGTACTAGGCAACTGATTGGCCCTCATGTCAGATGACACCCTGCTGTAGCTTTGTAATGTAATGGCACCACTTGACCAATCACCCTGGGTGACGATTACACCGGAGGACCAGACATCAGCAATTACAAACTAGGTAACTATCTGTGAATATGACTGCACAGCAAGTAAGAGGAGTAAGGGGGAAGTACAGTGCGCCATTGAAAGTATTGGGCTCCTTTTTAAAGAGGGCTAGAGTTAGAAGAAGCAACTGATTGGCCCTCATGTCAGATGGCATTCTGCTGTAGCTTTGTGATGTAATGGCACCACTTGACCAATCGCCCTGGGTGACGATTACACCGGAGGACCAGACGTCACCAATTACACACCAGGTAATTATCTGGGAATATGACTGCACAGCAAGTAGGAGGTGTTGTGGGAAAGTACTCTGCGCCATGGAAAGCATTGGGCTCCTATTCAAAGAGGGCTAGAGTTAGAAGAACACAGTTTCTAAATAGCAGTCCATCTGGAGTATCAGAGTCCCACTCACAGAGAGCAGGGAAACAGGTTAAATAGCTTCCCTCCATCTGAATGTAAGTCATTTGCTCTAACCTAAGACAGCTCATTCCAGCCTGAAGGATGGTAATTAACTCAAGGGACATATTGCCTGCACAAGTATCTAAAGAAGATTTTCTCAGACACTTAGACAGACAAAGTCTTTGATAAACTATCAGGATGGCCATTGCGTCATCCATATTGCTACCGTCTTAGAAGATTATATTTATGCGGAAGACCCCACTAAAAGGCACTGAGAGCTATCAGATGGTATGAACTTTTTATTAATGGCAAAATGATTAATTGAGATTTTGACTTACCATATATATTGATCGAGGCATGGAGAAGGCTGAGGAATGAGCTTTCTTTTTTTTTTTTCATCTCAGCAAGCAGAGAAATATTCCTCTGCAACACTGCCTCTGCTGGCCATTCAGTATAATCTGCAGATGGAAAAGTCCACTGTTAGTCTTTTTTTAGAACTTGAATATTTCCAAACCAAATGCAACACTACCAAAACATGATTTTTATAAAGGGTCAATTAGCACTATGGCATGTCTCATATTGTGAAAATCCAAAACTCACTAAAAATTATAATCTTAATTTAGATTTCAACCTAGCAGACTTCTTTCAATCCTCTGCCTCATTTGCTGATACTCTCTACACAACCCTATCACCTATATGAGGACTTAGATAGAAAGCTCTCTTTGGCAGCCAAGAGATAGAGTACCCTTCTCACAGGAATTATTTCAGGTTATGGTACACCATAGCAATTCAGTGATCTGATACGTTAAGGGAGGAAGGTTTATGCTACGGTTTGTGGGAATAATAAAAACAACAGATTCTAACATCTTCATTTTAGTGCATCCCTATCACTTAACCTATAGAGAACTCCAGAATGGTAAGATCAACCACTCCTTCAAACAAATGTATAAGTCTCAAATATTGTCCTAGGTCCTTTCATCTCACCACCTTAGTCTTCAGCTGGGCATCCTGTCCACATTGCTCCATTTTCTATACCATGATATAAGTATCCTATTGCGTACTAGGCAACTGATTGGCCCTCATGTCAGATGACACCCTGCTGTAGCTTTGTAATGTAATGGCACCACTTGACCAATCACCCTGGGTGACGATTACACCGGAGGACCAGACATCAGCAATTACAAACTAGGTAACTATCTGTGAATATGACTGCACAGCAAGTAAGAGGAGTAAGGGGGAAGTACAGTGCGCCATTGAAAGTATTGGGCTCCTATTTAAAGAGGGCTAGAGTTAGAAGAAGCAACTGATTGGCCCTCATGTCAGATGGCATTCTGCTGTAGCTTTGTGATGTAATGGCACCACTTGACCAATCGCCCTGGGTGACGATTACACCGGAGGACCAGACGTCACCAATTACACACCAGGTAATTATCTGGGAATATGACTGCACAGCAAGTAGGAGGTGTTGTGGGAAAGTACTCTGCGCCATGGAAAGCATTGGGCTCCTATTCAAAGAGGGCTAGAGTTAGAAGAACACAGTTTCTAAATAGCAGTCCATCTGGAGTATCAGAGTCCCACTCACAGAGAGCAGGGAAACAGGTTAAATAGCTTCCCTCCATCTGAATGTAAGTCATTTGCTCTAACCTAAGACAGCTCATTCCAGCCTGAAGGATGGTAATTAACTCAAGGGACATATTGCCTGCACAAGTATCTAAAGAAGATTTTCTCAGACACTTAGACAGACAAAGTCTTTGATAAACTATCAGGATGGCCATTGCGTCATCCATATTGCTACCCTCTTAGAAGATTATATTTATGCGTTAGACCCCACTAAAAGGCACTGAGAGCTATCAGATGGTATGAACTTTTTATTAATGGCAAAATGATTAATTGAGATTTTGACTTACCATATATATTGATCGAGACATGGAGAAGGCTGAGGAATGAGCTTTTTTTTTTTTTTTTCATCTCAGCAAGCAGAGAAATATTCCTCTGCAACACTGCCTCTGCTGGCCATTCAGTATAATCTGCAGATGGAAAAGTCCACTGTTAGTCTTTTTTTAGAACTTGAATATTTCCAAACCAAATGCAACACTTCCAAAAAATTATTTTTATAAAGGGTCAATTAGCACTATGGCATGTCTCATATTGTGAAAATCCAAAACTCACTAAAAATTATAATCTTAATTTAGATTTCAACCTAGCAGACTTCTTTCAATCCTATGCCTCATTTGCTGATACTCTCTACACAACCCTATCACCTATATGAGGACTTAGATAGAAAGCTCTCTTTGGCAGCCAAGAGATAGAGTACCCTTCTCACAGGAATTATTTCAGGTTATGGTACACCATAGCAATTGAGTGATCTGATACGTTAAGGGAGGAAGGTTTATGCTACGGTTTGTGGGAATAATAAAAACAACAGATTTTAACATCTTCATTTTAGTGCATCCCTATCACTTAACCTATAGAGAACTCCAGAATGGTAAGATCAACCACTCCTTCAAACAAATGTATAAGTCTCAAATATTGTCCTAGGTCCTTTCATCTCACCACCTTAGTCTTCAGCTGGGCATCCTGTCCACATTGCTCCATTTTCTATACCATGATATAAGTATCCTATTGCGTACTAGGCAACTGATTGGCCCTCCTGTCAGATGACACCCTGCTGTAGCTTTGTGATGTAATGGCACCACTTGACCAATCACCCTGGGTGACGATTACACCGGAGGACCAGACATCAGCAATTACAAACTAGGTAACTATCTGTGAATATGACTGCACAGCAAGTAAGAGGAGTAAGGGGGAAGTACAGTGCGCCATTGAAAGTATTGGGCTCCTATTTAAAGAGGGCTAGAGTTAGAAGAAGCAACTGATTGGCCCTCATGTCAGATGGCATTCTGCTGTAGCTTTGTGATGTAATGGCACCACTTGACCAATCGCCCTGGGTGACGATTACACCGGAGGACCAGACGTCACCAATTACACACCAGGTAATTATCTGGGAATATGACTGCACAGCAAGTAGGAGGTGTTGTGGGAAAGTACTCTGCGCCATGGAAAGCATTGGGCTCCTATTCAAAGAGGGCTAGAGTTAGAAGAACACAGTTTCTAAATAGCAGTCCATCTGGAGTATCAGAGTCCCACTCACAGAGAGCAGGGAAACAGGTTAAATAGCTTCCCTCCATCTGAATGCAAGTCATTTGCTCTAACCTAAGACAGCTCATTCCAGCCTGAAGGATGTTAATTAACTCAAGGGACATATTGCCTGCACAAGTATCTAAAGAAGATTTTCTCAGACACTTAGACAGACAAAGTCTTTGATAAACTATCAGGATTGCCAATGCGTCATCCATATTGCTACCGTCTTAGAAGATTATATTTATGCGGAAGACCCCACTAAATGGCACTGAGAGCTATCAGATGCTATGAACTTTTTATTAATGGCAAAATGATTAATTGAGATTTTGACTTACCATATATATTGATCGAGGCATGGAGAAGGCTGAGGAATGAGCTTTCTTTTTTTTTTTCATCTCAGCAAGCAGAGAAATATTCCTCTGCAACACTGCCTCTGCTGGCCATTCAGTATAATCTGCAGATGGAAAAGTCCACTGTTAGTCTTTTTTTAGAACTTGAATATTTCCAAACCAAATGCAACACTACCAAAACATGATTTTTATAAAGGGTCAATTAGCACTATGGCATGTCTCATATTGTGAAAATCCAAATCTCACTAAAAATTATAATCTTAATTTAGATTTCAACCTAGCAGACTTCTTTCAATCCTCTGCCTCATTTGCTGGTACTCTCTACACAACCCTATCACCTATATGAGGACTTAGATAGAAAGCTCTCTTTGGCAGCCAAGAGATAGAGTACCCTTCTCACAGGAATTATTTCAGGTTATGGTACACCGTAGCAATTCAGTGATCTGATACGTTAAGGGAGGAAGGTTTATGCTATGGTTTGTGGGAATAATAAAAACAACAGATTCTAACATCTTCATTTTAGTGCATCCCTATCACTTAACCTATAGAGAACTCCAGAATGGTAAGATCAACCACTCCTTCAAACAAATGTATAAGTCTCAAATATTGTCCTAGGTCCTTTCATCTCACCACCTTAGTCTTCAGCTGGGCATCCTGTCCACATTGCTCCATTTTCTATACCATGATATAAGTATCCTATTGCGTACTAGGCAACTGATTGGCCCTCATGTCAGATGACACCCTGCTGTAGCTTTGTGATGTAATGGCACCACTTGACCAATCACCCTGGGTGACGATTACACCGGAGGACCAGACATCAGCAATTACAAACTAGGTAACTATCTGTGAATATGACTGCACAGCAAGTAAGAGGAGTAAGGGGGAAGTACAGTGCGCCATTGAAAGTATTGGGCTCCTATTTAAAGAGGGCTAGAGTTAGAAGAAGCAACTGATTGGCCCTCATGTCAGATGGCATTCTGCTGTAGCTTTGTGATGTAATGGCACCACTTGACCAATCGCCCTGGGTGACGATTACACCGGAGGACCAGACGTCACCAATTACACACCAGGTAATTATCTGGGAATATGACTGCACAGCAAGTAGGAGGTGTTGTGGGACAGTACTCTGCGCCATGGAAAGCATTGGGCTCCTATTCAAAGAGGGCTAGAGTTAGAAGAACACAGTTTCTAAATAGCAGTCCATCTGGAGTATCAGAGTCCCACTCACAGAGAGCAGGGAAACAGGTTAAATAGCTTCCCTCCATCTGAATGCAAGTCATTTGCTCTAACCTAAGACAGCTCATTCCAGCCTGAAGGATGTTAATTAACTCAAGGGACATATTGCCTGCACAAGTATCTAAAGAAGATTTTCTCAGACACTTAGACAGACAAAGTCTTTGATAAACTATCAGGATGGCCATTGCGTCATCCATATTGCTACCGTCTTAGAAGATTATATTTATGCGGAAGACCCCACTAAAAGGCACTGAGAGCTATCAGATGGTATGAACTTTTTATTAATGGCAAAATGATTAATTGAGATTTTGACTTACCATATATATTGATCGAGGCATGGAGAAGGCTGAGGAATGAGCTTTCTTTTTTTTTTTTCATCTCAGCAAGCAGAGAAATATTCCTCTGCAACACTGCCTCTGCTGGCCATTCAGTATAATCTGCAGATGGAAAAGTCCACTGTTAGTCTTTTTTTAGAACTTGAATATTTCCAAACCAAATGCAACACTACCAAAACATGATTTTTATAAAGGGTCAATTAGCACTATGGCATGTCTCATATTGTGAAAATCCAAAACTCACTAAAAATTATAATCTTAATTTAGATTTCAACCTAGCAGACTTCTTTCAATCCTCTGCCTCATTTGCTGATACTCTCTACACAACCCTATCACCTATATGAGGACTTAGATAGAAAGCTCTCTTTGGCAGCCAAGAGATAGAGTACCCTTCTCACAGGAATTATTTCAGGTTATGGTACACCGTAGCAATTCAGTGATCTGATACGTTAAGGGAGGAAGGTTTATGCTACGGTTTGTGGGAATAATAAAAACAACAGATTCTAACATCTTCATTTTAGTGCATCCCTATCACTTAACCTATAGAGAACTCCAGAATGGTAAGATCAACCACTCCTTCAAACAAATGTATAAGTCTCAAATATTGTCCTAGGTCCTTTCATCTCACCACCTTAGTCTTCAGCTGGGCATCCTGTCCACATTGCTCCATTTTCTATACCATGATATAAGTATCCTATTGCGTACTAGGCAACTGATTGGCCCTCATGTCAGATGACACCCTGCTGTAGCTTTGTGATGTAATGGCACCACTTGACCAATCACCCTGGGTGACGATTACACCGGAGGACCAGACATCAGCAATTACAAACTAGGTAACTATCTGTGAATATGACTGCACAGCAAGTAAGAGGAGTAAGGGGGAAGTACAGTGCGCCATTGAAAGTATTGGGCTCCTATTTAAAGAGGGCTAGAGTTAGAAGAAGCAACTGATTGGCCCTCATGTCAGATGGCATTCTGCTGTAGCTTTGTGATGTAATGGCACCACTTGACCAATCGCCCTGGGTGACGATTACACCGGAGGACCAGACGTCACCAATTACACACCAGGTAATTATCTGGGAATATGACTGCACAGCAAGTAGGAGGTGTTGTGGGAAAGTACTCTGCGCCATGGAAAGCATTGGGCTCCTATTCAAAGAGGGCTAGAGTTAGAAGAACACAGTTTCTAAATAGCAGTCCATCTGGAGTATCAGAGTCCCACTCACAGAGAGCAGGGAAACAGGTTAAATAGCTTCCCTCCATCTGAATGCAAGTCATTTGCTCTAACCTAAGACAGCTCATTCCAGCCTGAAGGATGTTAATTAACTCAAGGGACATATTGCCTGCACAAGTATCTAAAGAAGATTTTCTCAGACACTTAGACAGACAAAGTCTTTGATAAACTATCAGGATGGCCAATGCGTCATCCATATTGCTACCGTCTTAGAAGATTATATTTATGCGGAAGACCCCACTAAAAGGCACTGAGAGCTATCAGATGCTATGAACTTTTTATTAATGGCAAAATGATTAATTGAGATTTTGACTTACCATATATATTGATCGAGGCATTGAGAAGGCTGAGGAATGAGCTTTCTTTTTTTTTTTCATCTCAGCAAGCAGAGAAATATTCCTCTGCAACACTGCCTCTGCTGGCCATTCAGTATAATCTGCAGATGGAAAAGTCCACTGTTAGTCTTTTTTTAGAACTTGAATATTTCCAAACCAAATGCAACACTACCAAAACATGATTTTTATAAAGGGTCAATTAGCACTATGGCATGTCTCATATTGTGAAAATCCAAATCTCACTAAAAATTATAATCTTAATTTAGATTTCAACCTAGCAGACTTCTTTCAATCCTCTGCCTCATTTGCTGGTACTCTCTACACAACCCTATCACCTATATGAGGACTTAGATAGAAAGCTCTCTTTGGCAGCCAAGAGATAGAGTACCCTTCTCACAGGAATTATTTCAGGTTATGGTACACCGTAGCAATTCAGTGATCTGATACGTTAAGGGAGGAAGGTTTATGCTATGGTTTGTGGGAATAATAAAAACAACAGATTCTAACATCTTCATTTTAGTGCATCCCTATCACTTAACCTATAGAGAACTCCAGAATGGTAAGATCAACCACTCCTTCAAACAAATGTATAAGTCTCAAATATTGTCCTAGGTCCTTTCATCTCACCACCTTAGTCTTCAGCTGGGCATCCTGTCCACATTGCTCCATTTTCTATACCATGATATAAGTATCCTATTGCGTACTAGGCAACTGATTGGCCCTCATGTCAGATGACACCCTGCTGTAGCTTTGTAATGTAATGGCACCACTTGACCAATCACCCTGGGTGACGATTACACCGGAGGACCAGACATCAGCAATTACAAACTAGGTAACTATCTGTGAATATGACTGCACAGCAAGTAAGAGGAGTAAGGGGGAAGTACAGTGCGCCATTGAAAGTATTGGGCTCCTATTTAAAGAGGGCTAGAGTTAGAAGAAGCAACTGATTGGCCCTCATGTCAGATGGCATTCTGCTGTAGCTTTGTGATGTAATGGCACCACTTGACCAATCGCCCTGGGTGACGATTACACCGGAGGACCAGACGTCACCAATTACACACCAGGTAATTATCTGGGAATATGACTGCACAGCAAGTAGGAGGTGTTGTGGGAAAGTACTCTGCGCCATGGAAAGCATTGGGCTCCTATTCAAAGAGGGCTAGAGTTAGAAGAACACAGTTTCTAAATAGCAGTCCATCTGGAGTATCAGAGTCCCACTCACAGAGAGCAGGGAAACAGGTTAAATAGCTTCCCTCCATCTGAATGTAAGTCATTTGCTCTAACCTAAGACAGCTCATTCCAGCCTGAAGGATGGTAATTAACTCAAGGGACATATTGCCTGCACAAGTATCTAAAGAAGATTTTCTCAGACACTTAGACAGACAAAGTCTTTGATAAACTATCAGGATGGCCATTGCGTCATCCATATTGCTACCCTCTTAGAAGATTATATTTATGCGTTAGACCCCACTAAAAGGCACTGAGAGCTATCAGATGGTATGAACTTTTTATTAATGGCAAAATGATTAATTGAGATTTTGACTTACCATATATATTGATCGAGACATGGAGAAGGCTGAGGAATGAGCTTTTTTTTTTTTTTTTCATCTCAGCACGCAGAGAAATATTCCTCTGCAACACTGCCTCTGCTGGCCATTCAGTATAATCTGCAGATGGAAAAGTCCACTGTTAGTCTTTTTTTAGAACTTGAATATTTCCAAACCAAATGCAACACTTCCAAAAAATGATTTTTATAAAGGGTCAATTAGCACTATGGCATGTCTCATATTGTGAAAATCCAAATCTCACTAAAAATTATAATCTTAATTTAGATTTCAACCTAGCAGACTTCTTTCAATCCTCTGCCTCATTTGCTGGTACTCTCTACACAACCCTATCACCTATATGAGGACTTAGATAGAAAGCTCTCTTTGGCAGCCAAGAGATAGAGTACCCTTCTCACAGGAATTATTTCAGGTTATGGTACACCGTAGCAATTCAGTGATCTGATACGTTAAGGGAGGAAGGTTTATGCTATGGTTTGTGGGAATAATAAAAACAACAGATTCTAACATCTTCATTTTAGTGCATCCCTATCACTTAACCTATAGAGAACTCCAGAATGGTAAGATCAACCACTCCTTCAAACAAATGTATAAGTCTCAAATATTGTCCTAGGTCCTTTCATCTCACCACCTTAGTCTTCAGCTGGGCATCCTGTCCACATTGCTCCATTTTCTATACCATGATATAAGTATCCTATTGCGTACTAGGCAACTGATTGGCCCTCATGTCAGATGACACCCTGCTGTAGCTTTGTGATGTAATGGCACCACTTGACCAATCACCCTGGGTGACGATTACACCGGAGGACCAGACATCAGCAATTACAAACTAGGTAACTATCTGTGAATATGACTGCACAGCAAGTAAGAGGAGTAAGGGGGAAGTACAGTGCGCCATTGAAAGTATTGGGCTCCTATTTAAAGAGGGCTAGAGTTAGAAGAAGCAACTGATTGGCCCTCATGTCAGATGGCATTCTGCTGTAGCTTTGTGATGTAATGGCACCACTTGACCAATCGCCCTGGGTGACGATTACACCGGAGGACCAGACGTCACCAATTACACACCAGGTAATTATCTGGGAATATGACTGCACAGCAAGTAGGAGGTGTTGTGGGACAGTACTCTGCGCCATGGAAAGCATTGGGCTCCTATTCAAAGAGGGCTAGAGTTAGAAGAACACAGTTTCTAAATAGCAGTCCATCTGGAGTATCAGAGTCCCACTCACAGAGAGCAGGGAAACAGGTTAAATAGCTTCCCTCCATCTGAATGCAAGTCATTTGCTCTAACCTAAGACAGCTCATTCCAGCCTGAAGGATGTTAATTAACTCAAGGGACATATTGCCTGCACAAGTATCTAAAGAAGATTTTCTCAGACACTTAGACAGACAAAGTCTTTGATAAACTATCAGGATGGCCATTGCGTCATCCATATTGCTACCGTCTTAGAAGATTATATTTATGCGGAAGACCCCACTAAAAGGCACTGAGAGCTATCAGATGCTATGAACTTTTTATTAATGGCAAAATGATTAATTGAGATTTTGACTTACCATATATATTGATCGAGGCATGGAGAAGGCTGAGGAATGAGCTTTCTTTTTTTTTTTCATCTCAGCAAGCAGAGAAATATTCCTCTGCAACACTGCCTCTGCTGGCCATTCAGTATAATCTGCAGATGGAAAAGTCCACTGTTAGTCTTTTTTTAGAACTTGAATATTTCCAAACCAAATGCAACACTACCAAAACATGATTTTTATAAAGGGTCAATTAGCACTATGGCATGTCTCATATTGTGAAAATCCAAAACTCACTAAAAATTATAATCTTAATTTAGATTTCAACCTAGCAGACTTCTTTCAATCCTCTGCCTCATTTGCTGATACTCTCTACACAACCCTATCACCTATATGAGGACTTAGATAGAAAGCTCTCTTTGGCAGCCAAGAGATAGAGTACCCTTCTCACAGGAATTATTTCAGGTTATGGTACACCATAGCAATTCAGTGATCTGATACGTTAAGGGAGGAAGGTTTATGCTACGGTTTGTGGGAATAATAAAAACAACAGATTCTAACATCTTCATTTTAGTGCATCCCTATCACTTAACCTATAGAGAACTCCAGAATGGTAAGATCAACCACTCCTTCAAACAAATGTATAAGTCTCAAATATTGTCCTAGGTCCTTTCATCTCACCACCTTAGTCTTCAGCTGGGCATCCTGTCCACATTGCTCCATTTTCTATACCATGATATAAGTATCCTATTGCGTACTAGGCAACTGATTGGCCCTCATGTCAGATGACACCCTGCTGTAGCTTTGTAATGTAATGGCACCACTTGACCAATCACCCTGGGTGACGATTACACCGGAGGACCAGACATCAGCAATTACAAACTAGGTAACTATCTGTGAATATGACTGCACAGCAAGTAAGAGGAGTAAGGGGGAAGTACAGTGCGCCATTGAAAGTATTGGGCTCCTATTTAAAGAGGGCTAGAGTTAGAAGAAGCAACTGATTGGCCCTCATGTCAGATGGCATTCTGCTGTAGCTTTGTGATGTAATGGCACCACTTGACCAATCGCCCTGGGTGACGATTACACCGGAGGACCAGACGTCACCAATTACACACCAGGTAATTATCTGGGAATATGACTGCACAGCAAGTAGGAGGTGTTGTGGGAAAGTACTCTGCGCCATGGAAAGCATTGGGCTCCTATTCAAAGAGGGCTAGAGTTAGAAGAACACAGTTTCTAAATAGCAGTCCATCTGGAGTATCAGAGTCCCACTCACAGAGAGCAGGGAAACAGGTTAAATAGCTTCCCTCCATCTGAATGTAAGTCATTTGCTCTAACCTAAGACAGCTCATTCCAGCCTGAAGGATGGTAATTAACTCAAGGGACATATTGCCTGCACAAGTATCTAAAGAAGATTTTCTCAGACACTTAGACAGACAAAGTCTTTGATAAACTATCAGGATGGCCATTGCGTCATCCATATTGCTACCCTCTTAGAAGATTATATTTATGCGTTAGACCCCACTAAAAGGCACTGAGAGCTATCAGATGGTATGAACTTTTTATTAATGGCAAAATGATTAATTGAGATTTTGACTTACCATATATATTGATCGAGACATGGAGAAGGCTGAGGAATGAGCTTTTTTTTTTTTTTTTCATCTCAGCACGCAGAGAAATATTCCTCTGCAACACTGCCTCTGCTGGCCATTCAGTATAATCTGCAGATGGAAAAGTCCACTGTTAGTCTTTTTTTAGAACTTGAATATTTCCAAACCAAATGCAACACTTCCAAAAAATGATTTTTATAAAGGGTCAATTAGCACTATGGCATGTCTCATATTGTGAAAATCCAAAACTCACTAAAAATTATAATCTTAATTTAGATTTCAACCTAGCAGACTTCTTTCAATCCTATGCCTCATTTGCTGATACTCTCTACACAACCCTATCACCTATATGAGGACTTAGATAGAAAGCTCTCTTTGGCAGCCAAGAGATAGAGTACCCTTCTCACAGGAATTATTTCAGGTTATGGTACACCATAGCAATTGAGTGATCTGATACGTTAAGGGAGGAAGGTTTATGCTACGGTTTGTGGGAATAATAAAAACAACAGATTTTAACATCTTCATTTTAGTGCATCCCTATCACTTAACCTATAGAGAACTCCAGAATGGTAAGATCAACCACTCCTTCAAACAAATGTATAAGTCTCAAATATTGTCCTAGGTCCTTTCATCTCACCACCTTAGTCTTCAGCTGGGCATCCTGTCCACATTGCTCCATTTTCTATACCATGATATAAGTATCCTATTGCGTACTAGGCAACTGATTGGCCCTCATGTCAGATGACACCCTGCTGTAGCTTTGTAATGTAATGGCACCACTTGACCAATCACCCTGGGTGACGATTACACCGGAGGACCAGACATCAGCAATTACAAACTAGGTAACTATCTGTGAATATGACTGCACAGCAAGTAAGAGGAGTAAGGGGGAAGTACAGTGCGCCATTGAAAGTATTGGGCTCCTTTTTAAAGAGGGCTAGAGTTAGAAGAAGCAACTGATTGGCCCTCATGTCAGATGGCATTCTGCTGTAGCTTTGTGATGTAATGGCACCACTTGACCAATCGCCCTGGGTGACGATTACACCGGAGGACCAGACGTCACCAATTACACACCAGGTAATTATCTGGGAATATGACTGCACAGCAAGTAGTAGGTGTTGTGGGAAAGTACTCTGCGCCATGGAAAGCATTGGGCTCCTATTCAAAGAGGGCTAGAGTTAGAAGAACACAGTTTCTAAATAGCAGTCCATCTGGAGTATCAGAGTCCCACTCACAGAGAGCAGGGAAACAGGTTAAATAGCTTCCCTCCATCTGAATGTAAGTCATTTGCTCTAACCTAAGACAGCTCATTCCAGCCTGAAGGATGGTAATTAACTCAAGGGACATATTGCCTGCACAAGTATCTAAAGAAGATTTTCTCAGACACTTAGACAGACAAAGTCTTTGATAAACTATCAGGATGGCCATTGCGTCATCCATATTGCTACCGTCTTAGAAGATTATATTTATGCGGAAGACCCCACTAAAAGGCACTGAGAGCTATCAGATGGTATGAACTTTTTATTAATGGCAAAATGATTAATTGAGATTTTGACTTACCATATATATTGATCGAGGCATGGAGAAGGCTGAGGAATGAGCTTTCTTTTTTTTTTTTCATCTCAGCAAGCAGAGAAATATTCCTCTGCAACACTGCCTCTGCTGGCCATTCAGTATAATCTGCAGATGGAAAAGTCCACTGTTAGTCTTTTTTTAGAACTTGAATATTTCCAAACCAAATGCAACACTACCAAAACATGATTTTTATAAAGGGTCAATTAGCACTATGGCATGTCTCATATTGTGAAAATCCAAAACTCACTAAAAATTATAATCTTAATTTAGATTTCAACCTAGCAGACTTCTTTCAATCCTCTGCCTCATTTGCTGATACTCTCTACACAACCCTATCACCTATATGAGGACTTAGATAGAAAGCTCTCTTTGGCAGCCAAGAGATAGAGTACCCTTCTCACAGGAATTATTTCAGGTTATGGTACACCGTAGCAATTCAGTGATCTGATACGTTAAGGGAGGAAGGTTTATGCTACGGTTTGTGGGAATAATAAAAACAACAGATTCTAACATCTTCATTTTAGTGCATCCCTATCACTTAACCTATAGAGAACTCCAGAATGGTAAGATCAACCACTCCTTCAAACAAATGTATAAGTCTCAAATATTGTCCTAGGTCCTTTCATCTCACCACCTTAGTCTTCAGCTGGGCATCCTGTCCACATTGCTCCATTTTCTATACCATGATATAAGTATCCTATTGCGTACTAGGCAACTGATTGGCCCTCATGTCAGATGACACCCTGCTGTAGCTTTGTGATGTAATGGCACCACTTGACCAATCACCCTGGGTGACGATTACACCGGAGGACCAGACATCAGCAATTACAAACTAGGTAACTATCTGTGAATATGACTGCACAGCAAGTAAGAGGAGTAAGGGGGAAGTACAGTGCGCCATTGAAAGTATTGGGCTCCTATTTAAAGAGGGCTAGAGTTAGAAGAAGCAACTGATTGGCCCTCATGTCAGATGGCATTCTGCTGTAGCTTTGTGATGTAATGGCACCACTTGACCAATCGCCCTGGGTGACGATTACACCGGAGGACCAGACGTCACCAATTACACACCAGGTAATTATCTGGGAATATGACTGCACAGCAAGTAGGAGGTGTTGTGGGAAAGTACTCTGCGCCATGGAAAGCATTGGGCTCCTATTCAAAGAGGGCTAGAGTTAGAAGAACACAGTTTCTAAATAGCAGTCCATCTGGAGTATCAGAGTCCCACTCACAGAGAGCAGGGAAACAGGTTAAATAGCTTCCCTCCATCTGAATGCAAGTCATTTGCTCTAACCTAAGACAGCTCATTCCAGCCTGAAGGATGTTAATTAACTCAAGGGACATATTGCCTGCACAAGTATCTAAAGAAGATTTTCTCAGACACTTAGACAGACAAAGTCTTTGATAAACTATCAGGATGGCCAATGCGTCATCCATATTGCTACCGTCTTAGAAGATTATATTTATGCGGAAGACCCCACTAAAAGGCACTGAGAGCTATCAGATGCTATGAACTTTTTATTAATGGCAAAATGATTAATTGAGATTTTGACTTACCATATATATTGATCGAGGCATTGAGAAGGCTGAGGAATGAGCTTTCTTTTTTTTTTTCATCTCAGCAAGCAGAGAAATATTCCTCTGCAACACTGCCTCTGCTGGCCATTCAGTATAATCTGCAGATGGAAAAGTCCACTGTTAGTCTTTTTTTAGAACTTGAATATTTCCAAACCAAATGCAACACTACCAAAACATGATTTTTATAAAGGGTCAATTAGCACTATGGCATGTCTCATATTGTGAAAATCCAAATCTCACTAAAAATTATAATCTTAATTTAGATTTCAACCTAGCAGACTTCTTTCAATCCTCTGCCTCATTTGCTGGTACTCTCTACACAACCCTATCACCTATATGAGGACTTAGATAGAAAGCTCTCTTTGGCAGCCAAGAGATAGAGTACCCTTCTCACAGGAATTATTTCAGGTTATGGTACACCGTAGCAATTCAGTGATCTGATACGTTAAGGGAGGAAGGTTTATGCTATGGTTTGTGGGAATAATAAAAACAACAGATTCTAACATCTTCATTTTAGTGCATCCCTATCACTTAACCTATAGAGAACTCCAGAATGGTAAGATCAACCACTCCTTCAAACAAATGTATAAGTCTCAAATATTGTCCTAGGTCCTTTCATCTCACCACCTTAGTCTTCAGCTGGGCATCCTGTCCACATTGCTCCATTTTCTATACCATGATATAAGTATCCTATTGCGTACTAGGCAACTGATTGGCCCTCATGTCAGATGACACCCTGCTGTAGCTTTGTGATGTAATGGCACCACTTGACCAATCACCCTGGGTGACGATTACACCGGAGGACCAGACATCAGCAATTACAAACTAGGTAACTATCTGTGAATATGACTGCACAGCAAGTAAGAGGAGTAAGGGGGAAGTACAGTGCGCCATTGAAAGTATTGGGCTCCTATTTAAAGAGGGCTAGAGTTAGAAGAAGCAACTGATTGGCCCTCATGTCAGATGGCATTCTGCTGTAGCTTTGTGATGTAATGGCAGCACTTGACCAATCGCCCTGGGTGACGATTACACCGGAGGACCAGACGTCACCAATTACACACCAGGTAATTATCTGGGAATATGACTGCACAGCAAGTAGGAGGTGTTGTGGGACAGTACTCTGCGCCATGGAAAGCATTGGGCTCCTATTCAAAGAGGGCTAGAGTTAGAAGAACACAGTTTCTAAATAGCAGTCCATCTGGAGTATCAGAGTCCCACTCACAGAGAGCAGGGAAACAGGTTAAATAGCTTCCCTCCATCTGAATGCAAGTCATTTGCTCTAACCTAAGACAGCTCATTCCAGCCTGAAGGATGTTAATTAACTCAAGGGACATATTGCCTGCACAAGTATCTAAAGAAGATTTTCTCAGACACTTAGACAGACAAAGTCTTTGATAAACTATCAGGATGGCCATTGCGTCATCCATATTGCTACCGTCTTAGAAGATTATATTTATGCGTTAGACCCCACTAAAAGGCACTGAGAGCTATCAGATGCTATGAACTTTTTATTAATGGCAAAATGATTAATTGAGATTTTGACTTACCATATATATTGATCGAGGCATGGAGAAGGCTGAGGAATGAGCTTTCTTTTTTTTTTTCATCTCAGCAAGCAGAGAAATATTCCTCTGCAACACTGCCTCTGCTGGCCATTCAGTATAATCTGCAGATGGAAAAGTCCACTGTTAGTCTTTTTTTAGAACTTGAATATTTCCAAACCAAATGCAACACTACCAAAACATGATTTTTATAAAGGGTCAATTAGCACTATGGCATGTCTCATATTGTGAAAATCCAAAACTCACTAAAAATTATAATCTTAATTTAGATTTCAACCTAGCAGACTTCTTTCAATCCTCTGCCTCATTTGCTGATACTCTCTACACAACCCTATCACCTATATGAGGACTTAGATAGAAAGCTCTCTTTGGCAGCCAAGAGATAGAGTACCCTTCTCACAGGAATTATTTCAGGTTATGGTACACCGTAGCAATTCAGTGATCTGATACGTTAAGGGAGGAAGGTTTATGCTACGGTTTGTGGGAATAATAAAAACAACAGATTCTAACATCTTCATTTTAGTGCATCCCTATCACTTAACCTATAGAGAACTCCAGAATGGTAAGATCAACCACTCCTTCAAACAAATGTATAAGTCTCAAATATTGTCCTAGGTCCTTTCATCTCACCACCTTAGTCTTCAGCTGGGCATCCTGTCCACATTGCTCCATTTTCTATACCATGATATAAGTATCCTATTGCGTACTAGGCAACTGATTGGCCCTCATGTCAGATGACACCCTGCTGTAGCTTTGTGATGTAATGGCACCACTTGACCAATCACCCTGGGTGACGATTACACCGGAGGACCAGACATCAGCAATTACAAACTAGGTAACTATCTGTGAATATGACTGCACAGCAAGTAAGAGGAGTAAGGGGGAAGTACAGTGCGCCATTGAAAGTATTGGGCTCCTATTTAAAGAGGGCTAGAGTTAGAAGAAGCAACTGATTGGCCCTCATGTCAGATGGCATTCTGCTGTAGCTTTGTGATGTAATGGCACCACTTGACCAATCGCCCTGGGTGACGATTACACCGGAGGACCAGACGTCACCAATTACACACCAGGTAATTATCTGGGAATATGACTGCACAGCAAGTAGGAGGTGTTGTGGGAAAGTACTCTGCGCCATGGAAAGCATTGGGCTCCTATTCAAAGAGGGCTAGAGTTAGAAGAACACAGTTTCTAAATAGCAGTCCATCTGGAGTATCAGAGTCCCACTCACAGAGAGCAGGGAAACAGGTTAAATAGCTTCCCTCCATCTGAATGCAAGTCATTTGCTCTAACCTAAGACAGCTCATTCCAGCCTGAAGGATGTTAATTAACTCAAGGGACATATTGCCTGCACAAGTATCTAAAGAAGATTTTCTCAGACACTTAGACAGACAAAGTCTTTGATAAACTATCAGGATGGCCAATGCGTCATCCATATTGCTACCGTCTTAGAAGATTATATTTATGCGGAAGACCCCACTAAAAGGCACTGAGAGCTATCAGATGCTATGAACTTTTTATTAATGGCAAAATGATTAATTGAGATTTTGACTTACCATATATATTGATCGAGGCATTGAGAAGGCTGAGGAATGAGCTTTCTTTTTTTTTTTCATCTCAGCAAGCAGAGAAATATTCCTCTGCAACACTGCCTCTGCTGGCCATTCAGTATAATCTGCAGATGGAAAAGTCCACTGTTAGTCTTTTTTTAGAACTTGAATATTTCCAAACCAAATGCAACACTACCAAAACATGATTTTTATAAAGGGTCAATTAGCACTATGGCATGTCTCATATTGTGAAAATCCAAATCTCACTAAAAATTATAATCTTAATTTAGATTTCAACCTAGCAGACTTCTTTCAATCCTCTGCCTCATTTGCTGGTACTCTCTACACAACCCTATCACCTATATGAGGACTTAGATAGAAAGCTCTCTTTGGCAGCCAAGAGATAGAGTACCCTTCTCACAGGAATTATTTCAGGTTATGGTACACCGTAGCAATTCAGTGATCTGATACGTTAAGGGAGGAAGGTTTATGCTATGGTTTGTGGGAATAATAAAAACAACAGATTCTAACATCTTCATTTTAGTGCATCCCTATCACTTAACCTATAGAGAACTCCAGAATGGTAAGATCAACCACTCCTTCAAACAAATGTATAAGTCTCAAATATTGTCCTAGGTCCTTTCATCTCACCACCTTAGTCTTCAGCTGGGCATCCTGTCCACATTGCTCCATTTTCTATACCATGATATAAGTATCCTATTGCGTACTAGGCAACTGATTGGCCCTCATGTCAGATGACACCCTGCTGTAGCTTTGTGATGTAATGGCACCACTTGACCAATCACCCTGGGTGACGATTACACCGGAGGACCAGACATCAGCAATTACAAACTAGGTAACTATCTGTGAATATGACTGCACAGCAAGTAAGAGGAGTAAGGGGGAAGTACAGTGCGCCATTGAAAGTATTGGGCTCCTATTTAAAGAGGGCTAGAGTTAGAAGAAGCAACTGATTGGCCCTCATGTCAGATGGCATTCTGCTGTAGCTTTGTGATGTAATGGCAGCACTTGACCAATCGCCCTGGGTGACGATTACACCGGAGGACCAGACGTCACCAATTACACACCAGGTAATTATCTGGGAATATGACTGCACAGCAAGTAGGAGGTGTTGTGGGACAGTACTCTGCGCCATGGAAAGCATTGGGCTCCTATTCAAAGAGGGCTAGAGTTAGAAGAACACAGTTTCTAAATAGCAGTCCATCTGGAGTATCAGAGTCCCACTCACAGAGAGCAGGGAAACAGGTTAAATAGCTTCCCTCCATCTGAATGCAAGTCATTTGCTCTAACCTAAGACAGCTCATTCCAGCCTGAAGGATGTTAATTAACTCAAGGGACATATTGCCTGCACAAGTATCTAAAGAAGATTTTCTCAGACACTTAGACAGACAAAGTCTTTGATAAACTATCAGGATGGCCATTGCGTCATCCATATTGCTACCGTCTTAGAAGATTATATTTATGCGTTAGACCCCACTAAAAGGCACTGAGAGCTATCAGATGCTATGAACTTTTTATTAATGGCAAAATGATTAATTGAGATTTTGACTTACCATATATATTGATCGAGGCATGGAGAAGGCTGAGGAATGAGCTTTCTTTTTTTTTTTCATCTCAGCAAGCAGAGAAATATTCCTCTGCAACACTGCCTCTGCTGGCCATTCAGTATAATCTGCAGATGGAAAAGTCCACTGTTAGTCTTTTTTTAGAACTTGAATATTTCCAAACCAAATGCAACACTACCAAAACATGATTTTTATAAAGGGTCAATTAGCACTATGGCATGTCTCATATTGTGAAAATCCAAAACTCACTAAAAATTATAATCTTAATTTAGATTTCAACCTAGCAGACTTCTTTCAATCCTCTGCCTCATTTGCTGATACTCTCTACACAACCCTATCACCTATATGAGGACTTAGATAGAAAGCTCTCTTTGGCAGCCAAGAGATAGAGTACCCTTCTCACAGGAATTATTTCAGGTTATGGTACACCATAGCAATTCAGTGATCTGATACGTTAAGGGAGGAAGGTTTATGCTACGGTTTGTGGGAATAATAAAAACAACAGATTCTAACATCTTCATTTTAGTGCATCCCTATCACTTAACCTATAGAGAACTCCAGAATGGTAAGATCAACCACTCCTTCAAACAAATGTATAAGTCTCAAATATTGTCCTAGGTCCTTTCATCTCACCACCTTAGTCTTCAGCTGGGCATCCTGTCCACATTGCTCCATTTTCTATACCATGATATAAGTATCCTATTGCGTACTAGGCAACTGATTGGCCCTCATGTCAGATGACACCCTGCTGTAGCTTTGTAATGTAATGGCACCACTTGACCAATCACCCTGGGTGACGATTACACCGGAGGACCAGACATCAGCAATTACAAACTAGGTAACTATCTGTGAATATGACTGCACAGCAAGTAAGAGGAGTAAGGGGGAAGTACAGTGCGCCATTGAAAGTATTGGGCTCCTATTTAAAGAGGGCTAGAGTTAGAAGAAGCAACTGATTGGCCCTCATGTCAGATGGCATTCTGCTGTAGCTTTGTGATGTAATGGCACCACTTGACCAATCGCCCTGGGTGACGATTACACCGGAGGACCAGACGTCACCAATTACACACCAGGTAATTATCTGGGAATATGACTGCACAGCAAGTAGGAGGTGTTGTGGGAAAGTACTCTGCGCCATGGAAAGCATTGGGCTCCTATTCAAAGAGGGCTAGAGTTAGAAGAACACAGTTTCTAAATAGCAGTCCATCTGGAGTATCAGAGTCCCACTCACAGAGAGCAGGGAAACAGGTTAAATAGCTTCCCTCCATCTGAATGCAAGTCATTTGCTCTAACCTAAGACAGCTCATTCCAGCCTGAAGGATGTTAATTAACTCAAGGGACATATTGCCTGCACAAGTATCTAAAGAAGATTTTCTCAGACACTTAGACAGACAAAGTCTTTGATAAACTATCAGGATGGCCATTGCGTCATCCATATTGCTACCGTCTTAGAAGATTATATTTATGCGGAAGACCCCACTAAAAGGCACTGAGAGCTATCAGATGCTATGAACTTTTTATTAATGGCAAAATGATTAATTGAGATTTTGACTTACCATATATATTGATCGAGGCATGGAGAAGGCTGAGGAATGAGCTTTCTTTTTTTTTTTCATCTCAGCAAGCAGAGAAATATTCCTCTGCAACACTGCCTCTGCTGGCCATTCAGTATAATCTGCAGATGGAAAAGTCCACTGTTAGTCTTTTTTTAGAACTTGAATATTTCCAAACCAAATGCAACACTACCAAAACATGATTTTTATAAAGGGTCAATTAGCACTATGGCATGTCTCATATTGTGAAAATCCAAATCTCACTAAAAATTATAATCTTAATTTAGATTTCAACCTAGCAGACTTCTTTCAATCCTCTGCCTCATTTGCTGGTACTCTCTACACAACCCTATCACCTATATGAGGACTTAGATAGAAAGCTCTCTTTGGCAGCCAAGAGATAGAGTACCCTTCTCACAGGAATTATTTCAGGTTATGGTACACCGTAGCAATTCAGTGATCTGATACGTTAAGGGAGGAAGGTTTATGCTACGGTTTGTGGGAATAATAAAAACAACAGATTCTAACATCTTCATTTTAGTGCATCCCTATCACTTAACCTATAGAGAACTCCAGAATGGTAAGATCAACCACTCCTTCAAACAAATGTATAAGTCTCAAATATTGTCCTAGGTCCTTTCATCTCACCACCTTAGTCTTCAGCTGGGCATCCTGTCCACATTGCTCCATTTTCTATACCATGATATAAGTATCCTATTGCGTACTAGGCAACTGATTGGCCCTCATGTCAGATGACACCCTGCTGTAGCTTTGTGATGTAATGGCACCACTTGACCAATCACCCTGGGTGACGATTACACCGGAGGACCAGACATCAGCAATTACAAACTAGGTAACTATCTGTGAATATGACTGCACAGCAAGTAAGAGGAGTAAGGGGGAAGTACAGTGCGCCATTGAAAGTATTGGGCTCCTATTTAAAGAGGGCTAGAGTTAGAAGAAGCAACTGATTGGCCCTCATGTCAGATGGCATTCTGCTGTAGCTTTGTGATGTAATGGCACCACTTGACCAATCGCCCTGGGTGACGATTACACCGGAGGACCAGACGTCACCAATTACACACCAGGTAATTATCTGGGAATATGACTGCACAGCAAGTAGGAGGTGTTGTGGGAAAGTACTCTGCGCCATGGAAAGCATTGGGCTCCTATTCAAAGAGGGCTAGAGTTAGAAGAACACAGTTTCTAAATAGCAGTCCATCTGGAGTATCAGAGTCCCACTCACAGAGAGCAGGGAAACAGGTTAAATAGCTTCCCTCCATCTGAATGCAAGTCATTTGCTCTAACCTAAGACAGCTCATTCCAGCCTGAAGGATGTTAATTAACTCAAGGGACATATTGCCTGCACAAGTATCTAAAGAAGATTTTCTCAGACACTTAGACAGACAAAGTCTTTGATAAACTATCAGGATGGCCATTGCGTCATCCATATTGCTACCGTCTTAGAAGATTATATTTATGCGGAAGACCCCACTAAAAGGCACTGAGAGCTATCAGATGCTATGAACTTTTTATTAATGGCAAAATGATTAATTGAGATTTTGACTTACCATATATATTGATCGAGGCATGGAGAAGGCTGAGGAATGAGCTTTCTTTTTTTTATTTTTTCATCTCAGCAAGCAGAGAAATATTCCTCTGCAACACTGCCTCTGCTGGCCATTCAGTATAATCTGCAGATGGAAAAGTCCACTGTTAGTCTTTTTTTAGAACTTGAATATTTCCAAACCAAATGCAACACTTCCAAAAAATGATTTTTATAAAGGGTCAATTAGCACTATGGCATGTCTCATATTGTGAAAATCCAAAACTCACTAAAAATTATAATCTTAATTTAGATTTCAACCTAGCAGACTTCTTTCAATCCTCTGCCTCATTTGCTGATACTCTCTACACAACCCTATCACCTATATGAGGACTTAGATAGAAAGCTCTCTTTGGCAGCCAAGAGATAGAGTACCCTTCTCACAGGAATTATTTCAGGTTATGGTACACCGTAGCAATTCAGTGATCTGATACGTTAAGGGAGGAAGGTTTATGCTACGGTTTGTGGGAATAATAAAAACAACAGATTCTAACATCTTCATTTTAGTGCATCCCTATCACTTAACCTATAGAGAACTCCAGAATGGTAAGATCAACCACTCCTTCAAACAAATGTATAAGTCTCAAATATTGTCCTAGGTCCTTTCATCTCACCACCTTAGTCTTCAGCTGGGCATCCTGTCCACATTGCTCCATTTTCTATACCATGATATAAGTATCCTATTGCGTACTAGGCAACTGATTGGCCCTCATGTCAGATGACACCCTGCTGTAGCTTTGTGATGTAATGGCACCACTTGACCAATCACCCTGGGTGACAATTACACCGGAGGACCAGACATCAGCAATTACAAACTAGGTAACTATCTGTGAATATGACTGCACAGCAAGTAAGAGGAGTAAGGGGGAAGTACAGTGCGCCATTGAAAGTATTGGGCTCCTATTTAAAGAGGGCTAGAGTTAGAAGAAGCAACTGATTGGCCCTCATGTCAGATGGCATTCTGCTGTAGCTTTGTGATGTAATGGCACCACTTGACCAATCGCCCTGGGTGACGATTACACCGGAGGACCAGACGTCACCAATTACACACCAGGTAATTATCTGGGAATATGACTGCACAGCAAGTAGGAGGTGTTGTGGGAAAGTACTCTGTGCCATGGAAAGCATTGGGCTCCTATTCAAAGAGGGCTAGAGTTAGAAGAACACAGTTTCTAAATAGCAGTCCATCTGGAGTATCAGAGTCCCACTCACAGAGAGCAGGGAAACAGGTTAAATAGCTTCCCTCCATCTGAATGCAAGTCATTTGCTCTAACCTAAGACAGCTCATTCCAGCCTGAAGGATGGTAATTAACTCAAGGGACATATTGCCTGCACAAGTATCTAAAGAAGATTTTCTCAGACACTTAGACAGACAAAGTCTTTGATAAACTATCAGGATGGCCATTGCGTCATCCATATTGCTACCCTCTTAGAAGATTATATTTATGCGGAAGACCCCACTAAAAGGCACTGAGAGCTCTCAGATGGTATGAACTTTTTATTAATGGCAAAATGATTAATTGAGATTTTGACTTACCATATATATTGATCGAGGCATGGAGAAGGCTGAGGAATGAGCTTTCTTTTTTTTTTTTCATCTCAGCAAGCAGAGAAATATTCCTCTGCAACACTGCCTCTGCTGGCCATTCAGTATAATCTGCAGATGGAAAAGTCCACTGTTAGTCTTTTTTTAGAACTTGAATATTTCCAAACCAAATGCAACACTTCCAAAAAATGATTTTTATAAAGGGTCAATTAGCACTATGGCATGTCTCATATTGTGAAAATCCAAATCTCACTAAAAATTATAATCTTAATTTAGATTTCAACCTAGCAGACTTCTTTCAATCCTCTGCCTCATTTGCTGGTACTCTCTACACAACCCTATCACCTATATGAGGACTTAGATAGAAAGCTCCCTTTGGCAGCCAAGAGATAGAGTACCCTTCTCACAGGAATTATTTCAGGTTATGGTACACCGTAGCAATTCAGTGATCTGATACGTTAAGGGAGGAAGGTTTATGCTACGGTTTGTGGGAATAATAAAAACAACAGATTCTAACATCTTCATTTTAGTGCATCCCTATCACTTAACCTATAGAGAACTCCAGAATGGTAAGATCAACCACTCCTTCAAACAAATGTATAAGTCTCAAATATTGTCCTAGGTCCTTTCATCTCACCACCTTAGTCTTCAGCTGGGCATCCTGTCCACATTGCTCCATTTTCTATACCATGATATAAGTATCCTATTGCGTACTAGGCAACTGATTGGCCCTCATGTCAGATGACACCCTGCTGTAGCTTTGTAATGTAATGGCACCACTTGACCAATCACCCTGGGTGACGATTACACCGGAGGACCAGACATCAGCAATTACAAACTAGGTAACTATCTGTGAATATGACTGCACAGCAAGTAAGAGGAGTAAGGGGGAAGTACAGTGCGCCATTGAAAGTATTGGGCTCCTATTTAAAGAGGGCTAGAGTTAGAAGAAGCAACTGATTGGCCCTCATGTCAGATGGCATTCTGCTGTAGCTTTGTGATGTAATGGCACCACTTGACCAATCGCCCTGGGTGACGATTACACCGGAGGACCAGACGTCACCAATTACACACCAGGTAATTATCTGGGAATATGACTGCACAGCAAGTAGGAGGTGTTGTGGGAAAGTACTCTGCGCCATGGAAAGCATTGTACATATATAAAGGGTCGGAGTCTAATATAAACAAATAGGAAAAATCTCAAAATGGCACTTATTTTCTCAGTGAAATACTTTCATTCTATCAAGGGCATCAATGTTGCTCAAGAGACGAAAAAAATCAATACATTCGGTGCATATTTATTTAGCACATCTTATGTTTATAAACTGCATGAATTTCAACCCAAAAGGTAGATGATATTGCAATTAATGCATTGGCAATATAAGCTTAGAATCAACACATTTCTATGTTATTAAATCAACTCAAAAACATGTCAATGCGCTCAAGGTGCATAGAGAAAAAGGGTTAATTAGAAGGGATGGGTAAGTGGGGGTGAAGGTGGGGACCGGGTAAAGGTGGTGTGACTGAGTAAAAATCACAGTGAAAAATGAAAAGCCTTTACAGCCTATATATAGATCTAAAGGTTCCAAAAACAATCTCAAACATAGGTTCCGTAGTTATCCATTATTTAGTCCTATGTTTGGAAACGTGAAGAGTAATGCTAGTCGACGTTTCGACCCCTGAAAGGTGCGGGTGATTCAGAACCTCAGGATGGGGTCTTCATCAGGACGTTGGATTATAACAGGAGCGCCTATAAATAATGTAAAAGCCATGAATGTATCTTATACTCCTATATATTAATTAATGCACTCGAAATTTGGTAAAACGTTACCTACTTCGCATGAGGCCCGTTTGGGCCTACAGCCTGGGGACCTTCCAAGGTTCCTTAGTGATACGTGAGGTCTGTAATTAAGTAAAGGCGGTATCAGTATAGTGGGCTGATCCACCGGGGATGAAGCAGAGTAAAACTACATCCACAATGAAAAAGGGGGAAGAACTTACTGGTAGCTTCTCTCAAAGTCGTTCAAACATGTGGGGTTCTGTCGTCCACTGGACCGGCCGGTCCGTGGTGGAACGCCGTGTGTCTCTGAAAATGAAGTAGGGTATCACACTAAGTAGTGGTAGTTGATCTGTATTAACGCGCCAAAATGTCACAGGGGATTGTTTCATAGAGAGCGCGGTTATTAAAGACAGGGGCCATCTGTCTCTCAAGGGGCAAAAGTGCTTTGCATGAGTCAGCGTTAGCGTACCCAAAGTTACAGGGAAGGGGTGTCTGAGTCAGCGTTGGCGCACCCAAGGTTACAGGGAAAGGGTGTCTGAAACGCGCGGTTTTAAGCGTATAAAGCGACGGAGTCCCATTAAGGAAAGGTAACCCAGGCGGGAGAAAATCTCCATCAGTTTAGTGATGTTTCTTACGCGCGCTTCACTGAGGTTGAAGCCTAGAGTGTGGCTCACCTGATCGTAGCGCTAGTCTATCTCTTTCCTCTTCTCTGGCTGTCAGCAGTAAAGGGAGCCGCCGCGAGGTGCCGGCGCTAAATGCTGCTAGGGGGCTCGCCCTGCTCTGGCCAATCAGCTGCAAGTTGCCCAGGGAGTGAGGAAAAAGAGTTGTTGTTCCATATTAAGGGGCTGTTTTGGACAAGGGATCGTGGTTACGTTGTATACCTATGACCCAGGGAAGGCGAGTGCAGCACAAACTCATATGTAGCCCATTGTATGCCTGAACAGATTAAAAGCATAGTTTGCAAGCAAGATATCCACATGAAACACTAAGGGTGACACGGCTCGGTGTCATCATTAAGGTGCGGGAGTGGTATACAGTAATGTACAAGCTTAATTATGCAGTCGATTGGTGCTTCAACATCACCCAAGCAGGCCATCAATTCATTTAGTGTACATATCGATTATAATGCATTTGCTCAAGTTGTAAAGAGACCATTAAATACACACATCTTTCTCTGATATTGATTGGCACAGCGTGACACAGTGTACATATCAATGAAATACCGTATGTGTATTCAAAAACAGTCTACATTAAGGCATCCAGTCATTGGTTCAGTCCGGATCTAAAAGGGCCATCTGGGAGAAAGTGGTTTCCAGTTCATTAAGGCCCCTTTGTACAGAGTCAAAAAATTGCATCCATTTGCATTCACGCACATTAAGGATAGAGTTGAGATTGCCTCCCCGTGGACCCAGTGTAATTTTCTCAATAACCACCCACTTGATTGATTCAGGTGTATGTGAGTGCTCCTGGAAGTGTTCTACAAGGGGGGCTCCCACCGTTTTGCACCTGATCCTGCTGCAATGTTGTAGCACACGGTTCTTAATCTTTTGTTTCGTCTGGCCTATATATATCATTCCGCAGGGGCAAAAGATAGCATAAATCACTCCCTCGGTGTTACAATTCGTGAAGGTTTTCAAGGGCACAGACAATCCATTGTGTGTTACTGTTCCAGTCTCTAGGCACAGTTGGCAGGCCTTACAACTTTCGCATTTGTGGTTTCCCAGGATGGCAGGAAGGTTCCACATTGATTGTATTGTGGGGGCAGTCGGGCTGTCTAGCATGGAGCGTACTACAGAGTCTCTGATGCTCTTTGCTTTTCTGAAAGCATGCATTGGTGGATTGGGCATCTGGAGGGTCTTTGATACAATATTCCAGTACTTGTTCACTGTCCTGCGTACTGCATTGCTTTTGCAGCAGTAGGTGGTCACGCAGATCATTCTTTCATCCAACGGTTGGCGCACCTTTGGTGTCAGCAAAGATTCTCTATCGCTAAACCATGCCCTTTTCCGCGCCCTCTTGACCAGCCTCTTCGGGTATCCTCTTTCAATGAGTCGGAGGATCAATTCATCAGATTCATGGAAATAGTCATCTTTCTTCGTACAATTCCTCCGGATCCTGAGGAATTGTCCGAATGGTAGATTGTCCCGGAGGGCCCGGGTGTGATGGCTAGAGTATTGCAGTAAGGTGTTTCTTTCTGTCGGTTTTCTGTATAGAGTGGTGAAAAGGATTCCCTCACTTTCCTTGATGGTTATATCTAGGAAGTCAATGGATTCATTACTACAGGTGCTGGTAAACTGGATATCACTTGATTGAGCATTGAGCCAGTGTGTAAAGGCCTCCAATTCTTCCTTATTGCCTTCCCATATTATCAGTACATCGTCTATGTACCGACGGTACTCCAAAATTTTTTCGCGGTATGGGTTATTAGGACAAAGGATCCTATGTTGTTCATACTCGTTCATGTAGAGTATTGCCAGATCTGGGGCAAAGGCCGCCCCCATAGCTACTCCTTTCATCTGCATGTAAAAGTCATCTTGGAATAAAAAGAAGTTTTGAGTCATAGCGATTTCAAGTAAGTCAGAGATGAATTCGGTTGGAACTTCCGCTGGTTGTGGACGGGATTCCAAAGCCCTTCGTATGGTTATCAAGGCTGGTTCTTGGGGGATGCTCGTGTATAAAGACACGATGTCCATAGTTACCAATAATTGTTTCTGTTTGTCAAATGGCCGTTGGTCTATCAGGTTTATCACCTACATCGTGTCTCTCAAATAGGTGTCGGTTGCTTCTGCCAGAGGCTTCAGGAACACATCTATGTACTTACAGAGGGGTTCGAGAATGGACCCACATCCCGATATAATCGGTCTTCCCGGTGGTTTGGTGGGGTTCTTGTGAACTTTAGGTAGAACATAAATCGTTGGTATGCGTGGTTGATCCACATTAAGGTAGGCATGTTCTTTCTCAGACAGGAAACCGGCTTCTTTTGCTTTAGTCGTTATAGCGACGATCTGCCGTCTGATCTCGTTGGTGGGGTTAGTTGTCAGGCGTCGATAGCTCACATTGTTTCTCAGTTGTGAGTATATCTCCTGTTTGTAGTCCTCCGTCCCCATAACGACAATTATGACGATTACACCGGAGGACCAGACATCAGCAATTACAAACTAGGTAACTATCTGTGAATATGACTGCACAGCAAGTAAGAGGAGTAAGGGGGAAGTACAGTGCGCCATTGAAAGTATTGGGCTCCTATTTAAAGAGGGCTAGAGTTAGAAGAAGCAACTGATTGGCCCTCATGTCAGATGGCATTCTGCTGTAGCTTTGTGATGTAATGGCACCACTTGACCAATCGCCCTGGGTGACGATTACACCGGAGGACCAGACGTCACCAATTACACACCAGGTAATTATCTGGGAATATGACTGCACAGCAAGTAGGAGGTGTTGTGGGAAAGTACTCTGCGCCATGGAAAGCATTGGGCTCCTATTCAAAGAGGGCTAGAGTTAGAAGAACACAGTTTCTAAATAGCAGTCCATCTGGAGTATCAGAGTCCCACTCACAGAGAGCAGGGAAACAGGTTAAATAGCTTCCCTCCATCTGAATGCAAGTCATTTGCTCTAACCTAAGACAGCTCATTCCAGCCTGAAGGATGTTAATTAACTCAAGGGACATATTGCCTGCACAAGTATCTAAAGAAGATTTTCTCAGACACTTAGACAGACAAAGTCTTTGATAAACTATCAGGATGGCCATTGCGTCATCCATATTGCTACCGTCTTAGAAGATTATATTTATGCGGAAGACCCCACTAAAAGGCACTGAGAGCTATCAGATGCTATGAACTTTTTATTAATGGCAAAATGATTAATTGAGATTTTGACTTACCATATATATTTATCGAGGCATGGAGAAGGCTGAGGAATGAGCTTTCTTTTTTTTTTTCATCTCAGCAAGCAGAGAAATATTCCTCTGCAACACTGCCTCTGCTGGCCATTCAGTATAATCTGCAGATGGAAAAGTCCACTGTTAGTCTTTTTTTAGAACTTGAATATTTCCAAACCAAATGCAACACTTCCAAAAAATGATTTTTATAAAGGGTCAATTAGCACTATGGCATGTCTCATATTGTGAAAATCCAAAACTCACTAAAAATTATAATCTTAATTTAGATTTCAACCTAGCAGACTTCTTTCAATCCTCTGCCTCATTTGCTGATACTCTCTACACAACCCTATCACCTATATGAGGACTTAGATAGAAAGCTCTCTTTGGCAGCCAAGAGATAGAGTACCCTTCTCACAGGAATTATTTCAGGTTATGGTACACCGTAGCAATTCAGTGATCTGATACGTTAAGGGAGGAAGGTTTATGCTACGGTTTGTGGGAATAATAAAAACAACAGATTCTAACATCTTCATTTTAGTGCATCCCTATCACTTAACCTATAGAGAACTCCAGAATGGTAAGATCAACCACTCCTTCAAACAAATGTATAAGTCTCAAATATTGTCCTAGGTCCTTTCATCTCACCACCTTAGTCTTCAGCTGGGCATCCTGTCCACATTGCTCCATTTTCTATACCATGATATAAGTATCCTATTGCGTACTAGGCAACTGATTGGCCCTCATGTCAGATGACACCCTGCTGTAGCTTTGTGATGTAATGGCACCACTTGACCAATCACCCTGGGTGACGATTACACCGGAGGACCAGACATCAGCAAATACAAACTAGGTAACTATCTGTGAATATGACTGCACAGCAAGTAAGAGGAGTAAGGGGGAAGTACAGTGCGCCATTGAAAGTATTGGGCTCCTATTTAAAGAGGGCTAGAGTTAGAAGAAGCAACTGATTGGCCCTCATGTCAGATGGCATTCTGCTGTAGCTTTGTGATGTAATGGCACCACTTGACCAATCGCCCTGGGTGACGATTACACCGGAGGACCAGACGTCACCAATTGCACACCAGGTAATTATCTGGGAATATGACTGCACAGCAAGTAGGAGGTGTTGTGGGAAAGTACTCTGCGCCATGGAAAGCATTGGGCTCCTATTCAAAGAGGGCTAGAGTTAGAAGAACACAGTTTCTAAATAGCAGTCCATCTGGAGTATCAGAGTCCCACTCACAGAGAGCAGGGAATTAGGTTAAATAGCTTCCCTCCATCTGAATGCAAGTCATTTGCTCTAACCTAAGACAGCTCATTCCAGCCTGAAGGATGTTAATTAACTCAAGGGACATATTGCCTGCACAAGTATCTAAAGAAGATTTTCTCAGACACTTAGACAGACAAAGTCTTTGATAAACTATCAGGATGGCCATTGCGTCATCCATATTGCTACCGTCTTAGAAGATTATATTTATGCGGAAGACCCCACTAAAAGGCACTGAGAGCTATCAGATGCTATGAACTTTTTATTAATGGCAAAATGATTAATTGAGATTTTGACTTACCATATATATTGATCGAGGCATGGAGAAGGCTGAGGAATGAGCTTTCTTTTTTTTTTTCATCTCAGCAAGCAGAGAAATATTCCTCTGCAACACTGCCTCTGCTGGCCATTCAGTATAATCTGCAGATGGAAAAGTCCACTGTTAGTCTTTTTTTAGAACTTGAATATTTCCAAACCAAATGCAACACTTCCAAAAAATGATTTTTATAAAGGGTCAATTAGCACTATGGCATGTCTCATATTGTGAAAATCCAAAACTCACTAAAAATTATAATCTTAATTTAGATTTCAACCTAGCAGACTTCTTTCAATCCTATGCCTCATTTGCTGATACTCTCTACACAACCCTATCACCTATATGAGGACTTAGATAGAAAGCTCTCTTTGGCAGCCAAGAGATAGAGTACCCTTCTCACAGGAATTATTTCAGGTTATGGTACACCGTAGCAATTCAGTGATCTGATACGTTAAGGGAGGAAGGTTTATGCTACGGTTTGTGGGAATAATAAAAACAACAGATTCTAACATCTTCATTTTAGTGCATCCCTATCACTTAACCTATAGAGAACTCCAGAATGGTAAGATCAACCACTCCTTCAAACAAATGTATAAGTCTCAAATATTGTCCTAGGTCCTTTCATCTCACCACCTTAGTCTTCAGCTGGGCATCCTGTCCACATTGCTCCATTTTCTATACCATGATATAAGTATCCTATTGCGTACTAGGCAACTGATTGGCCCTCATGTCAGATGACACCCTGCTGTAGCTTTGTGATGTAATGGCACCACTTGACCAATCACCCTGGGTGACAATTACACCGGAGGACCAGACATCAGCAATTACAAACTAGGTAACTATCTGTGAATATGACTGCACAGCAAGTAAGAGGAGTAAGGGGGAAGTACAGTGCGCCATTGAAAGTATTGGGCTCCTATTTAAAGAGGGCTAGAGTTAGAAGAAGCAACTGATTGGCCCTCATGTCAGATGGCATTCTGCTGTAGCTTTGTGATGTAATGGCACCACTTGACCAATCGCCCTGGGTGACGATTACACCGGAGGACCAGACGTCACCAATTACACACCAGGTAATTATCTGGGAATATGACTGCACAGCAAGTAGGAGGTGTTGTGGGAAAGTACTCTGTGCCATGGAAAGCATTGGGCTCCTATTCAAAGAGGGCTAGAGTTAGAAGAACACAGTTTCTAAATAGCAGTCCATCTGGAGTATCAGAGTCCCACTCACAGAGAGCAGGGAAACAGGTTAAATAGCTTCCCTCCATCTGAATGCAAGTCATTTGCTCTAACCTAAGACAGCTCATTCCAGCCTGAAGGATGGTAATTAACTCAAGGGACATATTGCCTGCACAAGTATCTAAAGAAGATTTTCTCAGACACTTAGACAGACAAAGTCTTTGATAAACTATCAGGATGGCCATTGCGTCATCCATATTGCTACCCTCTTAGAAGATTATATTTATGCGGAAGACCCCACTAAAAGGCACTGAGAGCTCTCAGATGGTATGAACTTTTTATTAATGGCAAAATGATTAATTGAGATTTTGACTTACCATATATATTGATCGAGGCATGGAGAAGGCTGAGGAATGAGCTTTCTTTTTTTTTTTTCATCTCAGCAAGCAGAGAAATATTCCTCTGCAACACTGCCTCTGCTGGCCATTCAGAATAATCTGCAGATGGAAAAGTCCACTGTTAGTCTTTTTTTAGAACTTGAATATTTCCAAACCAAATGCAACACTACCAAAACATGATTTTTATAAAGGGTCAATTAGCACTATGGCATGTCTCATATTGTGAAAATCCAAAACTCACTAAAAATTATAATCTTAATTTAGATTTCAACCTAGCAGACTTCTTTCAATCCTCTGCCTCATTTGCTGATACTCTCTACACAACCCTATCACCTATATGAGGACTTAGATAGAAAGCTCTCTTTGGCAGCCAAGAGATAGAGTACCCTTCTCACAGGAATTATTTCAGGTTATGGTACACCATAGCAATTCAGTGATCTGATACGTTAAGGGAGGAAGGTTTATGCTACGGTTTGTGGGAATAATAAAAACAACAGATTCTAACATCTTCATTTTAGTGCATCCCTATCACTTAACCTATAGAGAACTCCAGAATGGTAAGATCAACCACTCCTTCAAACAAATGTATAAGTCTCAAATATTGTCCTAGGTCCTTTCATCTCACCACCTTAGTCTTCAGCTGGGCATCCTGTCCACATTGCTCCATTTTCTATACCATGATATAAGTATCCTATTGCGTACTAGGCAACTGATTGGCCCTCATGTCAGATGACACCCTGCTGTAGCTTTGTAATGTAATGGCACCACTTGACCAATCACCCTGGGTGACGATTACACCGGAGGACCAGACATCAGCAATTACAAACTAGGTAACTATCTGTGAATATGACTGCACAGCAAGTAAGAGGAGTAAGGGGGAAGTACAGTGCGCCATTGAAAGTATTGGGCTCCTATTTAAAGAGGGCTAGAGTTAGAAGAAGCAACTGATTGGCCCTCATGTCAGATGGCATTCTGCTGTAGCTTTGTGATGTAATGGCACCACTTGACCAATCGCCCTGGGTGACGATTACACCGGAGGACCAGACGTCACCAATTACACACCAGGTAATTATCTGGGAATATGACTGCACAGCAAGTAGGAGGTGTTGTGGGAAAGTACTCTGCGCCATGGAAAGCATTGGGCTCCTATTCAAAGAGGGCTAGAGTTAGAAGAACACAGTTTCTAAATAGCAGTCCATCTGGAGTATCAGAGTCCCACTCACAGAGAGCAGGGAAACAGGTTAAATAGCTTCCCTCCATCTGAATGCAAGTCATTTGCTCTAACCTAAGACAGCTCATTCCAGCCTGAAGGATGTTAATTAACTCAAGGGACATATTGCCTGCACAAGTATCTAAAGAAGATTTTCTCAGACACTTAGACAGACAAAGTCTTTGATAAACTATCAGGATGGCCATTGCGTCATCCATATTGCTACCGTCTTAGAAGATTGTATTTATGCGGAAGACCCCACTAAAAGGCACTGAGAGCTATCAGATGCTATGAACTTTTTATTAATGGCAAAATGATTAATTGAGATTTTGACTTACCATATATATTGATCGAGGCATGGAGAAGGCTGAGGAATGAGCTTTCTTTTTTTTTTCATCTCAGCAAGCAGAGAAATATTCCTCTGCAACACTGCCTCTGCTGGCCATTCAGTATAATCTGCAGATGGAAAAGTCCACTGTTAGTCTTTTTTTAGAACTTGAATATTTCCAAACCAAATGCAACACTACCAAAACATGATTTTTATAAAGGGTCAATTAGCACTATGGCATGTCTCATATTGTGAAAATCCAAATCTCACTAAAAATTATAATCTTAATTTAGATTTCAACCTAGCAGACTTCTTTCAATCCTATGCCTCATTTGCTGATACTCTCTACACAACCCTATCACCTATATGAGGACTTAGATAGAAAGCTCTCTTTGGCAGCCAAGAGATAGAGTACCCTTCTCACAGGAATTATTTCAGGTTATGGTACACCATAGCAATTGAGTGATCTGATACGTTAAGGGAGGAAGGTTTATGCTACGGTTTGTGGGAATAATAAAAACAACAGATTTTAACATCTTCATTTTAGTGCATCCCTATCACTTAACCTATAGAGAACTCCAGAATGGTAAGATCAACCACTCCTTCAAACAAATGTATAAGTCTCAAATATTGTCCTAGGTCCTTTCATCTCACCACCTTAGTCTTCAGCTGGGCATCCTGTCCACATTGCTCCATTTTCTATACCATGATATAAGTATCCTATTGCGTACTAGGCAACTGATTGGCCCTCATGTCAGATGACACCCTGCTGTAGCTTTGTGATGTAATGGCACCACTTGACCAATCACCCTGGGTGACAATTACACCGGAGGACCAGACATCAGCAATTACAAACTAGGTAACTATCTGTGAATATGACTGCACAGCAAGTAAGAGGAGTAAGGGGGAAGTACAGTGCGCCATTGAAAGTATTGGGCTCCTATTTAAAGAGGGCTAGAGTTAGAAGAAGTAACTGATTGGCCCTCATGTCAGATGGCATTCTGCTGTAGCTTTGTGATGTAATGGCACCACTTGACCAATCGCCCTGGGTGACGATTACACCGGAGGACCAGACGTCACCAATTACACACCAGGTAATTATCTGGGAATATGACTGCACAGCAAGTAGGAGGTGTTGTGGGAAAGTACTCTGCGCCATGGAAAGCATTGGGCTCCTATTCAAAGAGGGCTAGAGTTAGAAGAACACAGTTTCTAAATAGCAGTCCATCTGGAGTATCAGAGTCCCACTCACAGAGAGCAGGGAAACAGGTTAAATAGCTTCCCTCCATCTGAATGCAAGTCATTTGCTCTAACCTAAGACAGCTCATTCCAGCCTGAAGGATGTTAATTAACTCAAGGGACATATTGCCTGCACAAGTATCTAAAGAAGATTTTCTCAGACACTTAGACAGACAAAGTCTTTGATAAACTATCAGGATGGCCATTGCGTCATCCATATTGCTACCGTCTTAGAAGATTGTATTTATGCGGAAGACCCCACTAAAAGGCACTGAGAGCTATCAGATGCTATGAACTTTTTATTAATGGCAAAATGATTAATTGAGATTTTGACTTACCATATATATTGATCGAGGCATGGAGAAGGCTGAGGAATGAGCTTTCTTTTTTTTTTTCATCTCAGCAAGCAGAGAAATATTCCTCTGCAACACTGCCTCTGCTGGCCATTCAGTATAATCTGCAGATGGAAAAGTCCACTGTTAGTCTTTTTTTAGAACTTGAATATTTCCAAACCAAATGCAACACTTCCAAAAAATGATTTTTATAAAGGGTCAATTAGCACTATGGCATGTCTCATATTGTGAAAATCCAAAACTCACTAAAAATTATAATCTTAATTTAGATTTCAACCTAGCAGACTTCTTTCAATCCTATGCCTCATTTGCTGATACTCTCTACACAACCCTATCACCTATATGAGGACTTAGATAGAAAGCTCTCTTTGGCAGCCAAGAGATAGAGTACCCTTCTCACAGGAATTATTTCAGGTTATGGTACACCGTAGCAATTCAGTGATCTGATACGTTAAGGGAGGAAGGTTTATGCTACGGTTTGTGGGAATAATAAAAACAACAGATTCTAACATCTTCATTTTAGTGCATCCCTATCACTTAACCTATAGAGAACTCCAGAATGGTAAGATCAACCACTCCTTCAAACAAATGTATAAGTCTCAAATATTGTCCTAGGTCCTTTCATCTCACCACCTTAGTCTTCAGCTGGGCATCCTGTCCACATTGCTCCATTTTCTATACCATGATATAAGTATCCTATTGCGTACTAGGCAACTGATTGGCCCTCATGTCAGATGACACCCTGCTGTAGCTTTGTGATGTAATGGCACCACTTGACCAATCACCCTGGGTGACAATTACACCGGAGGACCAGACATCAGCAATTACAAACTAGGTAACTATCTGTGAATATGACTGCACAGCAAGTAAGAGGAGTAAGGGGGAAGTACAGTGCGCCATTGAAAGTATTGGGCTCCTATTTAAAGAGGGCTAGAGTTAGAAGAAGCAACTGATTGGCCCTCATGTCAGATGGCATTCTGCTGTAGCTTTGTGATGTAATGGCACCACTTGACCAATCGCCCTGGGTGACGATTACACCGGAGGACCAGACGTCACCAATTACACACCAGGTAATTATCTGGGAATATGACTGCACAGCAAGTAGGAGGTGTTGTGGGAAAGTACTCTGTGCCATGGAAAGCATTGGGCTCCTATTCAAAGAGGGCTAGAGTTAGAAGAACACAGTTTCTAAATAGCAGTCCATCTGGAGTATCAGAGTCCCACTCACAGAGAGCAGGGAAACAGGTTAAATAGCTTCCCTCCATCTGAATGCAAGTCATTTGCTCTAACCTAAGACAGCTCATTCCAGCCTGAAGGATGGTAATTAACTCAAGGGACATATTGCCTGCACAAGTATCTAAAGAAGATTTTCTCAGACACTTAGACAGACAAAGTCTTTGATAAACTATCAGGATGGCCATTGCGTCATCCATATTGCTACCCTCTTAGAAGATTATATTTATGCGGAAGACCCCACTAAAAGGCACTGAGAGCTCTCAGATGGTATGAACTTTTTATTAATGGCAAAATGATTAATTGAGATTTTGACTTACCATATATATTGATCGAGGCATGGAGAAGGCTGAGGAATGAGCTTTCTTTTTTTTTTTTCATCTCAGCAAGCAGAGAAATATTCCTCTGCAACACTGCCTCTGCTGGCCATTCAGTATAATCTGCAGATGGAAAAGTCCACTGTTAGTCTTTTTTTAGAACTTGAATATTTCCAAACCAAATGCAACACTACCAAAACATGATTTTTATAAAGGGTCAATTAGCACTATGGCATGTCTCATATTGTGAAAATCCAAATCTCACTAAAAATTATAATCTTAATTTAGATTTCAACCTAGCAGACTTCTTTCAATCCTATGCCTCATTTGCTGATACTCTCTACACAACCCTATCACCTATATGAGGACTTAGATAGAAAGCTCTCTTTGGCAGCCAAGAGATAGAGTACCCTTCTCACAGGAATTATTTCAGGTTATGGTACACCATAGCAATTGAGTGATCTGATACGTTAAGGGAGGAAGGTTTATGCTACGGTTTGTGGGAATAATAAAAACAACAGATTTTAACATCTTCATTTTAGTGCATCCCTATCACTTAACCTATAGAGAACTCCAGAATGGTAAGATCAACCACTCCTTCAAACAAATGTATAAGTCTCAAATATTGTCCTAGGTCCTTTCATCTCACCACCTTAGTCTTCAGCTGGGCATCCTGTCCACATTGCTCCATTTTCTATACCATGATATAAGTATCCTATTGCGTACTAGGCAACTGATTGGCCCTCATGTCAGATGACACCCTGCTGTAGCTTTGTGATGTAATGGCACCACTTGACCAATCACCCTGGGTGACAATTACACCGGAGGACCAGACATCAGCAATTACAAACTAGGTAACTATCTGTGAATATGACTGCACAGCAAGTAAGAGGAGTAAGGGGGAAGTACAGTGCGCCATTGAAAGTATTGGGCTCCTATTTAAAGAGGGCTAGAGTTAGAAGAAGTAACTGATTGGCCCTCATGTCAGATGGCATTCTGCTGTAGCTTTGTGATGTAATGGCACCACTTGACCAATCGCCCTGGGTGACGATTACACCGGAGGACCAGACGTCACCAATTACACACCAGGTAATTATCTGGGAATATGACTGCACAGCAAGTAGGAGGTGTTGTGGGAAAGTACTCTGCGCCATGGAAAGCATTGGGCTCCTATTCAAAGAGGGCTAGAGTTAGAAGAACACAGTTTCTAAATAGCAGTCCATCTGGAGTATCAGAGTCCCACTCACAGAGAGCAGGGAAACAGGTTAAATAGCTTCCCTCCATCTGAATGCAAGTCATTTGCTCTAACCTAAGACAGCTCATTCCAGCCTGAAGGATGTTAATTAACTCAAGGGACATATTGCCTGCACAAGTATCTAAAGAAGATTTTCTCAGACACTTAGACAGACAAAGTCTTTGATAAACTATCAGGATGGCCATTGCGTCATCCATATTGCTACCGTCTTAGAAGATTGTATTTATGCGGAAGACCCCACTAAAAGGCACTGAGAGCTATCAGATGCTATGAACTTTTTATTAATGGCAAAATGATTAATTGAGATTTTGACTTACCATATATATTGATCGAGGCATGGAGAAGGCTGAGGAATGAGCTTTCTTTTTTTTTTTCATCTCAGCAAGCAGAGAAATATTCCTCTGCAACACTGCCTCTGCTGGCCATTCAGTATAATCTGCAGATGGAAAAGTCCACTGTTAGTCTTTTTTTAGAACTTGAATATTTCCAAACCAAATGCAACACTTCCAAAAAATGATTTTTATAAAGGGTCAATTAGCACTATGGCATGTCTCATATTGTGAAAATCCAAAACTCACTAAAAATTATAATCTTAATTTAGATTTCAACCTAGCAGACTTCTTTCAATCCTCTGCCTCATTTGCTGGTACACTCTACACAACCCTATCACCTATATGAGGACTTAGATAGAAAGCTCTCTTTGGCAGCCAAGAGATAGAGTACCCTTCTCACAGGAATTATTTCAGGTTATGGTACACCGTAGCAATTCAGTGATCTGATACGTTAAGGGAGGAAGGTTTATGCTACGGTTTGTGGGAATAATAAAAACAACAGATTCTAACATCTTCATTTTAGTGCATCCCTATCACTTAACCTATAGAGAACTCCAGAATGGTAAGATCAACCACTCCTTCAAACAAATGTATAAGTCTCAAATATTGTCCTAGGTCCTTTCATCTCACCACCTTAGTCTTCAGCTGGGCATCCTGTCCACATTGCTCCATTTTCTATACCATGATATAAGTATCCTATTGCGTACTAGGCAACTGATTGGCCCTCATGTCAGATGACACCCTGCTGTAGCTTTGTAATGTAATGGCACCACTTGACCAATCACCCTGGGTGACGATTACACCGGAGGACCAGACATCAGCAATTACAAACTAGGTAACTATCTGTGAATATGACTGCACAGCAAGTAAGAGGAGTAAGGGGGAAGTACAGTGCGCCATTGAAAGTATTGGGCTCCTATTTAAAGAGGGCTAGAGTTAGAAGAAGCAACTGATTGGCCCTCATGTCAGATGGCATTCTGCTGTAGCTTTGTGATGTAATGGCACCACTTGACCAATCGCCCTGGGTGACGATTACACCGGAGGACCAGACGTCACCAATTGCACACCAGGTAATTATCTGGGAATATGACTGCACAGCAAGTAGGAGGTGTTGTGGGAAAGTACTCTGCGCCATGGAAAGCATTGGGCTCCTATTCAAAGAGGGATAGAGTTAGAAGAACACAGTTTCTAAATAGCAGTCCATCTGGAGTATCAGAGTCCCACTCACAGAGAGCAGGGAATTAGGTTAAATAGCTTCCCTCCATCTGAATGCAAGTCATTTGCTCTAACCTAAGACAGCTCATTCCAGCCTGAAGGATGTTAATTAACTCAAGGGACATATTGCCTGCACAAGTATCTAAAGAAGATTTTCTCAGACACTTAGACAGACAAAGTCTTTGATAAACTATCAGGATGGCCATTGCGTCATCCATATTGCTACCGTCTTAGAAGATTATATTTATGCGGAAGACCCCACTAAAAGGCACTGAGAGCTATCAGATGCTATGAACTTTTTATTAATGGCAAAATGATTAATTGAGATTTTGACTTACCATATATATTGATCGAGGCATGGAGAAGGCTGAGGAATGAGCTTTCTTTTTTTTTTTTCATCTCAGCAAGCAGAGAAATATTCCTCTGCAACACTGCCTCTGCTGGCCATTCAGTATAATCTGCAGATGGAAAAGTCCACTGTTAGTCTTTTTTTAGAACTTGAATATTTCCAAACCAAATGCAACACTTCCAAAAAATGATTTTTATAAAGGGTCAATTAGCACTATGGCATGTCTCATATTGTGAAAATCCAAAACTCACTAAAAATTATAATCTTAATTTAGATTTCAACCTAGCAGACTTCTTTCAATCCTCTGCCTCATTTGCTGATACTCTCTACACAACCCTATCACCTATATGAGGACTTAGATAGAAAGCTCTCTTTGGCAGCCAAGAGATAGAGTACCCTTCTCACAGGAATTATTTCAGGTTATGGTACACCATAGCAATTCAGTGATCTGATACGTTAAGGGAGGAAGGTTTATGCTACGGTTTGTGGGAATAATAAAAACAACAGATTCTAACATCTTCATTTTAGTGCATCCCTATCACTTAACCTATAGAGAACTCCAGAATGGTAAGATCAACCACTCCTTCAAACAAATGTATAAGTCTCAAATATTGTCCTAGGTCCTTTCATCTCACCACCTTAGTCTTCAGCTGGGCATCCTGTCCACATTGCTCCATTTTCTATACCATGATATAAGTATCCTATTGCGTACTAGGCAACTGATTGGCCCTCATGTCAGATGACACCCTGCTGTAGCTTTGTAATGTAATGGCACCACTTGACCAATCACCCTGGGTGACGATTACACCGGAGGACCAGACATCAGCAATTACAAACTAGGTAACTATCTGTGAATATGACTGCACAGCAAGTAAGAGGAGTAAGGGGGAAGTACAGTGCGCCATTGAAAGTATTGGGCTCCTATTTAAAGAGGGCTAGAGTTAGAAGAAGCAACTGATTGGCCCTCATGTCAGATGGCATTCTGCTGTAGCTTTGTGATGTAATGGCACCACTTGACCAATCGCCCTGGGTGACGATTACACCGGAGGACCAGACGTCACCAATTGCACACCAGGTAATTATCTGGGAATATGACTGCACAGCAAGTAGGAGGTGTTGTGGGAAAGTACTCTGCGCCATGGAAAGCATTGGGCTCCTATTCAAAGAGGGCTAGAGTTAGAAGAACACAGTTTCTAAATAGCAGTCCATCTGGAGTATCAGAGTCCCACTCACAGAGAGCAGGGAATTAGGTTAAATAGCTTCCCTCCATCTGAATGCAAGTCATTTGCTCTAACCTAAGACAGCTCATTCCAGCCTGAAGGATGTTAATTAACTCAAGGGACATATTGCCTGCACAAGTATCTAAAGAAGATTTTCTCAGACACTTAGACAGACAAAGTCTTTGATAAACTATCAGGATGGCCATTGCGTCATCCATATTGCTACCGTCTTAGAAGATTATATTTATGCGGAAGACCCCACTAAAAGGCACTGAGAGCTATCAGATGCTATGAACTTTTTATTAATGGCAAAATGATTAATTGAGATTTTGACTTACCATATATATTGATCGAGGCATGGAGAAGGCTGAGGAATGAGCTTTCTTTTTTTTTTTCATCTCAGCAAGCAGAGAAATATTCCTCTGCAACACTGCCTCTGCTGGCCATTCAGAATAATCTGCAGATGGAAAAGTCCACTGTTAGTCTTTTTTTAGAACTTGAATATTTCCAAACCAAATGCAACACTTCCAAAAAATGATTTTTATAAAGGGTCAATTAGCACTATGGCATGTCTCATATTGTGAAAATCCAAAACTCACTAAAAATTATAATCTTAATTTAGATTTCAACCTAGCAGACTTCTTTCAATCCTCTGCCTCATTTGCTGATACTCTCTACACAACCCTATCACCTATATGAGGACTTAGATAGAAAGCTCTCTTTGGCAGCCAAGAGATAGAGTACCCTTCTCACAGGAATTATTTCAGGTTATGGTACACCATAGCAATTCAGTGATCTGATACGTTAAGGGAGGAAGGTTTATGCTACGGTTTGTGGGAATAATAAAAACAACAGATTCTAACATCTTCATTTTAGTGCATCCCTATCACTTAACCTATAGAGAACTCCAGAATGGTAAGATCAACCACTCCTTCAAACAAATGTATAAGTCTCAAATATTGTCCTAGGTCCTTTCATCTCACCACCTTAGTCTTCAGCTGGGCATCCTGTCCACATTGCTCCATTTTCTATACCATGATATAAGTATCCTATTGCGTACTAGGCAACTGATTGGCCCTCATGTCAGATGACACCCTGCTGTAGCTTTGTAATGTAATGGCACCACTTGACCAATCACCCTGGGTGACGATTACACCGGAGGACCAGACATCAGCAATTACAAACTAGGTAACTATCTGTGAATATGACTGCACAGCAAGTAAGAGGAGTAAGGGGGAAGTACAGTGCGCCATTGAAAGTATTGGGCTCCTATTTAAAGAGGGCTAGAGTTAGAAGAAGCAACTGATTGGCCCTCATGTCAGATGGCATTCTGCTGTAGCTTTGTGATGTAATGGCACCACTTGACCAATCGCCCTGGGTGACGATTACACCGGAGGACCAGACGTCACCAATTGCACACCAGGTAATTATCTGGGAATATGACTGCACAGCAAGTAGGAGGTGTTGTGGGAAAGTACTCTGCGCCATGGAAAGCATTGGGCTCCTATTCAAAGAGGGCTAGAGTTAGAAGAACACAGTTTCTAAATAGCAGTCCATCTGGAGTATCAGAGTCCCACTCACAGAGAGCAGGGAATTAGGTTAAATAGCTTCCCTCCATCTGAATGCAAGTCATTTGCTCTAACCTAAGACAGCTCATTCCAGCCTGAAGGATGTTAATTAACTCAAGGGACATATTGCCTGCACAAGTATCTAAAGAAGATTTTCTCAGACACTTAGACAGACAAAGTCTTTGATAAACTATCAGGATGGCCATTGCGTCATCCATATTGCTACCGTCTTAGAAGATTATATTTATGCGGAAGACCCCACTAAAAGGCACTGAGAGCTATCAGATGCTATGAACTTTTTATTAATGGCAAAATGATTAATTGAGATTTTGACTTACCATATATATTGATCGAGGCATGGAGAAGGCTGAGGAATGAGCTTTCTTTTTTTTTTTCATCTCAGCAAGCAGAGAAATATTCCTCTGCAACACTGCCTCTGCTGGCCATTCAGAATAATCTGCAGATGGAAAAGTCCACTGTTAGTCTTTTTTTAGAACTTGAATATTTCCAAACCAAATGCAACACTACCAAAACATGATTTTTATAAAGGGTCAATTAGCACTATGGCATGTCTCATATTGTGAAAATCCAAAACTCACTAAAAATTATAATCTTAATTTAGATTTCAACCTAGCAGACTTCTTTCAATCCTCTGCCTCATTTGCTGATACTCTCTACACAACCCTATCACCTATATGAGGACTTAGATAGAAAGCTCTCTTTGGCAGCCAAGAGATAGAGTACCCTTCTCACAGGAATTATTTCAGGTTATGGTACACCATAGCAATTCAGTGATCTGATACGTTAAGGGAGGAAGGTTTATGCTACGGTTTGTGGGAATAATAAAAACAACAGATTCTAACATCTTCATTTTAGTGCATCCCTATCACTTAACCTATAGAGAACTCCAGAATGGTAAGATCAACCACTCCTTCAAACAAATGTATAAGTCTCAAATATTGTCCTAGGTCCTTTCATCTCACCACCTTAGTCTTCAGCTGGGCATCCTGTCCACATTGCTCCATTTTCTATACCATGATATAAGTATCCTATTGCGTACTAGGCAACTGATTGGCCCTCATGTCAGATGACACCCTGCTGTAGCTTTGTAATGTAATGGCACCACTTGACCAATCACCCTGGGTGACGATTACACCGGAGGACCAGACATCAGCAATTACAAACTAGGTAACTATCTGTGAATATGACTGCACAGCAAGTAAGAGGAGTAAGGGGGAAGTACAGTGCGCCATTGAAAGTATTGGGCTCCTATTTAAAGAGGGCTAGAGTTAGAAGAAGCAACTGATTGGCCCTCATGTCAGATGGCATTCTGCTGTAGCTTTGTGATGTAATGGCACCACTTGACCAATCGCCCTGGGTGACGATTAACCGGAGGACCAGACGTCACCAATTACACACCAGGTAATTATCTGGGAATATGACTGCACAGCAAGTAGGAGGTGTTGTGGGAAAGTACTCTGCGCCATGGAAAGCATTGGGCTCCTATTCAAAGAGGGCTAGAGTTAGAAGAACACAGTTTCTAAATAGCAGTCCATCTGGAGTATCAGAGTCCCACTCACAGAGAGCAGGGAAACAGGTTAAATAGCTTCCCTCCATCTGAATGCAAGTCATTTGCTCTAACCTAAGACAGCTCATTCCAGCCTGAAGGATGGTAATTAACTCAAGGGACATATTGCCTGCACAAGTATCTAAAGAAGATTTTCTCAGACACTTAGACAGACAAAGTCTTTGATAAACTATCAGGATGGCCATTGCGTCATCCATATTGCTACCGTCTTAGAAGATTATATTTATGCGGAAGACCCCACTAAAAGGCACTGAGAGCTATCAGATGCTATGAACTTTTTATTAATGGCAAAATGATTAATTGAGATTTTGACTTACCATATATATTGATCGAGGCATGGAGAAGGCTGAGGAATGAGCTTTCTTTTTTTTTTTCATCTCAGCAAGCAGAGAAATATTCCTCTGCAACACTGCCTCTGCTGGCCATTCAGTATAATCTGCAGATGGAAAAGTCCACTGTTAGTCTTTTTTTAGAACTTGAATATTTCCAAACCAAATGCAACACTACCAAAACATGATTTTTATAAAGGGTCAATTAGCACTATGGCATGTCTCATATTGTGAAAATCCAAATCTCACTAAAAATTATAATCTTAATTTAGATTTCAACCTAGCAGACTTCTTTCAATCCTCTGCCTCATTTGCTGGTACTCTCTACACAACCCTATCACCTATATGAGGACTTAGATAGAAAGCTCTCTTTGGCAGCCAAGAGATAGAGTACCCTTCTCACAGGAATTATTTCAGGTTATGGTACACCGTAGCAATTCAGTGATCTGATACGTTAAGGGAGGAAGGTTTATGCTACGGTTTGTGGGAATAATAAAAACAACAGATTCTAACATCTTCATTTTAGTGCATCCCTATCACTTAACCTATAGAGAACTCCAGAATGGTAAGATCAACCACTCCTTCAAACAAATGTATAAGTCTCAAATATTGTCCTAGGTCCTTTCATCTCACCACCTTAGTCTTCAGCTGGGCATCCTGTCCACATTGCTCCATTTTCTATACCATGATATAAGTATCCTATTGCGTACTAGGCAACTGATTGGCCCTCATGTCAGATGACACCCTGCTGTAGCTTTGTGATGTAATGGCACCACTTGACCAATCACCCTGGGTGACAATTACACCGGAGGACCAGACATCAGCAATTACAAACTAGGTAACTATCTGTGAATATGACTGCACAGCAAGTAAGAGGAGTAAGGGGGAAGTACAGTGCGCCATTGAAAGTATTGGGCTCCTATTTAAAGAGGGCTAGAGTTAGAAGAAGCAACTGATTGGCCCTCATGTCAGATGGCATTCTGCTGTAGCTTTGTGATGTAATGGCACCACTTGACCAATCGCCCTGGGTGACGATTACACCGGAGGACCAGACGTCACCAATTACACACCAGGTAATTATCTGGGAATATGACTGCACAGCAAGTAGGAGGTGTTGTGGGAAAGTACTCTGCGCCATGGAAAGCATTGGGCTCCTATTCAAAGAGGGCTAGAGTTAGAAGAACACAGTTTCTAAATAGCAGTCCATCTGGAGTATCAGAGTCCCACTCACAGAGAGCAGGGAAACAGGTTAAATAGCTTCCCTCCATCTGAATGCAAGTCATTTGCTCTAACCTAAGACAGCTCATTCCAGCCTGAAGGATGTTAATTAACTCAAGGGACATATTGCCTGCACAAGTATCTAAAGAAGATTTTCTCAGACACTTAGACAGACAAAGTCTTTGATGAACTATCAGGATGGCCATTGCGTCATCCATATTGCTACCGTCTTAGAAGATTATATTTATGCGGAAGACCCCACTAAAAGGCACTGAGAGCTATCAGATGCTATGAACTTTTTATTAATGGCAAAATGATTAATTGAGATTTTGACTTACCATATATATTGATCGAGGCATGGAGAAGGCTGAGGAATGAGCTTTCTTTTTTTTTTCATCTCAGCAAGCAGAGAAATATTCCTCTGCAACACTGCCTCTGCTGGCCATTCAGTATAATCTGCAGATGGAAAAGTCCACTGTTAGTCTTTTTTAGAACTTGAATATTTCCAAACCAAATGCAACACTACCAAAACATGATTTTTATAAAGGGTCAATTAGCACTATGGCATGTCTCATATTGTGAAAATCCAAAACTCACTAAAAATTATAATCTTAATTTAGATTTCAACCTAGCAGACTTCTTTCAATCCTCTGCCTCATTTGCTGATACTCTCTACACAACCCTATCACCTATATGAGGACTTAGATAGAAAGCTCTCTTTGGCAGCCAAGAGATAGAGTACCCTTCTCACAGGAATTATTTCAGGTTATGGTACACCAAAGCAATTCAGTGATCTGATACGTTAAGGGAGGAAGGTTTATGCTACGGTTTGTGGGAATAATAAAAACAACAGATTCTAACATCTTCATTTTAGTGCATCCCTATCACTTAACCTATAGAGAACTCCAGAATGGTAAGATCAACCACTCCTTCAAACAAATGTATAAGTCTCAAATATTGTCCTAGGTCCTTTCATCTCACCACCTTAGTCTTCAGCTGGGCATCCTGTCCACATTGCTCCATTTTCTATACCATGATATAAGTATCCTATTGCGTACTAGGCAACTGATTGGCCCTCATGTCAGATGACACCCTGCTGTAGCTTTGTAATGTAATGGCACCACTTGACCAATCACCCTGGGTGACGATTACACCGGAGGACCAGACATCAGCAATTACACACTAGGTAACTATCTGTGAATATGACTGCACAGCAAGTAGGAGGTGTAAGGGGGAAGTACAGTGCGCCATTGAAAGTATTGGGCTCCTATTTAAAGAGGGCTAGAGTTAGAAGAAGCAACTGATTGGCCCTCATGTCAGATGACATTCTGCTGTAGCTTTGTGATGTAATGGCACCACTTGACCAATCGCCCTGGGTGACGATTACACCGGAGGACCAGACGTCACCAATTACACACCAGGTAATTATCTGGGAATATGACTGCACAGCAAGTAGGAGGTGTTGTGGGAAAGTACTCTGCGCCATGGAAAGCATTGGGCTCCTATTCAAAGAGGGCTAGAGTTAGAAGAACACAGTTTCTAAATAGCAGTCCATCTGGAGTATCAGAGTCCCACTCACAGAGAGCAGGGAAACAGGTTAAATAGCTTCCCTCCATCTGAATGTAAGTCATTTGCTCTAACCTAAGACAGCTCATTCCAGCCTGAAGGATGGTAATTAACTCAAGGGACATATTGCCTGCACAAGTATCTAAAGAAGATTTTCTCAGACACTTAGACAGACAAAGTCTTTGATAAACTATCAGGATGGCCATTGCGTCATCCATATTGCTACCGTCTTAGAAGATTATATTTATGCGGAAGACCCCACTAAAAGGCACTGAGAGCTATCAGATGCTATGAACTTTTTATTAATGGCAAAATGATTAATTGAGATTTTGACTTACCATATATATTGATCGAGGCATGGAGAAGGCTGAGGAATGAGCTTTCTTTTTTTTTTTTCATCTCAGCAAGCAGAGAAATATTCCTCTGCAACACTGCCTCTGCTGGCCATTCAGTATAATCTGCAGATGGAAAAGTCCACTGTTAGTCTTTTTTTAGAACTTGAATATTTCCAAACCAAATGCAACACTACCAAAACATGATTTTTATAAAGGGTCAATTAGCACTATGGCATGTCTCATATTGTGAAAATCCAAATCTCACTAAAAATTATAATCTTAATTTAGATTTCAACCTAGCAGACTTCTTTCAATCCTCTGCCTCATTTGCTGGTACTCTCTACACAACCCTATCACCTATATGAGGACTTAGATAGAAAGCTCTCTTTGGCAGCCAAGAGATAGAGTACCCTTCTCACAGGAATTATTTCAGGTTATGGTACACCGTAGCAATTCAGTGATCTGATACGTTAAGGGAGGAAGGTTTATGCTACGGTTTGTGGGAATAATAAAAACAACAGATTCTAACATCTTCATTTTAGTGCATCCCTATCACTTAACCTATAGAGAACTCCAGAATGGTAAGATCAACCACTCCTTCAAACAAATGTATAAGTCTCAAATATTGTCCTAGGTCCTTTCATCTCACCACCTTAGTCTTCAGCTGGGCATCCTGTCCACATTGCTCCATTTTCTATACCATGATATAAGTATCCTATTGCGTACTAGGCAACTGATTGGCCCTCATGTCAGATGACACCCTGCTGTAGCTTTGTGATGTAATGGCACCACTTGACCAATCACCCTGGGTGACAATTACACCGGAGGACCAGACATCAGCAATTACAAACTAGGTAACTATCTGTGAATATGACTGCACAGCAAGTAAGAGGAGTAAGGGGGAAGTACAGTGCGCCATTGAAAGTATTGGGCTCCTATTTAAAGAGGGCTAGAGTTAGAAGAAGCAACTGATTGGCCCTCATGTCAGATGGCATTCTGCTGTAGCTTTGTGATGTAATGGCACCACTTGACCAATCGCCCTGGGTGACGATTACACCGGAGGACCAGACGTCACCAATTACACACCAGGTAATTATCTGGGAATATGACTGCACAGCAAGTAGGAGGTGTTGTGGGAAAGTACTCTGTGCCATGGAAAGCATTGGGCTCCTATTCAAAGAGGGCTAGAGTTAGAAGAACACAGTTTCTAAATAGCAGTCCATCTGGAGTATCAGAGTCCCACTCACAGAGAGCAGGGAAACAGGTTAAATAGCTTCCCTCCATCTGAATGCAAGTCATTTGCTCTAACCTAAGACAGCTCATTCCAGCCTGAAGGATGGTAATTAACTCAAGGGACATATTGCCTGCACAAGTATCTAAAGAAGATTTTCTCAGACACTTAGACAGACAAAGTCTTTGATAAACTATCAGGATGGCCATTGCGTCATCCATATTGCTACCCTCTTAGAAGATTATATTTATGCGGAAGACCCCACTAAAAGGCACTGAGAGCTATCAGATGCTATGAACTTTTTATTAATGGCAAAATGATTAATTGAGATTTTGACTTACCATATATATTGATCGAGGCATGGAGAAGGCTGAGGAATGAGCTTTCTTTTTTTTTTTCATCTCAGCAAGCAGAGAAATATTCCTCTGCAACACTGCCTCTGCTGGCCATTCAGTATAATCTGCAGATGGAAAAGTCCACTGTTAGTCTTTTTTTAGAACTTGAATATTTCCAAACCAAATGCAACACTACCAAAACATGATTTTTATAAAGGGTCAATTAGCACTATGGCATGTCTCATATTGTGAAAATCCAAATCTCACTAAAAATTATAATCTTAATTTAGATTTCAACCTAGCAGACTTCTTTCAATCCTCTGCCTCATTTGCTGGTACTCTCTACACAACCCTATCACCTATATGAGGACTTAGATAGAAAGCTCTCTTTGGCAGCCAAGAGATAGAGTACCCTTCTCACAGGAATTATTTCAGGTTATGGTACACCGTAGCAATTCAGTGATCTGATACGTTAAGGGAGGAAGGTTTATGCTACGGTTTGTGGGAATAATAAAAACAACAGATTTTAACATCTTCATTTTAGTGCATCCCTATCACTTAACCTATAGAGAACTCCAGAATGGTAAGATCAACCACTCCTTCAAACAAATGTATAAGTCTCAAATATTGTCCTAGGTCCTTTCATCTCACCACCTTAGTCTTCAGCTGGGCATCCTGTCCACATTGCTCCATTTTCTATACCATGATATAAGTATCCTATTGCGTACTAGGCAACTGATTGGCCCTCATGTCAGATGACACCCTGCTGTAGCTTTGTGATGTAATGGCACCACTTGACCAATCACCCTGGGTGACAATTACACCGGAGGACCAGACATCAGCAATTACAAACTAGGTAACTATCTGTGAATATGACTGCACAGCAAGTAAGAGGAGTAAGGGGGAAGTACAGTGCGCCATTGAAAGTATTGGGCTCCTATTTAAAGAGGGCTAGAGTTAGAAGAAGTAACTGATTGGCCCTCATGTCAGATGGCATTCTGCTGTAGCTTTGTGATGTAATGGCACCACTTGACCAATCGCCCTGGGTGACGATTACACCGGAGGACCAGACGTCACCAATTACACACCAGGTAATTATCTGGGAATATGACTGCACAGCAAGTAGGAGGTGTTGTGGGAAAGTACTCTGCGCCATGGAAAGCATTGGGCTCCTATTCAAAGAGGGCTAGAGTTAGAAGAACACAGTTTCTAAATAGCAGTCCATCTGGAGTATCAGAGTCCCACTCACAGAGAGCAGGGAAACAGGTTAAATAGCTTCCCTCCATCTGAATGCAAGTCATTTGCTCTAACCTAAGACAGCTCATTCCAGCCTGAAGGATGTTAATTAACTCAAGGGACATATTGCCTGCACAAGTATCTAAAGAAGATTTTCTCAGACACTTAGACAGACAAAGTCTTTGATAAACTATCAGGATGGCCATTGCGTCATCCATATTGCTACCGTCTTAGAAGATTGTATTTATGCGGAAGACCCCACTAAAAGGCACTGAGAGCTATCAGATGCTATGAACTTTTTATTAATGGCAAAATGATTAATTGAGATTTTGACTTACCATATATATTGATCGAGGCATGGAGAAGGCTGAGGAATGAGCTTTCTTTTTTTTTTTCATCTCAGCAAGCAGAGAAATATTCCTCTGCAACACTGCCTCTGCTGGCCATTCAGTATAATCTGCAGATGGAAAAGTCCACTGTTAGTCTTTTTTTAGAACTTGAATATTTCCAAACCAAATGCAACACTTCCAAAAAATGATTTTTATAAAGGGTCAATTAGCACTATGGCATGTCTCATATTGTGAAAATCCAAAACTCACTAAAAATTATAATCTTAATTTAGATTTCAACCTAGCAGACTTCTTTCAATCCTATGCCTCATTTGCTGATACTCTCTACACAACCCTATCACCTATATGAGGACTTAGATAGAAAGCTCTCTTTGGCAGCCAAGAGATAGAGTACCCTTCTCACAGGAATTATTTCAGGTTATGGTACACCATAGCAATTGAGTGATCTGATACGTTAAGGGAGGAAGGTTTATGCTACGGTTTGTGGGAATAATAAAAACAACAGATTTTAACATCTTCATTTTAGTGCATCCCTATCACTTAACCTATAGAGAACTCCAGAATGGTAAGATCAACCACTCCTTCAAACAAATGTATAAGTCTCAAATATTGTCCTAGGTCCTTTCATCTCACCACCTTAGTCTTCAGCTGGGCATCCTGTCCACATTGCTCCATTTTCTATACCATGATATAAGTATCCTATTGCGTACTAGGCAACTGATTGGCCCTCATGTCAGATGACACCCTGCTGTAGCTTTGTGATGTAATGGCACCACTTGACCAATCACCCTGGGTGACAATTACACCGGAGGACCAGACATCAGCAATTACAAACTAGGTAACTATCTGTGAATATGACTGCACAGCAAGTAAGAGGAGTAAGGGGGAAGTACAGTGCGCCATTGAAAGTATTGGGCTCCTATTTAAAGAGGGCTAGAGTTAGAAGAAGCAACTGATTGGCCCTCATGTCAGATGGCATTCTGCTGTAGCTTTGTGATGTAATGGCACCACTTGACCAATCGCCCTGGGTGACGATTACACCGGAGGACCAGACGTCACCAATTGCACACCAGGTAATTATCTGGGAATATGACTGCACAGCAAGTAGGAGGTGTTGTGGGAAAGTACTCTGCGCCATGGAAAGCATTGGGCTCCTATTCAAAGAGGGCTAGAGTTAGAAGAACACAGTTTCTAAATAGCAGTCCATCTGGAGTATCAGAGTCCCACTCACAGAGAGCAGGGAATTAGGTTAAATAGCTTCCCTCCATCTGAATGCAAGTCATTTGCTCTAACCTAAGACAGCTCATTCCAGCCTGAAGGATGTTAATTAACTCAAGGGACATATTGCCTGCACAAGTATCTAAAGAAGATTTTCTCAGACACTTAGACAGACAAAGTCTTTGATAAACTATCAGGATGGCCATTGCGTCATCCATATTGCTACCGTCTTAGAAGATTATATTTATGCGGAAGACCCCACTAAAAGGCACTGAGAGCTATCAGATGCTATGAACTTTTTATTAATGGCAAAATGATTAATTGAGATTTTGACTTACCATATATATTGATCGAGGCATGGAGAAGGCTGAGGAATGAGCTTTCTTTTTTTTTTTCATCTCAGCAAGCAGAGAAATATTCCTCTGCAACACTGCCTCTGCTGGCCATTCAGAATAATCTGCAGATGGAAAAGTCCACTGTTAGTCTTTTTTTAGAACTTGAATATTTCCAAACCAAATGCAACTCTACCAAAACATGATTTTTATAAAGGGTCAATTAGCACTATGGCATGTCTCATATTGTGAAAATCCAAAACTCACTAAAAATTATAATCTTAATTTAGATTTCAACCTAGCAGACTTCTTTCAATCCTCTGCCTCATTTGCTGATACTCTCTACACAACCCTATCACCTATATGAGGACTTAGATAGAAAGCTCTCTTTGGCAGCCAAGAGATAGAGTACCCTTCTCACAGGAATTATTTCAGGTTATGGTACACCATAGCAATTCAGTGATCTGATACGTTAAGGGAGGAAGGTTTATGCTACGGTTTGTGGGAATAATAAAAACAACAGATTCTAACATCTTCATTTTAGTGCATCCCTATCACTTAACCTATAGAGAACTCCAGAATGGTAAGATCAACCACTCCTTCAAACAAATGTATAAGTCTCAAATATTGTCCTAGGTCCTTTCATCTCACCACCTTAGTCTTCAGCTGGGCATCCTGTCCACATTGCTCCATTTTCTATACCATGATATAAGTATCCTATTGCGTACTAGGCAACTGATTGGCCCTCATGTCAGATGACACCCTGCTGTAGCTTTGTAATGTAATGGCACCACTTGACCAATCACCCTGGGTGACGATTACACCGGAGGACCAGACATCAGCAATTACAAACTAGGTAACTATCTGTGAATATGACTGCACAGCAAGTAAGAGGAGTAAGGGGGAAGTACAGTGCGCCATTGAAAGTATTGGGCTCCTATTTAAAGAGGGCTAGAGATAGAAGAAGCAACTGATTGGCCCTCATGTCAGATGGCATTCTGCTGTAGCTTTGTGATGTAATGGCACCACTTGACCAATCGCCCTGGGTGACGATTACACCGGAGGACCAGACGTCACCAATTACACACCAGGTAATTATCTGGGAATATGACTGCACAGCAAGTAGGAGGTGTTGTGGGAAAGTACTCTGCGCCATGGAAAGCATTGGGCTCCTATTCAAAGAGGGCTAGAGTTAGAAGAACACAGTTTCTAAATAGCAGTCCATCTGGAGTATCAGAGTCCCACTCACAGAGAGCAGGGAAACAGGTTAAATAGCTTCCCTCCATCTGAATGCAAGTCATTTGCTCTAACCTAAGACAGCTCATTCCAGCCTGAAGGATGTTAATTAACTCAAGGGACATATTGCCTGCACAAGTATCTAAAGAAGATTTTCTCAGACACTTAGACAGACAAAGTCTTTGATAAACTATCAGGATGGCCATTGCGTCATCCATATTGCTACCGTCTTAGAAGATTATATTTATGCGGAAGACCCCACTAAAAGGCACTGAGAGCTATCAGATGCTATGAACTTTTTATTAATGGCAAAATGATTAATTGAGATTTTGACTTACCATATATATTGATCGAGGCATGGAGAAGGCTGAGGAATGAGCTTTCTTTTTTTTTTTCATCTCAGCAAGCAGAGAAATATTCCTCTGCAACACTGCCTCTGCTGGCCATTCAGTATAATCTGCAGATGGAAAAGTCCACTGTTAGTCTTTTTTTAGAACTTGAATATTTCCAAACCAAATGCAACACTACCAAAACATGATTTTTATAAAGGGTCAATTAGCACTATGGCATGTCTCATATTGTGAAAATCCAAATCTCACTAAAAATTATAATCTTAATTTAGATTTCAACCTAGCAGACTTCTTTCAATCCTCTGCCTCATTTGCTGGTACTCTCTACACAACCCTATCACCTATATGAGGACTTAGATAGAAAGCTCTCTATGGCAGCCAAGAGATAGAGTACCCTTCTCACAGGAATTATTTCAGGTTATGGTACACCATAGCAATTCAGTGATCTGATACGTTAAGGGAGGAAGGTTTATGCTACGGTTTGTGGGAATAATAAAAACAACAGATTCTAACATCTTCATTTTAGTGCATCCCTATCACTTAACCTATAGAGAACTCCAGAATGGTAAGATCAACCACTCCTTCAAACAAATGTATAAGTCTCAAATATTGTCCTAGGTCCTTTCATCTCACCACCTTAGTCTTCAGCTGGGCATCCTGTCCACATTGCTCCATTTTCTATACCATGATATAAGTATCCTATTGCGTACTAGGCAACTGATTGGCCCTCATGTCAGATGACACCCTGCTGTAGCTTTGTAATGTAATGGCACCACTTGACCAATCACCCTGGGTGACGATTACACCGGAGGACCAGACATCAGCAATTACAAACTAGGTAACTATCTGTGAATATGACTGCACAGCAAGTAAGAGGAGTAAGGGGGAAGTACAGTGCGCCATTGAAAGTATTGGGCTCCTATTTAAAGAGGGCTAGAGATAGAAGAAGCAACTGATTGGCCCTCATGTCAGATGGCATTCTGCTGTAGCTTTGTGATGTAATGGCACCACTTGACCAATCGCCCTGGGTGACGATTACACCGGAGGACCAGACGTCACCAATTACACACCAGGTAATTATCTGGGAATATGACTGCACAGCAAGTAGGAGGTGTTGTGGGAAAGTACTCTGCGCCATGGAAAGCATTGGGCTCCTATTCAAAGAGGGCTAGAGTTAGAAGAACACAGTTTCTAAATAGCAGTCCATCTGGAGTATCAGAGTCCCACTCACAGAGAGCAGGGAAACAGGTTAAATAGCTTCCCTCCATCTGAATGCAAGTCATTTGCTCTAACCTAAGACAGCTCATTCCAGCCTGAAGGATGTTAATTAACTCAAGGGACATATTGCCTGCACAAGTATCTAAAGAAGATTTTCTCAGACACTTAGACAGACAAAGTCTTTGATAAACTATCAGGATGGCCATTGCGTCATCCATATTGCTACCGTCTTAGAAGATTATATTTATGCGGAAGACCCCACTAAAAGGCACTGAGAGCTATCAGATGCTATGAACTTTTTATTAATGGCAAAATGATTAATTGAGATTTTGACTTACCATATATATTGATCGAGGCATGGAGAAGGCTGAGGAATGAGCTTTCTTTTTTTTTTTCATCTCAGCAAGCAGAGAAATATTCCTCTGCAACACTGCCTCTGCTGGCCATTCAGTATAATCTGCAGATGGAAAAGTCCACTGTTAGTCTTTTTTTAGAACTTGAATATTTCCAAACCAAATGCAACACTACCAAAACATGATTTTTATAAAGGGTCAATTAGCACTATGGCATGTCTCATATTGTGAAAATCCAAATCTCACTAAAAATTATAATCTTAATTTAGATTTCAACCTAGCAGACTTCTTTCAATCCTCTGCCTCATTTGCTGGTACTCTCTACACAACCCTATCACCTATATGAGGACTTAGATAGAAAGCTCTCTTTGGCAGCCAAGAGATAGAGTACCCTTCTCACAGGAATTATTTCAGGTTATGGTACACCGTAGCAATTCAGTGATCTGATACGTTAAGGGAGGAAGGTTTATGCTACGGTTTGTGGGAATAATAAAAACAACAGATTCTAACATCTTCATTTTAGTGCATCCCTATCACTTAACCTATAGAGAACTCCAGAATGGTAAGATCAACCACTCCTTCAAACAAATGTATAAGTCTCAAATATTGTCCTAGGTCCTTTCATCTCACCACCTTAGTCTTCAGCTGGGCATCCTGTCCACATTGCTCCATTTTCTATACCATGATATAAGTATCCTATTGCGTACTAGGCAACTGATTGGCCCTCATGTCAGATGACACCCTGCTGTAGCTTTGTGATGTAATGGCACCACTTGACCAATCACCCTGGGTGACAATTACACCGGAGGACCAGACATCAGCAATTACAAACTAGGTAACTATCTGTGAATATGACTGCACAGCAAGTAAGAGGAGTAAGGGGGAAGTACAGTGCGCCATTGAAAGTATTGGGCTCCTATTTAAAGAGGGCTAGAGTTAGAAGAAGCAACTGATTGGCCCTCATGTCAGATGGCATTCTGCTGTAGCTTTGTGATGTAATGGCACCACTTGACCAATCGCCCTGGGTGACGATTACACCGGAGGACCAGACGTCACCAATTACACACCAGGTAATTATCTGGGAATATGACTGCACAGCAAGTAGGAGGTGTTGTGGGAAAGTACTCTGTGCCATGGAAAGCATTGGGCTCCTATTCAAAGAGGGCTAGAGTTAGAAGAACACAGTTTCTAAATAGCAGTCCATCTGGAGTATCAGAGTCCCACTCACAGAGAGCAGGGAAACAGGTTAAATAGCTTCCCTCCATCTGAATGCAAGTCATTTGCTCTAACCTAAGACAGCTCATTCCAGCCTGAAGGATGGTAATTAACTCAAGGGACATATTGCCTGCACAAGTATCTAAAGAAGATTTTCTCAGACACTTAGACAGACAAAGTCTTTGATAAACTATCAGGATGGCCATTGCGTCATCCATATTGCTACCCTCTTAGAAGATTATATTTATGCGGAAGACCCCACTAAAAGGCACTGAGAGCTATCAGATGCTATGAACTTTTTATTAATGGCAAAATGATTAATTGAGATTTTGACTTACCATATATATTGATCGAGGCATGGAGAAGGCTGAGGAATGAGCTTTCTTTTTTTTTTTCATCTCAGCAAGCAGAGAAATATTCCTCTGCAACACTGCCTCTGCTGGCCATTCAGTATAATCTGCAGATGGAAAAGTCCACTGTTAGTCTTTTTTTAGAACTTGAATATTTCCAAACCAAATGCAACACTACCAAAACATGATTTTTATAAAGGGTCAATTAGCACTATGGCATGTCTCATATTGTGAAAATCCAAATCTCACTAAAAATTATAATCTTAATTTAGATTTCAACCTAGCAGACTTCTTTCAATCCTCTGCCTCATTTGCTGGTACTCTCTACACAACCCTATCACCTATATGAGGACTTAGATAGAAAGCTCTCTTTGGCAGCCAAGAGATAGAGTACCCTTCTCACAGGAATTATTTCAGGTTATGGTACACCGTAGCAATTCAGTGATCTGATACGTTAAGGGAGGAAGGTTTATGCTACGGTTTGTGGGAATAATAAAAACAACAGATTCTAACATCTTCATTTTAGTGCATCCCTATCACTTAACCTATAGAGAACTCCAGAATGGTAAGATCAACCACTCCTTCAAACAAATGTATAAGTCTCAAATATTGTCCTAGGTCCTTTCATCTCACCACCTTAGTCTTCAGCTGGGCATCCTGTCCACATTGCTCCATTTTCTATACCATGATATAAGTATCCTATTGCGTACTAGGCAACTGATTGGCCCTCATGTCAGATGACACCCTGCTGTAGCTTTGTGATGTAATGGCACCACTTGACCAATCACCCTGGGTGACAATTACACCGGAGGACCAGACATCAGCAATTACAAACTAGGTAACTATCTGTGAATATGACTGCACAGCAAGTAAGAGGAGTAAGGGGGAAGTACAGTGCGCCATTGAAAGTATTGGGCTCCTATTTAAAGAGGGCTAGAGTTAGAAGAAGCAACTGATTGGCCCTCATGTCAGATGGCATTCTGCTGTAGCTTTGTGATGTAATGGCACCACTTGACCAATCGCCCTGGGTGACGATTACACCGGAGGACCAGACGTCACCAATTACACACCAGGTAATTATCTGGGAATATGACTGCACAGCAAGTAGGAGGTGTTGTGGGAAAGTACTCTGTGCCATGGAAAGCATTGGGCTCCTATTCAAAGAGGGCTAGAGTTAGAAGAACACAGTTTCTAAATAGCAGTCCATCTGGAGTATCAGAGTCCCACTCACAGAGAGCAGGGAAACAGGTTAAATAGCTTCCCTCCATCTGAATGCAAGTCATTTGCTCTAACCTAAGACAGCTCATTCCAGCCTGAAGGATGGTAATTAACTCAAGGGACATATTGCCTGCACAAGTATCTAAAGAAGATTTTCTCAGACACTTAGACAGACAAAGTCTTTGATAAACTATCAGGATGGCCATTGCGTCATCCATATTGCTACCCTCTTAGAAGATTATATTTATGCGGAAGACCCCACTAAAAGGCACTGAGAGCTCTCAGATGGTATGAACTTTTTATTAATGGCAAAATGATTAATTGAGATTTTGACTTACCATATATATTGATCGAGGCATGGAGAAGGCTGAGGAATGAGCTTTCTTTTTTTTTTTTCATCTCAGCAAGCAGAGAAATATTCCTCTGCAACACTGCCTCTGCTGGCCATTCAGAATAATCTGCAGATGGAAAAGTCCACTGTTAGTCTTTTTTTAGAACTTGAATATTTCCAAACCAAATGCAACACTACCAAAACATGATTTTTATAAAGGGTCAATTAGCACTATGGCATGTCTCATATTGTGAAAATCCAAATCTCACTAAAAATTATAATCTTAATTTAGATTTCAACCTAGCAGACTTCTTTCAATCCTCTGCCTCATTTGCTGGTACTCTCTACACAACCCTATCACCTATATGAGGACTTAGATAGAAAGCTCTCTTTGGCAGCCAAGAGATAGAGTACCCTTCTCACAGGAATTATTTCAGGTTATGGTACACCGTAGCAATTCAGTGATCTGATACGTTAAGGGAGGAAGGTTTATGCTACGGTTTGTGGGAATAATAAAAACAACAGATTCTAACATCTTCATTTTAGTGCATCCCTATCACTTAACCTATAGAGAACTCCAGAATGGTAAGATCAACCACTCCTTCAAACAAATGTATAAGTCTCAAATATTGTCCTAGGTCCTTTCATCTCACCACCTTAGTCTTCAGCTGGGCATCCTGTCCACATTGCTCCATTTTCTATACCATGATATAAGTATCCTATTGCGTACTAGGCAACTGATTGGCCCTCATGTCAGATGACACCCTGCTGTAGCTTTGTGATGTAATGGCACCACTTGACCAATCACCCTGGGTGACAATTACACCGGAGGACCAGACATCAGCAATTACAAACTAGGTAACTATCTGTGAATATGACTGCACAGCAAGTAAGAGGAGTAAGGGGGAAGTACAGTGCGCCATTGAAAGTATTGGGCTCCTATTTAAAGAGGGCTAGAGTTAGAAGAAGCAACTGATTGGCCCTCATGTCAGATGGCATTCTGCTGTAGCTTTGTGATGTAATGGCACCACTTGACCAATCGCCCTGGGTGACGATTACACCGGAGGACCAGACGTCACCAATTACACACCAGGTAATTATCTGGGAATATGACTGCACAGCAAGTAGGAGGTGTTGTGGGAAAGTACTCTGTGCCATGGAAAGCATTGGGCTCCTATTCAAAGAGGGCTAGAGTTAGAAGAACACAGTTTCTAAATAGCAGTCCATCTGGAGTATCAGAGTCCCACTCACAGAGAGCAGGGAAACAGGTTAAATAGCTTCCCTCCATCTGAATGCAAGTCATTTGCTCTAACCTAAGACAGCTCATTCCAGCCTGAAGGATGGTAATTAACTCAAGGGACATATTGCCTGCACAAGTATCTAAAGAAGATTTTCTCAGACACTTAGACAGACAAAGTCTTTGATAAACTATCAGGATGGCCATTGCGTCATCCATATTGCTACCCTCTTAGAAGATTATATTTATGCGGAAGACCCCACTAAAAGGCACTGAGAGCTCTCAGATGGTATGAACTTTTTATTAATGGCAAAATGATTAATTGAGATTTTGACTTACCATATATATTGATCGAGGCATGGAGAAGGCTGAGGAATGAGCTTTCTTTTTTTTTTTTCATCTCAGCAAGCAGAGAAATATTCCTCTGCAACACTGCCTCTGCTGGCCATTCAGAATAATCTGCAGATGGAAAAGTCCACTGTTAGTCTTTTTTTAGAACTTGAATATTTCCAAACCAAATGCAACACTACCAAAACATGATTTTTATAAAGGGTCAATTAGCACTATGGCATGTCTCATATTGTGAAAATCCAAATCTCACTAAAAATTATAATCTTAATTTAGATTTCAACCTAGCAGACTTCTTTCAATCCTCTGCCTCATTTGCTGGTACTCTCTACACAACCCTATCACCTATATGAGGACTTAGATAGAAAGCTCTCTTTGGCAGCCAAGAGATAGAGTACCCTTCTCACAGGAATTATTTCAGGTTATGGTACACCGTAGCAATTCAGTGATCTGATACGTTAAGGGAGGAAGGTTTATGCTACGGTTTGTGGGAATAATAAAAACAACAGATTCTAACATCTTCATTTTAGTGCATCCCTATCACTTAACCTATAGAGAACTCCAGAATGGTAAGATCAACCACTCCTTCAAACAAATGTATAAGTCTCAAATATTGTCCTAGGTCCTTTCATCTCACCACCTTAGTCTTCAGCTGGGCATCCTGTCCACATTGCTCCATTTTCTATACCATGATATAAGTATCCTATTGCGTACTAGGCAACTGATTGGCCCTCATGTCAGATGACACCCTGCTGTAGCTTTGTGATGTAATGGCACCACTTGACCAATCACCCTGGGTGACAATTACACCGGAGGACCAGACATCAGCAATTACAAACTAGGTAACTATCTGTGAATATGACTGCACAGCAAGTAAGAGGAGTAAGGGGGAAGTACAGTGCGCCATTGAAAGTATTGGGCTCCTATTTAAAGAGGGCTAGAGTTAGAAGAAGCAACTGATTGGCCCTCATGTCAGATGGCATTCTGCTGTAGCTTTGTGATGTAATGGCACCACTTGACCAATCGCCCTGGGTGACGATTACACCGGAGGACCAGACGTCACCAATTACACACCAGGTAATTATCTGGGAATATGACTGCACAGCAAGTAGGAGGTGTTGTGGGAAAGTACTCTGTGCCATGGAAAGCATTGGGCTCCTATTCAAAGAGGGCTAGAGTTAGAAGAACACAGTTTCTAAATAGCAGTCCATCTGGAGTATCAGAGTCCCACTCACAGAGAGCAGGGAAACAGGTTAAATAGCTTCCCTCCATCTGAATGCAAGTCATTTGCTCTAACCTAAGACAGCTCATTCCAGCCTGAAGGATGGTAATTAACTCAAGGGACATATTGCCTGCACAAGTATCTAAAGAAGATTTTCTCAGACACTTAGACAGACAAAGTCTTTGATAAACTATCAGGATGGCCATTGCGTCATCCATATTGCTACCCTCTTAGAAGATTATATTTATGCGGAAGACCCCACTAAAAGGCACTGAGAGCTATCAGATGCTATGAACTTTTTATTAATGGCAAAATGATTAATTGAGATTTTGACTTACCATATATATTGATCGAGGCATGGAGAAGGCTGAGGAATGAGCTTTCTTTTTTTTTTTCATCTCAGCAAGCAGAGAAATATTCCTCTGCAACACTGCCTCTGCTGGCCATTCAGTATAATCTGCAGATGGAAAAGTCCACTGTTAGTCTTTTTTTAGAACTTGAATATTTCCAAACCAAATGCAACACTACCAAAACATGATTTTTATAAAGGGTCAATTAGCACTATGGCATGTCTCATATTGTGAAAATCCAAATCTCACTAAAAATTATAATCTTAATTTAGATTTCAACCTAGCAGACTTCTTTCAATCCTCTGCCTCATTTGCTGGTACTCTCTACACAACCCTATCACCTATATGAGGACTTAGATAGAAAGCTCTCTTTGGCAGCCAAGAGATAGAGTACCCTTCTCACAGGAATTATTTCAGGTTATGGTACACCGTAGCAATTCAGTGATCTGATACGTTAAGGGAGGAAGGTTTATGCTACGGTTTGTGGGAATAATAAAAACAACAGATTCTAACATCTTCATTTTAGTGCATCCCTATCACTTAACCTATAGAGAACTCCAGAATGGTAAGATCAACCACTCCTTCAAACAAATGTATAAGTCTCAAATATTGTCCTAGGTCCTTTCATCTCACCACCTTAGTCTTCAGCTGGGCATCCTGTCCACATTGCTCCATTTTCTATACCATGATATAAGTATCCTATTGCGTACTAGGCAACTGATTGGCCCTCATGTCAGATGACACCCTGCTGTAGCTTTGTGATGTAATGGCACCACTTGACCAATCACCCTGGGTGACAATTACACCGGAGGACCAGACATCAGCAATTACAAACTAGGTAACTATCTGTGAATATGACTGCACAGCAAGTAAGAGGAGTAAGGGGGAAGTACAGTGCGCCATTGAAAGTATTGGGCTCCTATTTAAAGAGGGCTAGAGTTAGAAGAAGCAACTGATTGGCCCTCATGTCAGATGGCATTCTGCTGTAGCTTTGTGATGTAATGGCACCACTTGACCAATCGCCCTGGGTGACGATTACACCGGAGGACCAGACGTCACCAATTACACACCAGGTAATTATCTGGGAATATGACTGCACAGCAAGTAGGAGGTGTTGTGGGAAAGTACTCTGTGCCATGGAAAGCATTGGGCTCCTATTCAAAGAGGGCTAGAGTTAGAAGAACACAGTTTCTAAATAGCAGTCCATCTGGAGTATCAGAGTCCCACTCACAGAGAGCAGGGAAACAGGTTAAATAGCTTCCCTCCATCTGAATGCAAGTCATTTGCTCTAACCTAAGACAGCTCATTCCAGCCTGAAGGATGGTAATTAACTCAAGGGACATATTGCCTGCACAAGTATCTAAAGAAGATTTTCTCAGACACTTAGACAGACAAAGTCTTTGATAAACTATCAGGATGGCCATTGCGTCATCCATATTGCTACCCTCTTAGAAGATTATATTTATGCGGAAGACCCCACTAAAAGGCACTGAGAGCTCTCAGATGGTATGAACTTTTTATTAATGGCAAAATGATTAATTGAGATTTTGACTTACCATATATATTGATCGAGGCATGGAGAAGGCTGAGGAATGAGCTTTCTTTTTTTTTTTTCATCTCAGCAAGCAGAGAAATATTCCTCTGCAACACTGCCTCTGCTGGCCATTCAGAATAATCTGCAGATGGAAAAGTCCACTGTTAGTCTTTTTTTAGAACTTGAATATTTCCAAACCAAATGCAACACTACCAAAACATGATTTTTATAAAGGGTCAATTAGCACTATGGCATGTCTCATATTGTGAAAATCCAAATCTCACTAAAAATTATAATCTTAATTTAGATTTCAACCTAGCAGACTTCTTTCAATCCTCTGCCTCATTTGCTGGTACTCTCTACACAACCCTATCACCTATATGAGGACTTAGATAGAAAGCTCTCTTTGGCAGCCAAGAGATAGAGTACCCTTCTCACAGGAATTATTTCAGGTTATGGTACACCGTAGCAATTCAGTGATCTGATACGTTAAGGGAGGAAGGTTTATGCTACGGTTTGTGGGAATAATAAAAACAACAGATTCTAACATCTTCATTTTAGTGCATCCCTATCACTTAACCTATAGAGAACTCCAGAATGGTAAGATCAACCACTCCTTCAAACAAATGTATAAGTCTCAAATATTGTCCTAGGTCCTTTCATCTCACCACCTTAGTCTTCAGCTGGGCATCCTGTCCACATTGCTCCATTTTCTATACCATGATATAAGTATCCTATTGCGTACTAGGCAACTGATTGGCCCTCATGTCAGATGACACCCTGCTGTAGCTTTGTGATGTAATGGCACCACTTGACCAATCACCCTGGGTGACAATTACACCGGAGGACCAGACATCAGCAATTACAAACTAGGTAACTATCTGTGAATATGACTGCACAGCAAGTAAGAGGAGTAAGGGGGAAGTACAGTGCGCCATTGAAAGTATTGGGCTCCTATTTAAAGAGGGCTAGAGTTAGAAGAAGCAACTGATTGGCCCTCATGTCAGATGGCATTCTGCTGTAGCTTTGTGATGTAATGGCACCACTTGACCAATCGCCCTGGGTGACGATTACACCGGAGGACCAGACGTCACCAATTACACACCAGGTAATTATCTGGGAATATGACTGCACAGCAAGTAGGAGGTGTTGTGGGAAAGTACTCTGTGCCATGGAAAGCATTGGGCTCCTATTCAAAGAGGGCTAGAGTTAGAAGAACACAGTTTCTAAATAGCAGTCCATCTGGAGTATCAGAGTCCCACTCACAGAGAGCAGGGAAACAGGTTAAATAGCTTCCCTCCATCTGAATGCAAGTCATTTGCTCTAACCTAAGACAGCTCATTCCAGCCTGAAGGATGGTAATTAACTCAAGGGACATATTGCCTGCACAAGTATCTAAAGAAGATTTTCTCAGACACTTAGACAGACAAAGTCTTTGATAAACTATCAGGATGGCCATTGCGTCATCCATATTGCTACCCTCTTAGAAGATTATATTTATGCGGAAGACCCCACTAAAAGGCACTGAGAGCTCTCAGATGGTATGAACTTTTTATTAATGGCAAAATGATTAATTGAGATTTTGACTTACCATATATATTGATCGAGGCATGGAGAAGGCTGAGGAATGAGCTTTCTTTTTTTTTTTTCATCTCAGCAAGCAGAGAAATATTCCTCTGCAACACTGCCTCTGCTGGCCATTCAGTATAATCTGCAGATGGAAAAGTCCACTGTTAGTCTTTTTTTAGAACTTGAATATTTCCAAACCAAATGCAACACTACCAAAACATGATTTTTATAAAGGGTCAATTAGCACTATGGCATGTCTCATATTGTGAAAATCCAAATCTCACTAAAAATTATAATCTTAATTTAGATTTCAACCTAGCAGACTTCTTTCAATCCTCTGCCTCATTTGCTGGTACTCTCTACACAACCCTATCACCTATATGAGGACTTAGATAGAAAGCTCTCTTTGGCAGCCAAGAGATAGAGTACCCTTCTCACAGGAATTATTTCAGGTTATGGTACACCGTAGCAATTCAGTGATCTGATACGTTAAGGGAGGAAGGTTTATGCTACGGTTTGTGGGAATAATAAAAACAACAGATTCTAACATCTTCATTTTAGTGCATCCCTATCACTTAACCTATAGAGAACTCCAGAATGGTAAGATCAACCACTCCTTCAAACAAATGTATAAGTCTCAAATATTGTCCTAGGTCCTTTCATCTCACCACCTTAGTCTTCAGCTGGGCATCCTGTCCACATTGCTCCATTTTCTATACCATGATATAAGTATCCTATTGCGTACTAGGCAACTGATTGGCCCTCATGTCAGATGACACCCTGCTGTAGCTTTGTAATGTAATGGCACCACTTGACCAATCACCCTGGGTGACGATTACACCGGAGGACCAGACATCAGCAATTACAAACTAGGTAACTATCTGTGAATATGACTGCACAGCAAGTAAGAGGAGTAAGGGGGAAGTACAGTGCGCCATTGAAAGTATTGGGCTCCTATTTAAAGAGGGCTAGAGTTAGAAGAAGCAACTGATTGGCCCTCATGTCAGATGGCATTCTGCTGTAGCTTTGTGATGTAATGGCACCACTTGACCAATCGCCCTGGGTGACGATTACACCGGAGGACCAGACGTCACCAATTACACACCAGGTAATTATCTGGGAATATGACTGCACAGCAAGTAGGAGGTGTTGTGGGAAAGTACTCTGCGCCATGGAAAGCATTGGGCTCCTATTCAAAGAGGGCTAGAGTTAGAAGAACACAGTTTCTAAATAGCAGTCCATCTGGAGTATCAGAGTCCCACTCACAGAGAGCAGGGAAACAGGTTAAATAGCTTCCCTCCATCTGAATGCAAGTCATTTGCTCTAACCTAAGACAGCTCATTCCAGCCTGAAGGATGTTAATTAACTCAAGGGACATATTGCCTGCACAAGTATCTAAAGAAGATTTTCTCAGACACTTAGACAGACAAAGTCTTTGATAAACTATCAGGATGGCCATTGCGTCATCCATATTGCTACCGTCTTAGAAGATTGTATTTATGCGGAAGACCCCACTAAAAGGCACTGAGAGCTATCAGATGCTATGAACTTTTTATTAATGGCAAAATGATTAATTGAGATTTTGACTTACCATATATATTGATCGAGGCATGGAGAAGGCTGAGGAATGAGCTTTCTTTTTTTTTTTCATCTCAGCAAGCAGAGAAATATTCCTCTGCAACACTGCCTCTGCTGGCCATTCAGTATAATCTGCAGATGGAAAAGTCCACTGTTAGTCTTTTTTTAGAACTTGAATATTTCCAAACCAAATGCAACACTACCAAAACATGATTTTTATAAAGGGTCAATTAGCACTATGGCATGTCTCATATTGTGAAAATCCAAATCTCACTAAAAATTATAATCTTAATTTAGATTTCAACCTAGCAGACTTCTTTCAATCCTCTGCCTCATTTGCTGGTACTCTCTACACAACCCTATCACCTATATGAGGACTTAGATAGAAAGCTCTCTTTGGCAGCCAAGAGATAGAGTACCCTTCTCACAGGAATTATTTCAGGTTATGGTACACCGTAGCAATTCAGTGATCTGATACGTTAAGGGAGGAAGGTTTATGCTACGGTTTGTGGGAATAATAAAAACAACAGATTCTAACATCTTCATTTTAGTGCATCCCTATCACTTAACCTATAGAGAACTCCAGAATGGTAAGATCAACCACTCCTTCAAACAAATGTATAAGTCTCAAATATTGTCCTAGGTCCTTTCATCTCACCACCTTAGTCTTCAGCTGGGCATCCTGTCCACATTGCTCCATTTTCTATACCATGATATAAGTATCCTATTGCGTACTAGGCAACTGATTGGCCCTCATGTCAGATGACACCCTGCTGTAGCTTTGTAATGTAATGGCACCACTTGACCAATCACCCTGGGTGACGATTACACCGGAGGACCAGACATCAGCAATTACAAACTAGGTAACTATCTGTGAATATGACTGCACAGCAAGTAAGAGGAGTAAGGGGGAAGTACAGTGCGCCATTGAAAGTATTGGGCTCCTATTTAAAGAGGGCTAGAGTTAGAAGAAGCAACTGATTGGCCCTCATGTCAGATGGCATTCTGCTGTAGCTTTGTGATGTAATGGCACCACTTGACCAATCGCCCTGGGTGACGATTACACCGGAGGACCAGACGTCACCAATTACACACCAGGTAATTATCTGGGAATATGACTGCACAGCAAGTAGGAGGTGTTGTGGGAAAGTACTCTGCGCCATGGAAAGCATTGGGCTCCTATTCAAAGAGGGCTAGAGTTAGAAGAACACAGTTTCTAAATAGCAGTCCATCTGGAGTATCAGAGTCCCACTCACAGAGAGCAGGGAAACAGGTTAAATAGCTTCCCTCCATCTGAATGTAAGTCATTTGCTCTAACCTAAGACAGCTTATTCCAGCCTGAAGGATGGTAATTAACTCAAGGGACATATTGCCTGCACAAGTATCTAAAGAAGATTTTCTCAGACACTTAGACAGACAAAGTCTTTGATAAACTATCAGGATGGCCATTGCGTCATCCATATTGCTACCCTCTTAGAAGAATATATTTATGCGGAAGACCCCACTAAAAGGCACTGAGAGCTATCAGATGGTATGAACTTTTTATTAATGGCAAAATGATTAATTGAGATTTTGACTTACCATATATATTGATCGAGGCATGGGGAAGGCTGAGGAATGAGCTTTCTTTTTTTTTTTTCATCTCAGCAAGCAGAGAAATATTCCTCTGCAACACTGCCTCTGCTGGCCATTCAGTATAATCTGCAGATGGAAAAGTCCACTGTTAGTCTTTTTTTAGAACTTGAATATTTCCAAACCAAATGCAACACTTCCAAAAAATGATTTTTATAAAGGGTCAATTAGCACTATGGCATGTCTCATATTGTGAAAATCCAAAACTCACTAAAAATTATAATCTTAATTTAGATTTCAACCTAGCAGACTTCTTTCAATCCTATGCCTCATTTGCTGATACTCTCTACACAACCCTATCACCTATATGAGGACTTAGATAGAAAGCTCTATTTGGCAGCCAAGAGATAGAGTACCCTTCTCACAGGAATTATTTCAGGTTATGGTACACCATAGCAATTCAGTGATCTGATACGTTAAGGGAGGAAGGTTTATGCTACGGTTTGTGGGAATAATAAAAACAACAGATTCTAACATCTTCATTTTAGTGCATCCCTATCACTTAACCTATAGAGAACCCCAGAATGGTAAGATCAACCACTCCTTCAAACAAATGTATAAGTCTCAAATATTGTCCTAGGTCCTTTCATCTCACCACCTTAGTCTTCAGCTGGGCATCCTGTCCACATTGCTCCATTTTCTATACCATGATATAAGTATCCTATTGCGTACTAGGCAACTGATTGGCCCTCATGTCAGATGACACCCTGCTGTAGCTTTGTAATGTAATGGCACCACTTGACCAATCACCCTGGGTGACGATTACACCGGAGGACCAGACATCAGCAATTACAAACTAGGTAACTATCTGTGAATATGACTGCACAGCAAGTAAGAGGAGTAAGGGGGAAGTACAGTGCGCCATTGAAAGTATTGGGCTCCTATTTAAAGAGGGCTAGAGTTAGAAGAAGCAACTGATTGGCCCTCATGTCAGATGGCATTCTGCTGTAGCTTTGTGATGTAATGGCACCACTTGACCAATCGCCCTGGGTGACGATTACACCGGAGGACCAGACGTCACCAATTACACACCAGGTAATTATCTGGGAATATGACTGCACAGCAAGTAGGAGGTGTTGTGGGAAAGTACTCTGCGCCATGGAAAGCATTGGGCTCCTATTCAAAGAGGGCTAGAGTTAGAAGAACACAGTTTCTAAATAGCAGTCCATCTGGAGTATCAGAGTCCCACTCACAGAGAGCAGGGAAACAGGTTAAATAGCTTCCCTCCATCTGAATGTAAGTCATTTGCTCTAACCTAAGACAGCTCATTCCAGCCTGAAGGATGTTAATTAACTCAAGGGACATATTGCCTGCACAAGTATCTAAAGAAGATTTTCTCAGACACTTAGACAGACAAAGTCTTTGATAAACTATCAGGATGGCCATTGCGTCATCCATATTGCTACCCTCTTAGAAGATTATATTTATGCGGAAGACCCCACTAAAAGGCACTGAGAGCTATCAGATGCTATGAACTTTTTATTAATGGCAAAATGATTAATTGAGATTTTGACTTACCATATATATTGATCGAGGCATGGAGAAGGCTGAGGAATGAGCTTTCTTTTTTTTTTCATCTCAGCAAGCAGAGAAATATTCCTCTGCAACACTGCCTCTGCTGGCCATTCAGTATAATCTGCAGATGGAAAAGTCCACTGTTAGTCTTTTTTAGAACTTGAATATTTCCAAACCAAATGCAACACTACCAAAACATGATTTTTATAAAGGGTCAATTAGCACTATGGCATGTCTCATATTGTGAAAATCCAAAACTCACTAAAAATTATAATCTTAATTTAGATTTCAACCTAGCAGACTTCTTTCAATCCTCTGCCTCATTTGCTGATACTCTCTACACAACCCTATCACCTATATGAGGACTTCGATAGAAAGCTCTCTTTGGCAGCCAAGAGATAGAGTACCCTTCTCACAGGAATTATTTCAGGTTATGGTACACCATAGCAATTCAGTGATCTGATACGTTAAGGGAGGAAGGTTTATGCTACGGTTTGTGGGAATAATAAAAACAACAGATTCTAACATCTTCATTTTAGTGCATCCCTATCACTTAACCTATAGAGAACTCCAGAATGGTAAGATCAACCACTCCTTCAAACAAATGTATAAGTCTCAAATATTGTCCTAGGTCCTTTCATCTCACCACCTTAGTCTTCAGCTGGGCATCCTGTCCACATTGCTCCATTTTCTATACCATGATATAAGTATCCTATTGCGTACTAGGCAACTGATTGGCCCTCATGTCAGATGACACCCTGCTGTAGCTTTGTAATGTAATGGCACCACTTGACCAATCACCCTGGGTGACGATTACACCGGAGGACCAGACATCAGCAATTACAAACTAGGTAACTATCTGTGAATATGACTGCACAGCAAGTAAGAGGAGTAAGGGGGAAGTACAGTGCGCCATTGAAAGTATTGGGCTCCTATTTAAAGAGGGCTAGAGTTAGAAGAAGCAACTGATTGGCCCTCATGTCAGATGGCATTCTGCTGTAGCTTTGTGATGTAATGGCACCACTTGACCAATCGCCCTGGGTGACGATTACACCGGAGGACCAGACGTCACCAATTACACACCAGGTAATTATCTGGGAATATGACTGCACAGCAAGTAGGAGGTGTTGTGGGAAAGTACTCTGCGCCATGGAAAGCATTGGGCTCTTATTCAAAGAGGGCTAGAGTTAGAAGAACACAGTTTCTAAATAGCAGTCCATCTGGAGTATCAGAGTCCCACTCACAGAGAGCAGGGAAACAGGTTAAATAGCTTCCCTCCATCTGAATGTAAGTCATTTGCTCTAACCTAAGACAGCTCATTCCAGCCTGAAGGATGGTAATTAACTCAAGGGACATATTGCCTGCACAAGTATCTAAAGAAGATTTTCTCAGACACTTAGACAGACAAAGTCTTTGATAAACTATCAGGATGGCCATTGCATCATCCATATTGCTACCGTCTTAGGAGATTATATTTATGCGGAAGACCCCACTAAAAGGCACTGAGAGCTATCAGATGCTATGAACTTTTTATTAATGGCAAAATGATTAATTGAGATTTTGACTTACCATATATATTGATCGAGGCATGGAGAAGGCTGAGGAATGAGCTTTCTTTTTTTTATTTTTTCATCTCAGCAAGCAGAGAAATATTCCTCTGCAACACTGCCTCTGCTGGCCATTCAGTATAATCTGCAGATGGAAAAGTCCACTGTTAGTCTTTTTTTAGAACTTGAATATTTCCAAACCAAATGCAACACTTCCAAAAAATGATTTTTATAAAGGGTCAATTAGCACTATGGCATGTCTCATATTGTGAAAATCCAAAACTCACTAAAAATTATAATCTTAATTTAGATTTCAACCTAGCAGACTTCTTTCAATCCTCTGCCTCATTTGCTGATACTCTCTACACAACCCTATCACCTATATGAGGACTTAGATAGAAAGCTCTCTTTGGCAGCCAAGAGATAGAGTACCCTTCTCACAGGAATTATTTCAGGTTATGGTACACCGTAGCAATTCAGTGATCTGATACGTTAAGGGAGGAAGGTTTATGCTACGGTTTGTGGGAATAATAAAAACAACAGATTCTAACATCTTCATTTTAGTGCATCCCTATCACTTAACCTATAGAGAACTCCAGAATGGTAAGATCAACCACTCCTTCAAACAAATGTATAAGTCTCAAATATTGTCCTAGGTCCTTTCATCTCACCACCTTAGTCTTCAGCTGGGCATCCTGTCCACATTGCTCCATTTTCTATACCATGATATAAGTATCCTATTGCGTACTAGGCAACTGATTGGCCCTCATGTCAGATGACACCCTGCTGTAGCTTTGTGATGTAATGGCACCACTTGACCAATCACCCTGGGTGACAATTACACCGGAGGACCAGACATCAGCAATTACAAACTAGGTAACTATCTGTGAATATGACTGCACAGCAAGTAAGAGGAGTAAGGGGGAAGTACAGTGCGCCATTGAAAGTATTGGGCTCCTATTTAAAGAGGGCTAGAGTTAGAAGAAGCAACTGATTGGCCCTCATGTCAGATGGCATTCTGCTGTAGCTTTGTGATGTAATGGCACCACTTGACCAATCGCCCTGGGTGACGATTACACCGGAGGACCAGACGTCACCAATTACACACCAGGTAATTATCTGGGAATATGACTGCACAGCAAGTAGGAGGTGTTGTGGGAAAGTACTCTGTGCCATGGAAAGCATTGGGCTCCTATTCAAAGAGGGCTAGAGTTAGAAGAACACAGTTTCTAAATAGCAGTCCATCTGGAGTATCAGAGTCCCACTCACAGAGAGCAGGGAAACAGGTTAAATAGCTTCCCTCCATCTGAATGCAAGTCATTTGCTCTAACCTAAGACAGCTCATTCCAGCCTGAAGGATGGTAATTAACTCAAGGGACATATTGCCTGCACAAGTATCTAAAGAAGATTTTCTCAGACACTTAGACAGACAAAGTCTTTGATAAACTATCAGGATGGCCATTGCGTCATCCATATTGCTACCCTCTTAGAAGATTATATTTATGCGGAAGACCCCACTAAAAGGCACTGAGAGCTCTCAGATGGTATGAACTTTTTATTAATGGCAAAATGATTAATTGAGATTTTGACTTACCATATATATTGATCGAGGCATGGAGAAGGCTGAGGAATGAGCTTTCTTTTTTTTTTTTCATCTCAGCAAGCAGAGAAATATTCCTCTGCAACACTGCCTCTGCTGGCCATTCAGTATAATCTGCAGATGGAAAAGTCCACTGTTAGTCTTTTTTTAGAACTTGAATATTTCCAAACCAAATGCAACACTTCCAAAAAATGATTTTTATAAAGGGTCAATTAGCACTATGGCATGTCTCATATTGTGAAAATCCAAATCTCACTAAAAATTATAATCTTAATTTAGATTTCAACCTAGCAGACTTCTTTCAATCCTCTGCCTCATTTGCTGGTACTCTCTACACAACCCTATCACCTATATGAGGACTTAGATAGAAAGCTCCCTTTGGCAGCCAAGAGATAGAGTACCCTTCTCACAGGAATTATTTCAGGTTATGGTACACCGTAGCAATTCAGTGATCTGATACGTTAAGGGAGGAAGGTTATGCTACGGTTTGTGGGAATAATAAAAACAACAGATTCTAACATCTTCATTTTAGTGCATCCCTATCACTTAACCTATAGAGAACTCCAAAATGGTAAGATCAACCACTCCTTCAAACAAATGTATAAGTCTCAAATATTGTCCTAGGTCCTTTCATCTCACCACCTTAGTCTTCAGCTGGGCATCCTGTCCACATTGCTCCATTTTCTATACCATGATATAAGTATCCTATTGCGTACTAGGCAACTGATTGGCCCTCATGTCAGATGACACCCTGCTGTAGCTTTGTAATGTAATGGCACCACTTGACCAATCACCCTGGGTGACGATTACACCGGAGGACCAGACATCAGCAATTACAAACTAGGTAACTATCTGTGAATATGACTGCACAGCAAGTAAGAGGAGTAAGGGGGAAGTACAGTGCGCCATTGAAAGTATTGGGCTCCTATTTAAAGAGGGCTAGAGTTAGAAGAAGCAACTGATTAGCCCTCATGTCAGATGGCATTCTGCTGTAGCTTTGTGATGTAATGGCACCACTTGACCAATCGCCCTGGGTGACGATTACACCGGAGGACCAGACGTCACCAATTACACACCAGGTAATTATCTGGGAATATGACTGCACAGCAAGTAGGAGGTGTTGTGGGAAAGTACTCTGCGCCATGGAAAGCATTGGGCTCCTATTCAAAGAGGGCTAGAGTTAGAAGAACACAGTTTCTAAATAGCAGTCCATCTGGAGTATCAGAGTCCCACTCACAGAGAGCAGGGAAACAGGTTAAATAGCTTCCCTCCATCTGAATGTAAGTCATTTGCTCTAACCTAAGACAGCTCATTCCAGCCTGAAGGATGGTAATTAACTCAAGGGACATATTGCCTGCACAAGTATCTAAAGAAGATTTTCTCAGACACTTAGACAGACAAAGTCTTTGATAAACTATCAGGATGGCCATTGCGTCATCCATATTGCTACCCTCTTAGAAGATTATATTTATGCGGAAGACCCCACTAAAAGGCACTGAGAGCTATCAGATGGTATGAACTTTTTATTAATGGCAAAATGATTAATTGAGATTTTGACTTACCATATATATTGATCGAGGCATGGGGAAGGCTGAGGAATGAGCTTTCTTTTTTTTTTTTTCATCTCAGCAAGCAGAGAAATATTCCTCTGCAACACTGCCTCTGCTGGCCATTCAGTATAATCTGCAGATGGAAAAGTCCACTGTTAGTCTTTTTTTAGAACTTGAATATTTCCAAACCAAATGCAACACTTCCAAAAAATGATTTTTATAAAGGGTCAATTAGCACTATGGCATGTCTCATATTGTGAAAATCCAAAACTCACTAAAAATTATAATCTTAATTTAGATTTCAACCTAGCAGACTTCTTTCAATCCTATGCCTCATTTGCTGATACTCTCTACACAACCCTATCACCTATATGAGGACTTAGATAGAAAGCTCTCTTTGGCAGCCAAGAGATAGAGTACCCTTCTCACAGGAATTATTTCAGGTTATGGTACACCATAGCAATTCAGTGATCTGATACGTTAAGGGAGGAAGGTTTATGCTACGGTTTGTGGGAATAATAAAAACAACAGATTCTAACATCTTCATTTTAGTGCATCCCTATCACTTAACCTATAGAGAACTCCAGAATGGTAAGATCAACCACTCCTTCAAACAAATGTATAAGTCTCAAATATTGTCCTAGGTCCTTTCATCTCACCACCTTAGTCTTCAGCTGGGCATCCTGTCCACATTGCTCCATTTTCTATACCATGATATAAGTATCCTATTGCGTACTAGGCAACTGATTGGCCCTCATGTCAGATGACACCCTGCTGTAGCTTTGTAATGTAATGGCACCACTTGACCAATCACCCTGGGTGACGATTACACCGGAGGACCAGACATCAGCAATTACAAACTAGGTAACTATCTGTGAATATGACTGCACAGCAAGTAAGAGGAGTAAGGGGGAAGTACAGTGCGCCATTGAAAGTATTGGGCTCCTATTTAAAGAGGGCTAGAGTTAGAAGAAGCAACTGATTAGCCCTCATGTCAGATGGCATTCTGCTGTAGCTTTGTGATGTAATGGCACCACTTGACCAATCGCCCTGGGTGACGATTACACCGGAGGACCAGACGTCACCAATTACACACCAGGTAATTATCTGGGAATATGACTGCACAGCAAGTAGGAGGTGTTGTGGGAAAGTACTCTGCGCCATGGAAAGCATTGGGCTCCTATTCAAAGAGGGCTAGAGTTAGAAGAACACAGTTTCTAAATAGCAGTCCATCTGGAGTATCAGAGTCCCACTCACAGAGAGCAGGGAAACAGGTTAAATAGCTTCCCTCCATCTGAATGTAAGTCATTTGCTCTAACCTAAGACAGCTCATTCCAGCCTGAAGGATGGTAATTAACTCAAGGGACATATTGCCTGCACAAGTATCTAAAGAAGATTTTCTCAGACACTTAGACAGACAAAGTCTTTGATAAACTATCAGGATGGCCATTGCGTCATCCATATTGCTACCGTTTTAGGAGATTATATTTATGCGGAAGACCCCACTAAAAGGCACTGAGAGCTATCAGATGCTATGAACTTTTTATTAATGGCAAAATGATTAATTGAGATTTTGACTTACCATATATATTGATCGAGGCATGGAGAAGGCTGAGGAATGAGCTTTCTTTTTTTTATTTTTTCATCTCAGCAAGCAGAGAAATATTCCTCTGCAACACTGCCTCTGCTGGCCATTCAGTATAATCTGCAGATGGAAAAGTCCACTGTTAGTCTTTTTTTAGAACTTGAATATTTCCAAACCAAATGCAACACTTCCAAAAAATGATTTTTATAAAGGGTCAATTAGCACTATGGCATGTCTCATATTGTGAAAATCCAAAACTCACTAAAAATTATAATCTTAATTTAGATTTCAACCTAGCAGACTTCTTTCAATCCTCTGCCTCATTTGCTGATACTCTCTACACAACCCTATCACCTATATGAGGACTTAGATAGAAAGCTCTCTTTGGCAGCCAAGAGATAGAGTACCCTTCTCACAGGAATTATTTCAGGTTATGGTACACCGTAGCAATTCAGTGATCTGATACGTTAAGGGAGGAAGGTTTATGCTACGGTTTGTGGGAATAATAAAAACAACAGATTCTAACATCTTCATTTTAGTGCATCCCTATCACTTAACCTATAGAGAACTCCAGAATGGTAAGATCAACCACTCCTTCAAACAAATGTATAAGTCTCAAATATTGTCCTAGGTCCTTTCATCTCACCACCTTAGTCTTCAGCTGGGCATCCTGTCCACATTGCTCCATTTTCTATACCATGATATAAGTATCCTATTGCGTACTAGGCAACTGATTGGCCCTCATGTCAGATGACACCCTGCTGTAGCTTTGTGATGTAATGGCACCACTTGACCAATCACCCTGGGTGACAATTACACCGGAGGACCAGACATCAGCAATTACAAACTAGGTAACTATCTGTGAATATGACTGCACAGCAAGTAAGAGGAGTAAGGGGGAAGTACAGTGCGCCATTGAAAGTATTGGGCTCCTATTTAAAGAGGGCTAGAGTTAGAAGAAGCAACTGATTGGCCCTCATGTCAGATGGCATTCTGCTGTAGCTTTGTGATGTAATGGCACCACTTGACCAATCGCCCTGGGTGACGATTACACCGGAGGACCAGACGTCACCAATTACACACCAGGTAATTATCTGGGAATATGACTGCACAGCAAGTAGGAGGTGTTGTGGGAAAGTACTCTGTGCCATGGAAAGCATTGGGCTCCTATTCAAAGAGGGCTAGAGTTAGAAGAACACAGTTTCTAAATAGCAGTCCATCTGGAGTATCAGAGTCCCACTCACAGAGAGCAGGGAAACAGGTTAAATAGCTTCCCTCCATCTGAATGCAAGTCATTTGCTCTAACCTAAGACAGCTCATTCCAGCCTGAAGGATGGTAATTAACTCAAGGGACATATTGCCTGCACAAGTATCTAAAGAAGATTTTCTCAGACACTTAGACAGACAAAGTCTTTGATAAACTATCAGGATGGCCATTGCGTCATCCATATTGCTACCCTCTTAGAAGATTATATTTATGCGGAAGACCCCACTAAAAGGCACTGAGAGCTCTCAGATGGTATGAACTTTTTATTAATGGCAAAATGATTAATTGAGATTTTGACTTACCATATATATTGATCGAGGCATGGAGAAGGCTGAGGAATGAGCTTTCTTTTTTTTTTTTCATCTCAGCAAGCAGAGAAATATTCCTCTGCAACACTGCCTCTGCTGGCCATTCAGTATAATCTGCAGATGGAAAAGTCCACTGTTAGTCTTTTTTTAAGAACTTGAATATTTCCAAACCAAATGCAACACTTCCAAAAAATGATTTTTATAAAGGGTCAATTAGCACTATGGCATGTCTCATATTGTGAAAATCCAAATCTCACTAAAAATTATAATCTTAATTTAGATTTCAACCTAGCAGACTTCTTTCAATCCTCTGCCTCATTTGCTGGTACTCTCTACACAACCCTATCACCTATATGAGGACTTAGATAGAAAGCTCCCTTTGGCAGCCAAGAGATAGAGTACCCTTCTCACAGGAATTATTTCAGGTTATGGTACACCGTAGCAATTCAGTGATCTGATACGTTAAGGGAGGAAGGTTTATGCTACGGTTTGTGGGAATAATAAAAACAACAGATTCTAACATCTTCATTTTAGTGCATCCCTATCACTTAACCTATAGAGAACTCCAGAATGGTAAGATCAACCACTCCTTCAAACAAATGTATAAGTCTCAAATATTGTCCTAGGTCCTTTCATCTCACCACCTTAGTCTTCAGCTGGGCATCCTGTCCACATTGCTCCATTTTCTATACCATGATATAAGTATCCTATTGCGTACTAGGCAACTGATTGGCCCTCATGTCAGATGACACCCTGCTGTAGCTTTGTAATGTAATGGCACCACTTGACCAATCACCCTGGGTGACGATTACACCGGAGGACCAGACATCAGCAATTACAAACTAGGTAACTATCTGTGAATATGACTGCACAGCAAGTAAGAGGAGTAAGGGGGAAGTACAGTGCGCCATTGAAAGTATTGGGCTCCTATTTAAAGAGGGCTAGAGTTAGAAGAAGCAACTGATTGGCCCTCATGTCAGATGGCATTCTGCTGTAGCTTTGTGATGTAATGGCACCACTTGACCAATCGCCCTGGGTGACGATTACACCGGAGGACCAGACGTCACCAATTACACACCAGGTAATTATCTGGGAATATGACTGCACAGCAAGTAGGAGGTGTTGTGGGAAAGTACTCTGCGCCATGGAAAGCATTGGGCTCCTATTCAAAGAGGGCTAGAGTTAGAAGAACACAGTTTCTAAATAGCAGTCCATCTGGAGTATCAGAGTCCCACTCACAGAGAGCAGGGAAACAGGTTAAATAGCTTCCCTCCATCTGAATGTAAGTCATTTGCTCTAACCTAAGACAGCTTATTCCAGCCTGAAGGATGGTAATTAACTCAAGGGACATATTGCCTGCACAAGTATCTAAAGAAGATTTTCTCAGACACTTAGACAGACAAAGTCTTTGATAAACTATCAGGATGGCCATTGCGTCATCCATATTGCTACCCTCTTAGAAGATTATATTTATGCGGAAGACCCCACTAAAAGGCACTGAGAGCTATCAGATGGTATGAACTTTTTATTAATGGCAAAATGATTAATTGAGATTTTGACTTACCATATATATTGATCGAGGCATGGGGAAGGCTGAGGAATGAGCTTTCTTTTTTTTTTTTTCATCTCAGCAAGCAGAGAAATATTCCTCTGCAACACTGCCTCTGCTGGCCATTCAGTATAATCTGCAGATGGAAAAGTCCACTGTTAGTCTTTTTTAGAACTTGAATATTTCCAAACCAAATGCAACACTACCAAAACATGATTTTTATAAAGGGTCAATTAGCACTATGGCATGTCTCATATTGTGAAAATCCAAAACTCACTAAAAATTATAATCTTAATTTAGATTTCAACCTAGCAGACTTCTTTCAATCCTCTGCCTCATTTGCTGATACTCTCTACACAACCCTATCACCTATATGAGGACTTAGATAGAAAGCTCTCTTTGGCAGCCAAGAGATAGAGTACCCTTCTCACAGGAATTATTTCAGGTTATGGTACACCGTAGCAATTCAGTGATCTGATACGTTAAGGGAGGAAGGTTTATGCTACGGTTTGTGGGAATAATAAAAACAACAGATTCTAACATCTTCATTTTAGTGCATCCCTATCACTTAACCTATAGAGAACTCCAGAATGGTAAGATCAACCACTCCTTCAAACAAATGTATAAGTCTCAAATATTGTCCTAGGTCCTTTCATCTCACCACCTTAACCTTCAGCTGGGCATCCTGTCCACATTGCTCCATTTTCTATACCATGATATAAGTATCCTATTGCGTACTAGGCAACTGATTGGCCCTCATGTCAGATGACACCCTGCTGTAGCTTTGTGATGTAATGGCACCACTTGACCAATCACCCTGGGTGACAATTACACCGGAGGACCAGACATCAGCAATTACAAACTAGGTAACTATCTGTGAATATGACTGCACAGCAAGTAAGAGGAGTAAGGGGGAAGTACAGTGCGCCATTGAAAGTATTGGGCTCCTATTTAAAGAGGGCTAGAGTTAGAAGAAGCAACTGATTGGCCCTCATGTCAGATGGCATTCTGCTGTAGCTTTGTGATGTAATGGCACCACTTGACCAATCGCCCTGGGTGACGATTACACCGGAGGACCAGACGTCACCAATTACACACCAGGTAATTATCTGGGAATATGACTGCACAGCAAGTAGGAGGTGTTGTGGGAAAGTACTCTGTGCCATGGAAAGCATTGGGCTCCTATTCAAAGAGGGCTAGAGTTAGAAGAACACAGTTTCTAAATAGCAGTCCATCTGGAGTATCAGAGTCCCACTCACAGAGAGCAGGGAAACAGGTTAAATAGCTTCCCTCCATCTGAATGCAAGTCATTTGCTCTAACCTAAGACAGCTCATTCCAGCCTGAAGGATGGTAATTAACTCAAGGGACATATTGCCTGCACAAGTATCTAAAGAAGATTTTCTCAGACACTTAGACAGACAAAGTCTTTGATAAACTATCAGGATGGCCATTGCGTCATCCATATTGCTACCCTCTTAGAAGATTATATTTATGCGGAAGACCCCACTAAAAGGCACTGAGAGCTCTCAGATGGTATGAACTTTTTATTAATGGCAAAATGATTAATTGAGATTTTGACTTACCATATATATTGATCGAGGCATGGAGAAGGCTGAGGAATGAGCTTTCTTTTTTTTTTTTCATCTCAGCAAGCAGAGAAATATTCCTCTGCAACACTGCCTCTGCTGGCCATTCAGTATAATCTGCAGATGGAAAAGTCCACTGTTAGTCTTTTTTTAAGAACTTGAATATTTCCAAACCAAATGCAACACTTCCAAAAAATGATTTTTATAAAGGGTCAATTAGCACTATGGCATGTCTCATATTGTGAAAATCCAAATCTCACTAAAAATTATAATCTTAATTTAGATTTCAACCTAGCAGACTTCTTTCAATCCTCTGCCTCATTTGCTGATACTCTCTACACAACCCTATCACCTATATGAGGACTTAGATAGAAAGCTCCCTTTGGCAGCCAAGAGATAGAGTACCCTTCTCACAGGAATTATTTCAGGTTATGGTACACCGTAGCAATTCAGTGATCTGATACGTTAAGGGAGGAAGGTTTATGCTACGGTTTGTGGGAATAATAAAAACAACAGATTCTAACATCTTCATTTTAGTGCATCCCTATCACTTAACCTATAGAGAACTCCAGAATGGTAAGATCAACCACTCCTTCAAACAAATGTATAAGTCTCAAATATTGTCCTAGGTCCTTTCATCTCACCACCTTAGTCTTCAGCTGGGCATCCTGTCCACATTGCTCCATTTTCTATACCATGATATAAGTATCCTATTGCGTACTAGGCAACTGATTGGCCCTCATGTCAGATGACACCCTGCTGTAGCTTTGTAATGTAATGGCACCACTTGACCAATCACCCTGGGTGACGATTACACCGGAGGACCAGACATCAGCAATTACAAACTAGGTAACTATCTGTGAATATGACTGCACAGCAAGTAAGAGGAGTAAGGGGGAAGTACAGTGCGCCATTGAAAGTATTGGGCTCCTATTTAAAGAGGGCTAGAGTTAGAAGAAGCAACTGATTGGCCCTCATGTCAGATGGCATTCTGCTGTAGCTTTGTGATGTAATGGCACCACTTGACCAATCGCCCTGGGTGACGATTACACCGGAGGACCAGACGTCACCAATTACACACCAGGTAATTATCTGGGAATATGACTGCACAGCAAGTAGGAGGTGTTGTGGGAAAGTACTCTGTGCCATGGAAAGCATTGGGCTCCTATTCAAAGAGGGCTAGAGTTAGAAGAACACAGTTTCTAAATAGCAGTCCATCTGGAGTATCAGAGTCCCACTCACAGAGAGCAGGGAAACAGGTTAAATAGCTTCCCTCCATCTGAATGCAAGTCATTTGCTCTAACCTAAGACAGCTCATTCCAGCCTGAAGGATGGTAATTAACTCAAGGGACATATTGCCTGCACAAGTATCTAAAGAAGATTTTCTCAGACACTTAGACAGACAAAGTCTTTGATAAACTATCAGGATGGCCATTGCGTCATCCATATTGCTACCCTCTTAGAAGATTATATTTATGCGGAAGACCCCACTAAAAGGCACTGAGAGCTCTCAGATGGTATGAACTTTTTATTAATGGCAAAATGATTAATTGAGATTTTGACTTACCATATATATTGATCGAGGCATGGAGAAGGCTGAGGAATGAGCTTTCTTTTTTTTTTTTCATCTCAGCAAGCAGAGAAATATTCCTCTGCAACACTGCCTCTGCTGGCCATTCAGTATAATCTGCAGATGGAAAAGTCCACTGTTAGTCTTTTTTTAAGAACTTGAATATTTCCAAACCAAATGCAACACTTCCAAAAAATGATTTTTATAAAGGGTCAATTAGCACTATGGCATGTCTCATATTGTGAAAATCCAAATCTCACTAAAAATTATAATCTTAATTTAGATTTCAACCTAGCAGACTTCTTTCAATCCTCTGCCTCATTTGCTGATACTCTCTACACAACCCTATCACCTATATGAGGACTTAGATAGAAAGCTCCCTTTGGCAGCCAAGAGATAGAGTACCCTTCTCACAGGAATTATTTCAGGTTATGGTACACCGTAGCAATTCAGTGATCTGATACGTTAAGGGAGGAAGGTTTATGCTACGGTTTGTGGGAATAATAAAAACAACAGATTCTAACATCTTCATTTTAGTGCATCCCTATCACTTAACCTATAGAGAACTCCAGAATGGTAAGATCAACCACTCCTTCAAACAAATGTATAAGTCTCAAATATTGTCCTAGGTCCTTTCATCTCACCACCTTAGTCTTCAGCTGGGCATCCTGTCCACATTGCTCCATTTTCTATACCATGATATAAGTATCCTATTGCGTACTAGGCAACTGATTGGCCCTCATGTCAGATGACACCCTGCTGTAGCTTTGTAATGTAATGGCACCACTTGACCAATCACCCTGGGTGACGATTACACCGGAGGACCAGACATCAGCAATTACAAACTAGGTAACTATCTGTGAATATGACTGCACAGCAAGTAAGAGGAGTAAGGGGGAAGTACAGTGCGCCATTGAAAGTATTGGGCTCCTATTTAAAGAGGGCTAGAGTTAGAAGAAGCAACTGATTGGCCCTCATGTCAGATGGCATTCTGCTGTAGCTTTGTGATGTAATGGCACCACTTGACCAATCGCCCTGGGTGACGATTACACCGGAGGACCAGACGTCACCAATTACACACCAGGTAATTATCTGGGAATATGACTGCACAGCAAGTAGGAGGTGTTGTGGGAAAGTACTCTGTGCCATGGAAAGCATTGGGCTCCTATTCAAAGAGGGCTAGAGTTAGAAGAACACAGTTTCTAAATAGCAGTCCATCTGGAGTATCAGAGTCCCACTCACAGAGAGCAGGGAAACAGGTTAAATAGCTTCCCTCCATCTGAATGCAAGTCATTTGCTCTAACCTAAGACAGCTCATTCCAGCCTGAAGGATGGTAATTAACTCAAGGGACATATTGCCTGCACAAGTATCTAAAGAAGATTTTCTCAGACACTTAGACAGACAAAGTCTTTGATAAACTATCAGGATGGCCATTGCGTCATCCATATTGCTACCCTCTTAGAAGATTATATTTATGCGGAAGACCCCACTAAAAGGCACTGAGAGCTCTCAGATGGTATGAACTTTTTATTAATGGCAAAATGATTAATTGAGATTTTGACTTACCATATATATTGATCGAGGCATGGAGAAGGCTGAGGAATGAGCTTTCTTTTTTTTTTTTCATCTCAGCAAGCAGAGAAATATTCCTCTGCAACACTGCCTCTGCTGGCCATTCAGTATAATCTGCAGATGGAAAAGTCCACTGTTAGTCTTTTTTTAAGAACTTGAATATTTCCAAACCAAATGCAACACTTCCAAAAAATGATTTTTATAAAGGGTCAATTAGCACTATGGCATGTCTCATATTGTGAAAATCCAAATCTCACTAAAAATTATAATCTTAATTTAGATTTCAACCTAGCAGACTTCTTTCAATCCTCTGCCTCATTTGCTGATACTCTCTACACAACCCTATCACCTATATGAGGACTTAGATAGAAAGCTCCCTTTGGCAGCCAAGAGATAGAGTACCCTTCTCACAGGAATTATTTCAGGTTATGGTACACCGTAGCAATTCAGTGATCTGATACGTTAAGGGAGGAAGGTTTATGCTACGGTTTGTGGGAATAATAAAAACAACAGATTCTAACATCTTCATTTTAGTGCATCCCTATCACTTAACCTATAGAGAACTCCAGAATGGTAAGATCAACCACTCCTTCAAACAAATGTATAAGTCTCAAATATTGTCCTAGGTCCTTTCATCTCACCACCTTAGTCTTCAGCTGGGCATCCTGTCCACATTGCTCCATTTTCTATACCATGATATAAGTATCCTATTGCGTACTAGGCAACTGATTGGCCCTCATGTCAGATGACACCCTGCTGTAGCTTTGTAATGTAATGGCACCACTTGACCAATCACCCTGGGTGACGATTACACCGGAGGACCAGACATCAGCAATTACAAACTAGGTAACTATCTGTGAATATGACTGCACAGCAAGTAAGAGGAGTAAGGGGGAAGTACAGTGCGCCATTGAAAGTATTGGGCTCCTATTTAAAGAGGGCTAGAGTTAGAAGAAGCAACTGATTGGCCCTCATGTCAGATGGCATTCTGCTGTAGCTTTGTGATGTAATGGCACCACTTGACCAATCGCCCTGGGTGACGATTACACCGGAGGACCAGACGTCACCAATTACACACCAGGTAATTATCTGGGAATATGACTGCACAGCAAGTAGGAGGTGTTGTGGGAAAGTACTCTGCGCCATGGAAAGCATTGGGCTCCTATTCAAAGAAGGCTAGAGTTAGAAGAACACAGTTTCTAAATAGCAGTCCATCTGGAGTATCAGAGTCCCACTCACAGAGAGCAGGGAATTAGGTTAAATAGCTTCCCTCCATCTGAATGCAAGTCATTTGCTCTAACCTAAGACAGCTCATTCCAGCCTGAAGGATGTTAATTAACTCAAGGGACATATTGCCTGCACAAGTATCTAAAGAAGATTTTCTCAGACACTTAGACAGACAAAGTCTTTGATAAACTATCAGGATGGCCATTGCGTCATCCATATTGCTACCGTCTTAGAAGATTATATTTATGCGGAAGACCCCACTAAAAGGCACTGAGAGCTATCAGATGCTATGAACTTTTTATTAATGGCAAAATGATTAATTGAGATTTTGACTTACCATATATATTGATCGAGGCATGGAGAAGGCTGAGGAATGAGCTTTCTTTTTTTTTTTCATCTCAGCAAGCAGAGAAATATTCCTCTGCAACACTGCCTCTGCTGGCCATTCAGAATAATCTGCAGATGGAAAAGTCCACTGTTAGTCTTTTTTTAGAACTTGAATATTTCCAAACCAAATGCAACACTACCAAAACATGATTTTTATAAAGGGTCAATTAGCACTATGGCATGTCTCATATTGTGAAAATCCAAAACTCACTAAAAATTATAATCTTAATTTAGATTTCAACCTAGCAGACTTCTTTCAATCCTCTGCCTCATTTGCTGATACTCTCTACACAACCCTATCACCTATATGAGGACTTAGATAGAAAGCTCTCTTTGGCAGCCAAGAGATAGAGTACCCTTCTCACAGGAATTATTTCAGGTTATGGTACACCATAGCAATTCAGTGATCTGATACGTTAAGGGAGGAAGGTTTATGCTACGGTTTGTGGGAATAATAAAAACAACAGATTCTAACATCTTCATTTTAGTGCATCCCTATCACTTAACCTATAGAGAACTCCAGAATGGTAAGATCAACCACTCCTTCAAACAAATGTATAAGTCTCAAATATTGTCCTAGGTCCTTTCATCTCACCACCTTAGTCTTCAGCTGGGCATCCTGTCCACATTGCTCCATTTTCTATACCATGATATAAGTATCCTATTGCGTACTAGGCAACTGATTGGCCCTCATGTCAGATGACACCCTGCTGTAGCTTTGTAATGTAATGGCACCACTTGACCAATCACCCTGGGTGACGATTACACCGGAGGACCAGACATCAGCAATTACAAACTAGGTAACTATCTGTGAATATGACTGCACAGCAAGTAAGAGGAGTAAGGGGGAAGTACAGTGCGCCATTGAAAGTATTGGGCTCCTATTTAAAGAGGGCTAGAGTTAGAAGAAGCAACTGATTAGCCCTCATGTCAGATGGCATTCTGCAGTAGCTTTGTGATGTAATGGCACCACTTGACCAATCGCCCTGGGTGACGATTACACCGGAGGACCAGACGTCACCAATTACACACCAGGTAATTATCTGGGAATATGACTGCACAGCAAGTAGGAGGTGTTGTGGGAAAGTACTCTGCGCCATGGAAAGCATTGGGCTCCTATTCAAAGAGGGCTAGAGTTAGAAGAACACAGTTTCTAAATAGCAGTCCATCTGGAGTATCAGAGTCCCACTCACAGAGAGCAGGGAAACAGGTTAAATAGCTTCCCTCCATCTGAATGTAAGTCATTTGCTCTAACCTAAGACAGCTCATTCCAGCCTGAAGGATGGTAATTAACTCAAGGGACATATTGCCTGCACAAGTATCTAAAGAAGATTTTCTCAGACACTTAGACAGACAAAGTCTTTGATAAACTATCAGGATGGCCATTGCGTCATCCATATTGCTACCGTCTTAGGAGATTATATTTATGCGGAAGACCCCACTAAAAGGCACTGAGAGCTATCAGATGCTATGAACTTTTTATTAATGGCAAAATGATTAATTGAGATTTTGACTTACCATATATATTGATCGAGGCATGGAGAAGGCTGAGGAATGAGCTTTCTTTTTTTTATTTTTTCATCTCAGCAAGCAGAGAAATATTCCTCTGCAACACTGCCTCTGCTGGCCATTCAGTATAATCTGCAGATGGAAAAGTCCACTGTTAGTCTTTTTTTAGAACTTGAATATTTCCAAACCAAATGCAACACTTCCAAAAAATGATTTTTATAAAGGGTCAATTAGCACTATGGCATGTCTCATATTGTGAAAATCCAAAACTCACTAAAAATTATAATCTTAATTTAGATTTCAACCTAGCAGACTTCTTTCAATCCTCTGCCTCATTTGCTGATACTCTCTACACAACCCTATCACCTATATGAGGACTTAGATAGAAAGCTCTCTTTGGCAGCCAAGAGATAGAGTACCCTTCTCACAGGAATTATTTCAGGTTATGGTACACCGTAGCAATTCAGTGATCTGATACGTTAAGGGAGGAAGGTTTATGCTACGGTTTGTGGGAATAATAAAAACAACAGATTCTAACATCTTCATTTTAGTGCATCCCTATCACTTAACCTATAGAGAACTCCAGAATGGTAAGATCAACCACTCCTTCAAACAAATGTATAAGTCTCAAATATTGTCCTAGGTCCTTTCATCTCACCACCTTAGTCTTCAGCTGGGCATCCTGTCCACATTGCTCCATTTTCTATACCATGATATAAGTATCCTATTGCGTACTAGGCAACTGATTGGCCCTCATGTCAGATGACACCCTGCTGTAGCTTTGTGATGTAATGGCACCACTTGACCAATCACCCTGGGTGACAATTACACCGGAGGACCAGACATCAGCAATTACAAACTAGGTAACTATCTGTGAATATGACTGCACGCAAGTAAGAGGAGTAAGGGGGAAGTACAGTGCGCCATTGAAAGTATTGGGCTCCTATTTAAAGAGGGCTAGAGTTAGAAGAAGCAACTGATTGGCCCTCATGTCAGATGGCATTCTGCTGTAGCTTTGTGATGTAATGGCACCACTTGACCAATCGCCCTGGGTGACGATTACACCGGAGGACCAGACGTCACCAATTACACACCAGGTAATTATCTGGGAATATGACTGCACAGCAAGTAGGAGGTGTTGTGGGAAAGTACTCTGTGCCATGGAAAGCATTGGGCTCCTATTCAAAGAGGGCTAGAGTTAGAAGAACACAGTTTCTAAATAGCAGTCCATCTGGAGTATCAGAGTCCCACTCACAGAGAGCAGGGAAACAGGTTAAATAGCTTCCCTCCATCTGAATGCAAGTCATTTGCTCTAACCTAAGACAGCTCATTCCAGCCTGAAGGATGGTAATTAACTCAAGGGACATATTGCCTGCACAAGTATCTAAAGAAGATTTTCTCAGACACTTAGACAGACAAAGTCTTTGATAAACTATCAGGATGGCCATTGCGTCATCCATATTGCTACCCTCTTAGAAGATTATATTTATGCGGAAGACCCCACTAAAAGGCACTGAGAGCTCTCAGATGGTATGAACTTTTTATTAATGGCAAAATGATTAATTGAGATTTTGACTTACCATATATATTGATCGAGGCATGGAGAAGGCTGAGGAATGAGCTTTCTTTTTTTTTTTTCATCTCAGCAAGCAGAGAAATATTCCTCTGCAACACTGCCTCTGCTGGCCATTCAGTATAATCTGCAGATGGAAAAGTCCACTGTTAGTCTTTTTTTAAGAACTTGAATATTTCCAAACCAAATGCAACACTTCCAAAAAATGATTTTTATAAAGGGTCAATTAGCACTATGGCATGTCTCATATTGTGAAAATCCAAATCTCACTAAAAATTATAATCTTAATTTAGATTTCAACCTAGCAGACTTCTTTCAATCCTCTGCCTCATTTGCTGGTACTCTCTACACAACCCTATCACCTATATGAGGACTTAGATAGAAAGCTCCCTTTGGCAGCCAAGAGATAGAGTACCCTTCTCACAGGAATTATTTCAGGTTATGGTACACCGTAGCAATTCAGTGATCTGATACGTTAAGGGAGGAAGGTTTATGCTACGGTTTGTGGGAATAATAAAAACAACAGATTCTAACATCTTCATTTTAGTGCATCCCTATCACTTAACCTATAGAGAACTCCAGAATGGTAAGATCAACCACTCCTTCAAACAAATGTATAAGTCTCAAATATTGTCCTAGGTCCTTTCATCTCACCACCTTAGTCTTCAGCTGGGCATCCTGTCCACATTGCTCCATTTTCTATACCATGATATAAGTATCCTATTGCGTACTAGGCAACTGATTGGCCCTCATGTCAGATGACACCCTGCTGTAGCTTTGTAATGTAATGGCACCACTTGACCAATCACCCTGGGTGACGATTACACCGGAGGACCAGACATCAGCAATTACAAACTAGGTAACTATCTGTGAATATGACTGCACAGCAAGTAAGAGGAGTAAGGGGGAAGTACAGTGCGCCATTGAAAGTATTGGGCTCCTATTTAAAGAGGGCTAGAGTTAGAAGAAGCAACTGATTGGCCCTCATGTCAGATGGCATTCTGCTGTAGCTTTGTGATGTAATGGCACCACTTGACCAATCGCCCTGGGTGACGATTACACCGGAGGACCAGACGTCACCAATTACACACCAGGTAATTATCTGGGAATATGACTGCACAGCAAGTAGGAGGTGTTGTGGGAAAGTACTCTGCGCCATGGAAAGCATTGGGCTCCTATTCAAAGAGGGCTAGAGTTAGAAGAACACAGTTTCTAAATAGCAGTCCATCTGGAGTATCAGAGTCCCACTCACAGAGAGCAGGGAAACAGGTTAAATAGCTTCCCTCCATCTGAATGTAAGTCATTTGCTCTAACCTAAGACAGCTTATTCCAGCCTGAAGGATGGTAATTAACTCAAGGGACATATTGCCTGCACAAGTATCTAAAGAAGATTTTCTCAGACACTTAGACAGACAAAGTCTTTGATAAACTATCAGGATGGCCATTGCGTCATCCATATTGCTACCCTCTTAGAAGATTATATTTATGCGGAAGACCCCACTAAAAGGCACTGAGAGCTATCAGATGGTATGAACTTTTTATTAATGGCAAAATGATTAATTGAGATTTTGACTTACCATATATATTGATCGAGGCATGGGGAAGGCTGAGGAATGAGCTTTCTTTTTTTTTTTTTCATCTCAGCAAGCAGAGAAATATTCCTCTGCAACACTGCCTCTGCTGGCCATTCAGTATAATCTGCAGATGGAAAAGTCCACTGTTAGTCTTTTTTAGAACTTGAATATTTCCAAACCAAATGCAACACTACCAAAACATGATTTTTATAAAGGGTCAATTAGCACTATGGCATGTCTCATATTGTGAAAATCCAAAACTCACTAAAAATTATAATCTTAATTTAGATTTCAACCTAGCAGACTTCTTTCAATCCTCTGCCTCATTTGCTGATACTCTCTACACAACCCTATCACCTATATGAGGACTTAGATAGAAAGCTCTCTTTGGCAGCCAAGAGATAGAGTACCCTTCTCACAGGAATTATTTCAGGTTATGGTACACCGTAGCAATTCAGTGATCTGATACGTTAAGGGAGGAAGGTTTATGCTACGGTTTGTGGGAATAATAAAAACAACAGATTCTAACATCTTCATTTTAGTGCATCCCTATCACTTAACCTATAGAGAACTCCAGAATGGTAAGATCAACCACTCCTTCAAACAAATGTATAAGTCTCAAATATTGTCCTAGGTCCTTTCATCTCACCACCTTAACCTTCAGCTGGGCATCCTGTCCACATTGCTCCATTTTCTATACCATGATATAAGTATCCTATTGCGTACTGGGCAACTGATTGGCCCTCATGTCAGATGACACCCTGCTGTAGCTTTGTGATGTAATGGCACCACTTGACCAATCACCCTGGGTGACAATTACACCGGAGGACCAGACATCAGCAATTACAAACTAGGTAACTATCTGTGAATATGACTGCACAGCAAGTAAGAGGAGTAAGGGGGAAGTACAGTGCGCCATTGAAAGTATTGGGCTCCTATTTAAAGAGGGCTAGAGTTAGAAGAAGCAACTGATTGGCCCTCATGTCAGATGGCATTCTGCTGTAGCTTTGTGATGTAATGGCACCACTTGACCAATCGCCCTGGGTGACGATTACACCGGAGGACCAGACGTCACCAATTACACACCAGGTAATTATCTGGGAATATGACTGCACAGCAAGTAGGAGGTGTTGTGGGAAAGTACTCTGTGCCATGGAAAGCATTGGGCTCCTATTCAAAGAGGGCTAGAGTTAGAAGAACACAGTTTCTAAATAGCAGTCCATCTGGAGTATCAGAGTCCCACTCACAGAGAGCAGGGAAACAGGTTAAATAGCTTCCCTCCATCTGAATGCAAGTCATTTGCTCTAACCTAAGACAGCTCATTCCAGCCTGAAGGATGGTAATTAACTCAAGGGACATATTGCCTGCACAAGTATCTAAAGAAGATTTTCTCAGACACTTAGACAGACAAAGTCTTTGATAAACTATCAGGATGGCCATTGCGTCATCCATATTGCTACCCTCTTAGAAGATTATATTTATGCGGAAGACCCCACTAAAAGGCACTGAGAGCTCTCAGATGGTATGAACTTTTTATTAATGGCAAAATGATTAATTGAGATTTTGACTTACCATATATATTGATCGAGGCATGGAGAAGGCTGAGGAATGAGCTTTCTTTTTTTTTTTTCATCTCAGCAAGCAGAGAAATATTCCTCTGCAACACTGCCTCTGCTGGCCATTCAGTATAATCTGCAGATGGAAAAGTCCACTGTTAGTCTTTTTTTAAGAACTTGAATATTTCCAAACCAAATGCAACACTTCCAAAAAATGATTTTTATAAAGGGTCAATTAGCACTATGGCATGTCTCATATTGTGAAAATCCAAATCTCACTAAAAATTATAATCTTAATTTAGATTTCAACCTAGCAGACTTCTTTCAATCCTCTGCCTCATTTGCTGATACTCTCTACACAACCCTATCACCTATATGAGGACTTAGATAGAAAGCTCCCTTTGGCAGCCAAGAGATAGAGTACCCTTCTCACAGGAATTATTTCAGGTTATGGTACACCGTAGCAATTCAGTGATCTGATACGTTAAGGGAGGAAGGTTTATGCTACGGTTTGTGGGAATAATAAAAACAACAGATTCTAACATCTTCATTTTAGTGCATCCCTATCACTTAACCTATAGAGAACTCCAGAATGGTAAGATCAACCACTCCTTCAAACAAATGTATAAGTCTCAAATATTGTCCTAGGTCCTTTCATCTCACCACCTTAGTCTTCAGCTGGGCATCCTGTCCACATTGCTCCATTTTCTATACCATGATATAAGTATCCTATTGCGTACTAGGCAACTGATTGGCCCTCATGTCAGATGACACCCTGCTGTAGCTTTGTAATGTAATGGCACCACTTGACCAATCACCCTGGGTGACGATTACACCGGAGGACCAGACATCAGCAATTACAAACTAGGTAACTATCTGTGAATATGACTGCACAGCAAGTAAGAGGAGTAAGGGGGAAGTACAGTGCGCCATTGAAAGTATTGGGCTCCTATTTAAAGAGGGCTAGAGTTAGAAGAAGCAACTGATTGGCCCTCATGTCAGATGGCATTCTGCTGTAGCTTTGTGATGTAATGGCACCACTTGACCAATCGCCCTGGGTGACGATTACACCGGAGGACCAGACGTCACCAATTACACACCAGGTAATTATCTGGGAATATGACTGCACAGCAAGTAGGAGGTGTTGTGGGAAAGTACTCTGTGCCATGGAAAGCATTGGGCTCCTATTCAAAGAGGGCTAGAGTTAGAAGAACACAGTTTCTAAATAGCAGTCCATCTGGAGTATCAGAGTCCCACTCACAGAGAGCAGGGAAACAGGTTAAATAGCTTCCCTCCATCTGAATGCAAGTCATTTGCTCTAACCTAAGACAGCTCATTCCAGCCTGAAGGATGGTAATTAACTCAAGGGACATATTGCCTGCACAAGTATCTAAAGAAGATTTTCTCAGACACTTAGACAGACAAAGTCTTTGATAAACTATCAGGATGGCCATTGCGTCATCCATATTGCTACCCTCTTAGAAGATTATATTTATGCGGAAGACCCCACTAAAAGGCACTGAGAGCTCTCAGATGGTATGAACTTTTTATTAATGGCAAAATGATTAATTGAGATTTTGACTTACCATATATATTGATCGAGGCATGGAGAAGGCTGAGGAATGAGCTTTCTTTTTTTTTTTTCATCTCAGCAAGCAGAGAAATATTCCTCTGCAACACTGCCTCTGCTGGCCATTCAGTATAATCTGCAGATGGAAAAGTCCACTGTTAGTCTTTTTTTAAGAACTTGAATATTTCCAAACCAAATGCAACACTTCCAAAAAATGATTTTTATAAAGGGTCAATTAGCACTATGGCATGTCTCATATTGTGAAAATCCAAATCTCACTAAAAATTATAATCTTAATTTAGATTTCAACCTAGCAGACTTCTTTCAATCCTCTGCCTCATTTGCTGATACTCTCTACACAACCCTATCACCTATATGAGGACTTAGATAGAAAGCTCCCTTTGGCAGCCAAGAGATAGAGTACCCTTCTCACAGGAATTATTTCAGGTTATGGTACACCGTAGCAATTCAGTGATCTGATACGTTAAGGGAGGAAGGTTTATGCTACGGTTTGTGGGAATAATAAAAACAACAGATTCTAACATCTTCATTTTAGTGCATCCCTATCACTTAACCTATAGAGAACTCCAGAATGGTAAGATCAACCACTCCTTCAAACAAATGTATAAGTCTCAAATATTGTCCTAGGTCCTTTCATCTCACCACCTTAGTCTTCAGCTGGGCATCCTGTCCACATTGCTCCATTTTCTATACCATGATATAAGTATCCTATTGCGTACTAGGCAACTGATTGGCCCTCATGTCAGATGACACCCTGCTGTAGCTTTGTAATGTAATGGCACCACTTGACCAATCACCCTGGGTGACGATTACACCGGAGGACCAGACATCAGCAATTACAAACTAGGTAACTATCTGTGAATATGACTGCACAGCAAGTAAGAGGAGTAAGGGGGAAGTACAGTGCGCCATTGAAAGTATTGGGCTCCTATTTAAAGAGGGCTAGAGTTAGAAGAAGCAACTGATTGGCCCTCATGTCAGATGGCATTCTGCTGTAGCTTTGTGATGTAATGGCACCACTTGACCAATCGCCCTGGGTGACGATTACACCGGAGGACCAGACGTCACCAATTACACACCAGGTAATTATCTGGGAATATGACTGCACAGCAAGTAGGAGGTGTTGTGGGAAAGTACTCTGCGCCATGGAAAGCATTGGGCTCCTATTCAAAGAAGGCTAGAGTTAGAAGAACACAGTTTCTAAATAGCAGTCCATCTGGAGTATCAGAGTCCCACTCACAGAGAGCAGGGAATTAGGTTAAATAGCTTCCCTCCATCTGAATGCAAGTCATTTGCTCTAACCTAAGACAGCTCATTCCAGCCTGAAGGATGTTAATTAACTCAAGGGACATATTGCCTGCACAAGTATCTAAAGAAGATTTTCTCAGACACTTAGACAGACAAAGTCTTTGATAAACTATCAGGATGGCCATTGCGTCATCCATATTGCTACCGTCTTAGAAGATTATATTTATGCGGAAGACCCCACTAAAAGGCACTGAGAGCTATCAGATGCTATGAACTTTTTATTAATGGCAAAATGATTAATTGAGATTTTGACTTACCATATATATTGATCGAGGCATGGAGAAGGCTGAGGAATGAGCTTTCTTTTTTTTTTTCATCTCAGCAAGCAGAGAAATATTCCTCTGCAACACTGCCTCTGCTGGCCATTCAGAATAATCTGCAGATGGAAAAGTCCACTGTTAGTCTTTTTTTAGAACTTGAATATTTCCAAACCAAATGCAACACTACCAAAACATGATTTTTATAAAGGGTCAATTAGCACTATGGCATGTCTCATATTGTGAAAATCCAAAACTCACTAAAAATTATAATCTTAATTTAGATTTCAACCTAGCAGACTTCTTTCAATCCTCTGCCTCATTTGCTGATACTCTCTACACAACCCTATCACCTATATGAGGACTTAGATAGAAAGCTCCCTTTGGCAGCCAAGAGATAGAGTACCCTTCTCACAGGAATTATTTCAGGTTATGGTACACCGTAGCAATTCAGTGATCTGATACGTTAAGGGAGGAAGGTTTATGCTACGGTTTGTGGGAATAATAAAAACAACAGATTCTAACATCTTCATTTTAGTGCATCCCTATCACTTAACCTATAGAGAACTCCAGAATGGTAAGATCAACCACTCCTTCAAACAAATGTATAAGTCTCAAATATTGTCCTAGGTCCTTTCATCTCACCACCTTAGTCTTCAGCTGGGCATCCTGTCCACATTGCTCCATTTTCTATACCATGATATAAGTATCCTATTGCGTACTAGGCAACTGATTGGCCCTCATGTCAGATGACACCCTGCTGTAGCTTTGTAATGTAATGGCACCACTTGACCAATCACCCTGGGTGACGATTACACCGGAGGACCAGACATCAGCAATTACAAACTAGGTAACTATCTGTGAATATGACTGCACAGCAAGTAAGAGGAGTAAGGGGGAAGTACAGTGCGCCATTGAAAGTATTGGGCTCCTATTTAAAGAGGGCTAGAGTTAGAAGAAGCAACTGATTGGCCCTCATGTCAGATGGCATTCTGCTGTAGCTTTGTGATGTAATGGCACCACTTGACCAATCGCCCTGGGTGACGATTACACCGGAGGACCAGACGTCACCAATTACACACCAGGTAATTATCTGGGAATATGACTGCACAGCAAGTAGGAGGTGTTGTGGGAAAGTACTCTGTGCCATGGAAAGCATTGGGCTCCTATTCAAAGAGGGCTAGAGTTAGAAGAACACAGTTTCTAAATAGCAGTCCATCTGGAGTATCAGAGTCCCACTCACAGAGAGCAGGGAAACAGGTTAAATAGCTTCCCTCCATCTGAATGCAAGTCATTTGCTCTAACCTAAGACAGCTCATTCCAGCCTGAAGGATGGTAATTAACTCAAGGGACATATTGCCTGCACAAGTATCTAAAGAAGATTTTCTCAGACACTTAGACAGACAAAGTCTTTGATAAACTATCAGGATGGCCATTGCGTCATCCATATTGCTACCCTCTTAGAAGATTATATTTATGCGGAAGACCCCACTAAAAGGCACTGAGAGCTCTCAGATGGTATGAACTTTTTATTAATGGCAAAATGATTAATTGAGATTTTGACTTACCATATATATTGATCGAGGCATGGAGAAGGCTGAGGAATGAGCTTTCTTTTTTTTTTTTCATCTCAGCAAGCAGAGAAATATTCCTCTGCAACACTGCCTCTGCTGGCCATTCAGTATAATCTGCAGATGGAAAAGTCCACTGTTAGTCTTTTTTTAAGAACTTGAATATTTCCAAACCAAATGCAACACTTCCAAAAAATGATTTTTATAAAGGGTCAATTAGCACTATGGCATGTCTCATATTGTGAAAATCCAAATCTCACTAAAAATTATAATCTTAATTTAGATTTCAACCTAGCAGACTTCTTTCAATCCTCTGCCTCATTTGCTGATACTCTCTACACAACCCTATCACCTATATGAGGACTTAGATAGAAAGCTCCCTTTGGCAGCCAAGAGATAGAGTACCCTTCTCACAGGAATTATTTCAGGTTATGGTACACCGTAGCAATTCAGTGATCTGATACGTTAAGGGAGGAAGGTTTATGCTACGGTTTGTGGGAATAATAAAAACAACAGATTCTAACATCTTCATTTTAGTGCATCCCTATCACTTAACCTATAGAGAACTCCAGAATGGTAAGATCAACCACTCCTTCAAACAAATGTATAAGTCTCAAATATTGTCCTAGGTCCTTTCATCTCACCACCTTAGTCTTCAGCTGGGCATCCTGTCCACATTGCTCCATTTTCTATACCATGATATAAGTATCCTATTGCGTACTAGGCAACTGATTGGCCCTCATGTCAGATGACACCCTGCTGTAGCTTTGTAATGTAATGGCACCACTTGACCAATCACCCTGGGTGACGATTACACCGGAGGACCAGACATCAGCAATTACAAACTAGGTAACTATCTGTGAATATGACTGCACAGCAAGTAAGAGGAGTAAGGGGGAAGTACAGTGCGCCATTGAAAGTATTGGGCTCCTATTTAAAGAGGGCTAGAGTTAGAAGAAGCAACTGATTGGCCCTCATGTCAGATGGCATTCTGCTGTAGCTTTGTGATGTAATGGCACCACTTGACCAATCGCCCTGGGTGACGATTACACCGGAGGACCAGACGTCACCAATTACACACCAGGTAATTATCTGGGAATATGACTGCACAGCAAGTAGGAGGTGTTGTGGGAAAGTACTCTGCGCCATGGAAAGCATTGGGCTCCTATTCAAAGAAGGCTAGAGTTAGAAGAACACAGTTTCTAAATAGCAGTCCATCTGGAGTATCAGAGTCCCACTCACAGAGAGCAGGGAATTAGGTTAAATAGCTTCCCTCCATCTGAATGCAAGTCATTTGCTCTAACCTAAGACAGCTCATTCCAGCCTGAAGGATGTTAATTAACTCAAGGGACATATTGCCTGCACAAGTATCTAAAGAAGATTTTCTCAGACACTTAGACAGACAAAGTCTTTGATAAACTATCAGGATGGCCATTGCGTCATCCATATTGCTACCGTCTTAGAAGATTATATTTATGCGGAAGACCCCACTAAAAGGCACTGAGAGCTATCAGATGCTATGAACTTTTTATTAATGGCAAAATGATTAATTGAGATTTTGACTTACCATATATATTGATCGAGGCATGGAGAAGGCTGAGGAATGAGCTTTCTTTTTTTTTTTCATCTCAGCAAGCAGAGAAATATTCCTCTGCAACACTGCCTCTGCTGGCCATTCAGAATAATCTGCAGATGGAAAAGTCCACTGTTAGTCTTTTTTTAGAACTTGAATATTTCCAAACCAAATGCAACACTACCAAAACATGATTTTTATAAAGGGTCAATTAGCACTATGGCATGTCTCATATTGTGAAAATCCAAAACTCACTAAAAATTATAATCTTAATTTAGATTTCAACCTAGCAGACTTCTTTCAATCCTCTGCCTCATTTGCTGATACTCTCTACACAACCCTATCACCTATATGAGGACTTAGATAGAAAGCTCTCTTTGGCAGCCAAGAGATAGAGTACCCTTCTCACAGGAATTATTTCAGGTTATGGTACACCATAGCAATTCAGTGATCTGATACGTTAAGGGAGGAAGGTTTATGCTACGGTTTGTGGGAATAATAAAAACAACAGATTCTAACATCTTCATTTTAGTGCATCCCTATCACTTAACCTATAGAGAACTCCAGAATGGTAAGATCAACCACTCCTTCAAACAAATGTATAAGTCTCAAATATTGTCCTAGGTCCTTTCATCTCACCACCTTAGTCTTCAGCTGGGCATCCTGTCCACATTGCTCCATTTTCTATACCATGATATAAGTATCCTATTGCGTACTAGGCAACTGATTGGCCCTCATGTCAGATGACACCCTGCTGTAGCTTTGTAATGTAATGGCACCACTTGACCAATCACCCTGGGTGACGATTACACCGGAGGACCAGACATCAGCAATTACAAACTAGGTAACTATCTGTGAATATGACTGCACAGCAAGTAAGAGGAGTAAGGGGGAAGTACAGTGCACCATTGAAAGTATTGGGCTCCTATTTAAAGAGGGCTAGAGTTAGAAGAAGCAACTGATTGGCCCTCATGTCAGATGGCATTCTGCTGTAGCTTTGTGATGTAATGGCACCACTTGACCAATCGCCCTGGGTGACGATTACACCGGAGGACCAGACGTCACCAATTACACACCAGGTAATTATCTGGGAATATGACTGCACAGCAAGTAGGAGGTGTTGTGGGAAAGTACTCTGCGCCATGGAAAGCATTGGGCTCCTATTCAAAGAGGGCTAGAGTTAGAAGAACACAGTTTCTAAATAGCAGTCCATCTGGAGTATCAGAGTCCCACTCACAGAGAGCAGGGAAACAGGTTAAATAGCTTCCCTCCATCTGAATGCAAGTCATTTGCTCTAACCTAAGACAGCTCATTCCAGCCTGAAGGATGTTAATTAACTCAAGGGACATATTGCCTGCACAAGTATCTAAAGAAGATTTTCTCAGACACTTAGACAGACAAAGTCTTTGATGAACTATCAGGATGGCCATTGCGTCATCCATATTGCTACCGTCTTAGAAGATTATATTTATGCGGAAGACCCCACTAAAAGGCACTGAGAGCTATCAGATGCTATGAACTTTTTATTAATGGCAAAATGATTAATTGAGATTTTGACTTACCATATATATTGATCGAGGCATGGAGAAGGCTGAGGAATGAGCTTTCTTTTTTTTTCATCTCAGCAAGCAGAGAAATATTCCTCTGCAACACTGCCTCTGCTGGCCATTCAGTATAATCTGCAGATGGAAAAGTCCACTGTTAGTCTTTTTTAGAACTTGAATATTTCCAAACCAAATGCAACACTACCAAAACATGATTTTTATAAAGGGTCAATTAGCACTATGGCATGTCTCATATTGTGAAAATCCAAAACTCACTAAAAATTATAATCTTAATTTAGATTTCAACCTAGCAGACTTCTTTCAATCCTCTGCCTCATTTGCTGATACTCTCTACACAACCCTATCACCTATATGAGGACTTAGATAGAAAGCTCTCTTTGGCAGCCAAGAGATAGAGTACCCTTCTCACAGGAATTATTTCAGGTTATGGTACACCATAGCAATTCAGTGATCTGATACGTTAAGGGAGGAAGGTTTATGCTACGGTTTGTGGGAATAATAAAAACAACAGATTCTTACATCTTCATTTTAGTGCATCCCTATCACTTAACCTATAGAGAACTCCAGAATGGTAAGATCAACCACTCCTTCAAACAAATGTATAAGTCTCAAATATTGTCCTAGGTCCTTTCATCTCACCACCTTAGTCTTCAGCTGGGCATCCTGTCCACATTGCTCCATTTTCTATACCATGATATAAGTATCCTATTGCGTACTAGGCAACTGATTGGCCCTCATGTCAGATGACACCCTGCTGTAGCTTTGTAATGTAATGGCACCACTTGACCAATCACCCTGGGTGACGATTACACCGGAGGACCAGACATCAGCAATTACAAACTAGGTAACTATCTGTGAATATGACTGCACAGCAAGTAAGAGGAGTAAGGGGGAAGTACAGTGCGCCATTGAAAGTATTGGGCTCCTATTTAAAGAGGGCTAGAGTTAGAAGAAGCAACTGATTGGCCCTCATGTCAGATGGCATTCTGCTGTAGCTTTGTGATGTAATGGCACCACTTGACCAATCGCCCTGGGTGACGATTACACCGGAGGACCAGACGTCACCAATTACACACCAGGTAATTATCTGGGAATATGACTGCACAGCAAGTAGGAGGTGTTGTGGGAAAGTACTCTGCGCCATGGAAAGCATTGGGCTCCTATTCAAAGAGGGCTAGAGTTAGAAGAACACAGTTTCTAAATAGCAGTCCATCTGGAGTATCAGAGTCCCACTCACAGAGAGCAGGGAAACAGGTTAAATAGCTTCCCTCCATCTGAATGCAAGTCATTTGCTCTAACCTAAGACAGCTCATTCCAGCCTGAAGGATGTTAATTAACTCAAGGGACATATTGCCTGCACAAGTATCTAAAGAAGATTTTCTCAGACACTTAGACAGACAAAGTCTTTGATGAACTATCAGGATGGCCATTGCGTCATCCATATTGCTACCGTCTTAGAAGATTATATTTATGCGGAAGACCCCACTAAAAGGCACTGAGAGCTATCAGATGCTATGAACTTTTTATTAATGGCAAAATGATTAATTGAGATTTTGACTTACCATATATATTGATCGAGGCATGGAGAAGGCTGAGGAATGAGCTTTCTTTTTTTTTTCATCTCAGCAAGCAGAGAAATATTCCTCTGCAACACTGCCTCTGCTGGCCATTCAGTATAATCTGCAGATGGAAAAGTCCACTGTTAGTCTTTTTTAGAACTTGAATATTTCCAAACCAAATGCAACACTACCAAAACATGATTTTTATAAAGGGTCAATTAGCACTATGGCATGTCTCATATTGTGAAAATCCAAAACTCACTAAAAATTATAATCTTAATTTAGATTTCAACCTAGCAGACTTCTTTCAATCCTCTGCCTCATTTGCTGATACTCTCTACACAACCCTATCACCTATATGAGGACTTAGATAGAAAGCTCTCTTTGGCAGCCAAGAGATAGAGTACCCTTCTCACAGGAATTATTTCAGGTTATGGTACACCAAAGCAATTCAGTGATCTGATACGTTAAGGGAGGAAGGTTTATGCTACGGTTTGTGGGAATAATAAAAACAACAGATTCTAACATCTTCATTTTAGTGCATCCCTATCACTTAACCTATAGAGAACTCCAGAATGGTAAGATCAACCACTCCTTCAAACAAATGTATAAGTCTCAAATATTGTCCTAGGTCCTTTCATCTCACCACCTTAGTCTTCAGCTGGGCATCCTGTCCACATTGCTCCATTTTCTATACCATGATATAAGTATCCTATTGCGTACTAGGCAACTGATTGGCCCTCATGTCAGATGACACCCTGCTGTAGCTTTGTAATGTAATGGCACCACTTGACCAATCACCCTGGGTGACGATTACACCGGAGGACCAGACATCAGCAATTACAAACTAGGTAACTATCTGTGAATATGACTGCACAGCAAGTAAGAGGAGTAAGGGGGAAGTACAGTGCGCCATTGAAAGTATTGGGCTCCTATTTAAAGAGGGCTAGAGTTAGAAGAAGCAACTGATTGGCCCTCATGTCAGATGGCATTCTGCTGTAGCTTTGTGATGTAATGGCACCACTTGACCAATCGCCCTGGGTGACGATTACACCGGAGGACCAGACGTCACCAATTACACACCAGGTAATTATCTGGGAATATGACTGCACAGCAAGTAGGAGGTGTTGTGGGAAAGTACTCTGCGCCATGGAAAGCATTGGGCTCCTATTCAAAGAGGGCTAGAGTTAGAAGAACACAGTTTCTAAATAGCAGTCCATCTGGAGTATCAGAGTCCCACTCACAGAGAGCAGGGAAACAGGTTAAATAGCTTCCCTCCATCTGAATGTAAGTCATTTGCTCTAACCTAAGACAGCTCATTCCAGCCTGAAGGATGTTAATTAACTCAAGGGACATATTGCCTGCACAAGTATCTAAAGAAGATTTTCTCAGACACTTAGACAGACAAAGTCTTTGATGAACTATCAGGATGGCCATTGCGTCATCCATATTGCTACCCTCTTAGAAGATTATATTTATGCGGAAGACCCCACTAAAAGGCACTGAGAGCTATCAGATGCTATGAACTTTTTATTAATGGCAAAATGATTAATTGAGATTTTGACTTACCATATATATTGATCGAGGCATGGAGAAGGCTGAGGAATGAGCTTTCTTTTTTTTTTCATCTCAGCAAGCAGAGAAATATTCCTCTGCAACACTGCCTCTGCTGGCCATTCAGTATAATCTGCAGATGGAAAAGTCCACTGTTAGTCTTTTTTAGAACTTGAATATTTCCAAACCAAATGCAACACTACCAAAACATGATTTTTATAAAGGGTCAATTAGCACTATGGCATGTCTCATATTGTGAAAATCCAAAACTCACTAAAAATTATAATCTTAATTTAGATTTCAACCTAGCAGACTTCTTTCAATCCTCTGCCTCATTTGCTGATACTCTCTACACAACCCTATCACCTATATGAGGACTTAGATAGAAAGCTCTCTTTGGCAGCCAAGAGATAGAGTACCCTTCTCACAGGAATTATTTCAGGTTATGGTACACCATAGCAATTCAGTGATCTGATACGTTAAGGGAGGAAGGTTTATGCTACGGTTTGTGGGAATAATAAAAACAACAGATTCTAACATCTTCATTTTAGTGCATCCCTATCACTTAACCTATAGAGAACTCCAGAATGGTAAGATCAACCACTCCTTCAAACAAATGTATAAGTCTCAAATATTGTCCTAGGTCCTTTCATCTCACCACCTTAGTCTTCAGCTGGGCATCCTGTCCACATTGCTCCATTTTCTATACCATGATATAAGTATCCTATTGCGTACTAGGCAACTGATTGGCCCTCATGTCAGATGACACCCTGCTGTAGCTTTGTAATGTAATGGCACCACTTGACCAATCACCCTGGGTGACGATTACACCGGAGGACCAGACATCAGCAATTACAAACTAGGTAACTATCTGTGAATATGACTGCACAGCAAGTAAGAGGAGTAAGGGGGAAGTACAGTGCGCCATTGAAAGTATTGGGCTCCTATTTAAAGAGGGCTAGAGTTAGAAGAAGCAACTGATTGGCCCTCATGTCAGATGGCATTCTGCTGTAGCTTTGTGATGTAATGGCACCACTTGACCAATCGCCCTGGGTGACGATTACACCGGAGGACCAGACGTCACCAATTACACACCAGGTAATTATCTGGGAATATGACTGCACAGCAAGTAGGAGGTGTTGTGGGAAAGTACTCTGCGCCATGGAAAGCATTGGGCTCCTATTCAAAGAGGGCTAGAGTTAGAAGAACACAGTTTCTAAATAGCAGTCCATCTGGAGTATCAGAGTCCCACTCACAGAGAGCAGGGAAACAGGTTAAATAGCTTCCCTCCATCTGAATGCAAGTCATTTGCTCTAACCTAAGACAGCTCATTCCAGCCTGAAGGATGTTAATTAACTCAAGGGACATATTGCCTGCACAAGTATCTAAAGAAGATTTTCTCAGACACTTAGACAGACAAAGTCTTTGATAAACTATCAGGATGGCCATTGCGTCATCCATATTGCTACCGTCTTAGAAGATTATATTTATGCGGAAGACCCCACTAAAAGGCACTGAGAGCTATCAGATGCTATGAACTTTTTATTAATGGCAAAATGATTAATTGAGATTTTGACTTACCATATATATTGATCGAGGCATGGAGAAGGCTGAGGAATGAGCTTTCTTTTTTTTTTTCATCTCAGCAAGCAGAGAAATATTCCTCTGCAACACTGCCTCTGCTGGCCATTCAGAATAATCTGCAGATGGAAAAGTCCACTGTTAGTCTTTTTTTAGAACTTGAATATTTCCAAACCAAATGCAACACTACCAAAACATGATTTTTATAAAGGGTCAATTAGCACTATGGCATGTCTCATATTGTGAAAATCCAAAACTCACTAAAAATTATAATCTTAATTTAGATTTCAACCTAGCAGACTTCTTTCAATCCTCTGCCTCATTTGCTGATACTCTCTACACAACCCTATCACCTATATGAGGACTTAGATAGAAAGCTCTCTTTGGCAGCCAAGAGATAGAGTACCCTTCTCACAGGAATTATTTCAGGTTATGGTACACCATAGCAATTCAGTGATCTGATACGTTAAGGGAGGAAGGTTTATGCTACGGTTTGTGGGAATAATAAAAACAACAGATTCTAACATCTTCATTTTAGTGCATCCCTATCACTTAACCTATAGAGAACTCCAGAATGGTAAGATCAACCACTCCTTCAAACAAATGTATAAGTCTCAAATATTGTCCTAGGTCCTTTCATCTCACCACCTTAGTCTTCAGCTGGGCATCCTGTCCACATTGCTCCATTTTCTATACCATGATATAAGTATCCTATTGCGTACTAGGCAACTGATTGGCCCTCATGTCAGATGACACCCTGCTGTAGCTTTGTAATGTAATGGCACCACTTGACCAATCACCCTGGGTGACGATTACACCGGAGGACCAGACATCAGCAATTACAAACTAGGTAACTATCTGTGAATATGACTGCACAGCAAGTAAGAGGAGTAAGGGGGAAGTACAGTGCACCATTGAAAGTATTGGGCTCCTATTTAAAGAGGGCTAGAGTTAGAAGAAGCAACTGATTGGCCCTCATGTCAGATGGCATTCTGCTGTAGCTTTGTGATGTAATGGCACCACTTGACCAATCGCCCTGGGTGACGATTACACCGGAGGACCAGACGTCACCAATTACACACCAGGTAATTATCTGGGAATATGACTGCACAGCAAGTAGGAGGTGTTGTGGGAAAGTACTCTGCGCCATGGAAAGCATTGGGCTCCTATTCAAAGAGGGCTAGAGTTAGAAGAACACAGTTTCTAAATAGCAGTCCATCTGGAGTATCAGAGTCCCACTCACAGAGAGCAGGGAAACAGGTTAAATAGCTTCCCTCCATCTGAATGCAAGTCATTTGCTCTAACCTAAGACAGCTCATTCCAGCCTGAAGGATGTTAATTAACTCAAGGGACATATTGCCTGCACAAGTATCTAAAGAAGATTTTCTCAGACACTTAGACAGACAAAGTCTTTGATGAACTATCAGGATGGCCATTGCGTCATCCATATTGCTACCCTCTTAGAAGATTATATTTATGCGGAAGACCCCACTAAAAGGCACTGAGAGCTATCAGATGCTATGAACTTTTTATTAATGGCAAAATGATTAATTGAGATTTTGACTTACCATATATATTGATCGAGGCATGGAGAAGGCTGAGGAATGAGCTTTCTTTTTTTTTTCATCTCAGCAAGCAGAGAAATATTCCTCTGCAACACTGCCTCTGCTGGCCATTCAGTATAATCTGCAGATGGAAAAGTCCACTGTTAGTCTTTTTTAGAACTTGAATATTTCCAAACCAAATGCAACACTACCAAAACATGATTTTTATAAAGGGTCAATTAGCACTATGGCATGTCTCATATTGTGAAAATCCAAAACTCACTAAAAATTATAATCTTAATTTAGATTTCAACCTAGCAGACTTCTTTCAATCCTCTGCCTCATTTGCTGATACTCTCTACACAACCCTATCACCTATATGAGGACTTAGATAGAAAGCTCTCTTTGGCAGCCAAGAGATAGAGTACCCTTCTCACAGGAATTATTTCAGGTTATGGTACACCAAAGCAATTCAGTGATCTGATACGTTAAGGGAGGAAGGTTTATGCTACGGTTTGTGGGAATAATAAAAACAACAGATTCTAACATCTTCATTTTAGTGCATCCCTATCACTTAACCTATAGAGAACTCCAGAATGGTAAGATCAACCACTCCTTCAAACAAATGTATAAGTCTCAAATATTGTCCTAGGTCCTTTCATCTCACCACCTTAGTCTTCAGCAGGGCATCCTGTCCACATTGCTCCATTTTCTATACCATGATATAAGTATCCTATTGCGTACTAGGCAACTGATTGGCCCTCATGTCAGATGACACCCTGCTGTAGCTTTGTAATGTAATGGCACCACTTGACCAATCACCCTGGGTGACGATTACACCGGAGGACCAGACATCAGCAATTACAAACTAGGTAACTATCTGTGAATATGACTGCACAGCAAGTAAGAGGAGTAAGGGGGAAGTACAGTGCGCCATCGAAAGTATTGGGCTCCTATTTAAAGAGGGCTAGAGTTAGAAGAAGCAACTGATTGGCCCTCATGTCAGATGGCATTCTGCTGTAGCTTTGTGATGTAATGGCACCACTTGACCAATCGCCCTGGGTGACGATTACACCGGAGGACCAGACGTCACCAATTACACACCAGGTAATTATCTGGGAATATGACTGCACAGCAAGTAGGAGGTGTTGTGGGAAAGTACTCTGCGCCATGGAAAGCATTGGGCTCCTATTCAAAGAGGGCTAGAGTTAGAAGAACACAGTTTCTAAATAGCAGTCCATCTGGAGTATCAGAGTCCCACTCACAGAGAGCAGGGAAACAGGTTAAATAGCTTCCCTCCATCTGAATGTAAGTCATTTGCTCTAACCTAAGACAGCTCATTCCAGCCTGAAGGATGGTAATTAACTCAAGGGACATATTGCCTGCACAAGTATCTAAAGAAGATTTTCTCAGACACTTAGACAGACAAAGTCTTTGATAAACTATCAGGATGGCCATTGCGTCATCCATATTGCTACCGTCTTAGAAGATTATATTTATGCGGAAGACCCCACTAAAAGGCACTGAGAGCCATCAGATGCTATGAACTTTTTATTAATGGCAAAATGATTAATTGAGATTTTGACTTACCATATATATTGATCGAGGCATGGAGAAGGCTGAGGAATGAGCTTTCTTTTTTTCTTTCATCTCAGCAAGCAGAGAAATATTCCTCTGCAACACTGCCTCTGCTGGCCATTCAGTATAATCTGCAGATGGAAAAGTCCACTGTTAGTCTTTTTTTAGAACTTGAATATTTCCAAACCAAATGCAACACTTCCAAAAAATGATTTTTATAAAGGGTCAATTAGCACTATGGCATGTCTCATATTGTGAAAATCCAAAACTCACTAAAAATTATAATCTTAATTTAGATTTCAACCTAGCAGACTTCTTTCAATCCTCTGCCTCATTTGCTGATACTCTCTACACAACCCTATCACCTATATGAGGACTTAGATAGAAAGCTCTCTTTGGCAGCCAAGAGATAGAGTACCCTTCTCACAGGAATTATTTCAGGTTATGGTACACCGTAGCAATTCAGTGATCTGATACGTTAAGGGAGGAAGGTTTATGCTACGGTTTGTGGGAATAATAAAAACAACAGATTCTAACATCTTCATTTTAGTGCATCCCTATCACTTAACCTATAGAGAACTCCAGAATGGTAAGATCAACCACTCCTTCAAACAAATGTATAAGTCTCAAATATTGTCCTAGGTCCTTTCATCTCACCACCTTAGTCTTCAGCTGGGCATCCTGTCCACATTGCTCCATTTTCTATACCATGATATAAGTATCCTATTGCGTACTAGGCAACTGATTGGCCCTCATGTCAGATGACACCCTGCTGTAGCTTTGTGATGTAATGGCACCACTTGACCAATCACCCTGGGTGACGATTACACCGGAGGACCAGACATCAGCAATTACAAACTAGGTAACTATCTGTGAATATGACTGCACAGCAAGTAAGAGGAGTAAGGGGGAAGTACAGTGCGCCATTGAAAGTATTGGGCTCCTATTTAAAGAGGGCTAGAGTTAGAAGAAGCAACTGATTGGCCCTCATGTCAGATGGCATTCTGCTGTAGCTTTGTGATGTAATGGCACCACTTGACCAATCGCCCTGGGTGACGATTACACCGGAGGACCAGACGTCACCAATTGCACACCAGGTAATTATCTGGGAATATGACTGCACAGCAAGTAGGAGGTGTTGTGGGAAAGTACTCTGCGCCATGGAAAGCATTGGGCTCCTATTCAAAGAGGGCTAGAGTTAGAAGAACACAGTTTCTAAATAGCAGTCCATCTGGAGTATCAGAGTCCCACTCACAGAGAGCAGGGAATTAGGTTAAATAGCTTCCCTCCATCTGAATGCAAGTCATTTGCTCTAACCTAAGACAGCTCATTCCAGCCTGAAGGATGTTAATTAACTCAAGGGACATATTGCCTGCACAAGTATCTAAAGAAGATTTTCTCAGACACTTAGACAGACAAAGTCTTTGATAAACTATCAGGATGGCCATTGCGTCATCCATATTGCTACCGTCTTAGAAGATTATATTTATGCGGAAGACCCCACTAAAAGGCACTGAGAGCTATCAGATGCTATGAACTTTTTATTAATGGCAAAATGATTAATTGAGATTTTGACTTACCATATATATTGATCGAGGCATGGAGAAGGCTGAGGAATGAGCTTTCTTTTTTTTTTTCATCTCAGCAAGCAGAGAAATATTCCTCTGCAACACTGCCTCTGCTGGCCATTCAGAATAATCTGCAGATGGAAAAGTCCACTGTTAGTCTTTTTTTAGAACTTGAATATTTCCAAACCAAATGCAACACTACCAAAACATGATTTTTATAAAGGGTCAATTAGCACTATGGCATGTCTCATATTGTGAAAATCCAAAACTCACTAAAAATTATAATCTTAATTTAGATTTCAACCTAGCAGACTTCTTTCAATCCTCTGCCTCATTTGCTGATACTCTCTACACAACCCTATCACCTATATGAGGACTTAGATAGAAAGCTCTCTTTGGCAGCCAAGAGATAGAGTACCCTTCTCACAGGAATTATTTCAGGTTATGGTACACCATAGCAATTCAGTGATCTGATACGTTAAGGGAGGAAGGTTTATGCTACGGTTTGTGGGAATAATAAAAACAACAGATTCTAACATCTTCATTTTAGTGCATCCCTATCACTTAACCTATAGAGAACTCCAGAATGGTAAGATCAACCACTCCTTCAAACAAATGTATAAGTCTCAAATATTGTCCTAGGTCCTTTCATCTCACCACCTTAGTCTTCAGCTGGGCATCCTGTCCACATTGCTCCATTTTCTATACCATGATATAAGTATCCTATTGCGTACTAGGCAACTGATTGGCCCTCATGTCAGATGGCATTCTGCTGTAGCTTTGTGATGTAATGGCACCACTTGACCAATCGCCCTGGGTGACGATTACACCGGAGGACCAGACGTCACCAATTACACACCAGGTAATTATCTGGGAATATGACTGCACAGCAAGTAGGAGGTGTTGTGGGAAAGTACTCTGCGCCATGGAAAGCATTGGGCTCCTATTCAAAGAGGGCTAGAGTTAGAAGAACACAGTTTCTAAATAGCAGTCCATCTGGAGTATCAGAGTCCCACTCACAGAGAGCAGGGAAACAGGTTAAATAGCTTCCCTCCATCTGAATGTAAGTCATTTGCTCTAACCTAAGACAGCTCATTCCAGCCTGAAGGATGGTAATTAACTCAAGGGACATATTGCCTGCACAAGTATCTAAAGAAGATTTTCTCAGACACTTAGACAGACAAAGTCTTTGATAAACTATCAGGATGGCCATTGCGTCATCCATATTGCTACCGTCTTAGAAGATTATATTTATGCGGAAGACCCCACTAAAAGGCACTGAGAGCTATCAGATGCTATGAACTTTTTATTAATGGCAAAATGATTAATTGAGATTTTGACTTACCATATATATTGATCGAGGCATGGAGAAGGCTGAGGAATGAGCTTTCTTTTTTTCTTTCATCTCAGCAAGCAGAGAAATATTCCTCTGCAACACTGCCTCTGCTGGCCATTCAGTATAATCTGCAGATGGAAAAGTCCACTGTTAGTCTTTTTTAGAACTTGAATATTTCCAAACCAAATGCAACACTACCAAAACATGATTTTTATAAAGGGTCAATTAGCACTATGGCATGTCTCATATTGTGAAAATCCAAAACTCACTAAAAATTATAATCTTAATTTAGATTTCAACCTAGCAGACTTCTTTCAATCCTCTGCCTCATTTGCTGATACTCTCTACACAACCCTATCACCTATATGAGGACTTAGATAGAAAGCTCTCTTTGGCAGCCAAGAGATAGAGTACCCTTCTCACAGGAATTATTTCAGGTTATGGTACACCATAGCAATTCAGTGATCTGATACGTTAAGGGAGGAAGGTTTATGCTACGGTTTGTGGGAATAATAAAAACAACAGATTCTAACATCTTCATTTTAGTGCATCCCTATCACTTAACCTATAGAGAACTCCAGAATGGTAAGATCAACCACTCCTTCAAACAAATGTATAAGTCTCAAATATTGTCCTAGGTCCTTTCATCTCACCACCTTAGTCTTCAGCTGGGCATCCTGTCCACATTGCTCCATTTTCTATACCATGATATAAGTATCCTATTGCGTACTAGGCAACTGATTGGCCCTCATGTCAGATGACACCCTGCTGTAGCTTTGTAATGTAATGGCACCACTTGACCAATCACCCTGGGTGACGATTACACCGGAGGACCAGACATCAGCAATTACAAACTAGGTAACTATCTGTGAATATGACTGCACAGCAAGTAAGAGGAGTAAGGGGGAAGTACAGTGCGCCATTGAAAGTATTGGGCTCCTATTTAAAGAGGGCTAGAGTTAGAAGAAGCAACTGATTGGCCCTCATGTCAGATGGCATTCTGCTGTAGCTTTGTGATGTAATGGCACCACTTGACCAATCGCCCTGGGTGACGATTACACCGGAGGACCAGACGTCACCAATTACACACCAGGTAATTATCTGGGAATATGACTGCACAGCAAGTAGGAGGTGTTGTGGGAAAGTACTCTGCGCCATGGAAAGCATTGGGCTCCTATTCAAAGAGGGCTAGAGTTAGAAGAACACAGTTTCTAAATAGCAGTCCATCTGGAGTATCAGAGTCCCACTCACAGAGAGCAGGGAAACAGGTTAAATAGCTTCCCTCCATCTGAATGCAAGTCATTTGCTCTAACCTAAGACAGCTCATTCCAGCCTGAAGGATGTTAATTAACTCAAGGGACATATTGCCTGCACAAGTATCTAAAGAAGATTTTCTCAGACACTTAGACAGACAAAGTCTTTGATGAACTATCAGGATGGCCATTGCGTCATCCATATTGCTACCGTCTTAGAAGATTATATTTATGCGGAAGACCCCACTAAAAGGCACTGAGAGCTATCAGATGCTATGAACTTTTTATTAATGGCAAAATGATTAATTGAGATTTTGACTTACCATATATATTGATCGAGGCATGGAGAAGGCTGAGGAATGAGCTTTCTTTTTTTTTTCATCTCAGCAAGCAGAGAAATATTCCTCTGCAACACTGCCTCTGCTGGCCATTCAGTATAATCTGCAGATGGAAAAGTCCACTGTTAGTCTTTTTTAGAACTTGAATATTTCCAAACCAAATGCAACACTACCAAAACATGATTTTTATAAAGGGTCAATTAGCACTATGGCATGTCTCATATTGTGAAAATCCAAAACTCACTAAAAATTATAATCTTAATTTAGATTTCAACCTAGCAGACTTCTTTCAATCCTCTGCCTCATTTGCTGATACTCTCTACACAACCCTATCACCTATATGAGGACTTAGATAGAAAGCTCTCTTTGGCAGCCAAGAGATAGAGTACCCTTCTCACAGGAATTATTTCAGGTTATGGTACACCAAAGCAATTCAGTGATCTGATACGTTAAGGGAGGAAGGTTTATGCTACGGTTTGTGGGAATAATAAAAACAACAGATTCTAACATCTTCATTTTAGTGCATCCCTATCACTTAACCTATAGAGAACTCCAGAATGGTAAGATCAACCACTCCTTCAAACAAATGTATAAGTCTCAAATATTGTCCTAGGTCCTTTCATCTCACCACCTTAGTCTTCAGCAGGGCATCCTGTCCACATTGCTCCATTTTCTATACCATGATATAAGTATCCTATTGCGTACTAGGCAACTGATTGGCCCTCATGTCAGATGACACCCTGCTGTAGCTTTGTAATGTAATGGCACCACTTGACCAATCACCCTGGGTGACGATTACACCGGAGGACCAGACATCAGCAATTACAAACTAGGTAACTATCTGTGAATATGACTGCACAGCAAGTAAGAGGAGTAAGGGGGAAGTACAGTGCGCCATTGAAAGTATTGGGCTCCTATTTAAAGAGGGCTAGAGTTAGAAGAAGCAACTGATTGGCCCTCATGTCAGATGGCATTCTGCTGTAGCTTTGTGATGTAATGGCACCACTTGACCAATCGCCCTGGGTGACGATTACACCGGAGGACCAGACGTCACCAATTACACACCAGGTAATTATCTGGGAATATGACTGCACAGCAAGTAGGAGGTGTTGTGGGAAAGTACTCTGCGCCATGGAAAGCATTGGGCTCCTATTCAAAGAGGGCTAGAGTTAGAAGAACACAGTTTCTAAATAGCAGTCCATCTGGAGTATCAGAGTCCCACTCACAGAGAGCAGGGAAACAGGTTAAATAGCTTCCCTCCATCTGAATGTAAGTCATTTGCTCTAACCTAAGACAGCTCATTCCAGCCTGAAGGATGGTAATTAACTCAAGGGACATATTGCCTGCACAAGTATCTAAAGAAGATTTTCTCAGACACTTAGACAGACAAAGTCTTTGATAAACTATCAGGATGGCCATTGCGTCATCCATATTGCTACCGTCTTAGAAGATTATATTTATGCGGAAGACCCCACTAAAAGGCACTGAGAGCTATCAGATGCTATGAACTTTTTATTAATGGCAAAATGATTAATTGAGATTTTGACTTACCATATATATTGATCGAGGCATGGAGAAGGCTGAGGAATGAGCTTTCTTTTTTTCTTTCATCTCAGCAAGCAGAGAAATATTCCTCTGCAACACTGCCTCTGCTGGCCATTCAGTATAATCTGCAGATGGAAAAGTCCACTGTTAGTCTTTTTTAGAACTTGAATATTTCCAAACCAAATGCAACACTACCAAAACATGATTTTTATAAAGGGTCAATTAGCACTATGGCATGTCTCATATTGTGAAAATCCAAAACTCACTAAAAATTATAATCTTAATTTAGATTTCAACCTAGCAGACTTCTTTCAATCCTCTGCCTCATTTGCTGATACTCTCTACACAACCCTATCACCTATATGAGGACTTAGATAGAAAGCTCTCTTTGGCAGCCAAGAGATAGAGTACCCTTCTCACAGGAATTATTTCAGGTTATGGTACACCATAGCAATTCAGTGATCTGATACGTTAAGGGAGGAAGGTTTATGCTACGGTTTGTGGGAATAATAAAAACAACAGATTCTAACATCTTCATTTTAGTGCATCCCTATCACTTAACCTATAGAGAACTCCAGAATGGTAAGATCAACCACTCCTTCAAACAAATGTATAAGTCTCAAATATTGTCCTAGGTCCTTTCATCTCACCACCTTAGTCTTCAGCTGGGCATCCTGTCCACATTGCTCCATTTTCTATACCATGATATAAGTATCCTATTGCGTACTAGGCAACTGATTGGCCCTCATGTCAGATGACACCCTGCTGTAGCTTTGTAATGTAATGGCACCACTTGACCAATCACCCTGGGTGACGATTACACCGGAGGACCAGACATCAGCAATTACAAACTAGGTAACTATCTGTGAATATGACTGCACAGCAAGTAAGAGGAGTAAGGGGGAAGTACAGTGCGCCATCGAAAGTATTGGGCTCCTATTTAAAGAGGGCTAGAGTTAGAAGAAGCAACTGATTGGCCCTCATGTCAGATGGCATTCTGCTGTAGCTTTGTGATGTAATGGCACCACTTGACCAATCGCCCTGGGTGACGATTACACCGGAGGACCAGACGTCACCAATTACACACCAGGTAATTATCTGGGAATATGACTGCACAGCAAGTAGGAGGTGTTGTGGGAAAGTACTCTGCGCCATGGAAAGCATTGGGCTCCTATTCAAAGAGGGCTAGAGTTAGAAGAACACAGTTTCTAAATAGCAGTCCATCTGGAGTATCAGAGTCCCACTCACAGAGAGCAGGGAAACAGGTTAAATAGCTTCCCTCCATCTGAATGTAAGTCATTTGCTCTAACCTAAGACAGCTCATTCCAGCCTGAAGGATGGTAATTAACTCAAGGGACATATTGCCTGCACAAGTATCTAAAGAAGATTTTCTCAGACACTTAGACAGACAAAGTCTTTGATAAACTATCAGGATGGCCATTGCGTCATCCATATTGCTACCGTCTTAGAAGATTATATTTATGCGGAAGACCCCACTAAAAGGCACTGAGAGCTATCAGATGCTATGAACTTTTTATTAATGGCAAAATGATTAATTGAGATTTTGACTTACCATATATATTGATCGAGGCATGGAGAAGGCTGAGGAATGAGCTTTCTTTTTTTCTTTCATCTCAGCAAGCAGAGAAATATTCCTCTGCAACACTGCCTCTGCTGGCCATTCAGTATAATCTGCAGATGGAAAAGTCCACTGTTAGTCTTTTTTTAGAACTTGAATATTTCCAAACCAAATGCAACACTTCCAAAAAATGATTTTTATAAAGGGTCAATTAGCACTATGGCATGTCTCATATTGTGAAAATCCAAAACTCACTAAAAATTATAATCTTAATTTAGATTTCAACCTAGCAGACTTCTTTCAATCCTCTGCCTCATTTGCTGATACTCTCTACACAACCCTATCACTTATATGAGGACTTAGATAGAAAGCTCTCTTTGGCAGCCAAGAGATAGAGTACCCTTCTCACAGGAATTATTTCAGGTTATGGTACACCGTAGCAATTCAGTGATCTGATACGTTAAGGGAGGAAGGTTTATGCTACGGTTTGTGGGAATAATAAAAACAACAGATTCTAACATCTTCATTTTAGTGCATCCCTATCACTTAACCTATAGAGAACTCCAGAATGGTAAGATCAACCACTCCTTCAAACAAATGTATAAGTCTCAAATATTGTCCTAGGTCCTTTCATCTCACCACCTTAGTCTTCAGCTGGGCATCCTGTCCACATTGCTCCATTTTCTATACCATGATATAAGTATCCTATTGCGTACTAGGCAACTGATTGGCCCTCATGTCAGATGACACCCTGCTGTAGCTTTGTGATGTAATGGCACCACTTGACCAATCACCCTGGGTGACGATTACACCGGAGGACCAGACATCAGCAATTACAAACTAGGTAACTATCTGTGAATATGACTGCACAGCAAGTAAGAGGAGTAAGGGGGAAGTACAGTGCGCCATTGAAAGTATTGGGCTCCTATTTAAAGAGGGCTAGAGTTAGAAGAAGCAACTGATTGGCCCTCATGTCAGATGGCATTCTGCTGTAGCTTTGTGATGTAATGGCACCACTTGACCAATCGCCCTGGGTGACGATTACACCGGAGGACCAGACGTCACCAATTGCACACCAGGTAATTATCTGGGAATATGACTGCACAGCAAGTAGGAGGTGTTGTGGGAAAGTACTCTGCGCCATGGAAAGCATTGGGCTCCTATTCAAAGAGGGCTAGAGTTAGAAGAACACAGTTTCTAAATAGCAGTCCATCTGGAGTATCAGAGTCCCACTCACAGAGAGCAGGGAATTAGGTTAAATAGCTTCCCTCCATCTGAATGCAAGTCATTTGCTCTAACCTAAGACAGCTCATTCCAGCCTGAAGGATGTTAATTAACTCAAGGGACATATTGCCTGCACAAGTATCTAAAGAAGATTTTCTCAGACACTTAGACAGACAAAGTCTTTGATAAACTATCAGGATGGCCATTGCGTCATCCATATTGCTACCGTCTTAGAAGATTATATTTATGCGGAAGACCCCACTAAAAGGCACTGAGAGCTATCAGATGCTATGAACTTTTTATTAATGGCAAAATGATTAATTGAGATTTTGACTTACCATATATATTGATCGAGGCATGGAGAAGGCTGAGGAATGAGCTTTCTTTTTTTTTTTCATCTCAGCAAGCAGAGAAATATTCCTCTGCAACACTGCCTCTGCTGGCCATTCAGAATAATCTGCAGATGGAAAAGTCCACTGTTAGTCTTTTTTTAGAACTTGATTATTTCCAAACCAAATGCAACACTACCAAAACATGATTTTTATAAAGGGTCAATTAGCACTATGGCATGTCTCATATTGTGAAAATCCAAAACTCACTAAAAATTATAATCTTAATTTAGATTTCAACCTAGCAGACTTCTTTCAATCCTCTGCCTCATTTGCTGATACTCTCTACACAACCCTATCACCTATATGAGGACTTAGATAGAAAGCTCTCTTTGGCAGCCAAGAGATAGAGTACCCTTCTCACAGGAATTATTTCAGGTTATGGTACACCATAGCAATTCAGTGATCTGATACGTTAAGGGAGGAAGGTTTATGCTACGGTTTGTGGGAATAATAAAAACAACAGATTCTAACATCTTCATTTTAGTGCATCCCTATCACTTAACCTATAGAGAACTCCAGAATGGTAAGATCAACCACTCCTTCAAACAAATGTATAAGTCTCAAATATTGTCCTAGGTCCTTTCATCTCACCACCTTAGTCTTCAGCTGGGCATCCTGTCCACATTGCTCCATTTTCTATACCATGATATAAGTATCCTATTGCGTACTAGGCAACTGATTGGCCCTCATGTCAGATGGCATTCTGCTGTAGCTTTGTGATGTAATGGCACCACTTGACCAATCGCCCTGGGTGACGATTACACCGGAGGACCAGACGTCACCAATTACACACCAGGTAATTATCTGGGAATATGACTGCACAGCAAGTAGGAGGTGTTGTGGGAAAGTACTCTGCGCCATGGAAAGCATTGGGCTCCTATTCAAAGAGGGCTAGAGTTAGAAGAACACAGTTTCTAAATAGCAGTCCATCTGGAGTATCAGAGTCCCACTCACAGAGAGCAGGGAAACAGGTTAAATAGCTTCCCTCCATCTGAATGTAAGTCATTTGCTCTAACCTAAGACAGCTCATTCCAGCCTGAAGGATGGTAATTAACTCAAGGGACATATTGCCTGCACAAGTATCTAAAGAAGATTTTCTCAGACACTTAGACAGACAAAGTCTTTGATAAACTATCAGGATGGCCATTGCGTCATCCATATTGCTACCGTCTTAGAAGATTATATTTATGCGGAAGACCCCACTAAAAGGCACTGAGAGCTATCAGATGCTATGAACTTTTTATTAATGGCAAAATGATTAATTGAGATTTTGACTTACCATATATATTGATCGAGGCATGGAGAAGGCTGAGGAATGAGCTTTCTTTTTTTCTTTCATCTCAGCAAGCAGAGAAATATTCCTCTGCAACACTGCCTCTGCTGGCCATTCAGTATAATCTGCAGATGGAAAAGTCCACTGTTAGTCTTTTTTAGAACTTGAATATTTCCAAACCAAATGCAACACTACCAAAACATGATTTTTATAAAGGGTCAATTAGCACTATGGCATGTCTCATATTGTGAAAATCCAAAACTCACTAAAAATTATAATCTTAATTTAGATTTCAACCTAGCAGACTTCTTTCAATCCTCTGCCTCATTTGCTGATACTCTCTACACAACCCTATCACCTATATGAGGACTTAGATAGAAAGCTCTCTTTGGCAGCCAAGAGATAGAGTACCCTTCTCACAGGAATTATTTCAGGTTATGGTACACCATAGCAATTCAGTGATCTGATACGTTAAGGGAGGAAGGTTTATGCTACGGTTTGTGGGAATAATAAAAACAACAGATTCTAACATCTTCATTTTAGTGCATCCCTATCACTTAACCTATAGAGAACTCCAGAATGGTAAGATCAACCACTCCTTCAAACAAATGTATAAGTCTCAAATATTGTCCTAGGTCCTTTCATCTCACCACCTTAGTCTTCAGCTGGGCATCCTGTCCACATTGCTCCATTTTCTATACCATGATATAAGTATCCTATTGCGTACTAGGCAACTGATTGGCCCTCATGTCAGATGACACCCTGCTGTAGCTTTGTAATGTAATGGCACCACTTGACCAATCACCCTGGGTGACGATTACACCGGAGGACCAGACATCAGCAATTACAAACTAGGTAACTATCTGTGAATATGACTGCACAGCAAGTAAGAGGAGTAAGGGGGAAGTACAGTGCGCCATCGAAAGTATTGGGCTCCTATTTAAAGAGGGCTAGAGTTAGAAGAAGCAACTGATTGGCCCTCATGTCAGATGGCATTCTGCTGTAGCTTTGTGATGTAATGGCACCACTTGACCAATCGCCCTGGGTGACGATTACACCGGAGGACCAGACGTCACCAATTACACACCAGGTAATTATCTGGGAATATGACTGCACAGCAAGTAGGAGGTGTTGTGGGAAAGTACTCTGCGCCATGGAAAGCATTGGGCTCCTATTCAAAGAGGGCTAGAGTTAGAAGAACACAGTTTCTAAATAGCAGTCCATCTGGAGTATCAGAGTCCCACTCACAGAGAGCAGGGAAACAGGTTAAATAGCTTCCCTCCATCTGAATGTAAGTCATTTGCTCTAACCTAAGACAGCTCATTCCAGCCTGAAGGATGGTAATTAACTCAAGGGACATATTGCCTGCACAAGTATCTAAAGAAGATTTTCTCAGACACTTAGACAGACAAAGTCTTTGATAAACTATCAGGATGGCCATTGCGTCATCCATATTGCTACCGTCTTAGAAGATTATATTTATGCGGAAGACCCCACTAAAAGGCACTGAGAGCTATCAGATGCTATGAACTTTTTATTAATGGCAAAATGATTAATTGAGATTTTGACTTACCATATATATTGATCGAGGCATGGAGAAGGCTGAGGAATGAGCTTTCTTTTTTTCTTTCATCTCAGCAAGCAGAGAAATATTCCTCTGCAACACTGCCTCTGCTGGCCATTCAGTATAATCTGCAGATGGAAAAGTCCACTGTTAGTCTTTTTTTAGAACTTGAATATTTCCAAACCAAATGCAACACTTCCAAAAAATGATTTTTATAAAGGGTCAATTAGCACTATGGCATGTCTCATATTGTGAAAATCCAAAACTCACTAAAAATTATAATCTTAATTTAGATTTCAACCTAGCAGACTTCTTTCAATCCTCTGCCTCATTTGCTGATACTCTCTACACAACCCTATCACCTATATGAGGACTTAGATAGAAAGCTCTCTTTGGCAGCCAAGAGATAGAGTACCCTTCTCACAGGAATTATTTCAGGTTATGGTACACCGTAGCAATTCAGTGATCTGATACGTTAAGGGAGGAAGGTTTATGCTACGGTTTGTGGGAATAATAAAAACAACAGATTCTAACATCTTCATTTTAGTGCATCCCTATCACTTAACCTATAGAGAACTCCAGAATGGTAAGATCAACCACTCCTTCAAACAAATGTATAAGTCTCAAATATTGTCCTAGGTCCTTTCATCTCACCACCTTAGTCTTCAGCTGGGCATCCTGTCCACATTGCTCCATTTTCTATACCATGATATAAGTATCCTATTGCGTACTAGGCAACTGATTGGCCCTCATGTCAGATGACACCCTGCTGTAGCTTTGTAATGTAATGGCACCACTTGACCAATCACCCTGGGTGACGATTACACCGGAGGACCAGACATCAGCAATTACAAACTAGGTAACTATCTGTGAATATGACTGCACAGCAAGTAAGAGGAGTAAGGGGGAAGTACAGTGCGCCATCGAAAGTATTGGGCTCCTATTTAAAGAGGGCTAGAGTTAGAAGAAGCAACTGATTGGCCCTCATGTCAGATGGCATTCTGCTGTAGCTTTGTGATGTAATGGCACCACTTGACCAATCGCCCTGGGTGACGATTACACCGGAGGACCAGACGTCACCAATTACACACCAGGTAATTATCTGGGAATATGACTGCACAGCAAGTAGGAGGTGTTGTGGGAAAGTACTCTGCGCCATGGAAAGCATTGGGCTCCTATTCAAAGAGGGCTAGAGTTAGAAGAACACAGTTTCTAAATAGCAGTCCATCTGGAGTATCAGAGTCCCACTCACAGAGAGCAGGGAAACAGGTTAAATAGCTTCCCTCCATCTGAATGTAAGTCATTTGCTCTAACCTAAGACAGCTCATTCCAGCCTGAAGGATGGTAATTAACTCAAGGGACATATTGCCTGCACAAGTATCTAAAGAAGATTTTCTCAGACACTTAGACAGACAAAGTCTTTGATAAACTATCAGGATGGCCATTGCGTCATCCATATTGCTACCGTCTTAGAAGATTATATTTATGCGGAAGACCCCACTAAAAGGCACTGAGAGCTATCAGATGCTATGAACTTTTTATTAATGGCAAAATGATTAATTGAGATTTTGACTTACCATATATATTGATCGAGGCATGGAGAAGGCTGAGGAATGAGCTTTCTTTTTTTTTTCATCTCAGCAAGCAGAGAAATATTCCTCTGCAACACTGCCTCTGCTGGCCATTCAGTATAATCTGCAGATGGAAAAGTCCACTGTTAGTCTTTTTTAGAACTTGAATATTTCCAAACCAAATGCAACACTACCAAAACATGATTTTTATAAAGGGTCAATTAGCACTATGGCATGTCTCATATTGTGAAAATCCAAAACTCACTAAAAATTATAATCTTAATTTAGATTTCAACCTAGCAGACTTCTTTCAATCCTCTGCCTCATTTGCTGATACTCTCTACACAACCCTATCACCTATATGAGGACTTAGATAGAAAGCTCTCTTTGGCAGCCAAGAGATAGAGTACCCTTCTCACAGGAATTATTTCAGGTTATGGTACACCGTAGCAATTCAGTGATCTGATACGTTAAGGGAGGAAGGTTTATGCTACGGTTTGTGGGAATAATAAAAACAACAGATTCTAACATCTTCATTTTAGTGCATCCCTATCACTTAACCTATAGAGAACTCCAGAATGGTAAGATCAACCACTCCTTCAAACAAATGTATAAGTCTCAAATATTGTCCTAGGTCCTTTCATCTCACCACCTTAGTCTTCAGCTGGGCATCCTGTCCACATTGCTCCATTTTCTATACCATGATATAAGTATCCTATTGCGTACTAGGCAACTGATTGGCCCTCATGTCAGATGACACCCTGCTGTAGCTTTGTGATGTAATGGCACCACTTGACCAATCACCCTGGGTGACGATTACACCGGAGGACCAGACATCAGCAATTACAAACTAGGTAACTATCTGTGAATATGACTGCACAGCAAGTAAGAGGAGTAAGGGGGAAGTACAGTGCGCCATTGAAAGTATTGGGCTCCTATTTAAAGAGGGCTAGAGTTAGAAGAAGCAACTGATTGGCCCTCATGTCAGATGGCATTCTGCTGTAGCTTTGTGATGTAATGGCACCACTTGACCAATCGCCCTGGGTGACGATTACACCGGAGGACCAGACGTCACCAATTGCACACCAGGTAATTATCTGGGAATATGACTGCACAGCAAGTAGGAGGTGTTGTGGGAAAGTACTCTGCGCCATGGAAAGCATTGGGCTCCTATTCAAAGAGGGCTAGAGTTAGAAGAACACAGTTTCTAAATAGCAGTCCATCTGGAGTATCAGAGTCCCACTCACAGAGAGCAGGGAATTAGGTTAAATAGCTTCCCTCCATCTGAATGCAAGTCATTTGCTCTAACCTAAGACAGCTCATTCCAGCCTGAAGGATGTTAATTAACTCAAGGGACATATTGCCTGCACAAGTATCTAAAGAAGATTTTCTCAGACACTTAGACAGACAAAGTCTTTGATAAACTATCAGGATGGCCATTGCGTCATCCATATTGCTACCGTCTTAGAAGATTATATTTATGCGGAAGACCCCACTAAAAGGCACTGAGAGCTATCAGATGCTATGAACTTTTTATTAATGGCAAAATGATTAATTGAGATTTTGACTTACCATATATATTGATCGAGGCATGGAGAAGGCTGAGGAATGAGCTTTCTTTTTTTTTTTCATCTCAGCAAGCAGAGAAATATTCCTCTGCAACACTGCCTCTGCTGGCCATTCAGAATAATCTGCAGATGGAAAAGTCCACTGTTAGTCTTTTTTTAGAACTTGAATATTTCCAAACCAAATGCAACACTACCAAAACATGATTTTTATAAAGGGTCAATTAGCACTATGGCATGTCTCATATTGTGAAAATCCAAAACTCACTAAAAATTATAATCTTAATTTAGATTTCAACCTAGCAGACTTCTTTCAATCCTCTGCCTCATTTGCTGATACTCTCTACACAACCCTATCACCTATATGAGGACTTAGATAGAAAGCTCTCTTTGGCAGCCAAGAGATAGAGTACCCTTCTCACAGGAATTATTTCAGGTTATGGTACACCATAGCAATTCAGTGATCTGATACGTTAAGGGAGGAAGGTTTATGCTACGGTTTGTGGGAATAATAAAAACAACAGATTCTAACATCTTCATTTTAGTGCATCCCTATCACTTAACCTATAGAGAACTCCAGAATGGTAAGATCAACCACTCCTTCAAACAAATGTATAAGTCTCAAATATTGTCCTAGGTCCTTTCATCTCACCACCTTAGTCTTCAGCTGGGCATCCTGTCCACATTGCTCCATTTTCTATACCATGATATAAGTATCCTATTGCGTACTAGGCAACTGATTGGCCCTCATGTCAGATGGCATTCTGCTGTAGCTTTGTGATGTAATGGCACCACTTGACCAATCGCCCTGGGTGACGATTACACCGGAGGACCAGACGTCACCAATTACACACCAGGTAATTATCTGGGAATATGACTGCACAGCAAGTAGGAGGTGTTGTGGGAAAGTACTCTGCGCCATGGAAAGCATTGGGCTCCTATTCAAAGAGGGCTAGAGTTAGAAGAACACAGTTTCTAAATAGCAGTCCATCTGGAGTATCAGAGTCCCACTCACAGAGAGCAGGGAAACAGGTTAAATAGCTTCCCTCCATCTGAATGTAAGTCATTTGCTCTAACCTAAGACAGCTCATTCCAGCCTGAAGGATGGTAATTAACTCAAGGGACATATTGCCTGCACAAGTATCTAAAGAAGATTTTCTCAGACACTTAGACAGACAAAGTCTTTGATAAACTATCAGGATGGCCATTGCGTCATCCATATTGCTACCGTCTTAGAAGATTATATTTATGCGGAAGACCCCACTAAAAGGCACTGAGAGCTATCAGATGCTATGAACTTTTTATTAATGGCAAAATGATTAATTGAGATTTTGACTTACCATATATATTGATCGAGGCATGGAGAAGGCTGAGGAATGAGCTTTCTTTTTTTCTTTCATCTCAGCAAGCAGAGAAATATTCCTCTGCAACACTGCCTCTGCTGGCCATTCAGTATAATCTGCAGATGGAAAAGTCCACTGTTAGTCTTTTTTAGAACTTGAATATTTCCAAACCAAATGCAACACTACCAAAACATGATTTTTATAAAGGGTCAATTAGCACTATGGCATGTCTCATATTGTGAAAATCCAAAACTCACTAAAAATTATAATCTTAATTTAGATTTCAACCTAGCAGACTTCTTTCAATCCTCTGCCTCATTTGCTGATACTCTCTACACAACCCTATCACCTATATGAGGACTTAGATAGAAAGCTCTCTTTGGCAGCCAAGAGATAGAGTACCCTTCTCACAGGAATTATTTCAGGTTATGGTACACCATAGCAATTCAGTGATCTGATACGTTAAGGGAGGAAGGTTTATGCTACGGTTTGTGGGAATAATAAAAACAACAGATTCTAACATCTTCATTTTAGTGCATCCCTATCACTTAACCTATAGAGAACTCCAGAATGGTAAGATCAACCACTCCTTCAAACAAATGTATAAGTCTCAAATATTGTCCTAGGTCCTTTCATCTCACCACCTTAGTCTTCAGCTGGGCATCCTGTCCACATTGCTCCATTTTCTATACCATGATATAAGTATCCTATTGCGTACTAGGCAACTGATTGGCCCTCATGTCAGATGACACCCTGCTGTAGCTTTGTAATGTAATGGCACCACTTGACCAATCACCCTGGGTGACGATTACACCGGAGGACCAGACATCAGCAATTACAAACTAGGTAACTATCTGTGAATATGACTGCACAGCAAGTAAGAGGAGTAAGGGGGAAGTACAGTGCGCCATCAAAAGTATTGGGCTCCTATTTAAAGAGGGCTAGAGTTAGAAGAAGCAACTGATTGGCCCTCATGTCAGATGGCATTCTGCTGTAGCTTTGTGATGTAATGGCACCACTTGACCAATCGCCCTGGGTGACGATTACACCGGAGGACCAGACGTCACCAATTACACACCAGGTAATTATCTGGGAATATGACTGCACAGCAAGTAGGAGGTGTTGTGGGAAAGTACTCTGCGCCATGGAAAGCATTGGGCTCCTATTCAAAGAGGGCTAGAGTTAGAAGAACACAGTTTCTAAATAGCAGTCCATCTGGAGTATCAGAGTCCCACTCACAGAGAGCAGGGAAACAGGTTAAATAGCTTCCCTCCATCTGAATGTAAGTCATTTGCTCTAACCTAAGACAGCTCATTCCAGCCTGAAGGATGGTAATTAACTCAAGGGACATATTGCCTGCACAAGTATCTAAAGAAGATTTTCTCAGACACTTAGACAGACAAAGTCTTTGATAAACTATCAGGATGGCCATTGCGTCATCCATATTGCTACCGTCTTAGAAGATTATATTTATGCGGAAGACCCCACTAAAAGGCACTGAGAGCTATCAGATGCTATGAACTTTTTATTAATGGCAAAATGATTAATTGAGATTTTGACTTACCATATATATTGATCGAGGCATGGAGAAGGCTGAGGAATGAGCTTTCTTTTTTTCTTTCATCTCAGCAAGCAGAGAAATATTCCTCTGCAACACTGCCTCTGCTGGCCATTCAGTATAATCTGCAGATGGAAAAGTCCACTGTTAGTCTTTTTTAGAACTTGAATATTTCCAAACCAAATGCAACACTACCAAAACATGATTTTTATAAAGGGTCAATTAGCACTATGGCATGTCTCATATTGTGAAAATCCAAAACTCACTAAAAATTATAATCTTAATTTAGATTTCAACCTAGCAGACTTCTTTCAATCCTCTGCCTCATTTGCTGATACTCTCTACACAACCCTATCACCTATATGAGGACTTAGATAGAAAGCTCTCTTTGGCAGCCAAGAGATAGAGTACCCTTCTCACAGGAATTATTTCAGGTTATGGTACACCATAGCAATTCAGTGATCTGATACGTTAAGGGAGGAAGGTTTATGCTACGGTTTGTGGGAATAATAAAAACAACAGATTCTAACATCTTCATTTTAGTGCATCCCTATCACTTAACCTATAGAGAACTCCAGAATGGTAAGATCAACCACTCCTTCAAACAAATGTATAAGTCTCAAATATTGTCCTAGGTCCTTTCATCTCACCACCTTAGTCTTCAGCTGGGCATCCTGTCCACATTGCTCCATTTTCTATACCATGATATAAGTATCCTATTGCGTACTAGGCAACTGATTGGCCCTCATGTCAGATGACACCCTGCTGTAGCTTTGTAATGTAATGGCACCACTTGACCAATCACCCTGGGTGACGATTACACCGGAGGACCAGACATCAGCAATTACAAACTAGGTAACTATCTGTGAATATGACTGCACAGCAAGTAAGAGGAGTAAGGGGGAAGTACAGTGCGCCATCGAAAGTATTGGGCTCCTATTTAAAGAGGGCTAGAGTTAGAAGAAGCAACTGATTGGCCCTCATGTCAGATGGCATTCTGCTGTAGCTTTGTGATGTAATGGCACCACTTGACCAATCGCCCTGGGTGACGATTACACCGGAGGACCAGACGTCACCAATTACACACCAGGTAATTATCTGGGAATATGACTGCACAGCAAGTAGGAGGTGTTGTGGGAAAGTACTCTGCGCCATGGAAAGCATTGGGCTCCTATTCAAAGAGGGCTAGAGTTAGAAGAACACAGTTTCTAAATAGCAGTCCATCTGGAGTATCAGAGTCCCACTCACAGAGAGCAGGGAAACAGGTTAAATAGCTTCCCTCCATCTGAATGTAAGTCATTTGCTCTAACCTAAGACAGCTCATTCCAGCCTGAAGGATGGTAATTAACTCAAGGGACATATTGCCTGCACAAGTATCTAAAGAAGATTTTCTCAGACACTTAGACAGACAAAGTCTTTGATAAACTATCAGGATGGCCATTGCGTCATCCATATTGCTACCGTCTTAGAAGATTATATTTATGCGGAAGACCCCACTAAAAGGCACTGAGAGCTATCAGATGCTATGAACTTTTTATTAATGGCAAAATGATTAATTGAGATTTTGACTTACCATATATATTGATCGAGGCATGGAGAAGGCTGAGGAATGAGCTTTCTTTTTTTCTTTCATCTCAGCAAGCAGAGAAATATTCCTCTGCAACACTGCCTCTGCTGGCCATTCAGTATAATCTGCAGATGGAAAAGTCCACTGTTAGTCTTTTTTAGAACTTGAATATTTCCAAACCAAATGCAACACTACCAAAACATGATTTTTATAAAGGGTCAATTAGCACTATGGCATGTCTCATATTGTGAAAATCCAAAACTCACTAAAAATTATAATCTTAATTTAGATTTCAACCTAGCAGACTTCTTTCAATCCTCTGCCTCATTTGCTGATACTCTCTACACAACCCTATCACCTATATGAGGACTTAGATAGAAAGCTCTCTTTGGCAGCCAAGAGATAGAGTACCCTTCTCACAGGAATTATTTCAGGTTATGGTACACCATAGCAATTCAGTGATCTGATACGTTAAGGGAGGAAGGTTTATGCTACGGTTTGTGGGAATAATAAAAACAACAGATTCTAACATCTTCATTTTAGTGCATCCCTATCACTTAACCTATAGAGAACTCCAGAATGGTAAGATCAACCACTCCTTCAAACAAATGTATAAGTCTCAAATATTGTCCTAGGTCCTTTCATCTCACCACCTTAGTCTTCAGCTGGGCATCCTGTCCACATTGCTCCATTTTCTATACCATGATATAAGTATCCTATTGCGTACTAGGCAACTGATTGGCCCTCATGTCAGATGACACCCTGCTGTAGCTTTGTAATGTAATGGCACCACTTGACCAATCACCCTGGGTGACGATTACACCGGAGGACCAGACATCAGCAATTACAAACTAGGTAACTATCTGTGAATATGACTGCACAGCAAGTAAGAGGAGTAAGGGGGAAGTACAGTGCGCCATCGAAAGTATTGGGCTCCTATTTAAAGAGGGCTAGAGTTAGAAGAAGCAACTGATTGGCCCTCATGTCAGATGGCATTCTGCTGTAGCTTTGTGATGTAATGGCACCACTTGACCAATCGCCCTGGGTGACGATTACACCGGAGGACCAGACGTCACCAATTACACACCAGGTAATTATCTGGGAATATGACTGCACAGCAAGTAGGAGGTGTTGTGGGAAAGTACTCTGCGCCATGGAAAGCATTGGGCTCCTATTCAAAGAGGGCTAGAGTTAGAAGAACACAGTTTCTAAATAGCAGTCCATCTGGAGTATCAGAGTCCCACTCACAGAGAGCAGGGAAACAGGTTAAATAGCTTCCCTCCATCTGAATGTAAGTCATTTGCTCTAACCTAAGACAGCTCATTCCAGCCTGAAGGATGGTAATTAACTCAAGGGACATATTGCCTGCACAAGTATCTAAAGAAGATTTTCTCAGACACTTAGACAGACAAAGTCTTTGATAAACTATCAGGATGGCCATTGCGTCATCCATATTGCTACCGTCTTAGAAGATTATATTTATGCGGAAGACCCCACTAAAAGGCACTGAGAGCTATCAGATGCTATGAACTTTTTATTAATGGCAAAATGATTAATTGAGATTTTGACTTACCATATATATTGATCGAGGCATGGAGAAGGCTGAGGAATGAGCTTTCTTTTTTTCTTTCATCTCAGCAAGCAGAGAAATATTCCTCTGCAACACTGCCTCTGCTGGCCATTCAGTATAATCTGCAGATGGAAAAGTCCACTGTTAGTCTTTTTTTAGAACTTGAATATTTCCAAACCAAATGCAACACTTCCAAAAAATGATTTTTATAAAGGGTCAATTAGCACTATGGCATGTCTCATATTGTGAAAATCCAAAACTCACTAAAAATTATAATCTTAATTTAGATTTCAACCTAGCAGACTTCTTTCAATCCTCTGCCTCATTTGCTGATACTCTCTACACAACCCTATCACCTATATGAGGACTTAGATAGAAAGCTCTCTTTGGCAGCCAAGAGATAGAGTACCCTTCTCACAGGAATTATTTCAGGTTATGGTACACCGTAGCAATTCAGTGATCTGATACGTTAAGGGAGGAAGGTTTATGCTACGGTTTGTGGGAATAATAAAAACAACAGATTCTAACATCTTCATTTTAGTGCATCCCTATCACTTAACCTATAGAGAACTCCAGAATGGTAAGATCAACCACTCCTTCAAACAAATGTATAAGTCTCAAATATTGTCCTAGGTCCTTTCATCTCACCACCTTAGTCTTCAGCTGGGCATCCTGTCCACATTGCTCCATTTTCTATACCATGATATAAGTATCCTATTGCGTACTAGGCAACTGATTGGCCCTCATGTCAGATGACACCCTGCTGTAGCTTTGTGATGTAATGGCACCACTTGACCAATCACCCTGGGTGACGATTACACCGGAGGACCAGACATCAGCAATTACAAACTAGGTAACTATCTGTGAATATGACTGCACAGCAAGTAAGAGGAGTAAGGGGGAAGTACAGTGCGCCATTGAAAGTATTGGGCTCCTATTTAAAGAGGGCTAGAGTTAGAAGAAGCAACTGATTGGCCCTCATGTCAGATGGCATTCTGCTGTAGCTTTGTGATGTAATGGCACCACTTGACCAATCGCCCTGGGTGACGATTACACCGGAGGACCAGACGTCACCAATTGCACACCAGGTAATTATCTGGGAATATGACTGCACAGCAAGTAGGAGGTGTTGTGGGAAAGTACTCTGCGCCATGGAAAGCATTGGGCTCCTATTCAAAGAGGGCTAGAGTTAGAAGAACACAGTTTCTAAATAGCAGTCCATCTGGAGTATCAGAGTCCCACTCACAGAGAGCAGGGAATTAGGTTAAATAGCTTCCCTCCATCTGAATGCAAGTCATTTGCTCTAACCTAAGACAGCTCATTCCAGCCTGAAGGATGTTAATTAACTCAAGGGACATATTGCCTGCACAAGTATCTAAAGAAGATTTTCTCAGACACTTAGACAGACAAAGTCTTTGATAAACTATCAGGATGGCCATTGCGTCATCCATATTGCTACCGTCTTAGAAGATTATATTTATGCGGAAGACCCCACTAAAAGGCACTGAGAGCTATCAGATGCTATGAACTTTTTATTAATGGCAAAATGATTAATTGAGATTTTGACTTACCATATATATTGATCGAGGCATGGAGAAGGCTGAGGAATGAGCTTTCTTTTTTTTTTTCATCTCAGCAAGCAGAGAAATATTCCTCTGCAACACTGCCTCTGCTGGCCATTCAGAATAATCTGCAGATGGAAAAGTCCACTGTTAGTCTTTTTTTAGAACTTGAATATTTCCAAACCAAATGCAACACTACCAAAACATGATTTTTATAAAGGGTCAATTAGCACTATGGCATGTCTCATATTGTGAAAATCCAAAACTCACTAAAAATTATAATCTTAATTTAGATTTCAACCTAGCAGACTTCTTTCAATCCTCTGCCTCATTTGCTGATACTCTCTACACAACCCTATCACCTATATGAGGACTTAGATAGAAAGCTCTCTTTGGCAGCCAAGAGATAGAGTACCCTTCTCACAGGAATTATTTCAGGTTATGGTACACCATAGCAATTCAGTGATCTGATACGTTAAGGGAGGAAGGTTTATGCTACGGTTTGTGGGAATAATAAAAACAACAGATTCTAACATCTTCATTTTAGTGCATCCCTATCACTTAACCTATAGAGAACTCCAGAATGGTAAGATCAACCACTCCTTCAAACAAATGTATAAGTCTCAAATATTGTCCTAGGTCCTTTCATCTCACCACCTTAGTCTTCAGCTGGGCATCCTGTCCACATTGCTCCATTTTCTATACCATGATATAAGTATCCTATTGCGTACTAGGCAACTGATTGGCCCTCATGTCAGATGACACCCTGCTGTAGCTTTGTAATGTAATGGCACCACTTGACCAATCACCCTGGGTGACGATTACACCGGAGGACCAGACATCAGCAATTACAAACTAGGTAACTATCTGTGAATATGACTGCACAGCAAGTAAGAGGAGTAAGGGGGAAGTACAGTGCGCCATTGAAAGTATTGGGCTCCTATTTAAAGAGGGCTAGAGTTAGAAGAAGCAACTGATTGGCCCTCATGTCAGATGGCATTCTGCTGTAGCTTTGTGATGTAATGGCACCACTTGACCAATCGCCCTGGGTGACGATTACACCGGAGGACCAGACGTCACCAATTACACACCAGGTAATTATCTGGGAATATGACTGCACAGCAAGTAGGAGGTGTTGTGGGAAAGTACTCTGCGCCATGGAAAGCATTGGGCTCCTATTCAAAGAGGGCTAGAGTTAGAAGAACACAGTTTCTAAATAGCAGTCCATCTGGAGTATCAGAGTCCCACTCACAGAGAGCAGGGAAACAGGTTAAATAGCTTCCCTCCATCTGAATGTAAGTCATTTGCTCTAACCTAAGACAGCTCATTCCAGCCTGAAGGATGGTAATTAACTCAAGGGACATATTGCCTGCACAAGTATCTAAAGAAGATTTTCTCAGACACTTAGACAGACAAAGTCTTTGATAAACTATCAGGATGGCCATTGCGTCATCCATATTGCTACCGTCTTAGAAGATTATATTTATGCGGAAGACCCCACTAAAAGGCACTGAGAGCTATCAGATGCTATGAACTTTTTATTAATGGCAAAATGATTAATTGAGATTTTGACTTACCATATATATTGATCGAGGCATGGAGAAGGCTGAGGAATGAGCTTTCTTTTTTTCTTTCATCTCAGCAAGCAGAGAAATATTCCTCTGCAACACTGCCTCTGCTGGCCATTCAGTATAATCTGCAGATGGAAAAGTCCACTGTTAGTCTTTTTTTAGAACTTGAATATTTCCAAACCAAATGCAACACTACCAAAACATGATTTTTATAAAGGGTCAATTAGCACTATGGCATGTCTCATATTGTGAAAATCCAAAACTCACTAAAAATTATAATCTTAATTTAGATTTCAACCTAGCAGACTTCTTTCAATCCTCTGCCTCATTTGCTGATACTCTCTACACAACCCTATCACCTATATGAGGACTTAGATAGAAAGCTCTCTTTGGCAGCCAAGAGATAGAGTACCCTTCTCACAGGAATTATTTCAGGTTATGGTACACCATAGCAATTCAGTGATCTGATACGTTAAGGGAGGAAGGTTTATGCTACGGTTTGTGGGAATAATAAAAACAACAGATTCTAACATCTTCATTTTAGTGCATCCCTATCACTTAACCTATAGAGAACTCCAGAATGTTAAGATCAACCACTCCTTCAAACAAATGTATAAGTCTCAAATATTGTCCTAGGTCCTTTCATCTCACCACCTTAGTCTTCAGCTGGGCATCCTGTCCACATTGCTCCATTTTCTATACCATGATATAAGTATCCTATTGCGTACTAGGCAACTGATTGGCCCTCATGTCAGATGGCATTCTGCTGTAGCTTTGTGATGTAATGGCACCACTTGACCAATCGCCCTGGGTGACGATTACACCGGAGGACCAGACGTCACCAATTACACACCAGGTAATTATCTGGGAATATGACTGCACAGCAAGTAGGAGGTGTTGTGGGAAAGTACTCTGCGCCATGGAAAGCATTGGGCTCCTATTCAAAGAGGGCTAGAGTTAGAAGAACACAGTTTCTAAATAGCAGTCCATCTGGAGTATCAGAGTCCCACTCACAGAGAGCAGGGAAACAGGTTAAATAGCTTCCCTCCATCTGAATGTAAGTCATTTGCTCTAACCTAAGACAGCTCATTCCAGCCTGAAGGATGGTAATTAACTCAAGGGACATATTGCCTGCACAAGTATCTAAAGAAGATTTTCTCAGACACTTAGACAGACAAAGTCTTTGATAAACTATCAGGATGGCCATTGCGTCATCCATATTGCTACCGTCTTAGAAGATTATATTTATGCGGAAGACCCCACTAAAAGGCACTGAGAGCTATCAGATGCTATGAACTTTTTATTAATGGCAAAATGATTAATTGAGATTTTGACTTACCATATATATTGATCGAGGCATGGAGAAGGCTGAGGAATGAGCTTTCTTTTTTTCTTTCATCTCAGCAAGCAGAGAAATATTCCTCTGCAACACTGCCTCTGCTGGCCATTCAGTATAATCTGCAGATGGAAAAGTCCACTGTTAGTCTTTTTTAGAACTTGAATATTTCCAAACCAAATGCAACACTACCAAAACATGATTTTTATAAAGGGTCAATTAGCACTATGGCATGTCTCATATTGTGAAAATCCAAAACTCACTAAAAATTATAATCTTAATTTAGATTTCAACCTAGCAGACTTCTTTCAATCCTCTGCCTCATTTGCTGATACTCTCTACACAACCCTATCACCTATATGAGGACTTAGATAGAAAGCTCTCTTTGGCAGCCAAGAGATAGAGTACCCTTCTCACAGGAATTATTTCAGGTTATGGTACACCATAGCAATTCAGTGATCTGATACGTTAAGGGAGGAAGGTTTATGCTACGGTTTGTGGGAATAATAAAAACAACAGATTCTAACATCTTCATTTTAGTGCATCCCTATCACTTAACCTATAGAGAACTCCAGAATGGTAAGATCAACCACTCCTTCAAACAAATGTATAAGTCTCAAATATTGTCCTAGGTCCTTTCATCTCACCACCTTAGTCTTCAGCTGGGCATCCTGTCCACATTGCTCCATTTTCTATACCATGATATAAGTATCCTATTGCGTACTAGGCAACTGATTGGCCCTCATGTCAGATGACACCCTGCTGTAGCTTTGTAATGTAATGGCACCACTTGACCAATCACCCTGGGTGACGATTACACCGGAGGACCAGACATCAGCAATTACAAACTAGGTAACTATCTGTGAATATGACTGCACAGCAAGTAAGAGGAGTAAGGGGGAAGTACAGTGCGCCATCGAAAGTATTGGGCTCCTATTTAAAGAGGGCTAGAGTTAGAAGAAGCAACTGATTGGCCCTCATGTCAGATGGCATTCTGCTGTAGCTTTGTGATGTAATGGCACCACTTGACCAATCGCCCTGGGTGACGATTACACCGGAGGACCAGACGTCACCAATTACACACCAGGTAATTATCTGGGAATATGACTGCACAGCAAGTAGGAGGTGTTGTGGGAAAGTACTCTGCGCCATGGAAAGCATTGGGCTCCTATTCAAAGAGGGCTAGAGTTAGAAGAACACAGTTTCTAAATAGCAGTCCATCTGGAGTATCAGAGTCCCACTCACAGAGAGCAGGGAAACAGGTTAAATAGCTTCCCTCCATCTGAATGTAAGTCATTTGCTCTAACCTAAGACAGCTCATTCCAGCCTGAAGGATGGTAATTAACTCAAGGGACATATTGCCTGCACAAGTATCTAAAGAAGATTTTCTCAGACACTTAGACAGACAAAGTCTTTGATAAACTATCAGGATGGCCATTGCGTCATCCATATTGCTACCGTCTTAGAAGATTATATTTATGCGGAAGACCCCACTAAAAGGCACTGAGAGCTATCAGATGCTATGAACTTTTTATTAATGGCAAAATGATTAATTGAGATTTTGACTTACCATATATATTGATCGAGGCATGGAGAAGGCTGAGGAATGAGCTTTCTTTTTTTCTTTCATCTCAGCAAGCAGAGAAATATTCCTCTGCAACACTGCCTCTGCTGGCCATTCAGTATAATCTGCAGATGGAAAAGTCCACTGTTAGTCTTTTTTAGAACTTGAATATTTCCAAACCAAATGCAACACTACCAAAACATGATTTTTATAAAGGGTCAATTAGCACTATGGCATGTCTCATATTGTGAAAATCCAAAACTCACTAAAAATTATAATCTTAATTTAGATTTCAACCTAGCAGACTTCTTTCAATCCTCTGCCTCATTTGCTGATACTCTCTACACAACCCTATCACCTATATGAGGACTTAGATAGAAAGCTCTCTTTGGCAGCCAAGAGATAGAGTACCCTTCTCACAGGAATTATTTCAGGTTATGGTACACCATAGCAATTCAGTGATCTGATACGTTAAGGGAGGAAGGTTTATGCTACGGTTTGTGGGAATAATAAAAACAACAGATTCTAACATCTTCATTTTAGTGCATCCCTATCACTTAACCTATAGAGAACTCCAGAATGGTAAGATCAACCACTCCTTCAAACAAATGTATAAGTCTCAAATATTGTCCTAGGTCCTTTCATCTCACCACCTTAGTCTTCAGCTGGGCATCCTGTCCACATTGCTCCATTTTCTATACCATGATATAAGTATCCTATTGCGTACTAGGCAACTGATTGGCCCTCATGTCAGATGACACCCTGCTGTAGCTTTGTAATGTAATGGCACCACTTGACCAATCACCCTGGGTGACGATTACACCGGAGGACCAGACATCAGCAATTACAAACTAGGTAACTATCTGTGAATATGACTGCACAGCAAGTAAGAGGAGTAAGGGGGAAGTACAGTGCGCCATCGAAAGTATTGGGCTCCTATTTAAAGAGGGCTAGAGTTAGAAGAAGCAACTGATTGGCCCTCATGTCAGATGGCATTCTGCTGTAGCTTTGTGATGTAATGGCACCACTTGACCAATCGCCCTGGGTGACGATTACACCGGAGGACCAGACGTCACCAATTACACACCAGGTAATTATCTGGGAATATGACTGCACAGCAAGTAGGAGGTGTTGTGGGAAAGTACTCTGCGCCATGGAAAGCATTGGGCTCCTATTCAAAGAGGGCTAGAGTTAGAAGAACACAGTTTCTAAATAGCAGTCCATCTGGAGTATCAGAGTCCCACTCACAGAGAGCAGGGAAACAGGTTAAATAGCTTCCCTCCATCTGAATGTAAGTCATTTGCTCTAACCTAAGACAGCTCATTCCAGCCTGAAGGATGGTAATTAACTCAAGGGACATATTGCCTGCACAAGTATCTAAAGAAGATTTTCTCAGACACTTAGACAGACAAAGTCTTTGATAAACTATCAGGATGGCCATTGCGTCATCCATATTGCTACCGTCTTAGAAGATTATATTTATGCGGAAGACCCCACTAAAAGGCACTGAGAGCTATCAGATGCTATGAACTTTTTATTAATGGCAAAATGATTAATTGAGATTTTGACTTACCATATATATTGATCGAGGCATGGAGAAGGCTGAGGAATGAGCTTTCTTTTTTTCTTTCATCTCAGCAAGCAGAGAAATATTCCTCTGCAACACTGCCTCTGCTGGCCATTCAGTATAATCTGCAGATGGAAAAGTCCACTGTTAGTCTTTTTTTAGAACTTGAATATTTCCAAACCAAATGCAACACTTCCAAAAAATGATTTTTATAAAGGGTCAATTAGCACTATGGCATGTCTCATATTGTGAAAATCCAAAACTCACTAAAAATTATAATCTTAATTTAGATTTCAACCTAGCAGACTTCTTTCAATCCTCTGCCTCATTTGCTGATACTCTCTACACAACCCTATCACCTATATGAGGACTTAGATAGAAAGCTCTCTTTGGCAGCCAAGAGATAGAGTACCCTTCTCACAGGAATTATTTCAGGTTATGGTACACCGTAGCAATTCAGTGATCTGATACGTTAAGGGAGGAAGGTTTATGCTACGGTTTGTGGGAATAATAAAAACAACAGATTCTAACATCTTCATTTTAGTGCATCCCTATCACTTAACCTATAGAGAACTCCAGAATGGTAAGATCAACCACTCCTTCAAACAAATGTATAAGTCTCAAATATTGTCCTAGGTCCTTTCATCTCACCACCTTAGTCTTCAGCTGGGCATCCTGTCCACATTGCTCCATTTTCTATACCATGATATAAGTATCCTATTGCGTACTAGGCAACTGATTGGCCCTCATGTCAGATGACACCCTGCTGTAGCTTTGTGATGTAATGGCACCACTTGACCAATCACCCTGGGTGACGATTACACCGGAGGACCAGACATCAGCAATTACAAACTAGGTAACTATCTGTGAATATGACTGCACAGCAAGTAAGAGGAGTAAGGGGGAAGTACAGTGCGCCATTGAAAGTATTGGGCTCCTATTTAAAGAGGGCTAGAGTTAGAAGAAGCAACTGATTGGCCCTCATGTCAGATGGCATTCTGCTGTAGCTTTGTGATGTAATGGCACCACTTGACCAATCGCCCTGGGTGACGATTACACCGGAGGACCAGACGTCACCAATTGCACACCAGGTAATTATCTGGGAATATGACTGCACAGCAAGTAGGAGGTGTTGTGGGAAAGTACTCTGCGCCATGGAAAGCATTGGGCTCCTATTCAAAGAGGGCTAGAGTTAGAAGAACACAGTTTCTAAATAGCAGTCCATCTGGAGTATCAGAGTCCCACTCACAGAGAGCAGGGAATTAGGTTAAATAGCTTCCCTCCATCTGAATGCAAGTCATTTGCTCTAACCTAAGACAGCTCATTCCAGCCTGAAGGATGTTAATTAACTCAAGGGACATATTGCCTGCACAAGTATCTAAAGAAGATTTTCTCAGACACTTAGACAGACAAAGTCTTTGATAAACTATCAGGATGGCCATTGCGTCATCCATATTGCTACCGTCTTAGAAGATTATATTTATGCGGAAGACCCCACTAAAAGGCACTGAGAGCTATCAGATGCTATGAACTTTTTATTAATGGCAAAATGATTAATTGAGATTTTGACTTACCATATATATTGATCGAGGCATGGAGAAGGCTGAGGAATGAGCTTTCTTTTTTTTTTTCATCTCAGCAAGCAGAGAAATATTCCTCTGCAACACTGCCTCTGCTGGCCATTCAGAATAATCTGCAGATGGAAAAGTCCACTGTTAGTCTTTTTTTAGAACTTGAATATTTCCAAACCAAATGCAACACTACCAAAACATGATTTTTATAAAGGGTCAATTAGCACTATGGCATGTCTCATATTGTGAAAATCCAAAACTCACTAAAAATTATAATCTTAATTTAGATTTCAACCTAGCAGACTTCTTTCAATCCTCTGCCTCATTTGCTGATACTCTCTACACAACCCTATCACCTATATGAGGACTTAGATAGAAAGCTCTCTTTGGCAGCCAAGAGATAGAGTACCCTTCTCACAGGAATTATTTCAGGTTATGGTACACCATAGCAATTCAGTGATCTGATACGTTAAGGGAGGAAGGTTTATGCTACGGTTTGTGGGAATAATAAAAACAACAGATTCTAACATCTTCATTTTAGTGCATCCCTATCACTTAACCTATAGAGAACTCCAGAATGGTAAGATCAACCACTCCTTCAAACAAATGTATAAGTCTCAAATATTGTCCTAGGTCCTTTCATCTCACCACCTTAGTCTTCAGCTGGGCATCCTGTCCACATTGCTCCATTTTCTATACCATGATATAAGTATCCTATTGCGTACTAGGCAACTGATTGGCCCTCATGTCAGATGACACCCTGCTGTAGCTTTGTAATGTAATGGCACCACTTGACCAATCACCCTGGGTGACGATTACACCGGAGGACCAGACATCAGCAATTACAAACTAGGTAACTATCTGTGAATATGACTGCACAGCAAGTAAGAGGAGTAAGGGGGAAGTACAGTGCGCCATTGAAAGTATTGGGCTCCTATTTAAAGAGGGCTAGAGTTAGAAGAAGCAACTGATTGGCCCTCATGTCAGATGGCATTCTGCTGTAGCTTTGTGATGTAATGGCACCACTTGACCAATCGCCCTGGGTGACGATTACACCGGAGGACCAGACGTCACCAATTACACACCAGGTAATTATCTGGGAATATGACTGCACAGCAAGTAGGAGGTGTTGTGGGAAAGTACTCTGCGCCATGGAAAGCATTGGGCTCCTATTCAAAGAGGGCTAGAGTTAGAAGAACACAGTTTCTAAATAGCAGTCCATCTGGAGTATCAGAGTCCCACTCACAGAGAGCAGGGAAACAGGTTAAATAGCTTCCCTCCATCTGAATGCAAGTCATTTGCTCTAACCTAAGACAGCTCATTCCAGCCTGAAGGATGTTAATTAACTCAAGGGACATATTGCCTGCACAAGTATCTAAAGAAGATTTTCTCAGACACTTAGACAGACAAAGTCTTTGATAAACGATCAGGATGGCCATTGCGTCATCCATATTGCTACCGTCTTAGAAGATTATATTTATGCGGAAGACCCCACTAAAAGGCACTGAGAGCTATCAGATGCTATGAACTTTTTATTAATGGCAAAATGATTAATTGAGATTTTGACTTACCATATATATTGATCGAGGCATGGAGAAGGCTGAGGAATGAGCTTTCTTTTTTTTTTTCATCTCAGCAAGCAGAGAAATATTCCTCTGCAACACTGCCTCTGCTGGCCATTCAGAATAATCTGCAGATGGAAAAGTCCACTGTTAGTCTTTTTTTAGAACTTGAATATTTCCAAACCAAATGCAACACTACCAAAACATGATTTTTATAAAGGGTCAATTAGCACTATGGCATGTCTCATATTGTGAAAATCCAAAACTCACTAAAAATTATAATCTTAATTTAGATTTCAACCTAGCAGACTTCTTTCAATCCTCTGCCTCATTTGCTGATACTCTCTACACAACCCTATCACCTATATGAGGACTTGGATAGAAAGCTCTCTTTGGCAGCCAAGAGATAGAGTACCCTTCTCACAGGAATTATTTCAGGTTATGGTACACCATAGCAATTCAGTGATCTGATACGTTAAGGGAGGAAGGTTTATGCTACGGTTTGTGGGAATAATAAAAACAACAGATTCTAACATCTTCATTTTAGTGCATCCCTATCACTTAACCTATAGAGAACTCCAGAATGGTAAGATCAACCACTCCTTCAAACAAATGTATAAGTCTCAAATATTGTCCTAGGTCCTTTCATCTCACCACCTTAGTCTTCAGCTGGGCATCCTGTCCACATTGCTCCATTTTCTATACCATGATATAAGTATCCTATTGCGTACTAGGCAACTGATTGGCCCTCATGTCAGATGACACCCTGCTGTAGCTTTGTAATGTAATGGCACCACTTGACCAATCACCCTGGGTGACGATTACACCGGAGGACCAGACATCAGCAATTACAAACTAGGTAACTATCTGTGAATATGACTGCACAGCAAGTAAGAGGAGTAAGGGGGAAGTACAGTGCGCCATTGAAAGTATTGGGCTCCTATTTAAAGAGGGCTAGAGTTAGAAGAAGCAACTGATTGGCCCTCATGTCAGATGGCATTCTGCTGTAGCTTTGTGATGTAATGGCACCACTTGACCAATCGCCCTGGGTGACGATTACACCGGAGGACCAGACGTCACCAATTACACACCAGGTAATTATCTGGGAATATGACTGCACAGCAAGTAGGAGGTGTTGTGGGAAAGTACTCTGCGCCATGGAAAGCATTGGGCTCCTATTCAAAGAGGGCTAGAGTTAGAAGAACACAGTTTCTAAATAGCAGTCCATCTGGAGTATCAGAGTCCCATTCACAGAGAGCAGGGAAACAGGTTAAATAGCTTCCCTCCATCTGAATGCAAGTCATTTGCTCTAACCTAAGACAGCTCATTCCAGCCTGAAGGATGTTAATTAACTCAAGGGACATATTGCCTGCACAAGTATCTAAAGAAGATTTTCTCAGACACTTAGACAGACAAAGTCTTTGATAAACTATCAGGATGGCCATTGCGTCATCCATATTGCTACCGTCTTAGAAGATTATATTTATGCGGAAGACCCCACTAAAAGGCACTGAGAGCTATCAGATGCTATGAACTTTTTATTAATGGCAAAATGATTAATTGAGATTTTGACTTACCATATATATTGATCGAGGCATGGAGAAGGCTGAGGAATGAGCTTTCTTTTTTTTTTTCATCTCAGCAAGCAGAGAAATATTCCTCTGCAACACTGCCTCTGCTGGCCATTCAGTATAATCTGCAGATGGAAAAGTCCACTGTTAGTCTTTTTTTAGAACTTGAATATTTCCAAACCAAATGCAACACTACCAAAACATGATTTTTATAAAGGGTCAATTAGCACTATGGCATGTCTCATATTGTGAAAATCCAAATCTCACTAAAAATTATAATCTTAATTTAGATTTCAACCTAGCAGACTTCTTTCAATCCTCTGCCTCATTTGCTGGTACTCTCTACACAACCCTATCACCTATATGAGGATTTAGATAGAAAGCTCTCTTTGGCAGCCAAGAGATAGAGTACCCTTCTCACAGGAATTATTTCAGGTTATGGTACACCGTAGCAATTCAGTGATCTGATACGTTAAGGGAGGAAGGTTTATGCTACGGTTTGTGGGAATAATAAAAACAACAGATTCTAACATCTTCATTTTAGTGCATCCCTATCACTTAACCTATAGAGAACTCCAGAATGGTAAGATCAACCACTCCTTCAAACAAATGTATAAGTCTCAAATATTGTCCTAGGTCCTTTCATCTCACCACCTTAGTCTTCAGCTGGGCATCCTGTCCACATTGCTCCATTTTCTATACCATGATATAAGTATCCTATTGCGTACTAGGCAACTGATTGGCCCTCATGTCAGATGACACCCTGCTGTAGCTTTGTGATGTAATGGCACCACTTGACCAATCACCCTGGGTGACGATTACACCGGAGGACCAGACATCAGCAATTACAAACTAGGTAACTATCTGTGAATATGACTGCACAGCAAGTAAGAGGAGTAAGGGGGAAGTACAGTGCGCCATTGAAAGTATTGGGCTCCTATTTAAAGAGGGCTAGAGTTAGAAGAAGCAACTGATTGGCCCTCATGTCAGATGGCATTCTGCTGTAGCTTTGTGATGTAATGGCACCACTTGACCAATCGCCCTGGGTGACGATTACACCGGAGGACCAGACGTCACCAATTGCACACCAGGTAATTATCTGGGAATATGACTGCACAGCAAGTAGGAGGTGTTGTGGGAAAGTACTCTGCGCCATGGAAAGCATTGGGCTCCTATTCAAAGAGGGCTAGAGTTAGAAGAACACAGTTTCTAAATAGCAGTCCATCTGGAGTATCAGAGTCCCACTCACAGAGAGCAGGGAATTAGGTTAAATAGCTTCCCTCCATCTGAATGCAAGTCATTTGCTCTAACCTAAGACAGCTCATTCCAGCCTGAAGGATGTTAATTAACTCAAGGGACATATTGCCTGCACAAGTATCTAAAGAAGATTTTCTCAGACACTTAGACAGACAAAGTCTTTGATAAACTATCAGGATGGCCATTGCGTCATCCATATTGCTACCGTCTTAGAAGATTATATTTATGCGGAAGACCCCACTAAAAGGCACTGAGAGCTATCAGATGCTATGAACTTTTTATTAATGGCAAAATGATTAATTGAGATTTTGACTTACCATATATATTGATCGAGGCATGGAGAAGGCTGAGGAATGAGCTTTCTTTTTTTTTTTCATCTCAGCAAGCAGAGAAATATTCCTCTGCAACACTGCCTCTGCTGGCCATTCAGAATAATCTGCAGATGGAAAAGTCCACTGTTAGTCTTTTTTTAGAACTTGAATATTTCCAAACCAAATGCAACACTACCAAAACATGATTTTTATAAAGGGTCAATTAGCACTATGGCATGTCTCATATTGTGAAAATCCAAAACTCACTAAAAATTATAATCTTAATTTAGATTTCAACCTAGCAGACTTCTTTCAATCCTCTGCCTCATTTGCTGATACTCTCTACACAACCCTATCACCTATATGAGGACTTAGATAGAAAGCTCTCTTTGGCAGCCAAGAGATAGAGTACCCTTCTCACAGGAATTATTTCAGGTTATGGTACACCATAGCAATTCAGTGATCTGATACGTTAAGGGAGGAAGGTTTATGCTACGGTTTGTGGGAATAATAAAAACAACAGATTCTAACATCTTCATTTTAGTGCATCCCTATCACTTAACCTATAGAGAACTCCAGAATGGTAAGATCAACCACTCCTTCAAACAAATGTATAAGTCTCAAATATTGTCCTAGGTCCTTTCATCTCACCACCTTAGTCTTCAGCTGGGCATCCTGTCCACATTGCTCCATTTTCTATACCATGATATAAGTATCCTATTGCGTACTAGGCAACTGATTGGCCCTCATGTCAGATGACACCCTGCTGTAGCTTTGTAATGTAATGGCACCACTTGACCAATCACCCTGGGTGACGATTACACCGGAGGACCAGACATCAGCAATTACAAACTAGGTAACTATCTGTGAATATGACTGCACAGCAAGTAAGAGGAGTAAGGGGGAAGTACAGTGCGCCATTGAAAGTATTGGGCTCCTATTTAAAGAGGGCTAGAGTTAGAAGAAGCAACTGATTGGCCCTCATGTCAGATGGCATTCTGCTGTAGCTTTGTGATGTAATGGCACCACTTGACCAATCGCCCTGGGTGACGATTACACCGGAGGACCAGACGTCACCAATTACACACCAGGTAATTATCTGAGAATATGACTGCACAGCAAGTAGGAGGTGTTGTGGGAAAGTACTCTGCGCCATGGAAAGCATTGGGCTCCTATTCAAAGAGGGCTAGAGTTAGAAGAACACAGTTTCTAAATAGCAGTCCATCTGGAGTATCAGAGTCCCACTCACAGAGAGCAGGGAAACAGGTTAAATAGCTTCCCTCCATCTGAATGCAAGTCATTTGCTCTAACCTAAGACAGCTCATTCCAGCCTGAAGGATGTTAATTAACTCAAGGGACATATTGCCTGCACAAGTATCTAAAGAAGATTTTCTCAGACACTTAGACAGACAAAGTCTTTGATAAACTATCAGGATGGCCATTGCGTCATCCATATTGCTACCGTCTTAGAAGATTATATTTATGCGGAAGACCCCACTAAAAGGCACTGAGAGCTATCAGATGCTATGAACTTTTTATTAATGGCAAAATGATTAATTGAGATTTTGACTTACCATATATATTGATCGAGGCATGGAGAAGGCTGAGGAATGAGCTTTCTTTTTTTTTTTCATCTCAGCAAGCAGAGAAATATTCCTCTGCAACACTGCCTCTGCTGGCCATTCAGAATAATCTGCAGATGGAAAAGTCCACTGTTAGTCTTTTTTTAGAACTTGAATATTTCCAAACCAAATGCAACACTACCAAAACATGATTTTTATAAAGGGTCAATTAGCACTATGGCATGTCTCATATTGTGAAAATCCAAAACTCACTAAAAATTATAATCTTAATTTAGATTTCAACCTAGCAGACTTCTTTCAATCCTCTGCCTCATTTGCTGGTACTCTCTACACAACCCTATCACCTATATGAGGATTTAGATAGAAAGCTCTCTTTGGCAGCCAAGAGATAGAGTACCCTTCTCACAGGAATTATTTCAGGTTATGGTACACCGTAGCAATTCAGTGATCTGATACGTTAAGGGAGGAAGGTTTATGCTACGGTTTGTGGGAATAATAAAAACAACAGATTCTAACATCTTCATTTTAGTGCATCCCTATCACTTAACCTATAGAGAACTCCAGAATGGTAAGATCAACCACTCCTTCAAACAAATGTATAAGTCTCAAATATTGTCCTAGGTCCTTTCATCTCACCACCTTAGTCTTCAGCTGGGCATCCTGTCCACATTGCTCCATTTTCTATACCATGATATAAGTATCCTATTGCGTACTAGGCAACTGATTGGCCCTCATGTCAGATGACACCCTGCTGTAGCTTTGTGATGTAATGGCACCACTTGACCAATCACCCTGGGTGACGATTACACCGGAGGACCAGACATCAGCAATTACAAACTAGGTAACTATCTGTGAATATGACTGCACAGCAAGTAAGAGGAGTAAGGGGGAAGTACAGTGCGCCATTGAAAGTATTGGGCTCCTATTTAAAGAGGGCTAGAGTTAGAAGAAGCAACTGATTGGCCCTCATGTCAGATGGCATTCTGCTGTAGCTTTGTGATGTAATGGCACCACTTGACCAATCGCCCTGGGTGACGATTACACCGGAGGACCAGACGTCACCAATTGCACACCAGGTAATTATCTGGGAATATGACTGCACAGCAAGTAGGAGGTGTTGTGGGAAAGTACTCTGCGCCATGGAAAGCATTGGGCTCCTATTCAAAGAGGGCTAGAGTTAGAAGAACACAGTTTCTAAATAGCAGTCCATCTGGAGTATCAGAGTCCCACTCACAGAGAGCAGGGAATTAGGTTAAATAGCTTCCCTCCATCTGAATGCAAGTCATTTGCTCTAACCTAAGACAGCTCATTCCAGCCTGAAGGATGTTAATTAACTCAAGGGACATATTGCCTGCACAAGTATCTAAAGAAGATTTTCTCAGACACTTAGACAGACAAAGTCTTTGATAAACTATCAGGATGGCCATTGCGTCATCCATATTGCTACCGTCTTAGAAGATTATATTTATGCGGAAGACCCCACTAAAAGGCACTGAGAGCTATCAGATGCTATGAACTTTTTATTAATGGCAAAATGATTAATTGAGATTTTGACTTACCATATATATTGATCGAGGCATGGAGAAGGCTGAGGAATGAGCTTTCTTTTTTTTTTTCATCTCAGCAAGCAGAGAAATATTCCTCTGCAACACTGCCTCTGCTGGCCATTCAGAATAATCTGCAGATGGAAAAGTCCACTGTTAGTCTTTTTTTAGAACTTGAATATTTCCAAACCAAATGCAACACTACCAAAACATGATTTTTATAAAGGGTCAATTAGCACTATGGCATGTCTCATATTGTGAAAATCCAAAACTCACTAAAAATTATAATCTTAATTTAGATTTCAACCTAGCAGACTTCTTTCAATCCTCTGCCTCATTTGCTGATACTCTCTACACAACCCTATCACCTATATGAGGACTTAGATAGAAAGCTCTCTTTGGCAGCCAGGAGATAGAGTACCCTTCTCACAGGAATTATTTCAGGTTATGGTACACCATAGCAATTCAGTGATCTGATACGTTAAGGGAGGAAGGTTTATGCTACGGTTTGTGGGAATAATAAAAACAACAGATTCTAACATCTTCATTTTAGTGCATCCCTATCACTTAACCTATAGAGAACTCCAGAATGGTAAGATCAACCACTCCTTCAAACAAATGTATAAGTCTCAAATATTGTCCTAGGTCCTTTCATCTCACCACCTTAGTCTTCAGCTGGGCATCCTGTCCACATTGCTCCATTTTCTATACCATGATATAAGTATCCTATTGCGTACTAGGCAACTGATTGGCCCTCATGTCAGATGACACCCTGCTGTAGCTTTGTAATGTAATGGCACCACTTGACCAATCACCCTGGGTGACGATTACACCGGAGGACCAGACATCAGCAATTACAAACTAGGTAACTATCTGTGAATATGACTGCACAGCAAGTAAGAGGAGTAAGGGGGAAGTACAGTGCGCCATTGAAAGTATTGGGCTCCTATTTAAAGAGGGCTAGAGTTAGAAGAAGCAACTGATTGGCCCTCATGTCAGATGGCATTCTGCTGTAGCTTTGTGATGTAATGGCACCACTTGACCAATCGCCCTGGGTGACGATTACACCGGAGGACCAGACGTCACCAATTACACACCAGGTAATTATCTGGGAATATGACTGCACAGCAAGTAGGAGGTGTTGTGGGAAAGTACTCTGCGCCATGGAAAGCATTGGGCTCCTATTCAAAGAGGGCTAGAGTTAGAAGAACACAGTTTCTAAATAGCAGTCCATCTGGAGTATCAGAGTCCCACTCACAGAGAGCAGGGAAACAGGTTAAATAGCTTCCCTCCATCTGAATGCAAGTCATTTGCTCTAACCTAAGACAGCTCATTCCAGCCTGAAGGATGTTAATTAACTCAAGGGACATATTGCCTGCACAAGTATCTAAAGAAGATTTTCTCAGACACTTAGACAGACAAAGTCTTTGATAAACTATCAGGATGGCCATTGCGTCATCCATATTGCTACCGTCTTAGAAGATTATATTTATGCGGAAGACCCCACTAAAAGGCACTGAGAGCTATCAGATGCTATGAACTTTTTATTAATGGCAAAATGATTAATTGAGATTTTGACTTACCATATATATTGATCGAGGCATGGAGAAGGCTGAGGAATGAGCTTTCTTTTTTTTTTTCATCTCAGCAAGCAGAGAAATATTCCTCTGCAACACTGCCTCTGCTGGCCATTCAGTATAATCTGCAGATGGAAAAGTCCACTGTTAGTCTTTTTTAGAACTTGAATATTTCCAAACCAAATGCAACACTACCAAAACATGATTTTTATAAAGGGTCAATTAGCACTATGGCATGTCTCATATTGTGAAAATCCAAAACTCACTAAAAATTATAATCTTAATTTAGATTTCAACCTAGCAGACTTCTTTCAATCCTCTGCCTCATTTGCTGATACTCTCTACACAACCCTATCACCTATATGAGGACTTAGATAGAAAGCTCTCTTTGGCAGCCAAGAGATAGAGTACCCTTCTCACAGGAATTATTTCAGGTTATGGTACACCATAGCAATTCAGTGATCTGATACGTTAAGGGAGGAAGGTTTATGCTACGGTTTGTGGGAATAATAAAAACAACAGATTCTAACATCTTCATTTTAGTGCATCCCTATCACTTAACCTATAGAGAACTCCAGAATGGTAAGATCAACCACTCCTTCAAACAAATGTATAAGTCTCAAATATTGTCCTAGGTCCTTTCATCTCACCACCTTAGTCTTCAGCTGGGCATCCTGTCCACATTGCTCCATTTTCTATACCATGATATAAGTATCCTATTGCGTACTAGGCAACTGATTGGCCCTCATGTCAGATGACACCCTGCTGTAGCTTTGTAATGTAATGGCACCACTTGACCAATCACCCTGGGTGACGATTACACCGGAGGACCAGACATCAGCAATTACAAACTAGGTAACTATCTGTGAATATGACTGCACAGCAAGTAAGAGGAGTAAGGGGGAAGTACAGTGCGCCATTGAAAGTATTGGGCTCCTATTTAAAGAGGGCTAGAGTTAGAAGAAGCAACTGATTGGCCCTCATGTCAGATGGCATTCTGCTGTAGCTTTGTGATGTAATGGCACCACTTGACCAATCGCCCTGGGTGACGATTACACCGGAGGACCAGACGTCACCAATTACACACCAGGTAATTATCTGGGAATATGACTGCACAGCAAGTAGGAGGTGTTGTGGGAAAGTACTCTGCGCCATGGAAAGCATTGGGCTCCTATTCAAAGAGGGCTAGAGTTAGAAGAACACAGTTTCTAAATAGCAGTCCATCTGGAGTATCAGAGTCCCACTCACAGAGAGCAGGGAAACAGGTTAAATAGCTTCCCTCCATCTGAATGCAAGTCATTTGCTCTAACCTAAGACAGCTCATTCCAGCCTGAAGGATGTTAATTAACTCAAGGGACATATTGCCTGCACAAGTATCTAAAGAAGATTTTCTCAGACACTTAGACAGACAAAGTCTTTGATAAACTATCAGGATGGCCATTGCGTCATCCATATTGCTACCGTCTTAGAAGATTATATTTATGCGGAAGACCCCACTAAAAGGCACTGAGAGCTATCAGATGCTATGAACTTTTTATTAATGGCAAAATGATTAATTGAGATTTTGACTTACCATATATATTGATCGAGGCATGGAGAAGGCTGAGGAATGAGCTTTCTTTTTTTTTTTCATCTCAGCAAGCAGAGAAATATTCCTCTGCAACACTGCCTCTGCTGGCCATTCAGTATAATCTGCAGATGGAAAAGTCCACTGTTAGTCTTTTTTTAGAACTTGAATATTTCCAAACCAAATGCAACACTACCAAAACATGATTTTTATAAAGGGTCAATTAGCACTATGGCATGTCTCATATTGTGAAAATCCAAATCTCACTAAAAATTATAATCTTAATTTAGATTTCAACCTAGCAGACTTCTTTCAATCCTCTGCCTCATTTGCTGGTACTCTCTACACAACCCTATCACCTATATGAGGACTTAGATAGAAAGCTCTCTTTGGCAGCCAAGAGATAGAGTACCCTTCTCACAGGAATTATTTCAGGTTATGGTACACCGTAGCAATTCAGTGATCTGATACGTTAAGGGAGGAAGGTTTATGCTACGGTTTGTGGGAATAATAAAAACAACAGATTCTAACATCTTCATTTTAGTGCATCCCTATCACTTAACCTATAGAGAACTCCAGAATGGTAAGATCAACCACTCCTTCAAACAAATGTATAAGTCTCAAATATTGTCCTAGGTCCTTTCATCTCACCACCTTAGTCTTCAGCTGGGCATCCTGTCCACATTGCTCCATTTTCTATACCATGATATAAGTATCCTATTGCGTACTAGGCAACTGATTGGCCCTCATGTCAGATGACACCCTGCTGTAGCTTTGTGATGTAATGGCACCACTTGACCAATCACCCTGGGTGACGATTACACCGGAGGACCAGACATCAGCAATTACAAACTAGGTAACTATCTGTGAATATGACTGCACAGCAAGTAAGAGGAGTAAGGGGGAAGTACAGTGCGCCATTGAAAGTATTGGGCTCCTATTTAAAGAGGGCTAGAGTTAGAAGAAGCAACTGATTGGCCCTCATGTCAGATGGCATTCTGCTGTAGCTTTGTGATGTAATGGCACCACTTGACCAATCGCCCTGGGTGACGATTACACCGGAGGACCAGACGTCACCAATTACACACCAGGTAATTATCTGGGAATATGACTGCACAGCAAGTAGGAGGTGTTGTGGGAAAGTACTCTGCGCCATGGAAAGCATTGGGCTCCTATTCAAAGAGGGCTAGAGTTAGAAGAACACAGTTTCTAAATAGCAGTCCATCTGGAGTATCAGAGTCCCACTCACAGAGAGCAGGGAAACAGGTTAAATAGCTTCCCTCCATCTGAATGCAAGTCATTTGCTCTAACCTAAGACAGCTCATTCCAGCCTGAAGGATGTTAATTAACTCAAGGGACATATTGCCTGCACAAGTATCTAAAGAAGATTTTCTCAGACACTTAGACAGACAAAGTCTTTGATAAACTATCAGGATGGCCATTGCGTCATCCATATTGCTACCGTTTTAGGAGATTATATTTATGCGGAAGACCCCACTAAAAGGCACTGAGAGCTATCAGATGCTATGAACTTTTTATTAATGGCAAAATGATTAATTGAGATTTTGACTTACCATATATATTGATCGAGGCATGGAGAAGGCTGAGGAATGAGCTTTCTTTTTTTTATTTTTTCATCTCAGCAAGCAGAGAAATATTCCTCTGCAACACTGCCTCTGCTGGCCATTCAGTATAATCTGCAGATGGAAAAGTCCACTGTTAGTCTTTTTTAGAACTTGAATATTTCCAAACCAAATGCAACACTACCAAAACATGATTTTTATAAAGGGTCAATTAGCACTATGACATGTCTCATATTGTGAAAATCCAAAACTCACTAAAAATTATAATCTTAATTTAGATTTCAACCTAGCAGACTTCTTTCAATCCTCTGCCTCATTTGCTGATACTCTCTACACAACCCTATCACCTATATGAGGACTTAGATAGAAAGCTCTCTTTGGCAGCCAAGAGATAGAGTACCCTTCTCACAGGAATTATTTCAGGTTATGGTACACCGTAGCAATTCAGTGATCTGATACGTTAAGGGAGGAAGGTTTATGCTACGGTTTGTGGGAATAATAAAAACAACAGATTCTAACATCTTCATTTTAGTGCATCCCTATCACTTAACCTATAGAGAACTCCAGAATGGTAAGATCAACCACTCCTTCAAACAAATGTATAAGTCTCAAATATTGTCCTAGGTCCTTTCATCTCACCACCTTAGTCTTCAGCTGGGCATCCTGTCCACATTGCTCCATTTTCTATACCATGATATAAGTATCCTATTGCGTACTAGGCAACTGATTGGCCCTCATGTCAGATGACACCCTGCTGTAGCTTTGTGATGTAATGGCACCACTTGACCAATCACCCTGGGTGACGATTACACCGGAGGACCAGACATCAGCAATTACAAACTAGGTAACTATCTGTGAATATGACTGCACAGCAAGTAAGAGGAGTAAGGGGGAAGTACAGTGCGCCATTGAAAGTATTGGGCTCCTATTTAAAGAGGGCTAGAGTTAGAAGAAGCAACTGATTGGCCCTCATGTCAGATGGCATTCTGCTGTAGCTTTGTGATGTAATGGCACCACTTGACCAATCGCCCTGGGTGACGATTACACCGGAGGACCAGACGTCACCAATTACACACCAGGTAATTATCTGGGAATATGACTGCACAGCAAGTAGGAGGTGTTGTGGGAAAGTACTCTGCGCCATGGAAAGCATTGGGCTCCTATTCAAAGAGGGCTAGAGTTAGAAGAACACAGTTTCTAAATAGCAGTCCATCTGGAGTATCAGAGTCCCACTCACAGAGAGCAGGGAAACAGGTTAAATAGCTTCCCTCCATCTGAATGCAAGTCATTTGCTCTAACCTAAGACAGCTCATTCCAGCCTGAAGGATGTTAATTAACTCAAGGGACATATTGCCTGCACAAGTATCTAAAGAAGATTTTCTCAGACACTTAGACAGACAAAGTCTTTGATAAACTATCAGGATGGCCATTGCGTCATCCATATTGCTACCGTTTTAGGAGATTATATTTATGCGGAAGACCCCACTAAAAGGCACTGAGAGCTATCAGATGCTATAAACTTTTTATTAATGGCAAAATGATTAATTGAGATTTTGACTTACCATATATATTGATCGAGGCATGGAGAAGGCTGAGGAATGAGCTTTCTTTTTTTTTTTCTTTCATCTCAGCAAGCAGAGAAATATTCCTCTGCAACACTGCCTCTGCTGGCCATTCAGTATAATCTGCAGATGGAAAAGTCCACTGTTAGTCTTTTTTAGAACTTGAATATTTCCAAACCAAATGCAACACTACCAAAACATGATTTTTATAAAGGGTCAATTAGCACTATGGCATGTCTCATATTGTGAAAATCCAAAACTCACTAAAAATTATAATCTTAATTTAGATTTCAACCTAGCAGACTTCTTTCAATCCTCTGCCTCATTTGCTGATACTCTCTACACAACCCTATCACCTATATGAGGACTTAGATAGAAAGCTCTCTTTGGCAGCCAAGAGATAGAGTACCCTTCTCACAGGAATTATTTCAGGTTATGGTACACCATAGCAATTCAGTGATCTGATACGTTAAGGGAGGAAGGTTTATGCTACGGTTTGTGGGAATAATAAAAACAACAGATTCTAACATCTTCATTTTAGTGCATCCCTATCACTTAACCTATAGAGAACTCCAGAATGGTAAGATCAACCACTCCTTCAAACAAATGTATAAGTCTCAAATATTGTCCTAGGTCCTTTCATCTCACCACCTTAGTCTTCAGCTGGGCATCCTGTCCACATTGCTCCATTTTCTATACCATGATATAAGTATCCTATTGCGTACTAGGCAACTGATTGGCCCTCATGTCAGATGACACCCTGCTGTAGCTTTGTAATGTAATGGCACCACTTGACCAATCACCCTGGGTGACGATTACACCGGAGGACCAGACATCAGCAATTACAAACTAGGTAACTATCTGTGAATATGACTGCACAGCAAGTAAGAGGAGTAAGGGGGAAGTACAGTGCGCCATTGAAAGTATTGGGCTCCTATTTAAAGAGGGCTAGAGTTAGAAGAAGCAACTGATTGGCCCTCATGTCAGATGGCATTCTGCTGTAGCTTTGTGATGTAATGGCACCACTTGACCAATCGCCCTGGGTGACGATTACACCGGAGGACCAGACGTCACCAATTACACACCAGGTAATTATCTGGGAATATGACTGCACAGCAAGTAGGAGGTGTTGTGGGAAAGTACTCTGCGCCATGGAAAGCATTGGGCTCCTATTCAAAGAGGGCTAGAGTTAGAAGAACACAGTTTCTAAATAGCAGTCCATCTGGAGTATCAGAGTCCCACTCACAGAGAGCAGGGAAACAGGTTAAATAGCTTCCCTCCATCTGAATGTAAGTCATTTGCTCTAACCTAAGACAGCTCATTCCAGCCTGAAGGATGGTAATTAACTCAAGGGACATATTGCCTGCACAAGTATCTAAAGAAGATTTTCTCAGACACTTAGACAGACAAAGTCTTTGATAAACTATCAGGATGGCCATTGCGTCATCCATATTGCTACCCTCTTAGAAGATTATATTTATGCGGAAGACCCCACTAAAAGGCACTGAGAGCTATCAGATGGTATGAACTTTTTATTAATGGCAAAATGATTAATTGAGATTTTGACTTACCATATATATTGATCGAGGCATGGGGAAGGCTGAGGAATGAGCTTTCTTTTTTTTTTTTCATCTCAGCAAGCAGAGAAATATTCCTCTGCAACACTGCCTCTGCTGGCCATTCAGTATAATCTGCAGATGGAAAAGTCCACTGTTAGTCTTTTTTTAGAACTTGAATATTTCCAAACCAAATGCAACACTTCCAAAAAATGATTTTTATAAAGGGTCAATTAGCACTATGGCATGTCTCATATTGTGAAAATCCAAAACTCACTAAAAATTATAATCTTAATTTAGATTTCAACCTAGCAGACTTCTTTCAATCCTATGCCTCATTTGCTGATACTCTCTACACAACCCTATCACCTATATGAGGACTTAGATAGAAAGCTCTCTTTGGCAGCCAAGAGATAGAGTACCCTTCTCACAGGAATTATTTCAGGTTATGGTACACCGTAGCAATTCAGTGATCTGATACGTTAAGGGAGGAAGGTTTATGCTACGGTTTGTGGGAATAATAAAAACAACAGATTCTAACATCTTCATTTTAGTGCATCCCTATCACTTAACCTATAGAGAACTCCAGAATGGTAAGATCAACCACTCCTTCAAACAAATGTATAAGTCTCAAATATTGTCCTAGGTCCTTTCATCTCACCACCTTAGTCTTCAGCTGGGCATCCTGTCCACATTGCTCCATTTTCTATACCATGATATAAGTATCCTATTGCGTACTAGGCAACTGATTGGCCCTCATGTCAGATGACACCCTGCTGTAGCTTTGTGATGTAATGGCACCACTTGACCAATCACCCTGGGTGACGATTACACCGGAGGACCAGACATCAGCAATTACAAACTAGGTAACTATCTGTGAATATGACTGCACAGCAAGTAAGAGGAGTAATGGGGAAGTACAGTGCGCCATTGAAAGTATTGGGCTCCTATTTAAAGAGGGCTAGAGTTAGAAGAAGCAACTGATTGGCCCTCATGTCAGATGGCATTCTGCTGTAGCTTTGTGATGTAATGGCACCACTTGACCAATCGCCCTGGGTGACGATTACACCGGAGGACCAGACGTCACCAATTACACACCAGGTAATTATCTGGGAATATGACTGCACAGCAAGTAGGAGGTGTTGTGGGAAAGTACTCTGCGCCATGGAAAGCATTGGGCTCCTATTCAAAGAGGGCTAGAGTTAGAAGAACACAGTTTCTAAATAGCAGTCCATCTGGAGTATCAGAGTCCCACTCACAGAGAGCAGGGAAACAGGTTAAATAGCTTCCCTCCATCTGAATGCAAGTCATTTGCTCTAACCTAAGACAGCTCATTCCAGCCTGAAGGATGTTAATTAACTCAAGGGACATATTGCCTGCACAAGTATCTAAAGAAGATTTTCTCAGACACTTAGACAGACAAAGTCTTTGATAAACTATCAGGATGGCCATTGCGCCATCCATATTGCTACCCTCTTAGAAGATTATATTTATGCGGAAGACCCCACTAAAAGGCACTGAGAGCTATCAGATGGTATGAACTTTTTATTAATGGTAAAATGATTAATTGAGATTTTGACTTACCATATATATTGATCGAGGCATGGAGAAGGCTGAGGAATGAGCTTTCTTTTTTTTATTTTTTCATCTCAGCAAGCAGAGAAATATTCCTCTGCAACACTGCCTCTGCTGGCCATTCAGTATAATCTGCAGATGGAAAAGTCCACTGTTAGTCTTTTTTTAGAACTTGAATATTTCCAAACCAAATGCAACACTTCCAAAAAATGATTTTTATAAAGGGTCAATTAGCACTATGGCATGTCTCATATTGTGAAAATCCAAAACTCACTAAAAATTATAATCTTAATTTAGATTTCAACCTAGCAGACTTCTTTCAATCCTATGCCTCATTTGCTGATACTCTCTACACAACCCTATCACCTATATGAGGACTTAGATAGAAAGCTCTCTTTGGCAGCCAAGAGATAGAGTACCCTTCTCACAGGAATTATTTCAGGTTATGGTACACCGTAGCAATTCAGTGATCTGATACGTTAAGGGAGGAAGGTTTATGCTACGGTTTGTGGGAATAATAAAAACAACAGATTCTAACATCTTCATTTTAGTGCATCCCTATCACTTAACCTATAGAGAACTCCAGAATGGTAAGATCAACCACTCCTTCAAACAAATGTATAAGTCTCAAATATTGTCCTAGGTCCTTTCATCTCACCACCTTAGTCTTCAGCTGGGCATCCTGTCCACATTGCTCCATTTTCTATACCATGATATAAGTATCCTATTGCGTACTAGGCAACTGATTGGCCCTCATGTCAGATGACACCCTGCTGTAGCTTTGTGATGTAATGGCACCACTTGACCAATCACCCTGGGTGACGATTACACCGGAGGACCAGACATCAGCAATTACAAACTAGGTAACTATCTGTGAATATGACTGCACAGCAAGTAAGAGGAGTAAGGGGGAAGTACAGTGCGCCATTGAAAGTATTGGGCTCCTATTTAAAGAGGGCTAGAGTTAGAAGAAGCAACTGATTGGCCCTCATGTCAGATGGCATTCTGCTGTAGCTTTGTGATGTAATGGCACCACTTGACCAATCGCCCTGGGTGACGATTACACCGGAGGACCAGACGTCACCAATTACACACCAGGTAATTATCTGGGAATATGACTGCACAGCAAGTAGGAGGTGTTGTGGGAAAGTACTCTGCGCCATGGAAAGCATTGGGCTCCTATTCAAAGAGGGCTAGAGTTAGAAGAACACAGTTTCTAAATAGCAGTCCATCTGGAGTATCAGAGTCCCACTCACAGAGAGCAGGGAAACAGGTTAAATAGCTTCCCTCCATCTGAATGCAAGTCATTTGCTCTAACCTAAGACAGCTCATTCCAGCCTGAAGGATGTTAATTAACTCAAGGGACATATTGCCTGCACAAGTATCTAAAGAAGATTTTCTCAGACACTTAGACAGACAAAGTCTTTGATAAACTATCAGGATGGCCATTGCGTCATCCATATTGCTACCGTTTTAGGAGATTATATTTATGCGGAAGACCCCACTAAAAGGCACTGAGAGCTATCAGATGCTATGAACTTTTTATTAATGGCAAAATGATTAATTGAGATTTTGACTTACCATATATATTGATCGAGGCATGGAGAAGGCTGAGGAATGAGCTTTCTTTTTTTTATTTTTTCATCTCAGCAAGCAGAGAAATATTCCTCTGCAACACTGCCTCTGCTGGCCATTCAGTATAATCTGCAGATGGAAAAGTCCACTGTTAGTCTTTTTTAGAACTTGAATATTTCCAAACCAAATGCAACACTACCAAAACATGATTTTTATAAAGGGTCAATTAGCACTATGGCATGTCTCATATTGTGAAAATCCAAAACTCACTAAAAATTATAATCTTAATTTAGATTTCAACCTAGCAGACTTCTTTCAATCCTCTGCCTCATTTGCTGATACTCTCTACACAACCCTATCACCTATATGAGGACTTGGATAGAAAGCTCTCTTTGGCAGCCAAGAGATAGAGTACCCTTCTCACAGGAATTATTTCAGGTTATGGTACACCATAGCAATTCAGTGATCTGATACGTTAAGGGAGGAAGGTTTATGCTACGGTTTGTGGGAATAATAAAAACAACAGATTCTAACATCTTCATTTTAGTGCATCCCTATCACTTAACCTATAGAGAACTCCAGAATGGTAAGATCAACCACTCCTTCAAACAAATGTATAAGTCTCAAATATTGTCCTAGGTCCTTTCATCTCACCACCTTAGTCTTCAGCTGGGCATCCTGTCCACATTGCTCCATTTTCTATACCATGATATAAGTATCCTATTGCGTACTAGGCAACTGATTGGCCCTCATGTCAGATGACACCCTGCTGTAGCTTTGTAATGTAATGGCACCACTTGACCAATCACCCTGGGTGACGATTACACCGGAGGACCAGACATCAGCAATTACAAACTAGGTAACTATCTGTGAATATGACTGCACAGCAAGTAAGAGGAGTAAGGGGGAAGTACAGTGCGCCATTGAAAGTATTGGGCTCCTATTTAAAGAGGGCTAGAGTTAGAAGAAGCAACTGATTGGCCCTCATGTCAGATGGCATTCTGCTGTAGCTTTGTGATGTAATGGCACCACTTGACCAATCGCCCTGGGTGACGATTACACCGGAGGACCAGACGTCACCAATTACACACCAGGTAATTATCTGGGAATATGACTGCACAGCAAGTAGGAGGTGTTGTGGGAAAGTACTCTGCGCCATGGAAAGCATTGGGCTCCTATTCAAAGAGGGCTAGAGTTAGAAGAACACAGTTTCTAAATAGCAGTCCATCTGGAGTATCAGAGTCCCACTCACAGAGAGCAGGGAAACAGGTTAAATAGCTTCCCTCCATCTGAATGCAAGTCATTTGCTCTAACCTAAGACAGCTCATTCCAGCCTGAAGGATGTTAATTAACTCAAGGGACATATTGCCTGCACAAGTATCTAAAGAAGATTTTCTCAGACACTTAGACAGACAAAGTCTTTGATAAACTATCAGGATGGCCATTGCGTCATCCATATTGCTACCCTCTTAGAAGATTATATTTATGCGGAAGACCCCACTAAAAGGCACTGAGAGCTATCAGATGGTATGAACTTTTTATTAATGGTAAAATGATTAATTGAGATTTTGACTTACCATATATATTGATCGAGGCATGGAGAAGGCTGAGGAATGAGCTTTCTTTTTTTTATTTTTTCATCTCAGCAAGCAGAGAAATATTCCTCTGCAACACTGCCTCTGCTGGCCATTCAGTATAATCTGCAGATGGAAAAGTCCACTGTTAGTCTTTTTTTAGAACTTGAATATTTCCAAACCAAATGCAACACTTCCAAAAAATGATTTTTATAAAGGGTCAATTAGCACTATGGCATGTCTCATATTGTGAAAATCCAAAACTCACTAAAAATTATAATCTTAATTTAGATTTCAACCTAGCAGACTTCTTTCAATCCTATGCCTCATTTGCTGATACTCTCTACACAACCCTATCACCTATATGAGGACTTAGATAGAAAGCTCTCTTTGGCAGCCAAGAGATAGAGTACCCTTCTCACAGGAATTATTTCAGGTTATGGTACACCGTAGCAATTCAGTGATCTGATACGTTAAGGGAGGAAGGTTTATGCTACGGTTTGTGGGAATAATAAAAACAACAGATTCTAACATCTTCATTTTAGTGCATCCCTATCACTTAACCTATAGAGAACTCCAGAATGGTAAGATCAACCACTCCTTCAAACAAATGTATAAGTCTCAAATATTGTCCTAGGTCCTTTCATCTCACCACCTTAGTCTTCAGCTGGGCATCCTGTCCACATTGCTCCATTTTCTATACCATGATATAAGTATCCTATTGCGTACTAGGCAACTGATTGGCCCTCATGTCAGATGACACCCTGCTGTAGCTTTGTGATGTAATGGCACCACTTGACCAATCACCCTGGGTGACGATTACACCGGAGGACCAGACATCAGCAATTACAAACTAGGTAACTATCTGTGAATATGACTGCACAGCAAGTAAGAGGAGTAAGGGGGAAGTACAGTGCGCCATTGAAAGTATTGGGCTCCTATTTAAAGAGGGCTAGAGTTAGAAGAAGCAACTGATTGGCCCTCATGTCAGATGGCATTCTGCTGTAGCTTTGTGATGTAATGGCACCACTTGACCAATCGCCCTGGGTGACGATTACACCGGAGGACCAGACGTCACCAATTACACACCAGGTAATTATCTGGGAATATGACTGCACAGCATGTAGGAGGTGTTGTGGGAAAGTACTCTGCGCCATGGAAAGCATTGGGCTCCTATTCAAAGAGGGCTAGAGTTAGAAGAACACAGTTTCTAAATAGCAGTCCATCTGGAGTATCAGAGTCCCACTCACAGAGAGCAGGGAAACAGGTTAAATAGCTTCCCTCCATCTGAATGCAAGTCATTTGCTCTAACCTAAGACAGCTCATTCCAGCCTGAAGGATGTTAATTAACTCAAGGGACATATTGCCTGCACAAGTATCTAAAGAAGATTTTCTCAGACACTTAGACAGACAAAGTCTTTGATAAACTATCAGGATGGCCATTGCGTCATCCATATTGCTACCCTCTTAGAAGATTATATTTATGCGGAAGACCCCACTAAAAGGCACTGAGAGCTATCAGATGGTATGAACTTTTTATTAATGGTAAAATGATTAATTGAGATTTTGACTTACCATATATATTGATCGAGGCATGGAGAAGGCTGAGGAATGAGCTTTCTTTTTTTTATTTTTTCATCTCAGCAAGCAGAGAAATATTCCTCTGCAACACTGCCTCTGCTGGCCATTCAGTATAATCTGCAGATGGAAAAGTCCACTGTTAGTCTTTTTTTAGAACTTGAATATTTCCAAACCAAATGCAACACTTCCAAAAAATGATTTTTATAAAGGGTCAATTAGCACTATGGCATGTCTCATATTGTGAAAATCCAAAACTCACTAAAAATTATAATCTTAATTTAGATTTCAACCTAGCAGACTTCTTTCAATCCTATGCCTCATTTGCTGATACTCTCTACACAACCCTATCACCTATATGAGGACTTAGATAGAAAGCTCTCTTTGGCAGCCAAGAGATAGAGTACCCTTCTCACAGGAATTATTTCAGGTTATGGTACACCGTAGCAATTCAGTGATCTGATACGTTAAGGGAGGAAGGTTTATGCTACGGTTTGTGGGAATAATAAAAACAACAGATTCTAACATCTTCATTTTAGTGCATCCCTATCACTTAACCTATAGAGAACTCCAGAATGGTAAGATCAACCACTCCTTCAAACAAATGTATAAGTCTCAAATATTGTCCTAGGTCCTTTCATCTCACCACCTTAGTCTTCAGCTGGGCATCCTGTCCACATTGCTCCATTTTCTATACCATGATATAAGTATCCTATTGCGTACTAGGCAACTGATTGGCCCTCATGTCAGATGACACCCTGCTGTAGCTTTGTGATGTAATGGCACCACTTGACCAATCACCCTGGGTGACGATTACACCGGAGGACCAGACATCAGCAATTACAAACTAGGTAACTATCTGTGAATATGACTGCACAGCAAGTAAGAGGAGTAAGGGGGAAGTACAGTGCGCCATTGAAAGTATTGGGCTCCTATTTAAAGAGGGCTAGAGTTAGAAGAAGCAACTGATTGGCCCTCATGTCAGATGGCATTCTGCTGTAGCTTTGTGATGTAATGGCACCACTTGACCAATCGCCCTGGGTGACGATTACACCGGAGGACCAGACGTCACCAATTACACACCAGGTAATTATCTGGGAATATGACTGCACAGCAAGTAGGAGGTGTTGTGGGAAAGTACTCTGCGCCATGGAAAGCATTGGGCTCCTATTCAAAGAGGGCTAGAGTTAGAAGAACACAGTTTCTAAATAGCAGTCCATCTGGAGTATCAGAGTCCCACTCACAGAGAGCAGGGAAACAGGTTAAATAGCTTCCCTCCATCTGAATGCAAGTCATTTGCTCTAACCTAAGACAGCTCATTCCAGCCTGAAGGATGTTAATTAACTCAAGGGACATATTGCCTGCACAAGTATCTAAAGAAGATTTTCTCAGACACTTAGACAGACAAAGTCTTTGATAAACTATCAGGATGGCCATTGCGTCATCCATATTGCTACCGTCTTAGAAGATTATATTTATGCGGAAGACCCCACTAAAAGGCACTGAGAGCTATCAGATGCTATGAACTTTTTATTAATGGCAAAATGATTAATTGAGATTTTGACTTACCATATATATTGATCGAGGCATGGAGAAGGCTGAGGAATGAGCTTTCTTTTTTTTTTTCATCTCAGCAAGCAGAGAAATATTCCTCTGCAACACTGCCTCTGCTGGCCATTCAGTATAATCTGCAGATGGAAAAGTCCACTGTTAGTCTTTTTTAGAACTTGAATATTTCCAAACCAAATGCAACACTACCAAAACATGATTTTTATAAAGGGTCAATTAGCACTATGGCATGTCTCATATTGTGAAAATCCAAAACTCACTAAAAATTATAATCTTAATTTAGATTTCAACCTAGCAGACTTCTTTCAATCCTCTGCCTCATTTGCTGATACTCTCTACACAACCCTATCACCTATATGAGGACTTAGATAGAAAGCTCTCTTTGGCAGCCAAGAGATAGAGTACCCTTCTCACAGGAATTATTTCAGGTTATGGTACACCATAGCAATTCAGTGATCTGATACGTTAAGGGAGGAAGGTTTATGCTACGGTTTGTGGGAATAATAAAAACAACAGATTCTAACATCTTCATTTTAGTGCATCCCTATCACTTAACCTATAGAGAACTCCAGAATGGTAAGATCAACCACTCCTTCAAACAAATGTATAAGTCTCAAATATTGTCCTAGGTCCTTTCATCTCACCACCTTAGTCTTCAGCTGGGCATCCTGTCCACATTGCTCCATTTTCTATACCATGATATAAGTATCCTATTGCGTACTAGGCAACTGATTGGCCCTCATGTCAGATGACACCCTGCTGTAGCTTTGTAATGTAATGGCACCACTTGACCAATCACCCTGGGTGACGATTACACCGGAGGACCAGACATCAGCAATTACAAACTAGGTAACTATCTGTGAATATGACTGCACAGCAAGTAAGAGGAGTAAGGGGGAAGTACAGTGCGCCATTGAAAGTATTGGGCTCCTATTTAAAGAGGGCTAGAGTTAGAAGAAGCAACTGATTGGCCCTCATGTCAGATGGCATTCTGCTGTAGCTTTGTGATGTAATGGCACCACTTGACCAATCGCCCTGGGTGACGATTACACCGGAGGACCAGACGTCACCAATTACACACCAGGTAATTATCTGGGAATATGACTGCACAGCAAGTAGGAGGTGTTGTGGGAAAGTACTCTGCGCCATGGAAAGCATTGGGCTCCTATTCAAAGAGGGCTAGAGTTAGAAGAACACAGTTTCTAAATAGCAGTCCATCTGGAGTATCAGAGTCCCACTCACAGAGAGCAGGGAAACAGGTTAAATAGCTTCCCTCCATCTGAATGCAAGTCATTTGCTCTAACCTAAGACAGCTCATTCCAGCCTGAAGGATGTTAATTAACTCAAGGGACATATTGCCTGCACAAGTATCTAAAGAAGATTTTCTCAGACACTTAGACAGACAAAGTCTTTGATAAACTATCAGGATGGCCATTGCGTCATCCATATTGCTACCGTTTTAGGAGATTATATTTATGCGGAAGACCCCACTAAAAGGCACTGAGAGCTATCAGATGCTATGAACTTTTTATTAATGGCAAAATGATTAATTGAGATTTTGACTTACCATATATATTGATCGAGGCATGGAGAAGGCTGAGGAATGAGCTTTCTTTTTTTTATTTTTTCATCTCAGCAAGCAGAGAAATATTCCTCTGCAACACTGCCTCTGCTGGCCATTCAGTATAATCTGCAGATGGAAAAGTCCACTGTTAGTCTTTTTTAGAACTTGAATATTTCCAAACCAAATGCAACACTACCAAAACATGATTTTTATAAAGGGTCAATTAGCACTATGGCATGTCTCATATTGTGAAAATCCAAAACTCACTAAAAATTATAATCTTAATTTAGATTTCAACCTAGCAGACTTCTTTCAATCCTCTGCCTCATTTGCTGATACTCTCTACACAACCCTATCACCTATATGAGGACTTGGATAGAAAGCTCTCTTTGGCAGCCAAGAGATAGAGTACCCTTCTCACAGGAATTATTTCAGGTTATGGTACACCATAGCAATTCAGTGATCTGATACGTTAAGGGAGGAAGGTTTATGCTACGGTTTGTGGGAATAATAAAAACAACAGATTCTAACATCTTCATTTTAGTGCATCCCTATCACTTAACCTATAGAGAACTCCAGAATGGTAAGATCAACCACTCCTTCAAACAAATGTATAAGTCTCAAATATTGTCCTAGGTCCTTTCATCTCACCACCTTAGTCTTCAGCTGGGCATCCTGTCCACATTGCTCCATTTTCTATACCATGATATAAGTATCCTATTGCGTACTAGGCAACTGATTGGCCCTCATGTCAGATGACACCCTGCTGTAGCTTTGTAATGTAATGGCACCACTTGACCAATCACCCTGGGTGACGATTACACCGGAGGACCAGACATCAGCAATTACAAACTAGGTAACTATCTGTGAATATGACTGCACAGCAAGTAAGAGGAGTAAGGGGGAAGTACAGTGCGCCATTGAAAGTATTGGGCTCCTATTTAAAGAGGGCTAGAGTTAGAAGAAGCAACTGATTGGCCCTCATGTCAGATGGCATTCTGCTGTAGCTTTGTGATGTAATGGCACCACTTGACCAATCGCCCTGGGTGACGATTACACCGGAGGACCAGACGTCACCAATTACACACCAGGTAATTATCTGGGAATATGACTGCACAGCAAGTAGGAGGTGTTGTGGGAAAGTACTCTGCGCCATGGAAAGCATTGGGCTCCTATTCAAAGAGGGCTAGAGTTAGAAGAACACAGTTTCTAAATAGCAGTCCATCTGGAGTATCAGAGTCCCACTCACAGAGAGCAGGGAAACAGGTTAAATAGCTTCCCTCCATCTGAATGCAAGTCATTTGCTCTAACCTAAGACAGCTCATTCCAGCCTGAAGGATGTTAATTAACTCAAGGGACATATTGCCTGCACAAGTATCTAAAGAAGATTTTCTCAGACACTTAGACAGACAAAGTCTTTGATAAACTATCAGGATGGCCATTGCGTCATCCATATTGCTACCCTCTTAGAAGATTATATTTATGCGGAAGACCCCACTAAAAGGCACTGAGAGCTATCAGATGGTATGAACTTTTTATTAATGGTAAAATGATTAATTGAGATTTTGACTTACCATATATATTGATCGAGGCATGGAGAAGGCTGAGGAATGAGCTTTCTTTTTTTTATTTTTTCATCTCAGCAAGCAGAGAAATATTCCTCTGCAACACTGCCTCTGCTGGCCATTCAGTATAATCTGCAGATGGAAAAGTCCACTGTTAGTCTTTTTTTAGAACTTGAATATTTCCAAACCAAATGCAACACTTCCAAAAAATGATTTTTATAAAGGGTCAATTAGCACTATGGCATGTCTCATATTGTGAAAATCCAAAACTCACTAAAAATTATAATCTTAATTTAGATTTCAACCTAGCAGACTTCTTTCAATCCTATGCCTCATTTGCTGATACTCTCTACACAACCCTATCACCTATATGAGGACTTAGATAGAAAGCTCTCTTTGGCAGCCAAGAGATAGAGTACCCTTCTCACAGGAATTATTTCAGGTTATGGTACACCGTAGCAATTCAGTGATCTGATACGTTAAGGGAGGAAGGTTTATGCTACGGTTTGTGGGAATAATAAAAACAACAGATTCTAACATCTTCATTTTAGTGCATCCCTATCACTTAACCTATAGAGAACTCCAGAATGGTAAGATCAACCACTCCTTCAAACAAATGTATAAGTCTCAAATATTGTCCTAGGTCCTTTCATCTCACCACCTTAGTCTTCAGCTGGGCATCCTGTCCACATTGCTCCATTTTCTATACCATGATATAAGTATCCTATTGCGTACTAGGCAACTGATTGGCCCTCATGTCAGATGACACCCTGCTGTAGCTTTGTGATGTAATGGCACCACTTGACCAATCACCCTGGGTGACGATTACACCGGAGGACCAGACATCAGCAATTACAAACTAGGTAACTATCTGTGAATATGACTGCACAGCAAGTAAGAGGAGTAAGGGGGAAGTACAGTGCGCCATTGAAAGTATTGGGCTCCTATTTAAAGAGGGCTAGAGTTAGAAGAAGCAACTGATTGGCCCTCATGTCAGATGGCATTCTGCTGTAGCTTTGTGATGTAATGGCACCACTTGACCAATCGCCCTGGGTGACGATTACACCGGAGGACCAGACGTCACCAATTACACACCAGGTAATTATCTGGGAATATGACTGCACAGCATGTAGGAGGTGTTGTGGGAAAGTACTCTGCGCCATGGAAAGCATTGGGCTCCTATTCAAAGAGGGCTAGAGTTAGAAGAACACAGTTTCTAAATAGCAGTCCATCTGGAGTATCAGAGTCCCACTCACAGAGAGCAGGGAAACAGGTTAAATAGCTTCCCTCCATCTGAATGCAAGTCATTTGCTCTAACCTAAGACAGCTCATTCCAGCCTGAAGGATGTTAATTAACTCAAGGGACATATTGCCTGCACAAGTATCTAAAGAAGATTTTCTCAGACACTTAGACAGACAAAGTCTTTGATAAACTATCAGGATGGCCATTGCGTCATCCATATTGCTACCGTTTTAGGAGATTATATTTATGCGGAAGACCCCACTAAAAGGCACTGAGAGCTATCAGATGCTATGAACTTTTTATTAATGGCAAAATGATTAATTGAGATTTTGACTTACCATATATATTGATCGAGGCATGGAGAAGGCTGAGGAATGAGCTTTCTTTTTTTTATTTTTTCATCTCAGCAAGCAGAGAAATATTCCTCTGCAACACTGCCTCTGCTGGCCATTCAGTATAATCTGCAGATGGAAAAGTCCACTGTTAGTCTTTTTTAGAACTTGAATATTTCCAAACCAAATGCAACACTACCAAAACATGATTTTTATAAAGGGTCAATTAGCACTATGGCATGTCTCATATTGTGAAAATCCAAAACTCACTAAAAATTATAATCTTAATTTAGATTTCAACCTAGCAGACTTCTTTCAATCCTCTGCCTCATTTGCTGATACTCTCTACACAACCCTATCACCTATATGAGGACTTGGATAGAAAGCTCTCTTTGGCAGCCAAGAGATAGAGTACCCTTCTCACAGGAATTATTTCAGGTTATGGTACACCATAGCAATTCAGTGATCTGATACGTTAAGGGAGGAAGGTTTATGCTACGGTTTGTGGGAATAATAAAAACAACAGATTCTAACATCTTCATTTTAGTGCATCCCTATCACTTAACCTATAGAGAACTCCAGAATGGTAAGATCAACCACTCCTTCAAACAAATGTATAAGTCTCAAATATTGTCCTAGGTCCTTTCATCTCACCACCTTAGTCTTCAGCTGGGCATCCTGTCCACATTGCTCCATTTTCTATACCATGATATAAGTATCCTATTGCGTACTAGGCAACTGATTGGCCCTCATGTCAGATGACACCCTGCTGTAGCTTTGTAATGTAATGGCACCACTTGACCAATCACCCTGGGTGACGATTACACCGGAGGACCAGACATCAGCAATTACAAACTAGGTAACTATCTGTGAATATGACTGCACAGCAAGTAAGAGGAGTAAGGGGGAAGTACAGTGCGCCATTGAAAGTATTGGGCTCCTATTTAAAGAGGGCTAGAGTTAGAAGAAGCAACTGATTGGCCCTCATGTCAGATGGCATTCTGCTGTAGCTTTGTGATGTAATGGCACCACTTGACCAATCGCCCTGGGTGACGATTACACCGGAGGACCAGACGTCACCAATTACACACCAGGTAATTATCTGGGAATATGACTGCACAGCAAGTAGGAGGTGTTGTGGGAAAGTACTCTGCGCCATGGAAAGCATTGGGCTCCTATTCAAAGAGGGCTAGAGTTAGAAGAACACAGTTTCTAAATAGCAGTCCATCTGGAGTATCAGAGTCCCACTCACAGAGAGCAGGGAAACAGGTTAAATAGCTTCCCTCCATCTGAATGCAAGTCATTTGCTCTAACCTAAGACAGCTCATTCCAGCCTGAAGGATGTTAATTAACTCAAGGGACATATTGCCTGCACAAGTATCTAAAGAAGATTTTCTCAGACACTTAGACAGACAAAGTCTTTGATAAACTATCAGGATGGCCATTGCGTCATCCATATTGCTACCCTCTTAGAAGATTATATTTATGCGGAAGACCCCACTAAAAGGCACTGAGAGCTATCAGATGGTATGAACTTTTTATTAATGGTAAAATGATTAATTGAGATTTTGACTTACCATATATATTGATCGAGGCATGGAGAAGGCTGAGGAATGAGCTTTCTTTTTTTTATTTTTTCATCTCAGCAAGCAGAGAAATATTCCTCTGCAACACTGCCTCTGCTGGCCATTCAGTATAATCTGCAGATGGAAAAGTCCACTGTTAGTCTTTTTTTAGAACTTGAATATTTCCAAACCAAATGCAACACTTCCAAAAAATGATTTTTATAAAGGGTCAATTAGCACTATGGCATGTCTCATATTGTGAAAATCCAAAACTCACTAAAAATTATAATCTTAATTTAGATTTCAACCTAGCAGACTTCTTTCAATCCTATGCCTCATTTGCTGATACTCTCTACACAACCCTATCACCTATATGAGGACTTAGATAGAAAGCTCTCTTTGGCAGCCAAGAGATAGAGTACCCTTCTCACAGGAATTATTTCAGGTTATGGTACACCGTAGCAATTCAGTGATCTGATACGTTAAGGGAGGAAGGTTTATGCTACGGTTTGTGGGAATAATAAAAACAACAGATTCTAACATCTTCATTTTAGTGCATCCCTATCACTTAACCTATAGAGAACTCCAGAATGGTAAGATCAACCACTCCTTCAAACAAATGTATAAGTCTCAAATATTGTCCTAGGTCCTTTCATCTCACCACCTTAGTCTTCAGCTGGGCATCCTGTCCACATTGCTCCATTTTCTATACCATGATATAAGTATCCTATTGCGTACTAGGCAACTGATTGGCCCTCATGTCAGATGACACCCTGCTGTAGCTTTGTGATGTAATGGCACCACTTGACCAATCACCCTGGGTGACGATTACACCGGAGGACCAGACATCAGCAATTACAAACTAGGTAACTATCTGTGAATATGACTGCACAGCAAGTAAGAGGAGTAAGGGGGAAGTACAGTGCGCCATTGAAAGTATTGGGCTCCTATTTAAAGAGGGCTAGAGTTAGAAGAAGCAACTGATTGGCCCTCATGTCAGATGGCATTCTGCTGTAGCTTTGTGATGTAATGGCACCACTTGACCAATCGCCCTGGGTGACGATTACACCGGAGGACCAGACGTCACCAATTACACACCAGGTAATTATCTGGGAATATGACTGCACAGCAAGTAGGAGGTGTTGTGGGAAAGTACTCTGCGCCATGGAAAGCATTGGGCTCCTATTCAAAGAGGGCTAGAGTTAGAAGAACACAGTTTCTAAATAGCAGTCCATCTGGAGTATCAGAGTCCCACTCACAGAGAGCAGGGAAACAGGTTAAATAGCTTCCCTCCATCTGAATGCAAGTCATTTGCTCTAACCTAAGACAGCTCATTCCAGCCTGAAGGATGTTAATTAACTCAAGGGACATATTGCCTGCACAAGTATCTAAAGAAGATTTTCTCAGACACTTAGACAGACAAAGTCTTTGATAAACTATCAGGATGGCCATTGCGTCATCCATATTGCTACCGTCTTAGAAGATTATATTTATGCGGAAGACCCCACTAAAAGGCACTGAGAGCTATCAGATGCTATGAACTTTTTATTAATGGCAAAATGATTAATTGAGATTTTGACTTACCATATATATTGATCGAGGCATGGAGAAGGCTGAGGAATGAGCTTTCTTTTTTTTTTTCATCTCAGCAAGCAGAGAAATATTCCTCTGCAACACTGCCTCTGCTGGCCATTCAGTATAATCTGCAGATGGAAAAGTCCACTGTTAGTCTTTTTTAGAACTTGAATATTTCCAAACCAAATGCAACACTACCAAAACATGATTTTTATAAAGGGTCAATTAGCACTATGGCATGTCTCATATTGTGAAAATCCAAAACTCACTAAAAATTATAATCTTAATTTAGATTTCAACCTAGCAGACTTCTTTCAATCCTCTGCCTCATTTGCTGATACTCTCTACACAACCCTATCACCTATATGAGGACTTAGATAGAAAGCTCTCTTTGGCAGCCAAGAGATAGAGTACCCTTCTCACAGGAATTATTTCAGGTTATGGTACACCATAGCAATTCAGTGATCTGATACGTTAAGGGAGGAAGGTTTATGCTACGGTTTGTGGGAATAATAAAAACAACAGATTCTAACATCTTCATTTTAGTGCATCCCTATCACTTAACCTATAGAGAACTCCAGAATGGTAAGATCAACCACTCCTTCAAACAAATGTATAAGTCTCAAATATTGTCCTAGGTCCTTTCATCTCACCACCTTAGTCTTCAGCTGGGCATCCTGTCCACATTGCTCCATTTTCTATACCATGATATAAGTATCCTATTGCGTACTAGGCAACTGATTGGCCCTCATGTCAGATGACACCCTGCTGTAGCTTTGTAATGTAATGGCACCACTTGACCAATCACCCTGGGTGACGATTACACCGGAGGACCAGACATCAGCAATTACAAACTAGGTAACTATCTGTGAATATGACTGCACAGCAAGTAAGAGGAGTAAGGGGGAAGTACAGTGCGCCATTGAAAGTATTGGGCTCCTATTTAAAGAGGGCTAGAGTTAGAAGAAGCAACTGATTGGCCCTCATGTCAGATGGCATTCTGCTGTAGCTTTGTGATGTAATGGCACCACTTGACCAATCGCCCTGGGTGACGATTACACCGGAGGACCAGACGTCACCAATTACACACCAGGTAATTATCTGGGAATATGACTGCACAGCAAGTAGGAGGTGTTGTGGGAAAGTACTCTGCGCCATGGAAAGCATTGGGCTCCTATTCAAAGAGGGCTAGAGTTAGAAGAACACAGTTTCTAAATAGCAGTCCATCTGGAGTATCAGAGTCCCACTCACAGAGAGCAGGGAAACAGGTTAAATAGCTTCCCTCCATCTGAATGCAAGTCATTTGCTCTAACCTAAGACAGCTCATTCCAGCCTGAAGGATGTTAATTAACTCAAGGGACATATTGCCTGCACAAGTATCTAAAGAAGATTTTCTCAGACACTTAGACAGACAAAGTCTTTGATAAACTATCAGGATGGCCATTGCGTCATCCATATTGCTACCGTCTTAGAAGATTATATTTATGCGGAAGACCCCACTAAAAGGCACTGAGAGCTATCAGATGCTATGAACTTTTTATTAATGGCAAAATGATTAATTGAGATTTTGACTTACCATATATATTGATCGAGGCATGGAGAAGGCTGAGGAATGAGCTTTCTTTTTTTTTTTCATCTCAGCAAGCAGAGAAATATTCCTCTGCAACACTGCCTCTGCTGGCCATTCAGTATAATCTGCAGATGGAAAAGTCCACTGTTAGTCTTTTTTTAGAACTTGAATATTTCCAAACCAAATGCAACACTACCAAAACATGATTTTTATAAAGGGTCAATTAGCACTATGGCATGTCTCATATTGTGAAAATCCAAATCTCACTAAAAATTATAATCTTAATTTAGATTTCAACCTAGCAGACTTCTTTCAATCCTCTGCCTCATTTGCTGGTACTCTCTACACAACCCTATCACCTATATGAGGACTTAGATAGAAAGCTCTCTTTGGCAGCCAAGAGATAGAGTACCCTTCTCACAGGAATTATTTCAGGTTATGGTACACCGTAGCAATTCAGTGATCTGATACGTTAAGGGAGGAAGGTTTATGCTACGGTTTGTGGGAATAATAAAAACAACAGATTCTAACATCTTCATTTTAGTGCATCCCTATCACTTAACCTATAGAGAACTCCAGAATGGTAAGATCAACCACTCCTTCAAACAAATGTATAAGTCTCAAATATTGTCCTAGGTCCTTTCATCTCACCACCTTAGTCTTCAGCTGGGCATCCTGTCCACATTGCTCCATTTTCTATACCATGATATAAGTATCCTATTGCGTACTAGGCAACTGATTGGCCCTCATGTCAGATGACACCCTGCTGTAGCTTTGTGATGTAATGGCACCACTTGACCAATCACCCTGGGTGACGATTACACCGGAGGACCAGACATCAGCAATTACAAACTAGGTAACTATCTGTGAATATGACTGCACAGCAAGTAAGAGGAGTAAGGGGGAAGTACAGTGCGCCATTGAAAGTATTGGGCTCCTATTTAAAGAGGGCTAGAGTTAGAAGAAGCAACTGATTGGCCCTCATGTCAGATGGCATTCTGCTGTAGCTTTGTGATGTAATGGCACCACTTGACCAATCGCCCTGGGTGACGATTACACCGGAGGACCAGACGTCACCAATTGCACACCAGGTAATTATCTGGGAATATGACTGCACAGCAAGTAGGAGGTGTTGTGGGAAAGTACTCTGCGCCATGGAAAGCATTGGGCTCCTATTCAAAGAGGGCTAGAGTTAGAAGAACACAGTTTCTAAATAGCAGTCCATCTGGAGTATCAGAGTCCCACTCACAGAGAGCAGGGAATTAGGTTAAATAGCTTCCCTCCATCTGAATGCAAGTCATTTGCTCTAACCTAAGACAGCTCATTCCAGCCTGAAGGATGTTAATTAACTCAAGGGACATATTGCCTGCACAAGTATCTAAAGAAGATTTTCTCAGACACTTAGACAGACAAAGTCTTTGATAAACTATCAGGATGGCCATTGCGTCATCCATATTGCTACCGTCTTAGAAGATTATATTTATGCGGAAGACCCCACTAAAAGGCACTGAGAGCTATCAGATGCTATGAACTTTTTATTAATGGCAAAATGATTAATTGAGATTTTGACTTACCATATATATTGATCGAGGCATGGAGAAGGCTGAGGAATGAGCTTTCTTTTTTTTTTTCATCTCAGCAAGCAGAGAAATATTCCTCTGCAACACTGCCTCTGCTGGCCATTCAGAATAATCTGCAGATGGAAAAGTCCACTGTTAGTCTTTTTTTAGAACTTGAATATTTCCAAACCAAATGCAACACTACCAAAACATGATTTTTATAAAGGGTCAATTAGCACTATGGCATGTCTCATATTGTGAAAATCCAAAACTCACTAAAAATTATAATCTTAATTTAGATTTCAACCTAGCAGACTTCTTTCAATCCTCTGCCTCATTTGCTGATACTCTCTACACAACCCTATCACCTATATGAGGACTTAGATAGAAAGCTCTCTTTGGCAGCCAGGAGATAGAGTACCCTTCTCACAGGAATTATTTCAGGTTATGGTACACCATAGCAATTCAGTGATCTGATACGTTAAGGGAGGAAGGTTTATGCTACGGTTTGTGGGAATAATAAAAACAACAGATTCTAACATCTTCATTTTAGTGCATCCCTATCACTTAACCTATAGAGAACTCCAGAATGGTAAGATCAACCACTCCTTCAAACAAATGTATAAGTCTCAAATATTGTCCTAGGTCCTTTCATCTCACCACCTTAGTCTTCAGCTGGGCATCCTGTCCACATTGCTCCATTTTCTATACCATGATATAAGTATCCTATTGCGTACTAGGCAACTGATTGGCCCTCATGTCAGATGACACCCTGCTGTAGCTTTGTAATGTAATGGCACCACTTGACCAATCACCCTGGGTGACGATTACACCGGAGGACCAGACATCAGCAATTACAAACTAGGTAACTATCTGTGAATATGACTGCACAGCAAGTAAGAGGAGTAAGGGGGAAGTACAGTGCGCCATTGAAAGTATTGGGCTCCTATTTAAAGAGGGCTAGAGTTAGAAGAAGCAACTGATTGGCCCTCATGTCAGATGGCATTCTGCTGTAGCTTTGTGATGTAATGGCACCACTTGACCAATCGCCCTGGGTGACGATTACACCGGAGGACCAGACGTCACCAATTACACACCAGGTAATTATCTGGGAATATGACTGCACAGCAAGTAGGAGGTGTTGTGGGAAAGTACTCTGCGCCATGGAAAGCATTGGGCTCCTATTCAAAGAGGGCTAGAGTTAGAAGAACACAGTTTCTAAATAGCAGTCCATCTGGAGTATCAGAGTCCCACTCACAGAGAGCAGGGAAACAGGTTAAATAGCTTCCCTCCATCTGAATGCAAGTCATTTGCTCTAACCTAAGACAGCTCATTCCAGCCTGAAGGATGTTAATTAACTCAAGGGACATATTGCCTGCACAAGTATCTAAAGAAGATTTTCTCAGACACTTAGACAGACAAAGTCTTTGATAAACTATCAGGATGGCCATTGCGTCATCCATATTGCTACCGTCTTAGAAGATTATATTTATGCGGAAGACCCCACTAAAAGGCACTGAGAGCTATCAGATGCTATGAACTTTTTATTAATGGCAAAATGATTAATTGAGATTTTGACTTACCATATATATTGATCGAGGCATGGAGAAGGCTGAGGAATGAGCTTTCTTTTTTTTTTTCATCTCAGCAAGCAGAGAAATATTCCTCTGCAACACTGCCTCTGCTGGCCATTCAGTATAATCTGCAGATGGAAAAGTCCACTGTTAGTCTTTTTTAGAACTTGAATATTTCCAAACCAAATGCAACACTACCAAAACATGATTTTTATAAAGGGTCAATTAGCACTATGGCATGTCTCATATTGTGAAAATCCAAAACTCACTAAAAATTATAATCTTAATTTAGATTTCAACCTAGCAGACTTCTTTCAATCCTCTGCCTCATTTGCTGATACTCTCTACACAACCCTATCACCTATATGAGGACTTAGATAGAAAGCTCTCTTTGGCAGCCAAGAGATAGAGTACCCTTCTCACAGGAATTATTTCAGGTTATGGTACACCATAGCAATTCAGTGATCTGATACGTTAAGGGAGGAAGGTTTATGCTACGGTTTGTGGGAATAATAAAAACAACAGATTCTAACATCTTCATTTTAGTGCATCCCTATCACTTAACCTATAGAGAACTCCAGAATGGTAAGATCAACCACTCCTTCAAACAAATGTATAAGTCTCAAATATTGTCCTAGGTCCTTTCATCTCACCACCTTAGTCTTCAGCTGGGCATCCTGTCCACATTGCTCCATTTTCTATACCATGATATAAGTATCCTATTGCGTACTAGGCAACTGATTGGCCCTCATGTCAGATGACACCCTGCTGTAGCTTTGTAATGTAATGGCACCACTTGACCAATCACCCTGGGTGACGATTACACCGGAGGACCAGACATCAGCAATTACAAACTAGGTAACTATCTGTGAATATGACTGCACAGCAAGTAAGAGGAGTAAGGGGGAAGTACAGTGCGCCATTGAAAGTATTGGGCTCCTATTTAAAGAGGGCTAGAGTTAGAAGAAGCAACTGATTGGCCCTCATGTCAGATGGCATTCTGCTGTAGCTTTGTGATGTAATGGCACCACTTGACCAATCGCCCTGGGTGACGATTACACCGGAGGACCAGACGTCACCAATTACACACCAGGTAATTATCTGGGAATATGACTGCACAGCAAGTAGGAGGTGTTGTGGGAAAGTACTCTGCGCCATGGAAAGCATTGGGCTCCTATTCAAAGAGGGCTAGAGTTAGAAGAACACAGTTTCTAAATAGCAGTCCATCTGGAGTATCAGAGTCCCACTCACAGAGAGCAGGGAAACAGGTTAAATAGCTTCCCTCCATCTGAATGCAAGTCATTTGCTCTAACCTAAGACAGCTCATTCCAGCCTGAAGGATGTTAATTAACTCAAGGGACATATTGCCTGCACAAGTATCTAAAGAAGATTTTCTCAGACACTTAGACAGACAAAGTCTTTGATAAACTATCAGGATGGCCATTGCGTCATCCATATTGCTACCGTCTTAGAAGATTATATTTATGCGGAAGACCCCACTAAAAGGCACTGAGAGCTATCAGATGCTATGAACTTTTTATTAATGGCAAAATGATTAATTGAGATTTTGACTTACCATATATATTGATCGAGGCATGGAGAAGGCTGAGGAATGAGCTTTCTTTTTTTTTTTCATCTCAGCAAGCAGAGAAATATTCCTCTGCAACACTGCCTCTGCTGGCCATTCAGTATAATCTGCAGATGGAAAAGTCCACTGTTAGTCTTTTTTTAGAACTTGAATATTTCCAAACCAAATGCAACACTACCAAAACATGATTTTTATAAAGGGTCAATTAGCACTATGGCATGTCTCATATTGTGAAAATCCAAATCTCACTAAAAATTATAATCTTAATTTAGATTTCAACCTAGCAGACTTCTTTCAATCCTCTGCCTCATTTGCTGGTACTCTCTACACAACCCTATCACCTATATGAGGACTTAGATAGAAAGCTCTCTTTGGCAGCCAAGAGATAGAGTACCCTTCTCACAGGAATTATTTCAGGTTATGGTACACCGTAGCAATTCAGTGATCTGATACGTTAAGGGAGGAAGGTTTATGCTACGGTTTGTGGGAATAATAAAAACAACAGATTCTAACATCTTCATTTTAGTGCATCCCTATCACTTAACCTATAGAGAACTCCAGAATGGTAAGATCAACCACTCCTTCAAACAAATGTATAAGTCTCAAATATTGTCCTAGGTCCTTTCATCTCACCACCTTAGTCTTCAGCTGGGCATCCTGTCCACATTGCTCCATTTTCTATACCATGATATAAGTATCCTATTGCGTACTAGGCAACTGATTGGCCCTCATGTCAGATGACACCCTGCTGTAGCTTTGTGATGTAATGGCACCACTTGACCAATCACCCTGGGTGACAATTACACCGGAGGACCAGACATCAGCAATTACAAACTAGGTAACTATCTGTGAATATGACTGCACAGCAAGTAAGAGGAGTAAGGGGGAAGTACAGTGCGCCATTGAAAGTATTGGGCTCCTATTTAAAGAGGGCTAGAGTTAGAAGAAGCAACTGATTGGCCCTCATGTCAGATGGCATTCTGCTGTAGCTTTGTGATGTAATGGCACCACTTGACCAATCGCCCTGGGTGACGATTACACCGGAGGACCAGACGTCACCAATTACACACCAGGTAATTATCTGGGAATATGACTGCACAGCAAGTAGGAGGTGTTGTGGGAAAGTACTCTGCGCCATGGAAAGCATTGGGCTCCTATTCAAAGAGGGCTAGAGTTAGAAGAACACAGTTTCTAAATAGCAGTCCATCTGGAGTATCAGAGTCCCACTCACAGAGAGCAGGGAAACAGGTTAAATAGCTTCCCTCCATCTGAATGCAAGTCATTTGCTCTAACCTAAGACAGCTCATTCCAGCCTGAAGGATGTTAATTAACTCAAGGGACATATTGCCTGCACAAGTATCTAAAGAAGATTTTCTCAGACACTTAGACAGACAAAGTCTTTGATAAACTATCAGGATGGCCATTGCGTCATCCATATTGCTACCGTTTTAGGAGATTATATTTATGCGGAAGACCCCACTAAAAGGCACTGAGAGCTATCAGATGCTATGAACTTTTTATTAATGGCAAAATGATTAATTGAGATTTTGACTTACCATATATATTGATCGAGGCATGGAGAAGGCTGAGGAATGAGCTTTCTTTTTTTTATTTTTTCATCTCAGCAAGCAGAGAAATATTCCTCTGCAACACTGCCTCTGCTGGCCATTCAGTATAATCTGCAGATGGAAAAGTCCACTGTTAGTCTTTTTTAGAACTTGAATATTTCCAAACCAAATGCAACACTACCAAAACATGATTTTTATAAAGGGTCAATTAGCACTATGACATGTCTCATATTGTGAAAATCCAAAACTCACTAAAAATTATAATCTTAATTTAGATTTCAACCTAGCAGACTTCTTTCAATCCTCTGCCTCATTTGCTGATACTCTCTACACAACCCTATCACCTATATGAGGACTTAGATAGAAAGCTCTCTTTGGCAGCCAAGAGATAGAGTACCCTTCTCACAGGAATTATTTCAGGTTATGGTACACCGTAGCAATTCAGTGATCTGATACGTTAAGGGAGGAAGGTTTATGCTACGGTTTGTGGGAATAATAAAAACAACAGATTCTAACATCTTCATTTTAGTGCATCCCTATCACTTAACCTATAGAGAACTCCAGAATGGTAAGATCAACCACTCCTTCAAACAAATGTATAAGTCTCAAATATTGTCCTAGGTCCTTTCATCTCACCACCTTAGTCTTCAGCTGGGCATCCTGTCCACATTGCTCCATTTTCTATACCATGATATAAGTATCCTATTGCGTACTAGGCAACTGATTGGCCCTCATGTCAGATGACACCCTGCTGTAGCTTTGTAATGTAATGGCACCACTTGACCAATCACCCTGGGTGACGATTACACCGGAGGACCAGACATCAGCAATTACAAACTAGGTAACTATCTGTGAATATGACTGCACAGCAAGTAAGAGGAGTAAGGGGGAAGTACAGTGCGCCATTGAAAGTATTGGGCTCCTATTTAAAGAGGGCTAGAGTTAGAAGAAGCAACTGATTGGCCCTCATGTCAGATGGCATTCTGCTGTAGCTTTGTGATGTAATGGCACCACTTGACCAATCGCCCTGGGTGACGATTACACCGGAGGACCAGACGTCACCAATTACACACCAGGTAATTATCTGGGAATATGACTGCACAGCAAGTAGGAGGTGTTGTGGGAAAGTACTCTGCGCCATGGAAAGCATTGGGCTCCTATTCAAAGAGGGCTAGAGTTAGAAGAACACAGTTTCTAAATAGCAGTCCATCTGGAGTATCAGAGTCCCACTCACAGAGAGCAGGGAAACAGGTTAAATAGCTTCCCTCCATCTGAATGCAAGTCATTTGCTCTAACCTAAGACAGCTCATTCCAGCCTGAAGGATGTTAATTAACTCAAGGGACATATTGCCTGCACAAGTATCTAAAGAAGATTTTCTCAGACACTTAGACAGACAAAGTCTTTGATAAACTATCAGGATGGCCATTGCGTCATCCATATTGCTACCGTCTTAGAAGATTATATTTATGCGGAAGACCCCACTAAAAGGCACTGAGAGCTATCAGATGCTATGAACTTTTTATTAATGGCAAAATGATTAATTGAGATTTTGACTTACCATATATATTGATCGAGGCATGGAGAAGGCTGAGGAATGAGCTTTCTTTTTTTTTTTCATCTCAGCAAGCAGAGAAATATTCCTCTGCAACACTGCCTCTGCTGGCCATTCAGTATAATCTGCAGATGGAAAAGTCCACTGTTAGTCTTTTTTTAGAACTTGAATATTTCCAAACCAAATGCAACACTACCAAAACATGATTTTTATAAAGGGTCAATTAGCACTATGGCATGTCTCATATTGTGAAAATCCAAATCTCACTAAAAATTATAATCTTAATTTAGATTTCAACCTAGCAGACTTCTTTCAATCCTCTGCCTCATTTGCTGGTACTCTCTACACAACCCTATCACCTATATGAGGACTTAGATAGAAAGCTCTCTTTGGCAGCCAAGAGATAGAGTACCCTTCTCACAGGAATTATTTCAGGTTATGGTACACCGTAGCAATTCAGTGATCTGATACGTTAAGGGAGGAAGGTTTATGCTACGGTTTGTGGGAATAATAAAAACAACAGATTCTAACATCTTCATTTTAGTGCATCCCTATCACTTAACCTATAGAGAACTCCAGAATGGTAAGATCAACCACTCCTTCAAACAAATGTATAAGTCTCAAATATTGTCCTAGGTCCTTTCATCTCACCACCTTAGTCTTCAGCTGGGCATCCTGTCCACATTGCTCCATTTTCTATACCATGATATAAGTATCCTATTGCGTACTAGGCAACTGATTGGCCCTCATGTCAGATGACACCCTGCTGTAGCTTTGTGATGTAATGGCACCACTTGACCAATCACCCTGGGTGACAATTACACCGGAGGACCAGACATCAGCAATTACAAACTAGGTAACTATCTGTGAATATGACTGCACAGCAAGTAAGAGGAGTAAGGGGGAAGTACAGTGCGCCATTGAAAGTATTGGGCTCCTATTTAAAGAGGGCTAGAGTTAGAAGAAGCAACTGATTGGCCCTCATGTCAGATGGCATTCTGCTGTAGCTTTGTGATGTAATGGCACCACTTGACCAATCGCCCTGGGTGACGATTACACCGGAGGACCAGACGTCACCAATTACACACCAGGTAATTATCTGGGAATATGACTGCACAGCAAGTAGGAGGTGTTGTGGGAAAGTACTCTGCGCCATGGAAAGCATTGGGCTCCTATTCAAAGAGGGCTAGAGTTAGAAGAACACAGTTTCTAAATAGCAGTCCATCTGGAGTATCAGAGTCCCACTCACAGAGAGCAGGGAAACAGGTTAAATAGCTTCCCTCCATCTGAATGCAAGTCATTTGCTCTAACCTAAGACAGCTCATTCCAGCCTGAAGGATGTTAATTAACTCAAGGGACATATTGCCTGCACAAGTATCTAAAGAAGATTTTCTCAGACACTTAGACAGACAAAGTCTTTGATAAACTATCAGGATGGCCATTGCGTCATCCATATTGCTACCGTTTTAGGAGATTATATTTATGCGGAAGACCCCACTAAAAGGCACTGAGAGCTATCAGATGCTATGAACTTTTTATTAATGGCAAAATGATTAATTGAGATTTTGACTTACCATATATATTGATCGAGGCATGGAGAAGGCTGAGGAATGAGCTTTCTTTTTTTTATTTTTTCATCTCAGCAAGCAGAGAAATATTCCTCTGCAACACTGCCTCTGCTGGCCATTCAGTATAATCTGCAGATGGAAAAGTCCACTGTTAGTCTTTTTTAGAACTTGAATATTTCCAAACCAAATGCAACACTACCAAAACATGATTTTTATAAAGGGTCAATTAGCACTATGACATGTCTCATATTGTGAAAATCCAAAACTCACTAAAAATTATAATCTTAATTTAGATTTCAACCTAGCAGACTTCTTTCAATCCTCTGCCTCATTTGCTGATACTCTCTACACAACCCTATCACCTATATGAGGACTTAGATAGAAAGCTCTCTTTGGCAGCCAAGAGATAGAGTACCCTTCTCACAGGAATTATTTCAGGTTATGGTACACCGTAGCAATTCAGTGATCTGATACGTTAAGGGAGGAAGGTTTATGCTACGGTTTGTGGGAATAATAAAAACAACAGATTCTAACATCTTCATTTTAGTGCATCCCTATCACTTAACCTATAGAGAACTCCAGAATGGTAAGATCAACCACTCCTTCAAACAAATGTATAAGTCTCAAATATTGTCCTAGGTCCTTTCATCTCACCACCTTAGTCTTCAGCTGGGCATCCTGTCCACATTGCTCCATTTTCTATACCATGATATAAGTATCCTATTGCGTACTAGGCAACTGATTGGCCCTCATGTCAGATGACACCCTGCTGTAGCTTTGTGATGTAATGGCACCACTTGACCAATCACCCTGGGTGACGATTACACCGGAGGACCAGACATCAGCAATTACAAACTAGGTAACTATCTGTGAATATGACTGCACAGCAAGTAAGAGGAGTAAGGGGGAAGTACAGTGCGCCATTGAAAGTATTGGGCTCCTATTTAAAGAGGGCTAGAGTTAGAAGAAGCAACTGATTGGCCCTCATGTCAGATGGCATTCTGCTGTAGCTTTGTGATGTAATGGCACCACTTGACCAATCGCCCTGGGTGACGATTACACCGGAGGACCAGACGTCACCAATTACACACCAGGTAATTATCTGGGAATATGACTGCACAGCAAGTAGGAGGTGTTGTGGGAAAGTACTCTGCGCCATGGAAAGCATTGGGCTCCTATTCAAAGAGGGCTAGAGTTAGAAGAACACAGTTTCTAAATAGCAGTCCATCTGGAGTATCAGAGTCCCACTCACAGAGAGCAGGGAAACAGGTTAAATAGCTTCCCTCCATCTGAATGCAAGTCATTTGCTCTAACCTAAGACAGCTCATTCCAGCCTGAAGGATGTTAATTAACTCAAGGGACATATTGCCTGCACAAGTATCTAAAGAAGATTTTCTCAGACACTTAGACAGACAAAGTCTTTGATAAACTATCAGGATGGCCATTGCGTCATCCATATTGCTACCGTTTTAGGAGATTATATTTATGCGGAAGACCCCACTAAAAGGCACTGAGAGCTATCAGATGCTATGAACTTTTTATTAATGGCAAAATGATTAATTGAGATTTTGACTTACCATATATATTGATCGAGGCATGGAGAAGGCTGAGGAATGAGCTTTCTTTTTTTTATTTTTTCATCTCAGCAAGCAGAGAAATATTCCTCTGCAACACTGCCTCTGCTGGCCATTCAGTATAATCTGCAGATGGAAAAGTCCACTGTTAGTCTTTTTTAGAACTTGAATATTTCCAAACCAAATGCAACACTACCAAAACATGATTTTTATAAAGGGTCAATTAGCACTATGGCATGTCTCATATTGTGAAAATCCAAAACTCACTAAAAATTATAATCTTAATTTAGATTTCAACCTAGCAGACTTCTTTCAATCCTCTGCCTCATTTGCTGATACTCTCTACACAACCCTATCACCTATATGAGGACTTAGATAGAAAGCTCTCTTTGGCAGCCAAGAGATAGAGTACCCTTCTCACAGGAATTATTTCAGGTTATGGTACACCATAGCAATTCAGTGATCTGATACGTTAAGGGAGGAAGGTTTATGCTACGGTTTGTGGGAATAATAAAAACAACAGATTCTAACATCTTCATTTTAGTGCATCCCTATCACTTAACCTATAGAGAACTCCAGAATGGTAAGATCAACCACTCCTTCAAACAAATGTATAAGTCTCAAATATTGTCCTAGGTCCTTTCATCTCACCACCTTAGTCTTCAGCTGGGCATCCTGTCCACATTGCTCCATTTTCTATACCATGATATAAGTATCCTATTGCGTACTAGGCAACTGATTGGCCCTCATGTCAGATGACACCCTGCTGTAGCTTTGTAATGTAATGGCACCACTTGACCAATCACCCTGGGTGACGATTACACCGGAGGACCAGACATCAGCAATTACAAACTAGGTAACTATCTGTGAATATGACTGCACAGCAAGTAAGAGGAGTAAGGGGGAAGTACAGTGCGCCATTGAAAGTATTGGGCTCCTATTTAAAGAGGGCTAGAGTTAGAAGAAGCAACTGATTGGCCCTCATGTCAGATGGCATTCTGCTGTAGCTTTGTGATGTAATGGCACCACTTGACCAATCGCCCTGGGTGACGATTACACCGGAGGACCAGACGTCACCAATTACACACCAGGTAATTATCTGGGAATATGACTGCACAGCAAGTAGGAGGTGTTGTGGGAAAGTACTCTGCGCCATGGAAAGCATTGGGCTCCTATTCAAAGAGGGCTAGAGTTAGAAGAACACAGTTTCTAAATAGCAGTCCATCTGGAGTATCAGAGTCCCACTCACAGAGAGCAGGGAAACAGGTTAAATAGCTTCCCTCCATCTGAATGTAAGTCATTTGCTCTAACCTAAGACAGCTCATTCCAGCCTGAAGGATGGTAATTAACTCAAGGGACATATTGCCTGCACAAGTATCTAAAGAAGATTTTCTCAGACACTTAGACAGACAAAGTCTTTGATAAACTATCAGGATGGCCATTGCGTCATCCATATTGCTACCCTCTTAGAAGATTATATTTATGCGGAAGACCCCACTAAAAGGCACTGAGAGCTATCAGATGGTATGAACTTTTTATTAATGGCAAAATGATTAATTGAGATTTTGACTTACCATATATATTGATCGAGGCATGGGGAAGGCTGAGGAATGAGCTTTCTTTTTTTTTTTTCATCTCAGCAAGCAGAGAAATATTCCTCTGCAACACTGCCTCTGCTGGCCATTCAGTATAATCTGCAGATGGAAAAGTCCACTGTTAGTCTTTTTTTAGAACTTGAATATTTCCAAACCAAATGCAACACTTCCAAAAAATGATTTTTATAAAGGGTCAATTAGCACTATGGCATGTCTCATATTGTGAAAATCCAAAACTCACTAAAAATTATAATCTTAATTTAGATTTCAACCTAGCAGACTTCTTTCAATCCTATGCCTCATTTGCTGATACTCTCTACACAACCCTATCACCTATATGAGGACTTAGATAGAAAGCTCTCTTTGGCAGCCAAGAGATAGAGTACCCTTCTCACAGGAATTATTTCAGGTTATGGTACACCGTAGCAATTCAGTGATCTGATACGTTAAGGGAGGAAGGTTTATGCTACGGTTTGTGGGAATAATAAAAACAACAGATTCTAACATCTTCATTTTAGTGCATCCCTATCACTTAACCTATAGAGAACTCCAGAATGGTAAGATCAACCACTCCTTCAAACAAATGTATAAGTCTCAAATATTGTCCTAGGTCCTTTCATCTCACCACCTTAGTCTTCAGCTGGGCATCCTGTCCACATTGCTCCATTTTCTATACCATGATATAAGTATCCTATTGCGTACTAGGCAACTGATTGGCCCTCATGTCAGATGACACCCTGCTGTAGCTTTGTGATGTAATGGCACCACTTGACCAATCACCCTGGGTGACGATTACACCGGAGGACCAGACATCAGCAATTACAAACTAGGTAACTATCTGTGAATATGACTGCACAGCAAGTAAGAGGAGTAATGGGGAAGTACAGTGCGCCATTGAAAGTATTGGGCTCCTATTTAAAGAGGGCTAGAGTTAGAAGAAGCAACTGATTGGCCCTCATGTCAGATGGCATTCTGCTGTAGCTTTGTGATGTAATGGCACCACTTGACCAATCGCCCTGGGTGACGATTACACCGGAGGACCAGACGTCACCAATTACACACCAGGTAATTATCTGGGAATATGACTGCACAGCAAGTAGGAGGTGTTGTGGGAAAGTACTCTGCGCCATGGAAAGCATTGGGCTCCTATTCAAAGAGGGCTAGAGTTAGAAGAACACAGTTTCTAAATAGCAGTCCATCTGGAGTATCAGAGTCCCACTCACAGAGAGCAGGGAAACAGGTTAAATAGCTTCCCTCCATCTGAATGCAAGTCATTTGCTCTAACCTAAGACAGCTCATTCCAGCCTGAAGGATGTTAATTAACTCAAGGGACATATTGCCTGCACAAGTATCTAAAGAAGATTTTCTCAGACACTTAGACAGACAAAGTCTTTGATAAACTATCAGGATGGCCATTGCGCCATCCATATTGCTACCCTCTTAGAAGATTATATTTATGCGGAAGACCCCACTAAAAGGCACTGAGAGCTATCAGATGGTATGAACTTTTTATTAATGGTAAAATGATTAATTGAGATTTTGACTTACCATATATATTGATCGAGGCATGGAGAAGGCTGAGGAATGAGCTTTCTTTTTTTTATTTTTTCATCTCAGCAAGCAGAGAAATATTCCTCTGCAACACTGCCTCTGCTGGCCATTCAGTATAATCTGCAGATGGAAAAGTCCACTGTTAGTCTTTTTTTAGAACTTGAATATTTCCAAACCAAATGCAACACTTCCAAAAAATGATTTTTATAAAGGGTCAATTAGCACTATGGCATGTCTCATATTGTGAAAATCCAAAACTCACTAAAAATTATAATCTTAATTTAGATTTCAACCTAGCAGACTTCTTTCAATCCTATGCCTCATTTGCTGATACTCTCTACACAACCCTATCACCTATATGAGGACTTAGATAGAAAGCTCTCTTTGGCAGCCAAGAGATAGAGTACCCTTCTCACAGGAATTATTTCAGGTTATGGTACACCGTAGCAATTCAGTGATCTGATACGTTAAGGGAGGAAGGTTTATGCTACGGTTTGTGGGAATAATAAAAACAACAGATTCTAACATCTTCATTTTAGTGCATCCCTATCACTTAACCTATAGAGAACTCCAGAATGGTAAGATCAACCACTCCTTCAAACAAATGTATAAGTCTCAAATATTGTCCTAGGTCCTTTCATCTCACCACCTTAGTCTTCAGCTGGGCATCCTGTCCACATTGCTCCATTTTCTATACCATGATATAAGTATCCTATTGCGTACTAGGCAACTGATTGGCCCTCATGTCAGATGACACCCTGCTGTAGCTTTGTGATGTAATGGCACCACTTGACCAATCACCCTGGGTGACGATTACACCGGAGGACCAGACATCAGCAATTACAAACTAGGTAACTATCTGTGAATATGACTGCACAGCAAGTAAGAGGAGTAAGGGGGAAGTACAGTGCGCCATTGAAAGTATTGGGCTCCTATTTAAAGAGGGCTAGAGTTAGAAGAAGCAACTGATTGGCCCTCATGTCAGATGGCATTCTGCTGTAGCTTTGTGATGTAATGGCACCACTTGACCAATCGCCCTGGGTGACGATTACACCGGAGGACCAGACGTCACCAATTACACACCAGGTAATTATCTGGGAATATGACTGCACAGCAAGTAGGAGGTGTTGTGGGAAAGTACTCTGCGCCATGGAAAGCATTGGGCTCCTATTCAAAGAGGGCTAGAGTTAGAAGAACACAGTTTCTAAATAGCAGTCCATCTGGAGTATCAGAGTCCCACTCACAGAGAGCAGGGAAACAGGTTAAATAGCTTCCCTCCATCTGAATGCAAGTCATTTGCTCTAACCTAAGACAGCTCATTCCAGCCTGAAGGATGTTAATTAACTCAAGGGACATATTGCCTGCACAAGTATCTAAAGAAGATTTTCTCAGACACTTAGACAGACAAAGTCTTTGATAAACTATCAGGATGGCCATTGCGTCATCCATATTGCTACCGTTTTAGGAGATTATATTTATGCGGAAGACCCCACTAAAAGGCACTGAGAGCTATCAGATGCTATGAACTTTTTATTAATGGCAAAATGATTAATTGAGATTTTGACTTACCATATATATTGATCGAGGCATGGAGAAGGCTGAGGAATGAGCTTTCTTTTTTTTATTTTTTCATCTCAGCAAGCAGAGAAATATTCCTCTGCAACACTGCCTCTGCTGGCCATTCAGTATAATCTGCAGATGGAAAAGTCCACTGTTAGTCTTTTTTAGAACTTGAATATTTCCAAACCAAATGCAACACTACCAAAACATGATTTTTATAAAGGGTCAATTAGCACTATGGCATGTCTCATATTGTGAAAATCCAAAACTCACTAAAAATTATAATCTTAATTTAGATTTCAACCTAGCAGACTTCTTTCAATCCTCTGCCTCATTTGCTGATACTCTCTACACAACCCTATCACCTATATGAGGACTTGGATAGAAAGCTCTCTTTGGCAGCCAAGAGATAGAGTACCCTTCTCACAGGAATTATTTCAGGTTATGGTACACCATAGCAATTCAGTGATCTGATACGTTAAGGGAGGAAGGTTTATGCTACGGTTTGTGGGAATAATAAAAACAACAGATTCTAACATCTTCATTTTAGTGCATCCCTATCACTTAACCTATAGAGAACTCCAGAATGGTAAGATCAACCACTCCTTCAAACAAATGTATAAGTCTCAAATATTGTCCTAGGTCCTTTCATCTCACCACCTTAGTCTTCAGCTGGGCATCCTGTCCACATTGCTCCATTTTCTATACCATGATATAAGTATCCTATTGCGTACTAGGCAACTGATTGGCCCTCATGTCAGATGACACCCTGCTGTAGCTTTGTAATGTAATGGCACCACTTGACCAATCACCCTGGGTGACGATTACACCGGAGGACCAGACATCAGCAATTACAAACTAGGTAACTATCTGTGAATATGACTGCACAGCAAGTAAGAGGAGTAAGGGGGAAGTACAGTGCGCCATTGAAAGTATTGGGCTCCTATTTAAAGAGGGCTAGAGTTAGAAGAAGCAACTGATTGGCCCTCATGTCAGATGGCATTCTGCTGTAGCTTTGTGATGTAATGGCACCACTTGACCAATCGCCCTGGGTGACGATTACACCGGAGGACCAGACGTCACCAATTACACACCAGGTAATTATCTGGGAATATGACTGCACAGCAAGTAGGAGGTGTTGTGGGAAAGTACTCTGCGCCATGGAAAGCATTGGGCTCCTATTCAAAGAGGGCTAGAGTTAGAAGAACACAGTTTCTAAATAGCAGTCCATCTGGAGTATCAGAGTCCCACTCACAGAGAGCAGGGAAACAGGTTAAATAGCTTCCCTCCATCTGAATGCAAGTCATTTGCTCTAACCTAAGACAGCTCATTCCAGCCTGAAGGATGTTAATTAACTCAAGGGACATATTGCCTGCACAAGTATCTAAAGAAGATTTTCTCAGACACTTAGACAGACAAAGTCTTTGATAAACTATCAGGATGGCCATTGCGTCATCCATATTGCTACCGTTTTAGGAGATTATATTTATGCGGAAGACCCCACTAAAAGGCACTGAGAGCTATCAGATGCTATGAACTTTTTATTAATGGCAAAATGATTAATTGAGATTTTGACTTACCATATATATTGATCGAGGCATGGAGAAGGCTGAGGAATGAGCTTTCTTTTTTTTATTTTTTCATCTCAGCAAGCAGAGAAATATTCCTCTGCAACACTGCCTCTGCTGGCCATTCAGTATAATCTGCAGATGGAAAAGTCCACTGTTAGTCTTTTTTAGAACTTGAATATTTCCAAACCAAATGCAACACTACCAAAACATGATTTTTATAAAGGGTCAATTAGCACTATGGCATGTCTCATATTGTGAAAATCCAAAACTCACTAAAAATTATAATCTTAATTTAGATTTCAACCTAGCAGACTTCTTTCAATCCTCTGCCTCATTTGCTGATACTCTCTACACAACCCTATCACCTATATGAGGACTTAGATAGAAAGCTCTCTTTGGCAGCCAAGAGATAGAGTACCCTTCTCACAGGAATTATTTCAGGTTATGGTACACCATAGCAATTCAGTGATCTGATACGTTAAGGGAGGAAGGTTTATGCTACGGTTTGTGGGAATAATAAAAACAACAGATTCTAACATCTTCATTTTAGTGCATCCCTATCACTTAACCTATAGAGAACTCCAGAATGGTAAGATCAACCACTCCTTCAAACAAATGTATAAGTCTCAAATATTGTCCTAGGTCCTTTCATCTCACCACCTTAGTCTTCAGCTGGGCATCCTGTCCACATTGCTCCATTTTCTATACCATGATATAAGTATCCTATTGCGTACTAGGCAACTGATTGGCCCTCATGTCAGATGACACCCTGCTGTAGCTTTGTAATGTAATGGCACCACTTGACCAATCACCCTGGGTGACGATTACACCGGAGGACCAGACATCAGCAATTACAAACTAGGTAACTATCTGTGAATATGACTGCACAGCAAGTAAGAGGAGTAAGGGGGAAGTACAGTGCGCCATTGAAAGTATTGGGCTCCTATTTAAAGAGGGCTAGAGTTAGAAGAAGCAACTGATTGGCCCTCATGTCAGATGGCATTCTGCTGTAGCTTTGTGATGTAATGGCACCACTTGACCAATCGCCCTGGGTGACGATTACACCGGAGGACCAGACGTCACCAATTACACACCAGGTAATTATCTGGGAATATGACTGCACAGCAAGTAGGAGGTGTTGTGGGAAAGTACTCTGCGCCATGGAAAGCATTGGGCTCCTATTCAAAGAGGGCTAGAGTTAGAAGAACACAGTTTCTAAATAGCAGTCCATCTGGAGTATCAGAGTCCCACTCACAGAGAGCAGGGAAACAGGTTAAATAGCTTCCCTCCATCTGAATGCAAGTCATTTGCTCTAACCTAAGACAGCTCATTCCAGCCTGAAGGATGTTAATTAACTCAAGGGACATATTGCCTGCACAAGTATCTAAAGAAGATTTTCTCAGACACTTAGACAGACAAAGTCTTTGATAAACTATCAGGATGGCCATTGCGTCATCCATATTGCTACCGTTTTAGGAGATTATATTTATGCGGAAGACCCCACTAAAAGGCACTGAGAGCTATCAGATGCTATGAACTTTTTATTAATGGCAAAATGATTAATTGAGATTTTGACTTACCATATATATTGATCGAGGCATGGAGAAGGCTGAGGAATGAGCTTTCTTTTTTTTATTTTTTCATCTCAGCAAGCAGAGAAATATTCCTCTGCAACACTGCCTCTGCTGGCCATTCAGTATAATCTGCAGATGGAAAAGTCCACTGTTAGTCTTTTTTAGAACTTGAATATTTCCAAACCAAATGCAACACTACCAAAACATGATTTTTATAAAGGGTCAATTAGCACTATGGCATGTCTCATATTGTGAAAATCCAAAACTCACTAAAAATTATAATCTTAATTTAGATTTCAACCTAGCAGACTTCTTTCAATCCTCTGCCTCATTTGCTGATACTCTCTACACAACCCTATCACCTATATGAGGACTTAGATAGAAAGCTCTCTTTGGCAGCCAAGAGATAGAGTACCCTTCTCACAGGAATTATTTCAGGTTATGGTACACCGTAGCAATTCAGTGATCTGATACGTTAAGGGAGGAAGGTTTATGCTACGGTTTGTGGGAATAATAAAAACAACAGATTCTAACATCTTCATTTTAGTGCATCCCTATCACTTAACCTATAGAGAACTCCAGAATGGTAAGATCAACCACTCCTTCAAACAAATGTATAAGTCTCAAATATTGTCCTAGGTCCTTTCATCTCACCACCTTAGTCTTCAGCTGGGCATCCTGTCCACATTGCTCCATTTTCTATACCATGATATAAGTATCCTATTGCGTACTAGGCAACTGATTGGCCCTCATGTCAGATGACACCCTGCTGTAGCTTTGTGATGTAATGGCACCACTTGACCAATCACCCTGGGTGACGATTACACCGGAGGACCAGACATCAGCAATTACAAACTAGGTAACTATCTGTGAATATGACTGCACAGCAAGTAAGAGGAGTAAGGGGGAAGTACAGTGCGCCATTGAAAGTATTGGGCTCCTATTTAAAGAGGGCTAGAGTTAGAAGAAGCAACTGATTGGCCCTCATGTCAGATGGCATTCTGCTGTAGCTTTGTGATGTAATGGCACCACTTGACCAATCGCCCTGGGTGACGATTACACCGGAGGACCAGACGTCACCAATTACACACCAGGTAATTATCTGGGAATATGACTGCACAGCAAGTAGGAGGTGTTGTGGGAAAGTACTCTGCGCCATGGAAAGCATTGGGCTCCTATTCAAAGAGGGCTAGAGTTAGAAGAACACAGTTTCTAAATAGCAGTCCATCTGGAGTATCAGAGTCCCACTCACAGAGAGCAGGGAAACAGGTTAAATAGCTTCCCTCCATCTGAATGCAAGTCATTTGCTCTAACCTAAGACAGCTCATTCCAGCCTGAAGGATGTTAATTAACTCAAGGGACATATTGCCTGCACAAGTATCTAAAGAAGATTTTCTCAGACACTTAGACAGACAAAGTCTTTGATAAACTATCAGGATGGCCATTGCGTCATCCATATTGCTACCGTTTTAGGAGATTATATTTATGCGGAAGACCCCACTAAAAGGCACTGAGAGCTATCAGATGCTATGAACTTTTTATTAATGGCAAAATGATTAATTGAGATTTTGACTTACCATATATATTGATCGAGGCATGGAGAAGGCTGAGGAATGAGCTTTCTTTTTTTTATTTTTTCATCTCAGCAAGCAGAGAAATATTCCTCTGCAACACTGCCTCTGCTGGCCATTCAGTATAATCTGCAGATGGAAAAGTCCACTGTTAGTCTTTTTTAGAACTTGAATATTTCCAAACCAAATGCAACACTACCAAAACATGATTTTTATAAAGGGTCAATTAGCACTATGGCATGTCTCATATTGTGAAAATCCAAAACTCACTAAAAATTATAATCTTAATTTAGATTTCAACCTAGCAGACTTCTTTCAATCCTCTGCCTCATTTGCTGATACTCTCTACACAACCCTATCACCTATATGAGGACTTGGATAGAAAGCTCTCTTTGGCAGCCAAGAGATAGAGTACCCTTCTCACAGGAATTATTTCAGGTTATGGTACACCATAGCAATTCAGTGATCTGATACGTTAAGGGAGGAAGGTTTATGCTACGGTTTGTGGGAATAATAAAAACAACAGATTCTAACATCTTCATTTTAGTGCATCCCTATCACTTAACCTATAGAGAACTCCAGAATGGTAAGATCAACCACTCCTTCAAACAAATGTATAAGTCTCAAATATTGTCCTAGGTCCTTTCATCTCACCACCTTAGTCTTCAGCTGGGCATCCTGTCCACATTGCTCCATTTTCTATACCATGATATAAGTATCCTATTGCGTACTAGGCAACTGATTGGCCCTCATGTCAGATGACACCCTGCTGTAGCTTTGTAATGTAATGGCACCACTTGACCAATCACCCTGGGTGACGATTACACCGGAGGACCAGACATCAGCAATTACAAACTAGGTAACTATCTGTGAATATGACTGCACAGCAAGTAAGAGGAGTAAGGGGGAAGTACAGTGCGCCATTGAAAGTATTGGGCTCCTATTTAAAGAGGGCTAGAGTTAGAAGAAGCAACTGATTGGCCCTCATGTCAGATGGCATTCTGCTGTAGCTTTGTGATGTAATGGCACCACTTGACCAATCGCCCTGGGTGACGATTACACCGGAGGACCAGACGTCACCAATTACACACCAGGTAATTATCTGGGAATATGACTGCACAGCAAGTAGGAGGTGTTGTGGGAAAGTACTCTGCGCCATGGAAAGCATTGGGCTCCTATTCAAAGAGGGCTAGAGTTAGAAGAACACAGTTTCTAAATAGCAGTCCATCTGGAGTATCAGAGTCCCACTCACAGAGAGCAGGGAAACAGGTTAAATAGCTTCCCTCCATCTGAATGCAAGTCATTTGCTCTAACCTAAGACAGCTCATTCCAGCCTGAAGGATGTTAATTAACTCAAGGGACATATTGCCTGCACAAGTATCTAAAGAAGATTTTCTCAGACACTTAGACAGACAAAGTCTTTGATAAACTATCAGGATGGCCATTGCGTCATCCATATTGCTACCGTTTTAGGAGATTATATTTATGCGGAAGACCCCACTAAAAGGCACTGAGAGCTATCAGATGCTATGAACTTTTTATTAATGGCAAAATGATTAATTGAGATTTTGACTTACCATATATATTGATCGAGGCATGGAGAAGGCTGAGGAATGAGCTTTCTTTTTTTTATTTTTTCATCTCAGCAAGCAGAGAAATATTCCTCTGCAACACTGCCTCTGCTGGCCATTCAGTATAATCTGCAGATGGAAAAGTCCACTGTTAGTCTTTTTTAGAACTTGAATATTTCCAAACCAAATGCAACACTACCAAAACATGATTTTTATAAAGGGTCAATTAGCACTATGGCATGTCTCATATTGTGAAAATCCAAAACTCACTAAAAATTATAATCTTAATTTAGATTTCAACCTAGCAGACTTCTTTCAATCCTCTGCCTCATTTGCTGATACTCTCTACACAACCCTATCACCTATATGAGGACTTAGATAGAAAGCTCTCTTTGGCAGCCAAGAGATAGAGTACCCTTCTCACAGGAATTATTTCAGGTTATGGTACACCATAGCAATTCAGTGATCTGATACGTTAAGGGAGGAAGGTTTATGCTACGGTTTGTGGGAATAATAAAAACAACAGATTCTAACATCTTCATTTTAGTGCATCCCTATCACTTAACCTATAGAGAACTCCAGAATGGTAAGATCAACCACTCCTTCAAACAAATGTATAAGTCTCAAATATTGTCCTAGGTCCTTTCATCTCACCACCTTAGTCTTCAGCTGGGCATCCTGTCCACATTGCTCCATTTTCTATACCATGATATAAGTATCCTATTGCGTACTAGGCAACTGATTGGCCCTCATGTCAGATGACACCCTGCTGTAGCTTTGTAATGTAATGGCACCACTTGACCAATCACCCTGGGTGACGATTACACCGGAGGACCAGACATCAGCAATTACAAACTAGGTAACTATCTGTGAATATGACTGCACAGCAAGTAAGAGGAGTAAGGGGGAAGTACAGTGCGCCATTGAAAGTATTGGGCTCCTATTTAAAGAGGGCTAGAGTTAGAAGAAGCAACTGATTGGCCCTCATGTCAGATGGCATTCTGCTGTAGCTTTGTGATGTAATGGCACCACTTGACCAATCGCCCTGGGTGACGATTACACCGGAGGACCAGACGTCACCAATTACACACCAGGTAATTATCTGGGAATATGACTGCACAGCAAGTAGGAGGTGTTGTGGGAAAGTACTCTGCGCCATGGAAAGCATTGGGCTCCTATTCAAAGAGGGCTAGAGTTAGAAGAACACAGTTTCTAAATAGCAGTCCATCTGGAGTATCAGAGTCCCACTCACAGAGAGCAGGGAAACAGGTTAAATAGCTTCCCTCCATCTGAATGCAAGTCATTTGCTCTAACCTAAGACAGCTCATTCCAGCCTGAAGGATGTTAATTAACTCAAGGGACATATTGCCTGCACAAGTATCTAAAGAAGATTTTCTCAGACACTTAGACAGACAAAGTCTTTGATAAACTATCAGGATGGCCATTGCGTCATCCATATTGCTACCGTTTTAGGAGATTATATTTATGCGGAAGACCCCACTAAAAGGCACTGAGAGCTATCAGATGCTATGAACTTTTTATTAATGGCAAAATGATTAATTGAGATTTTGACTTACCATATATATTGATCGAGGCATGGAGAAGGCTGAGGAATGAGCTTTCTTTTTTTTATTTTTTCATCTCAGCAAGCAGAGAAATATTCCTCTGCAACACTGCCTCTGCTGGCCATTCAGTATAATCTGCAGATGGAAAAGTCCACTGTTAGTCTTTTTTAGAACTTGAATATTTCCAAACCAAATGCAACACTACCAAAACATGATTTTTATAAAGGGTCAATTAGCACTATGGCATGTCTCATATTGTGAAAATCCAAAACTCACTAAAAATTATAATCTTAATTTAGATTTCAACCTAGCAGACTTCTTTCAATCCTCTGCCTCATTTGCTGATACTCTCTACACAACCCTATCACCTATATGAGGACTTAGATAGAAAGCTCTCTTTGGCAGCCAAGAGATAGAGTACCCTTCTCACAGGAATTATTTCAGGTTATGGTACACCGTAGCAATTCAGTGATCTGATACGTTAAGGGAGGAAGGTTTATGCTACGGTTTGTGGGAATAATAAAAACAACAGATTCTAACATCTTCATTTTAGTGCATCCCTATCACTTAACCTATAGAGAACTCCAGAATGGTAAGATCAACCACTCCTTCAAACAAATGTATAAGTCTCAAATATTGTCCTAGGTCCTTTCATCTCACCACCTTAGTCTTCAGCTGGGCATCCTGTCCACATTGCTCCATTTTCTATACCATGATATAAGTATCCTATTGCGTACTAGGCAACTGATTGGCCCTCATGTCAGATGACACCCTGCTGTAGCTTTGTGATGTAATGGCACCACTTGACCAATCACCCTGGGTGACGATTACACCGGAGGACCAGACATCAGCAATTACAAACTAGGTAACTATCTGTGAATATGACTGCACAGCAAGTAAGAGGAGTAAGGGGGAAGTACAGTGCGCCATTGAAAGTATTGGGCTCCTATTTAAAGAGGGCTAGAGTTAGAAGAAGCAACTGATTGGCCCTCATGTCAGATGGCATTCTGCTGTAGCTTTGTGATGTAATGGCACCACTTGACCAATCGCCCTGGGTGACGATTACACCGGAGGACCAGACGTCACCAATTACACACCAGGTAATTATCTGGGAATATGACTGCACAGCAAGTAGGAGGTGTTGTGGGAAAGTACTCTGCGCCATGGAAAGCATTGGGCTCCTATTCAAAGAGGGCTAGAGTTAGAAGAACACAGTTTCTAAATAGCAGTCCATCTGGAGTATCAGAGTCCCACTCACAGAGAGCAGGGAAACAGGTTAAATAGCTTCCCTCCATCTGAATGCAAGTCATTTGCTCTAACCTAAGACAGCTCATTCCAGCCTGAAGGATGTTAATTAACTCAAGGGACATATTGCCTGCACAAGTATCTAAAGAAGATTTTCTCAGACACTTAGACAGACAAAGTCTTTGATAAACTATCAGGATGGCCATTGCGTCATCCATATTGCTACCGTTTTAGGAGATTATATTTATGCGGAAGACCCCACTAAAAGGCACTGAGAGCTATCAGATGCTATGAACTTTTTATTAATGGCAAAATGATTAATTGAGATTTTGACTTACCATATATATTGATCGAGGCATGGAGAAGGCTGAGGAATGAGCTTTCTTTTTTTTATTTTTTCATCTCAGCAAGCAGAGAAATATTCCTCTGCAACACTGCCTCTGCTGGCCATTCAGTATAATCTGCAGATGGAAAAGTCCACTGTTAGTCTTTTTTAGAACTTGAATATTTCCAAACCAAATGCAACACTACCAAAACATGATTTTTATAAAGGGTCAATTAGCACTATGGCATGTCTCATATTGTGAAAATCCAAAACTCACTAAAAATTATAATCTTAATTTAGATTTCAACCTAGCAGACTTCTTTCAATCCTCTGCCTCATTTGCTGATACTCTCTACACAACCCTATCACCTATATGAGGACTTGGATAGAAAGCTCTCTTTGGCAGCCAAGAGATAGAGTACCCTTCTCACAGGAATTATTTCAGGTTATGGTACACCATAGCAATTCAGTGATCTGATACGTTAAGGGAGGAAGGTTTATGCTACGGTTTGTGGGAATAATAAAAACAACAGATTCTAACATCTTCATTTTAGTGCATCCCTATCACTTAACCTATAGAGAACTCCAGAATGGTAAGATCAACCACTCCTTCAAACAAATGTATAAGTCTCAAATATTGTCCTAGGTCCTTTCATCTCACCACCTTAGTCTTCAGCTGGGCATCCTGTCCACATTGCTCCATTTTCTATACCATGATATAAGTATCCTATTGCGTACTAGGCAACTGATTGGCCCTCATGTCAGATGACACCCTGCTGTAGCTTTGTAATGTAATGGCACCACTTGACCAATCACCCTGGGTGACGATTACACCGGAGGACCAGACATCAGCAATTACAAACTAGGTAACTATCTGTGAATATGACTGCACAGCAAGTAAGAGGAGTAAGGGGGAAGTACAGTGCGCCATTGAAAGTATTGGGCTCCTATTTAAAGAGGGCTAGAGTTAGAAGAAGCAACTGATTGGCCCTCATGTCAGATGGCATTCTGCTGTAGCTTTGTGATGTAATGGCACCACTTGACCAATCGCCCTGGGTGACGATTACACCGGAGGACCAGACGTCACCAATTACACACCAGGTAATTATCTGGGAATATGACTGCACAGCAAGTAGGAGGTGTTGTGGGAAAGTACTCTGCGCCATGGAAAGCATTGGGCTCCTATTCAAAGAGGGCTAGAGTTAGAAGAACACAGTTTCTAAATAGCAGTCCATCTGGAGTATCAGAGTCCCACTCACAGAGAGCAGGGAAACAGGTTAAATAGCTTCCCTCCATCTGAATGCAAGTCATTTGCTCTAACCTAAGACAGCTCATTCCAGCCTGAAGGATGTTAATTAACTCAAGGGACATATTGCCTGCACAAGTATCTAAAGAAGATTTTCTCAGACACTTAGACAGACAAAGTCTTTGATAAACTATCAGGATGGCCATTGCGTCATCCATATTGCTACCGTTTTAGGAGATTATATTTATGCGGAAGACCCCACTAAAAGGCACTGAGAGCTATCAGATGCTATGAACTTTTTATTAATGGCAAAATGATTAATTGAGATTTTGACTTACCATATATATTGATCGAGGCATGGAGAAGGCTGAGGAATGAGCTTTCTTTTTTTTATTTTTTCATCTCAGCAAGCAGAGAAATATTCCTCTGCAACACTGCCTCTGCTGGCCATTCAGTATAATCTGCAGATGGAAAAGTCCACTGTTAGTCTTTTTTAGAACTTGAATATTTCCAAACCAAATGCAACACTACCAAAACATGATTTTTATAAAGGGTCAATTAGCACTATGGCATGTCTCATATTGTGAAAATCCAAAACTCACTAAAAATTATAATCTTAATTTAGATTTCAACCTAGCAGACTTCTTTCAATCCTCTGCCTCATTTGCTGATACTCTCTACACAACCCTATCACCTATATGAGGACTTAGATAGAAAGCTCTCTTTGGCAGCCAAGAGATAGAGTACCCTTCTCACAGGAATTATTTCAGGTTATGGTACACCATAGCAATTCAGTGATCTGATACGTTAAGGGAGGAAGGTTTATGCTACGGTTTGTGGGAATAATAAAAACAACAGATTCTAACATCTTCATTTTAGTGCATCCCTATCACTTAACCTATAGAGAACTCCAGAATGGTAAGATCAACCACTCCTTCAAACAAATGTATAAGTCTCAAATATTGTCCTAGGTCCTTTCATCTCACCACCTTAGTCTTCAGCTGGGCATCCTGTCCACATTGCTCCATTTTCTATACCATGATATAAGTATCCTATTGCGTACTAGGCAACTGATTGGCCCTCATGTCAGATGACACCCTGCTGTAGCTTTGTAATGTAATGGCACCACTTGACCAATCACCCTGGGTGACGATTACACCGGAGGACCAGACATCAGCAATTACAAACTAGGTAACTATCTGTGAATATGACTGCACAGCAAGTAAGAGGAGTAAGGGGGAAGTACAGTGCGCCATTGAAAGTATTGGGCTCCTATTTAAAGAGGGCTAGAGTTAGAAGAAGCAACTGATTGGCCCTCATGTCAGATGGCATTCTGCTGTAGCTTTGTGATGTAATGGCACCACTTGACCAATCGCCCTGGGTGACGATTACACCGGAGGACCAGACGTCACCAATTACACACCAGGTAATTATCTGGGAATATGACTGCACAGCAAGTAGGAGGTGTTGTGGGAAAGTACTCTGCGCCATGGAAAGCATTGGGCTCCTATTCAAAGAGGGCTAGAGTTAGAAGAACACAGTTTCTAAATAGCAGTCCATCTGGAGTATCAGAGTCCCACTCACAGAGAGCAGGGAAACAGGTTAAATAGCTTCCCTCCATCTGAATGCAAGTCATTTGCTCTAACCTAAGACAGCTCATTCCAGCCTGAAGGATGTTAATTAACTCAAGGGACATATTGCCTGCACAAGTATCTAAAGAAGATTTTCTCAGACACTTAGACAGACAAAGTCTTTGATAAACTATCAGGATGGCCATTGCGTCATCCATATTGCTACCGTTTTAGGAGATTATATTTATGCGGAAGACCCCACTAAAAGGCACTGAGAGCTATCAGATGCTATGAACTTTTTATTAATGGCAAAATGATTAATTGAGATTTTGACTTACCATATATATTGATCGAGGCATGGAGAAGGCTGAGGAATGAGCTTTCTTTTTTTTATTTTTTCATCTCAGCAAGCAGAGAAATATTCCTCTGCAACACTGCCTCTGCTGGCCATTCAGTATAATCTGCAGATGGAAAAGTCCACTGTTAGTCTTTTTTAGAACTTGAATATTTCCAAACCAAATGCAACACTACCAAAACATGATTTTTATAAAGGGTCAATTAGCACTATGGCATGTCTCATATTGTGAAAATCCAAAACTCACTAAAAATTATAATCTTAATTTAGATTTCAACCTAGCAGACTTCTTTCAATCCTCTGCCTCATTTGCTGATACTCTCTACACAACCCTATCACCTATATGAGGACTTAGATAGAAAGCTCTCTTTGGCAGCCAAGAGATAGAGTACCCTTCTCACAGGAATTATTTCAGGTTATGGTACACCATAGCAATTCAGTGATCTGATACGTTAAGGGAGGAAGGTTTATGCTACGGTTTGTGGGAATAATAAAAACAACAGATTCTAACATCTTCATTTTAGTGCATCCCTATCACTTAACCTATAGAGAACTCCAGAATGGTAAGATCAACCACTCCTTCAAACAAATGTATAAGTCTCAAATATTGTCCTAGGTCCTTTCATCTCACCACCTTAGTCTTCAGCTGGGCATCCTGTCCACATTGCTCCATTTTCTATACCATGATATAAGTATCCTATTGCGTACTAGGCAACTGATTGGCCCTCATGTCAGATGACACCCTGCTGTAGCTTTGTAATGTAATGGCACCACTTGACCAATCACCCTGGGTGACGATTACACCGGAGGACCAGACATCAGCAATTACAAACTAGGTAACTATCTGTGAATATGACTGCACAGCAAGTAAGAGGAGTAAGGGGGAAGTACAGTGCGCCATTGAAAGTATTGGGCTCCTATTTAAAGAGGGCTAGAGTTAGAAGAAGCAACTGATTGGCCCTCATGTCAGATGGCATTCTGCTGTAGCTTTGTGATGTAATGGCACCACTTGACCAATCGCCCTGGGTGACGATTACACCGGAGGACCAGACGTCACCAATTACACACCAGGTAATTATCTGGGAATATGACTGCACAGCAAGTAGGAGGTGTTGTGGGAAAGTACTCTGCGCCATGGAAAGCATTGGGCTCCTATTCAAAGAGGGCTAGAGTTAGAAGAACACAGTTTCTAAATAGCAGTCCATCTGGAGTATCAGAGTCCCACTCACAGAGAGCAGGGAAACAGGTTAAATAGCTTCCCTCCATCTGAATGCAAGTCATTTGCTCTAACCTAAGACAGCTCATTCCAGCCTGAAGGATGGTAATTAACTCAAGGGACATATTGCCTGCACAAGTATCTAAAGAAGATTTTCTCAGACACTTAGACAGACAAAGTCTTTGATAAACTATCAGGATGGCCATTGCGTCATCCATATTGCTACCCTCTTAGAAGATTATATTTATGCGGAAGACCCCACTAAAAGGCACTGAGAGCTATCAGATGGTATGAACTTTTTATTAATGGCAAAATGATTAATTGAGATTTTGACTTACCATATATATTGATCGAGGCATGGGGAAGGCTGAGGAATGAGCTTTCTTTTTTTTTTTTCATCTCAGCAAGCAGAGAAATATTCCTCTGCAACACTGCCTCTGCTGGCCATTCAGTATAATCTGCAGATGGAAAAGTCCACTGTTAGTCTTTTTTTAGAACTTGAATATTTCCAAACCAAATGCAACACTTCCAAAAAATGATTTTTATAAAGGGTCAATTAGCACTATGGCATGTCTCATATTGTGAAAATCCAAAACTCACTAAAAATTATAATCTTAATTTAGATTTCAACCTAGCAGACTTCTTTCAATCCTATGCCTCATTTGCTGATACTCTCTACACAACCCTATCACCTATATGAGGACTTAGATAGAAAGCTCTCTTTGGCAGCCAAGAGATAGAGTACCCTTCTCACAGGAATTATTTCAGGTTATGGTACACCGTAGCAATTCAGTGATCTGATACGTTAAGGGAGGAAGGTTTATGCTACGGTTTGTGGGAATAATAAAAACAACAGATTCTAACATCTTCATTTTAGTGCATCCCTATCACTTAACCTATAGAGAACTCCAGAATGGTAAGATCAACCACTCCTTCAAACAAATGTATAAGTCTCAAATATTGTCCTAGGTCCTTTCATCTCACCACCTTAGTCTTCAGCTGGGCATCCTGTCCACATTGCTCCATTTTCTATACCATGATATAAGTATCCTATTGCGTACTAGGCAACTGATTGGCCCTCATGTCAGATGACACCCTGCTGTAGCTTTGTGATGTAATGGCACCACTTGACCAATCACCCTGGGTGACGATTACACCGGAGGACCAGACATCAGCAATTACAAACTAGGTAACTATCTGTGAATATGACTGCACAGCAAGTAAGAGGAGTAAGGGGGAAGTACAGTGCGCCATTGAAAGTATTGGGCTCCTATTTAAAGAGGGCTAGAGTTAGAAGAAGCAACTGATTGGCCCTCATGTCAGATGGCATTCTGCTGTAGCTTTGTGATGTAATGGCACCACTTGACCAATCGCCCTGGGTGACGATTACACCGGAGGACCAGACGTCACCAATTACACACCAGGTAATTATCTGGGAATATGACTGCACAGCAAGTAGGAGGTGTTGTGGGAAAGTACTCTGCGCCATGGAAAGCATTGGGCTCCTATTCAAAGAGGGCTAGAGTTAGAAGAACACAGTTTCTAAATAGCAGTCCATCTGGAGTATCAGAGTCCCACTCACAGAGAGCAGGGAAACAGGTTAAATAGCTTCCCTCCATCTGAATGCAAGTCATTTGCTCTAACCTAAGACAGCTCATTCCAGCCTGAAGGATGTTAATTAACTCAAGGGACATATTGCCTGCACAAGTATCTAAAGAAGATTTTCTCAGACACTTAGACAGACAAAGTCTTTGATAAACTATCAGGATGGCCATTGCGTCATCCATATTGCTACCGTTTTAGGAGATTATATTTATGCGGAAGACCCCACTAAAAGGCACTGAGAGCTATCAGATGCTATGAACTTTTTATTAATGGCAAAATGATTAATTGAGATTTTGACTTACCATATATATTGATCGAGGCATGGAGAAGGCTGAGGAATGAGCTTTCTTTTTTTTATTTTTTCATCTCAGCAAGCAGAGAAATATTCCTCTGCAACACTGCCTCTGCTGGCCATTCAGTATAATCTGCAGATGGAAAAGTCCACTGTTAGTCTTTTTTAGAACTTGAATATTTCCAAACCAAATGCAACACTACCAAAACATGATTTTTATAAAGGGTCAATTAGCACTATGGCATGTCTCATATTGTGAAAATCCAAAACTCACTAAAAATTATAATCTTAATTTAGATTTCAACCTAGCAGACTTCTTTCAATCCTCTGCCTCATTTGCTGATACTCTCTACACAACCCTATCACCTATATGAGGACTTAGATAGAAAGCTCTCTTTGGCAGCCAAGAGATAGAGTACCCTTCTCACAGGAATTATTTCAGGTTATGGTACACCATAGCAATTCAGTGATCTGATACGTTAAGGGAGGAAGGTTTATGCTACGGTTTGTGGGAATAATAAAAACAACAGATTCTAACATCTTCATTTTAGTGCATCCCTATCACTTAACCTATAGAGAACTCCAGAATGGTAAGATCAACCACTCCTTCAAACAAATGTATAAGTCTCAAATATTGTCCTAGGTCCTTTCATCTCACCACCTTAGTCTTCAGCTGGGCATCCTGTCCACATTGCTCCATTTTCTATACCATGATATAAGTATCCTATTGCGTACTAGGCAACTGATTGGCCCTCATGTCAGATGAAACCCTGCTGTAGCTTTGTAATGTAATGGCACCACTTGACCAATCACCCTGGGTGACGATTACACCGGAGGACCAGACATCAGCAATTACAAACTAGGTAACTATCTGTGAATATGACTGCACAGCAAGTAAGAGGAGTAAGGGGGAAGTACAGTGCGCCATTGAAAGTATTGGGCTCCTATTTAAAGAGGGCTAGAGTTAGAAGAAGCAACTGATTGGCCCTCATGTCAGATGGCATTCTGCTGTAGCTTTGTGATGTAATGGCACCACTTGACCAATCGCCCTGGGTGACGATTACACCGGAGGACCAGACGTCACCAATTACACACCAGGTAATTATCTGGGAATATGACTGCACAGCAAGTAGGAGGTGTTGTGGGAAAGTACTCTGCGCCATGGAAAGCATTGGGCTCCTATTCAAAGAGGGCTAGAGTTAGAAGAACACAGTTTCTAAATAGCAGTCCATCTGGAGTATCAGAGTCCCACTCACAGAGAGCAGGGAAACAGGTTAAATAGCTTCCCTCCATCTGAATGCAAGTCATTTGCTCTAACCTAAGACAGCTCATTCCAGCCTGAAGGATGTTAATTAACTCAAGGGACATATTGCCTGCACAAGTATCTAAAGAAGATTTTCTCAGACACTTAGACAGACAAAGTCTTTGATAAACTATCAGGATGGCCATTGCGTCATCCATATTGCTACCGTTTTAGGAGATTATATTTATGCGGAAGACCCCACTAAAAGGCACTGAGAGCTATCAGATGCTATGAACTTTTTATTAATGGCAAAATGATTAATTGAGATTTTGACTTACCATATATATTGATCGAGGCATGGAGAAGGCTGAGGAATGAGCTTTCTTTTTTTTATTTTTTCATCTCAGCAAGCAGAGAAATATTCCTCTGCAACACTGCCTCTGCTGGCCATTCAGTATAATCTGCAGATGGAAAAGTCCACTGTTAGTCTTTTTTAGAACTTGAATATTTCCAAACCAAATGCAACACTACCAAAACATGATTTTTATAAAGGGTCAATTAGCACTATGGCATGTCTCATATTGTGAAAATCCAAAACTCACTAAAAATTATAATCTTAATTTAGATTTCAACCTAGCAGACTTCTTTCAATCCTCTGCCTCATTTGCTGATACTCTCTACACAACCCTATCACCTATATGAGGACTTAGATAGAAAGCTCTCTTTGGCAGCCAAGAGATAGAGTACCCTTCTCACAGGAATTATTTCAGGTTATGGTACACCTTAGCAATTCAGTGATCTGATACGTTAAGGGAGGAAGGTTTATGCTACGGTTTGTGGGAATAATAAAAACAACAGATTCTAACATCTTCATTTTAGTGCATCCCTATCACTTAACCTATAGAGAACTCCAGAATGGTAAGATCAACCACTCCTTCAAACAAATGTATAAGTCTCAAATATTGTCCTAGGTCCTTTCATCTCACCACCTTAGTCTTCAGCTGGGCATCCTGTCCACATTGCTCCATTTTCTATACCATGATATAAGTATCCTATTGCGTACTAGGCAACTGATTGGCCCTCATGTCAGATGACACCCTGCTGTAGCTTTGTGATGTAATGGCACCACTTGACCAATCACCCTGGGTGACGATTACACCGGAGGACCAGACATCAGCAATTACAAACTAGGTAACTATCTGTGAATATGACTGCACAGCAAGTAAGAGGAGTAAGGGGGAAGTACAGTGCGCCATTGAAAGTATTGGGCTCCTATTTAAAGAGGGCTAGAGTTAGAAGAAGCAACTGATTGGCCCTCATGTCAGATGGCATTCTGCTGTAGCTTTGTGATGTAATGGCACCACTTGACCAATCGCCCTGGGTGACGATTACACCGGAGGACCAGACGTCACCAATTACACACCAGGTAATTATCTGGGAATATGACTGCACAGCAAGTAGGAGGTGTTGTGGGAAAGTACTCTGCGCCATGGAAAGCATTGGGCTCCTATTCAAAGAGGGCTAGAGTTAGAAGAACACAGTTTCTAAATAGCAGTCCATCTGGAGTATCAGAGTCCCACTCACAGAGAGCAGGGAAACAGGTTAAATAGCTTCCCTCCATCTGAATGCAAGTCATTTGCTCTAACCTAAGACAGCTCATTCCAGCCTGAAGGATGTTAATTAACTCAAGGGACATATTGCCTGCACAAGTATCTAAAGAAGATTTTCTCAGACACTTAGACAGACAAAGTCTTTGATAAACTATCAGGATGGCCATTGCGTCATCCATATTGCTACCGTTTTAGGAGATTATATTTATGCGGAAGACCCCACTAAAAGGCACTGAGAGCTATCAGATGCTATGAACTTTTTATTAATGGCAAAATGATTAATTGAGATTTTGACTTACCATATATATTGATCGAGGCATGGAGAAGGCTGAGGAATGAGCTTTCTTTTTTTTATTTTTTCATCTCAGCAAGCAGAGAAATATTCCTCTGCAACACTGCCTCTGCTGGCCATTCAGTATAATCTGCAGATGGAAAAGTCCACTGTTAGTCTTTTTTAGAACTTGAATATTTCCAAACCAAATGCAACACTACCAAAACATGATTTTTATAAAGGGTCAATTAGCACTATGGCATGTCTCATATTGTGAAAATCCAAAACTCACTAAAAATTATAATCTTAATTTAGATTTCAACCTAGCAGACTTCTTTCAATCCTCTGCCTCATTTGCTGATACTCTCTACACAACCCTATCACCTATATGAGGACTTAGATAGAAAGCTCTCTTTGGCAGCCAAGAGATAGAGTACCCTTCTCACAGGAATTATTTCAGGTTATGGTACACCTTAGCAATTCAGTGATCTGATACGTTAAGGGAGGAAGGTTTATGCTACGGTTTGTGGGAATAATAAAAACAACAGATTCTAACATCTTCATTTTAGTGCATCCCTATCACTTAACCTATAGAGAACTCCAGAATGGTAAGATCAACCACTCCTTCAAACAAATGTATAAGTCTCAAATATTGTCCTAGGTCCTTTCATCTCACCACCTTAGTCTTCAGCTGGGCATCCTGTCCACATTGCTCCATTTTCTATACCATGATATAAGTATCCTATTGCGTACTAGGCAACTGATTGGCCCTCATGTCAGATGACACCCTGCTGTAGCTTTGTGATGTAATGGCACCACTTGACCAATCACCCTGGGTGACGATTACACCGGAGGACCAGACATCAGCAATTACAAACTAGGTAACTATCTGTGAATATGACTGCACAGCAAGTAAGAGGAGTAAGGGGGAAGTACAGTGCGCCATTGAAAGTATTGGGCTCCTATTTAAAGAGGGCTAGAGTTAGAAGAAGCAACTGATTGGCCCTCATGTCAGATGGCATTCTGCTGTAGCTTTGTGATGTAATGGCACCACTTGACCAATCGCCCTGGGTGACGATTACACCGGAGGACCAGACGTCACCAATTACACACCAGGTAATTATCTGGGAATATGACTGCACAGCAAGTAGGAGGTGTTGTGGGAAAGTACTCTGCGCCATGGAAAGCATTGGGCTCCTATTCAAAGAGGGCTAGAGTTAGAAGAACACAGTTTCTAAATAGCAGTCCATCTGGAGTATCAGAGTCCCACTCACAGAGAGCAGGGAAACAGGTTAAATAGCTTCCCTCCATCTGAATGCAAGTCATTTGCTCTAACCTAAGACAGCTCATTCCAGCCTGAAGGATGTTAATTAACTCAAGGGACATATTGCCTGCACAAGTATCTAAAGAAGATTTTCTCAGACACTTAGACAGACAAAGTCTTTGATAAACTATCAGGATGGCCATTGCGTCATCCATATTGCTACCGTTTTAGGAGATTATATTTATGCGGAAGACCCCACTAAAAGGCACTGAGAGCTATCAGATGCTATGAACTTTTTATTAATGGCAAAATGATTAATTGAGATTTTGACTTACCATATATATTGATCGAGGCATGGAGAAGGCTGAGGAATGAGCTTTCTTTTTTTTATTTTTTCATCTCAGCAAGCAGAGAAATATTCCTCTGCAACACTGCCTCTGCTGGCCATTCAGTATAATCTGCAGATGGAAAAGTCCACTGTTAGTCTTTTTTAGAACTTGAATATTTCCAAACCAAATGCAACACTACCAAAACATGATTTTTATAAAGGGTCAATTAGCACTATGGCATGTCTCATATTGTGAAAATCCAAAACTCACTAAAAATTATAATCTTAATTTAGATTTCAACCTAGCAGACTTCTTTCAATCCTCTGCCTCATTTGCTGATACTCTCTACACAACCCTATCACCTATATGAGGACTTAGATAGAAAGCTCTCTTTGGCAGCCAAGAGATAGAGTACCCTTCTCACAGGAATTATTTCAGGTTATGGTACACCATAGCAATTCAGTGATCTGATACGTTAAGGGAGGAAGGTTTATGCTACGGTTTGTGGGAATAATAAAAACAACAGATTCTAACATCTTCATTTTAGTGCATCCCTATCACTTAACCTATAGAGAACTCCAGAATGGTAAGATCAACCACTCCTTCAAACAAATGTATAAGTCTCAAATATTGTCCTAGGTCCTTTCATCTCACCACCTTAGTCTTCAGCTGGGCATCCTGTCCACATTGCTCCATTTTCTATACCATGATATAAGTATCCTATTGCGTACTAGGCAACTGATTGGCCCTCATGTCAGATGACACCCTGCTGTAGCTTTGTAATGTAATGGCACCACTTGACCAATCACCCTGGGTGACGATTACACCGGAGGACCAGACATCAGCAATTACAAACTAGGTAACTATCTGTGAATATGACTGCACAGCAAGTAAGAGGAGTAAGGGGGAAGTACAGTGCGCCATTGAAAGTATTGGGCTCCTATTTAAAGAGGGCTAGAGTTAGAAGAAGCAACTGATTGGCCCTCATGTCAGATGGCATTCTGCTGTAGCTTTGTGATGTAATGGCACCACTTGACCAATCGCCCTGGGTGACGATTACACCGGAGGACCAGACGTCACCAATTACACACCAGGTAATTATCTGGGAATATGACTGCACAGCAAGTAGGAGGTGTTGTGGGAAAGTACTCTGCGCCATGGAAAGCATTGGGCTCCTATTCAAAGAGGGCTAGAGTTAGAAGAACACAGTTTCTAAATAGCAGTCCATCTGGAGTATCAGAGTCCCACTCACAGAGAGCAGGGAAACAGGTTAAATAGCTTCCCTCCATCTGAATGTAAGTCATTTGCTCTAACCTAAGACAGCTCATTCCAGCCTGAAGGATGGTAATTAACTCAAGGGACATATTGCCTGCACAAGTATCTAAAGAAGATTTTCTCAGACACTTAGACAGACAAAGTCTTTGATAAACTATCAGGATGGCCATTGCGTCATCCATATTGCTACCCTCTTAGAAGATTATATTTATGCGGAAGACCCCACTAAAAGGCACTGAGAGCTATCAGATGGTATGAACTTTTTATTAATGGCAAAATGATTAATTGAGATTTTGACTTACCATATATATTGATCGAGGCATGGGGAAGGCTGAGGAATGAGCTTTCTTTTTTTTTTTTCATCTCAGCAAGCAGAGAAATATTCCTCTGCAACACTGCCTCTGCTGGCCATTCAGTATAATCTGCAGATGGAAAAGTCCACTGTTAGTCTTTTTTTAGAACTTGAATATTTCCAAACCAAATGCAACACTTCCAAAAAATGATTTTTATAAAGGGTCAATTAGCACTATGGCATGTCTCATATTGTGAAAATCCAAAACTCACTAAAAATTATAATCTTAATTTAGATTTCAACCTAGCAGACTTCTTTCAATCCTATGCCTCATTTGCTGATACTCTCTACACAACCCTATCACCTATATGAGGACTTAGATAGAAAGCTCTCTTTGGCAGCCAAGAGATAGAGTACCCTTCTCACAGGAATTATTTCAGGTTATGGTACACCATAGCAATTGAGTGATCTGATACGTTAAGGGAGGGAGGTTTATGCTACGGTTTGTGGGAATAATAAAAACAACAGATTTTAACATCTTCATTTTAGTGCATCCCTATCACTTAACCTATAGAGAACTCCAGAATGGTAAGATCAACCACTCCTTCAAACAAATGTATAAGTCTCAAATATTGTCCTAGGTCCTTTCATCTCACCACCTTAGTCTTCAGCTGGGCATCCTGTCCACATTGCTCCATTTTCTATACCATGATATAAGTATCCTATTGCGTACTAGGCAACTGTTTGGCCCTCATGTCAGATGACACCCTGCTGTAGCTTTGTGATGTAATGGCACCACTTGACCAATCACCCTGGGTGACAATTACACCGGAGGACCAGACATCAGCAATTACAAACTAGGTAACTATCTGTGAATATGACTGCACAGCAAGTAAGAGGAGTAAGGGGGAAGTACAGTGCGCCATTGAAAGTATTGGGCTCCTATTTAAAGAGGGCTAGAGTTAGAAGAAGCAACTGATTGGTCCTCATGTCAGATGGCATTCTGCTGTAGCTTTGTGATGTAATGGCACCACTTGACCAATCGCCCTGGGTGACGATTACACCGGAGGACCAGACGTCACCAATTGCACACCAGGTAATTATCTGGGAATATGACTGCACAGCAAGTAGGAGGTGTTGTGGGAAAGTACTCTGCGCCATGGAAAGCATTGGGCTCCTATTCAAAGAGGGCTAGAGTTAGAAGAACACAGTTTCTAAATAGCAGTCCATCTGGAGTATCAGAGTCCCACTCACAGAGAGCAGGGAAACAGGTTAAATAGCTTCCCTCCATCTGAATGTAAGTCATTTGCTCTAACCTAAGACAGCTCATTCCAGCCTGAAGGATGGTAATTAACTCAAGGGACATATTGCCTGCACAAGTATCTAAAGAAGATTTTCTCAGACACTTAGACAGACAAAGTCTTTGATAAACTATCAGGATGGCCATTGCGTCATCCATATTGCTACCGTCTTAGAAGATTATATTTATGCGGAAGACCCCACTAAAAGGCACTGAGAGCTATCAGATGCTATGAACTTTTTATTAATGGCAAAATGATTAATTGAGATTTTGACTTACCATATATATTGATCGAGGCATGGAGAAGGCTGAGGAATGAGCTTTCTTTTTTTCTTTCATCTCAGCAAGCAGAGAAATATTCCTCTGCAACACTGCCTCTGCTGGCCATTCAGTATAATCTGCAGATGGAAAAGTCCACTGTTAGTCTTTTTTAGAACTTGAATATTTCCAAACCAAATGCAACACTACCAAAACATGATTTTTATAAAGGGTCAATTAGCACTATGGCATGTCTCATATTGTGAAAATCCAAAACTCACTAAAAATTATAATCTTAATTTAGATTTCAACCTAGCAGACTTCTTTCAATCCTCTGCCTCATTTGCTGATACTCTCTACACAACCCTATCACCTATATGAGGACTTAGATAGAAAGCTCTCTTTGGCAGCCAAGAGATAGAGTACCCTTCTCACAGGAATTATTTCAGGTTATGGTACACCATAGCAATTCAGTGATCTGATACGTTAAGGGAGGAAGGTTTATGCTACGGTTTGTGGGAATAATAAAAACAACAGATTCTAACATCTTCATTTTAGTGCATCCCTATCACTTAACCTATAGAGAACTCCAGAATGGTAAGATCAACCACTCCTTCAAACAAATGTATAAGTCTCAAATATTGTCCTAGGTCCTTTCATCTCACCACCTTAGTCTTCAGCTGGGCATCCTGTCCACATTGCTCCATTTTCTATACCATGATATAAGTATCCTATTGCGTACTAGGCAACTGATTGGCCCTCATGTCAGATGACACCCTGCTGTAGCTTTGTAATGTAATGGCACCACTTGACCAATCACCCTGGGTGACGATTACACCGGAGGACCAGACATCAGCAATTACAAACTAGGTAACTATCTGTGAATATGACTGCACAGCAAGTAAGAGGAGTAAGGGGGAAGTACAGTGCGCCATTGAAAGTATTGGGCTCCTATTTAAAGAGGGCTAGAGTTAGAAGAAGCAACTGATTGGCCCTCATGTCAGATGGCATTCTGCTGTAGCTTTGTGATGTAATGGCACCACTTGACCAATCGCCCTGGGTGACGATTACACCGGAGGACCAGACGTCACCAATTACACACCAGGTAATTATCTGGGAATATGACTGCACAGCAAGTAGGAGGTGTTGTGGGAAAGTACTCTGCGCCATGGAAAGCATTGGGCTCCTATTCAAAGAGGGCTAGAGTTAGAAGAACACAGTTTCTAAATAGCAGTCCATCTGGAGTATCAGAGTCCCACTCACAGAGAGCAGGGAAACAGGTTAAATAGCTTCCCTCCATCTGAATGTAAGTCATTTGCTCTAACCTAAGACAGCTCATTCCAGCCTGAAGGATGGTAATTAACTCAAGGGACATATTGCCTGCACAAGTATCTAAAGAAGATTTTCCCAGACACTTAGACAGACAAAGTCTTTGATAAACTATCAGGATGGCCATTGCGTCATCCATATTGCTACCGTCTTAGAAGATTATATTTATGCGGAAGACCCCACTAAAAGGCACTGAGAGCTATCAGATGCTATGAACTTTTTATTAATGGCAAAATGATTAATTGAGATTTTGACTTACCATATATATTGATCGAGGCATGGAGAAGGCTGAGGAATGAGCTTTCTTTTTTTCTTTCATCTCAGCAAGCAGAGAAATATTCCTCTGCAACACTGCCTCTGCTGGCCATTCAGTATAATCTGCAGATGGAAAAGTCCACTGTTAGTCTTTTTTAGAACTTGAATATTTCCAAACCAAATGCAACACTACCAAAACATGATTTTTATAAAGGGTCAATTAGCACTATGGCATGTCTCATATTGTGAAAATCCAAAACTCACTAAAAATTATAATCTTAATTTAGATTTCAACCTAGCAGACTTCTTTCAATCCTCTGCCTCATTTGCTGATACTCTCTACACAACCCTATCACCTATATGAGGACTTAGATAGAAAGCTCTCTTTGGCAGCCAAGAGATAGAGTACCCTTCTCACAGGAATTATTTCAGGTTATGGTACACCATAGCAATTCAGTGATCTGATACGTTAAGGGAGGAAGGTTTATGCTACGGTTTGTGGGAATAATAAAAACAACAGATTCTAACATCTTCATTTTAGTGCATCCCTATCACTTAACCTATAGAGAACTCCAGAATGGTAAGATCAACCACTCCTTCAAACAAATGTATAAGTCTCAAATATTGTCCTAGGTCCTTTCATCTCACCACCTTAGTCTTCAGCTGGGCATCCTGTCCACATTGCTCCATTTTCTATACCATGATATAAGTATCCTATTGCGTACTAGGCAACTGATTGGCCCTCATGTCAGATGACACCCTGCTGTAGCTTTGTAATGTAATGGCACCACTTGACCAATCACCATGGGTGACGATTACACCGGAGGACCAGACATCAGCAATTACAAACTAGGTAACTATCTGTGAATATGACTGCACAGCAAGTAAGAGGAGTAAGGGGGAAGTACAGTGCGCCATTGAAAGTATTGGGCTCCTATTTAAAGAGGGCTAGAGTTAGAAGAAGCAACTGATTGGCCCTCATGTCAGATGGCATTCTGCTGTAGCTTTGTGATGTAATGGCACCACTTGACCAATCGCCCTGGGTGACGATTACACCGGAGGACCAGACGTCACCAATTACACACCAGGTAATTATCTGGGAATATGACTGCACAGCAAGTAGGAGGTGTTGTGGGAAAGTACTCTGCGCCATGGAAAGCATTGGGCTCCTATTCAAAGAGGGCTAGAGTTAGAAGAACACAGTTTCTAAATAGCAGTCCATCTGGAGTATCAGAGTCCCACTCACAGAGAGCAGGGAAACAGGTTAAATAGCTTCCCTCCATCTGAATGTAAGTCATTTGCTCTAACCTAAGACAGCTCATTCCAGCCTGAAGGATGGTAATTAACTCAAGGGACATATTGCCTGCACAAGTATCTAAAGAAGATTTTCTCAGACACTTAGACAGACAAAGTCTTTGATAAACTATCAGGATGGCCATTGCGTCATCCATATTGCTACCGTCTTAGAAGATTATATTTATGCGGAAGACCCCACTAAAAGGCACTGAGAGCTATCAGATGCTATGAACTTTTTATTAATGGCAAAATGATTAATTGAGATTTTGACTTACCATATATATTGATCGAGGCATGGAGAAGGCTGAGGAATGAGCTTTCTTTTTTTTTTCATCTCAGCAAGCAGAGAAATATTCCTCTGCAACACTGCCTCTGCTGGCCATTCAGTATAATCTGCAGATGGAAAAGTCCACTGTTAGTCTTTTTTAGAACTTGAATATTTCCAAACCAAATGCAACACTACCAAAACATGATTTTTATAAAGGGTCAATTAGCACTATGGCATGTCTCATATTGTGAAAATCCAAAACTCACTAAAAATTATAATCTTAATTTAGATTTCAACCTAGCAGACTTCTTTCAATCCTCTGCCTCATTTGCTGATACTCTCTACACAACCCTATCACCTATATGAGGACTTAGATAGAAAGCTCTCTTTGGCAGCCAAGAGATAGAGTACCCTTCTCACAGGAATTATTTCAGGTTATGGTACACCAAAGCAATTCAGTGATCTGATACGTTAAGGGAGGAAGGTTTATGCTACGGTTTGTGGGAATAATAAAAACAACAGATTCTAACATCTTCATTTTAGTGCATCCCTATCACTTAACCTATAGAGAACTCCAGAATGGTAAGATCAACCACTCCTTCAAACAAATGTATAAGTCTCAAATATTGTCCTAGGTCCTTTCATCTCACCACCTTAGTCTTCAGCTGGGCATCCTGTCCACATTGCTCCATTTTCTATACCATGATATAAGTATCCTATTGCGTACTAGGCAACTGATTGGCCCTCATGTCAGATGACACCCTGCTGTAGCTTTGTAATGTAATGGCACCACTTGACCAATCACCCTGGGTGACGATTACACCGGAGGACCAGACATCAGCAATTACAAACTAGGTAACTATCTGTGAATATGACTGCACAGCAAGTAAGAGGAGTAAGGGGGAAGTACAGTGCGCCATTGAAAGTATTGGGCTCCTATTTAAAGAGGGCTAGAGTTAGAAGAAGCAACTGATTGGCCCTCATGTCAGATGGCATTCTGCTGTAGCTTTGTGATGTAATGGCACCACTTGACCAATCGCCCTGGGTGACGATTACACCGGAGGACCAGACGTCACCAATTACACACCAGGTAATTATCTGGGAATATGACTGCACAGCAAGTAGGAGGTGTTGTGGGAAAGTACTCTGCGCCATGGAAAGCATTGGGCTCCTATTCAAAGAGGGCTAGAGTTAGAAGAACACAGTTTCTAAATAGCAGTCCATCTGGAGTATCAGAGTCCCACTCACAGAGAGCAGGGAAACAGGTTAAATAGCTTCCCTCCATCTGAATGTAAGTCATTTGCTCTAACCTAAGACAGCTCATTCCAGCCTGAAGGATGGTAATTAACTCAAGGGACATATTGCCTGCACAAGTATCTAAAGAAGATTTTCTCAGACACTTAGACAGACAAAGTCTTTGATAAACTATCAGGATGGCCATTGCGTCATCCATATTGCTACCGTCTTAGAAGATTATATTTATGCGGAAGACCCCACTAAAAGGCACTGAGAGCTATCAGATGCTATGAACTTTTTATTAATGGCAAAATGATTAATTGAGATTTTGACTTACCATATATATTGATCGAGGCATGGAGAAGGCTGAGGAATGAGCTTTCTTTTTTTTTTCATCTCAGCAAGCAGAGAAATATTCCTCTGCAACACTGCCTCTGCTGGCCATTCAGTATAATCTGCAGATGGAAAAGTCCACTGTTAGTCTTTTTTAGAACTTGAATATTTCCAAACCAAATGCAACACTACCAAAACATGATTTTTATAAAGGGTCAATTAGCACTATGGCATGTCTCATATTGTGAAAATCCAAAACTCACTAAAAATTATAATCTTAATTTAGATTTCAACCTAGCAGACTTCTTTCAATCCTCTGCCTCATTTGCTGATACTCTCTACACAACCCTATCACCTATATGAGGACTTAGATAGAAAGCTCTCTTTGGCAGCCAAGAGATAGAGTACCCTTCTCACAGGAATTATTTCAGGTTATGGTACACCAAAGCAATTCAGTGATCTGATACGTTAAGGGAGGAAGGTTTATGCTACGGTTTGTGGGAATAATAAAAACAACAGATTCTAACATCTTCATTTTAGTGCATCCCTATCACTTAACCTATAGAGAACTCCAGAATGGTAAGATCAACCACTCCTTCAAACAAATGTATAAGTCTCAAATATTGTCCTAGGTCCTTTCATCTCACCACCTTAGTCTTCAGCTGGGCATCCTGTCCACATTGCTCCATTTTCTATACCATGATATAAGTATCCTATTGCGTACTAGGCAACTGATTGGCCCTCATGTCAGATGACACCCTGCTGTAGCTTTGTAATGTAATGGCACCACTTGACCAATCACCCTGGGTGACGATTACACCGGAGGACCAGACATCAGCAATTACAAACTAGGTAACTATCTGTGAATATGACTGCACAGCAAGTAAGAGGAGTAAGGGGGAAGTACAGTGCGCCATTGAAAGTATTGGGCTCCTATTTAAAGAGGGCTAGAGTTAGAAGAAGCAACTGATTGGCCCTCATGTCAGATGGCATTCTGCTGTAGCTTTGTGATGTAATGGCACCACTTGACCAATCGCCCTGGGTGACGATTACACCGGAGGACCAGACGTCACCAATTACACACCAGGTAATTATCTGGGAATATGACTGCACAGCAAGTAGGAGGTGTTGTGGGAAAGTACTCTGCGCCATGGAAAGCATTGGGCTCCTATTCAAAGAGGGCTAGAGTTAGAAGAACACAGTTTCTAAATAGCAGTCCATCTGGAGTATCAGAGTCCCACTCACAGAGAGCAGGGAAACAGGTTAAATAGCTTCCCTCCATCTGAATGTAAGTCATTTGCTCTAACCTAAGACAGCTCATTCCAGCCTGAAGGATGGTAATTAACTCAAGGGACATATTGCCTGCACAAGTATCTAAAGAAGATTTTCTCAGACACTTAGACAGACAAAGTCTTTGATAAACTATCAGGATGGCCATTGCGTCATCCATATTGCTACCGTCTTAGAAGATTATATTTATGCGGAAGACCCCACTAAAAGGCACTGAGAGCTATCAGATGCTATGAACTTTTTATTAATGGCAAAATGATTAATTGAGATTTTGACTTACCATATATATTGATCGAGGCATGGAGAAGGCTGAGGAATGAGCTTTCTTTTTTTTTTCATCTCAGCAAGCAGAGAAATATTCCTCTGCAACACTGCCTCTGCTGGCCATTCAGTATAATCTGCAGATGGAAAAGTCCACTGTTAGTCTTTTTTAGAACTTGAATATTTCCAAACCAAATGCAACACTACCAAAACATGATTTTTATAAAGGGTCAATTAGCACTATGGCATGTCTCATATTGTGAAAATCCAAAACTCACTAAAAATTATAATCTTAATTTAGATTTCAACCTAGCAGACTTCTTTCAATCCTCTGCCTCATTTGCTGATACTCTCTACACAACCCTATCACCTATATGAGGACTTAGATAGAAAGCTCTCTTTGGCAGCCAAGAGATAGAGTACCCTTCTCACAGGAATTATTTCAGGTTATGGTACACCAAAGCAATTCAGTGATCTGATACGTTAAGGGAGGAAGGTTTATGCTACGGTTTGTGGGAATAATAAAAACAACAGATTCTAACATCTTCATTTTAGTGCATCCCTATCACTTAACCTATAGAGAACTCCAGAATGGTAAGATCAACCACTCCTTCAAACAAATGTATAAGTCTCAAATATTTTCCTAGGTCCTTTCATCTCACCACCTTAGTCTTCAGCTGGGCATCCTGTCCACATTGCTCCATTTTCTATACCATGATATAAGTATCCTATTGCGTACTAGGCAACTGATTGGCCCTCATGTCAGATGACACCCTGCTGTAGCTTTGTAATGTAATGGCACCACTTGACCAATCACCCTGGGTGACGATTACACCGGAGGACCAGACATCAGCAATTACAAACTAGGTAACTATCTGTGAATATGACTGCACAGCAAGTAAGAGGAGTAAGGGGGAAGTACAGTGCGCCATTGAAAGTATTGGGCTCCTATTTAAAGAGGGCTAGAGTTAGAAGAAGCAACTGATTGGCCCTCCTGTCAGATGGCATTCTGCTGTAGCTTTGTGATGTAATGGCACCACTTGACCAATCGCCCTGGGTGACGATTACACCGGAGGACCAGACGTCACCAATTACACACCAGGTAATTATCTGGGAATATGACTGCACAGCAAGTAGGAGGTGTTGTGGGAAAGTACTCTGCGCCATGGAAAGCATTGGGCTCCTATTCAAAGAGGGCTAGAGTTAGAAGAACACAGTTTCTAAATAGCAGTCCATCTGGAGTATCAGAGTCCCACTCACAGAGAGCAGGGAAACAGGTTAAATAGCTTCCCTCCATCTGAATGTAAGTCATTTGCTCTAACCTAAGACAGCTCATTCCAGCCTGAAGGATGGTAATTAACTCAAGGGACATATTGCCTGCACAAGTATCTAAAGAAGATTTTCTCAGACACTTAGACAGACAAAGTCTTTGATAAACTATCAGGATGGCCATTGCGTCATCCATATTGCTACCGTCTTAGAAGATTATATTTATGCGGAAGACCCCACTAAAAGGCACTGAGAGCTATCAGATGCTATGAACTTTTTATTAATGGCAAAATGATTAATTGAGATTTTGACTTACCATATATATTGATCGAGGCATGGAGAAGGCTGAGGAATGAGCTTTCTTTTTTTTTTCATCTCAGCAAGCAGAGAAATATTCCTCTGCAACACTGCCTCTGCTGGCCATTCAGTATAATCTGCAGATGGAAAAGTCCACTGTTAGTCTTTTTTAGAACTTGAATATTTCCAAACCAAATGCAACACTACCAAAACATGATTTTTATAAAGGGTCAATTAGCACTATGGCATGTCTCATATTGTGAAAATCCAAAACTCACTAAAAATTATAATCTTAATTTAGATTTCAACCTAGCAGACTTCTTTCAATCCTCTGCCTCATTTGCTGATACTCTCTACACAACCCTATCACCTATATGAGGACTTAGATAGAAAGCTCTCTTTGGCAGCCAAGAGATAGAGTACCCTTCTCACAGGAATTATTTCAGGTTATGGTACACCAAAGCAATTCAGTGATCTGATACGTTAAGGGAGGAAGGTTTATGCTACGGTTTGTGGGAATAATAAAAACAACAGATTCTAACATCTTCATTTTAGTGCATCCCTATCACTTAACCTATAGAGAACTCCAGAATGGTAAGATCAACCACTCCTTCAAACAAATGTATAAGTCTCAAATATTGTCCTAGGTCCTTTCATCTCACCACCTTAGTCTTCAGCTGGGCATCCTGTCCACATTGCTCCATTTTCTATACCATGATATAAGTATCCTATTGCGTACTAGGCAACTGATTGGCCCTCATGTCAGATGACACCCTGCTGTAGCTTTGTAATGTAATGGCACCACTTGACCAATCACCCTGGGTGACGATTACACCGGAGGACCAGACATCAGCAATTACAAACTAGGTAACTATCTGTGAATATGACTGCACAGCAAGTAAGAGGAGTAAGGGGGAAGTACAGTGCGCCATTGAAAGTATTGGGCTCCTATTTAAAGAGGGCTAGAGTTAGAAGAAGCAACTGATTGGCCCTCATGTCAGATGGCATTCTGCTGTAGCTTTGTGATGTAATGGCACCACTTGACCAATCGCCCTGGGTGACGATTACACCGGAGGACCAGACGTCACCAATTACACACCAGGTAATTATCTGGGAATATGACTGCACAGCAAGTAGGAGGTGTTGTGGGAAAGTACTCTGCGCCATGGAAAGCATTGGGCTCCTATTCAAAGAGGGCTAGAGTTAGAAGAACACAGTTTCTAAATAGCAGTCCATCTGGAGTATCAGAGTCCCACTCACAGAGAGCAGGGAAACAGGTTAAATAGCTTCCCTCCATCTGAATGTAAGTCATTTGCTCTAACCTAAGACAGCTCATTCCAGCCTGAAGGATGGTAATTAACTCAAGGGACATATTGCCTGCACAAGTATCTAAAGAAGATTTTCTCAGACACTTAGACAGACAAAGTCTTTGATAAACTATCAGGATGGCCATTGCGTCATCCATATTGCTACCGTCTTAGAAGATTATATTTATGCGGAAGACCCCACTAAAAGGCACTGAGAGCTATCAGATGCTATGAACTTTTTATTAATGGCAAAATGATTAATTGAGATTTTGACTTACCATATATATTGATCGAGGCATGGAGAAGGCTGAGGAATGAGCTTTCTTTTTTTTTTCATCTCAGCAAGCAGAGAAATATTCCTCTGCAACACTGCCTCTGCTGGCCATTCAGTATAATCTGCAGATGGAAAAGTCCACTGTTAGTCTTTTTTAGAACTTGAATATTTCCAAACCAAATGCAACACTACCAAAACATGATTTTTATAAAGGGTCAATTAGCACTATGGCATGTCTCATATTGTGAAAATCCAAAACTCACTAAAAATTATAATCTTAATTTAGATTTCAACCTAGCAGACTTCTTTCAATCCTCTGCCTCATTTGCTGATACTCTCTACACAACCCTATCACCTATATGAGGACTTAGATAGAAAGCTCTCTTTGGCAGCCAAGAGATAGAGTACCCTTCTCACAGGAATTATTTCAGGTTATGGTACACCAAAGCAATTCAGTGATCTGATACGTTAAGGGAGGAAGGTTTATGCTACGGTTTGTGGGAATAATAAAAACAACAGATTCTAACATCTTCATTTTAGTGCATCCCTATCACTTAACCTATAGAGAACTCCAGAATGGTAAGATCAACCACTCCTTCAAACAAATGTATAAGTCTCAAATATTGTCCTAGGTCCTTTCATCTCACCACCTTAGTCTTCAGCTGGGCATCCTGTCCACATTGCTCCATTTTCTATACCATGATATAAGTATCCTATTGCGTACTAGGCAACTGATTGGCCCTCATGTCAGATGACACCCTGCTGTAGCTTTGTAATGTAATGGCACCACTTGACCAATCACCCTGGGTGACGATTACACCGGAGGACCAGACATCAGCAATTACAAACTAGGTAACTATCTGTGAATATGACTGCACAGCAAGTAAGAGGAGTAAGGGGGAAGTACAGTGCGCCATTGAAAGTATTGGGCTCCTATTTAAAGAGGGCTAGAGTTAGAAGAAGCAACTGATTGGCCCTCATGTCAGATGGCATTCTGCTGTAGCTTTGTGATGTAATGGCACCACTTGACCAATCGCCCTGGGTGACGATTACACCGGAGGACCAGACGTCACCAATTACACACCAGGTAATTATCTGGGAATATGACTGCACAGCAAGTAGGAGGTGTTGTGGGAAAGTACTCTGCGCCATGGAAAGCATTGGGCTCCTATTCAAAGAGGGCTAGAGTTAGAAGAACACAGTTTCTAAATAGCAGTCCATCTGGAGTATCAGAGTCCCACTCACAGAGAGCAGGGAAACAGGTTAAATAGCTTCCCTCCATCTGAATGTAAGTCATTTGCTCTAACCTAAGACAGCTCATTCCAGCCTGAAGGATGGTAATTAACTCAAGGGACATATTGCCTGCACAAGTATCTAAAGAAGATTTTCTCAGACACTTAGACAGACAAAGTCTTTGATAAACTATCAGGATGGCCATTGCGTCATCCATATTGCTACCGTCTTAGAAGATTATATTTATGCGGAAGACCCCACTAAAAGGCACTGAGAGCTATCAGATGCTATGAACTTTTTATTAATGGCAAAATGATTAATTGAGATTTTGACTTACCATATATATTGATCGAGGCATGGAGAAGGCTGAGGAATGAGCTTTCTTTTTTTTTTCATCTCAGCAAGCAGAGAAATATTCCTCTGCAACACTGCCTCTGCTGGCCATTCAGTATAATCTGCAGATGGAAAAGTCCACTGTTAGTCTTTTTTAGAACTTGAATATTTCCAAACCAAATGCAACACTACCAAAACATGATTTTTATAAAGGGTCAATTAGCACTATGGCATGTCTCATATTGTGAAAATCCAAAACTCACTAAAAATTATAATCTTAATTTAGATTTCAACCTAGCAGACTTCTTTCAATCCTCTGCCTCATTTGCTGATACTCTCTACACAACCCTATCACCTATATGAGGACTTAGATAGAAAGCTCTCTTTGGCAGCCAAGAGATAGAGTACCCTTCTCACAGGAATTATTTCAGGTTATGGTACACCAAAGCAATTCAGTGATCTGATACGTTAAGGGAGGAAGGTTTATGCTACGGTTTGTGGGAATAATAAAAACAACAGATTCTAACATCTTCATTTTAGTGCATCCCTATCACTTAACCTATAGAGAACTCCAGAATGGTAAGATCAACCACTCCTTCAAACAAATGTATAAGTCTCAAATATTGTCCTAGGTCCTTTCATCTCACCACCTTAGTCTTCAGCTGGGCATCCTGTCCACATTGCTCCATTTTCTATACCATGATATAAGTATCCTATTGCGTACTAGGCAACTGATTGGCCCTCATGTCAGATGACACCCTGCTGTAGCTTTGTAATGTAATGGCACCACTTGACCAATCACCCTGGGTGACGATTACACCGGAGGACCAGACATCAGCAATTACAAACTAGGTAACTATCTGTGAATATGACTGCACAGCAAGTAAGAGGAGTAAGGGGGAAGTACAGTGCGCCATTGAAAGTATTGGGCTCCTATTTAAAGAGGGCTAGAGTTAGAAGAAGCAACTGATTGGCCCTCATGTCAGATGGCATTCTGCTGTAGCTTTGTGATGTAATGGCACCACTTGACCAATCGCCCTGGGTGACGATTACACCGGAGGACCAGACGTCACCAATTACACACCAGGTAATTATCTGGGAATATGACTGCACAGCAAGTAGGAGGTGTTGTGGGAAAGTACTCTGCGCCATGGAAAGCATTGGGCTCCTATTCAAAGAGGGCTAGAGTTAGAAGAACACAGTTTCTAAATAGCAGTCCATCTGGAGTATCAGAGTCCCACTCACAGAGAGCAGGGAAACAGGTTAAATAGCTTCCCTCCATCTGAATGTAAGTCATTTGCTCTAACCTAAGACAGCTCATTCCAGCCTGAAGGATGGTAATTAACTCAAGGGACATATTGCCTGCACAAGTATCTAAAGAAGATTTTCTCAGACACTTAGACAGACAAAGTCTTTGATAAACTATCAGGATGGCCATTGCGTCATCCATATTGCTACCGTCTTAGAAGATTATATTTATGCGGAAGACCCCACTAAAAGGCACTGAGAGCTATCAGATGCTATGAACTTTTTATTAATGGCAAAATGATTAATTGAGATTTTGACTTACCATATATATTGATCGAGGCATGGAGAAGGCTGAGGAATGAGCTTTCTTTTTTTTTTCATCTCAGCAAGCAGAGAAATATTCCTCTGCAACACTGCCTCTGCTGGCCATTCAGTATAATCTGCAGATGGAAAAGTCCACTGTTAGTCTTTTTTAGAACTTGAATATTTCCAAACCAAATGCAACACTACCAAAACATGATTTTTATAAAGGGTCAATTAGCACTATGGCATGTCTCATATTGTGAAAATCCAAAACTCACTAAAAATTATAATCTTAATTTAGATTTCAACCTAGCAGACTTCTTTCAATCCTCTGCCTCATTTGCTGATACTCTCTACACAACCCTATCACCTATATGAGGACTTAGATAGAAAGCTCTCTTTGGCAGCCAAGAGATAGAGTACCCTTCTCACAGGAATTATTTCAGGTTATGGTACACCAAAGCAATTCAGTGATCTGATACGTTAAGGGAGGAAGGTTTATGCTACGGTTTGTGGGAATAATAAAAACAACAGATTCTAACATCTTCATTTTAGTGCATCCCTATCACTTAACCTATAGAGAACTCCAGAATGGTAAGATCAACCACTCCTTCAAACAAATGTATAAGTCTCAAATATTGTCCTAGGTCCTTTCATCTCACCACCTTAGTCTTCAGCTGGGCATCCTGTCCACATTGCTCCATTTTCTATACCATGATATAAGTATCCTATTGCGTACTAGGCAACTGATTGGCCCTCATGTCAGATGACACCCTGCTGTAGCTTTGTAATGTAATGGCACCACTTGACCAATCACCCTGGGTGACGATTACACCGGAGGACCAGACATCAGCAATTACAAACTAGGTAACTATCTGTGAATATGACTGCACAGCAAGTAAGAGGAGTAAGGGGGAAGTACAGTGCGCCATTGAAAGTATTGGGCTCCTATTTAAAGAGGGCTAGAGTTAGAAGAAGCAACTGATTGGCCCTCATGTCAGATGGCATTCTGCTGTAGCTTTGTGATGTAATGGCACCACTTGACCAATCGCCCTGGGTGACGATTACACCGGAGGACCAGACGTCACCAATTACACACCAGGTAATTATCTGGGAATATGACTGCACAGCAAGTAGGAGGTGTTGTGGGAAAGTACTCTGCGCCATGGAAAGCATTGGGCTCCTATTCAAAGAGGGCTAGAGTTAGAAGAACACAGTTTCTAAATAGCAGTCCATCTGGAGTATCAGAGTCCCACTCACAGAGAGCAGGGAAACAGGTTAAATAGCTTCCCTCCATCTGAATGTAAGTCATTTGCTCTAACCTAAGACAGCTCATTCCAGCCTGAAGGATGGTAATTAACTCAAGGGACATATTGCCTGCACAAGTATCTAAAGAAGATTTTCTCAGACACTTAGACAGACAAAGTCTTTGATAAACTATCAGGATGGCCATTGCGTCATCCATATTGCTACCGTCTTAGAAGATTATATTTATGCGGAAGACCCCACTAAAAGGCACTGAGAGCTATCAGATGCTATGAACTTTTTATTAATGGCAAAATGATTAATTGAGATTTTGACTTACCATATATATTGATCGAGGCATGGAGAAGGCTGAGGAATGAGCTTTCTTTTTTTTTTCATCTCAGCAAGCAGAGAAATATTCCTCTGCAACACTGCCTCTGCTGGCCATTCAGTATAATCTGCAGATGGAAAAGTCCACTGTTAGTCTTTTTTAGAACTTGAATATTTCCAAACCAAATGCAACACTACCAAAACATGATTTTTATAAAGGGTCAATTAGCACTATGGCATGTCTCATATTGTGAAAATCCAAAACTCACTAAAAATTATAATCTTAATTTAGATTTCAACCTAGCAGACTTCTTTCAATCCTCTGCCTCATTTGCTGATACTCTCTACACAACCCTATCACCTATATGAGGACTTAGATAGAAAGCTCTCTTTGGCAGCCAAGAGATAGAGTACCCTTCTCACAGGAATTATTTCAGGTTATGGTACACCAAAGCAATTCAGTGATCTGATACGTTAAGGGAGGAAGGTTTATGCTACGGTTTGTGGGAATAATAAAAACAACAGATTCTAACATCTTCATTTTAGTGCATCCCTATCACTTAACCTATAGAGAACTCCAGAATGGTAAGATCAACCACTCCTTCAAACAAATGTATAAGTCTCAAATATTGTCCTAGGTCCTTTCATCTCACCACCTTAGTCTTCAGCTGGGCATCCTGTCCACATTGCTCCATTTTCTATACCATGATATAAGTATCCTATTGCGTACTAGGCAACTGATTGGCCCTCATGTCAGATGACACCCTGCTGTAGCTTTGTAATGTAATGGCACCACTTGACCAATCACCCTGGGTGACGATTACACCGGAGGACCAGACATCAGCAATTACAAACTAGGTAACTATCTGTGAATATGACTGCACAGCAAGTAAGAGGAGTAAGGGGGAAGTACAGTGCGCCATTGAAAGTATTGGGCTCCTATTTAAAGAGGGCTAGAGTTAGAAGAAGCAACTGATTGGCCCTCATGTCAGATGGCATTCTGCTGTAGCTTTGTGATGTAATGGCACCACTTGACCAATCGCCCTGGGTGACGATTACACCGGAGGACCAGACGTCACCAATTACACACCAGGTAATTATCTGGGAATATGACTGCACAGCAAGTAGGAGGTGTTGTGGGAAAGTACTCTGCGCCATGGAAAGCATTGGGCTCCTATTCAAAGAGGGCTAGAGTTAGAAGAACACAGTTTCTAAATAGCAGTCCATCTGGAGTATCAGAGTCCCACTCACAGAGAGCAGGGAAACAGGTTAAATAGCTTCCCTCCATCTGAATGTAAGTCATTTGCTCTAACCTAAGACAGCTCATTCCAGCCTGAAGGATGGTAATTAACTCAAGGGACATATTGCCTGCACAAGTATCTAAAGAAGATTTTCTCAGACACTTAGACAGACAAAGTCTTTGATAAACTATCAGGATGGCCATTGCGTCATCCATATTGCTACCGTCTTAGAAGATTATATTTATGCGGAAGACCCCACTAAAAGGCACTGAGAGCTATCAGATGCTATGAACTTTTTATTAATGGCAAAATGATTAATTGAGATTTTGACTTACCATATATATTGATCGAGGCATGGAGAAGGCTGAGGAATGAGCTTTCTTTTTTTTTCATCTCAGCAAGCAGAGAAATATTCCTCTGCAACACTGCCTCTGCTGGCCATTCAGTATAATCTGCAGATGGAAAAGTCCACTGTTAGTCTTTTTTAGAACTTGAATATTTCCAAACCAAATGCAACACTACCAAAACATGATTTTTATAAAGGGTCAATTAGCACTATGGCATGTCTCATATTGTGAAAATCCAAAACTCACTAAAAATTATAATCTTAATTTAGATTTCAACCTAGCAGACTTCTTTCAATCCTCTGCCTCATTTGCTGATACTCTCTACACAACCCTATCACCTATATGAGGACTTAGATAGAAAGCTCTCTTTGGCAGCCAAGAGATAGAGTACCCTTCTCACAGGAATTATTTCAGGTTATGGTACACCAAAGCAATTCAGTGATCTGATACGTTAAGGGAGGAAGGTTTATGCTACGGTTTGTGGGAATAATAAAAACAACAGATTCTAACATCTTCATTTTAGTGCATCCCTATCACTTAACCTATAGAGAACTCCAGAATGGTAAGATCAACCACTCCTTCAAACAAATGTATAAGTCTCAAATATTGTCCTAGGTCCTTTCATCTCACCACCTTAGTCTTCAGCTGGGCATCCTGTCCACATTGCTCCATTTTCTATACCATGATATAAGTATCCTATTGCGTACTAGGCAACTGATTGGCCCTCATGTCAGATGACACCCTGCTGTAGCTTTGTAATGTAATGGCACCACTTGACCAATCACCCTGGGTGACGATTACACCGGAGGACCAGACATCAGCAATTACAAACTAGGTAACTATCTGTGAATATGACTGCACAGCAAGTAAGAGGAGTAAGGGGGAAGTACAGTGCGCCATTGAAAGTATTGGGCTCCTATTTAAAGAGGGCTAGAGTTAGAAGAAGCAACTGATTGGCCCTCATGTCAGATGGCATTCTGCTGTAGGTTTGTGATGTAATGGCACCACTTGACCAATCGCCCTGGGTGACGATTACACCGGAGGACCAGACGTCACCAATTACACACCAGGTAATTATCTGGGAATATGACTGCACAGCAAGTAGGAGGTGTTGTGGGAAAGTACTCTGCGCCATGGAAAGCATTGGGCTCCTATTCAAAGAGGGCTAGAGTTAGAAGAACACAGTTTCTAAATAGCAGTCCATCTGGAGTATCAGAGTCCCACTCACAGAGAGCAGGGAAACAGGTTAAATAGCTTCCCTCCATCTGAATGTAAGTCATTTGCTCTAACCTAAGACAGCTCATTCCAGCCTGAAGGATGGTAATTAACTCAAGGGACATATTGCCTGCACAAGTATCTAAAGAAGATTTTCTCAGACACTTAGACAGACAAAGTCTTTGATAAACTATCAGGATGGCCATTGCGTCATCCATATTGCTACCGTCTTAGAAGATTATATTTATGCGGAAGACCCCACTAAAAGGCACTGAGAGCTATCAGATGCTATGAACTTTTTATTAATGGCAAAATGATTAATTGAGATTTTGACTTACCATATATATTGATCGAGGCATGGAGAAGGCTGAGGAATGAGCTTTCTTTTTTTTTTCATCTCAGCAAGCAGAGAAATATTCCTCTGCAACACTGCCTCTGCTGGCCATTCAGTATAATCTGCAGATGGAAAAGTCCACTGTTAGTCTTTTTTAGAACTTGAATATTTCCAAACCAAATGCAACACTACCAAAACATGATTTTTATAAAGGGTCAATTAGCACTATGGCATGTCTCATATTGTGAAAATCCAAAACTCACTAAAAATTATAATCTTAATTTAGATTTCAACCTAGCAGACTTCTTTCAATCCTCTGCCTCATTTGCTGATACTCTCTACACAACCCTATCACCTATATGAGGACTTAGATAGAAAGCTCTCTTTGGCAGCCAAGAGATAGAGTACCCTTCTCACAGGAATTATTTCAGGTTATGGTACACCATAGCAATTCAGTGATCTGATACGTTAAGGGAGGAAGGTTTATGCTACGGTTTGTGGGAATAATAAAAACAACAGATTCTAACATCTTCATTTTAGTGCATCCCTATCACTTAACCTATAGAGAACTCCAGAATGGTAAGATCAACCACTCCTTCAAACAAATGTATAAGTCTCAAATATTGTCCTAGGTCCTTTCATCTCACCACCTTAGTCTTCAGCTGGGCATCCTGTCCACATTGCTCCATTTTCTATACCATGATATAAGTATCCTATTGCGTACTAGGCAACTGATTGGCCCTCATGTCAGATGACACCCTGCTGTAGCTTTGTAATGTAATGGCACCACTTGACCAATCACCCTGGGTGACGATTACACCGGAGGACCAGACATCAGCAATTACAAACTAGGTAACTATCTGTGAATATGACTGCACAGCAAGTAAGAGGAGTAAGGGGGAAGTACAGTGCGCCATTGAAAGTATTGGGCTCCTATTTAAAGAGGGCTAGAGTTAGAAGAAGCAACCGATTGGCCCTCATGTCAGATGGCATTCTGCTGTAGCTTTGTGATGTAATGGCACCACTTGACCAATCGCCCTGGGTGACGATTACACCGGAGGACCAGACGTCACCAATTACACACCAGGTAATTATCTGGGAATATGACTGCACAGCAAGTAGGAGGTGTTGTGGGAAAGTACTCTGCGCCATGGAAAGCATTGGGCTCCTATTCAAAGAGGGCTAGAGTTAGAAGAACACAGTTTCTAAATAGCAGTCCATCTGGAGTATCAGAGTCCCACTCACAGAGAGCAGGGAAACAGGTTAAATAGCTTCCCTCCATCTGAATGTAAGTCATTTGCTCTAACCTAAGACAGCTCATTCCAGCCTGAAGGATGTTAATTAACTCAAGGGACATATTGCCTGCACAAGTATCTAAAGAAGATTTTCTCAGACACTTAGACAGACAAAGTCTTTGATAAACTATCAGGATGGCCATTGCGTCATCCATATTGCTACCCTCTTAGAAGATTATATTTATGCGGAAGACCCCACTAAAAGGCACTGAGAGCTATCAGATGCTATGAACTTTTTATTAATGGCAAAATGATTAATTGAGATTTTGACTTACCATATATATTGATCGAGGCATGGAGAAGGCTGAGGAATGAGCTTTCTTTTTTTTTTCATCTCAGCAAGCAGAGAAATATTCCTCTGCAACACTGCCTCTGCTGGCCATTCAGTATAATCTGCAGATGGAAAAGTCCACTGTTAGTCTTTTTTAGAACTTGAATATTTCCAAACCAAATGCAACACTACCAAAACATGATTTTTATAAAGGGTCAATTAGCACTATGGCATGTCTCATATTGTGAAAATCCAAAACTCACTAAAAATTATAATCTTAATTTAGATTTCAACCTAGCAGACTTCTTTCAATCCTCTGCCTCATTTGCTGATACTCTCTACACAACCCTATCACCTATATGAGGACTTAGATAGAAAGCTCTCTTTGGCAGCCAAGAGATAGAGTACCCTTCTCACAGGAATTATTTCAGGTTATGGTACACCATAGCAATTCAGTGATCTGATACGTTAAGGGAGGAAGGTTTATGCTACGGTTTGTGGGAATAATAAAAACAACAGATTCTAACATCTTCATTTTAGTGCATCCCTATCACTTAACCTATAGAGAACTCCAGAATGGTAAGATCAACCACTCCTTCAAACAAATGTATAAGTCTCAAATATTGTCCTAGGTCCTTTCATCTCACCACCTTAGTCTTCAGCTGGGCATCCTGTCCACATTGCTCCATTTTCTATACCATGATATAAGTATCCTATTGCGTACTAGGCAACTGATTGGCCCTCATGTCAGATGACACCCTGCTGTAGCTTTGTAATGTAATGGCACCACTTGACCAATCACCCTGGGTGACGATTACACCGGAGGACCAGACATCAGCAATTACAAACTAGGTAACTATCTGTGAATATGACTGCACAGCAAGTAAGAGGAGTAAGGGGGAAGTACAGTGCGCCATTGAAAGTATTGGGCTCCTATTTAAAGAGGGCTAGAGTTAGAAGAAGCAACTGATTGGCCCTCATGTCAGATGGCATTCTGCTGTAGCTTTGTGATGTAATGGCACCACTTGACCAATCGCCCTGGGTGACGATTACACCGGAGGACCAGACGTCACCAATTGCACACCAGGTAATTATCTGGGAATATGACTGCACAGCAAGTAGGAGGTGCTGTGGGAAAGTACTCTGCGCCATGGAAAGCATTGGGCTCCTATTCAAAGAGGGCTAGAGTTAGAAGAACACAGTTTCTAAATAGCAGTCCATCTGGAGTATCAGAGTCCCACTCACAGAGAGCAGGGAAACAGGTTAAATAGCTTCCCTCCATCTGAATGTAAGTCATTTGCTCTAACCTAAGACAGCTCATTCCAGCCTGAAGGATGGTAATTAACTCAAGGGACATATTGCCTGCACAAGTATCTAAAGAAGATTTTCTCAGACACTTAGACAGACAAAGTCTTTGATAAACTATCAGGATGGCCATTGCGTCATCCATATTGCTACCGTCTTAGAAGATTATATTTATGCGGAAGACCCCACTAAAAGGCACTGAGAGCTATCAGATGCTATGAACTTTTTATTAATGGCAAAATGATTAATTGAGATTTTGACTTACCATATATATTGATCGAGGCATGGAGAAGGCTGAGGAATGAGCTTTCTTTTTTTCTTTCATCTCAGCAAGCAGAGAAATATTCCTCTGCAACACTGCCTCTGCTGGCCATTCAGTATAATCTGCAGATGGAAAAGTCCACTGTTAGTCTTTTTTAGAACTTGAATATTTCCAAACCAAATGCAACACTACCAAAACATGATTTTTATAAAGGGTCAATTAGCACTATGGCATGTCTCATATTGTGAAAATCCAAAACTCACTAAAAATTATAATCTTAATTTAGATTTCAACCTAGCAGACTTCTTTCAATCCTCTGCCTCATTTGCTGATACTCTCTACACAACCCTATCACCTATATGAGGACTTAGATAGAAAGCTCTCTTTGGCAGCCAAGAGATAGAGTACCCTTCTCACAGGAATTATTTCAGGTTATGGTACACCATAGCAATTCAGTGATCTGATACGTTAAGGGAGGAAGGTTTATGCTACGGTTTGTGGGAATAATAAAAACAACAGATTCTAACATCTTCATTTTAGTGCATCCCTATCACTTAACCTATAGAGAACTCCAGAATGGTAAGATCAACCACTCCTTCAAACAAATGTATAAGTCTCAAATATTGTCCTAGGTCCTTTCATCTCACCACCTTAGTCTTCAGCTGGGCATCCTGTCCACATTGCTCCATTTTCTATACCATGATATAAGTATCCTATTGCGTACTAGGCAACTGATTGGCCCTCATGTCAGATGACACCCTGCTGTAGCTTTGTAATGTAATGGCACCACTTGACCAATCACCCTGGGTGACGATTACACCGGAGGACCAGACATCAGCAATTACAAACTAGGTAACTATCTGTGAATATGACTGCACAGCAAGTAAGAGGAGTAAGGGGGAAGTACAGTGCGCCATTGAAAGTATTGGGCTCCTATTTAAAGAGGGCTAGAGTTAGAAGAAGCAACCGATTGGCCCTCATGTCAGATGGCATTCTGCTGTAGCTTTGTGATGTAATGGCACCACTTGACCAATCGCCCTGGGTGACGATTACACCGGAGGACCAGACGTCACCAATTACACACCAGGTAATTATCTGGGAATATGACTGCACAGCAAGTAGGAGGTGTTGTGGGAAAGTACTCTGCGCCATGGAAAGCATTGGGCTCCTATTCAAAGAGGGCTAGAGTTAGAAGAACACAGTTTCTAAATAGCAGTCCATCTGGAGTATCAGAGTCCCACTCACAGAGAGCAGGGAAACAGGTTAAATAGCTTCCCTCCATCTGAATGTAAGTCATTTGCTCTAACCTAAGACAGCTCATTCCAGCCTGAAGGATGTTAATTAACTCAAGGGACATATTGCCTGCACAAGTATCTAAAGAAGATTTTCTCAGACACTTAGACAGACAAAGTCTTTGATAAACTATCAGGATGGCCATTGCGTCATCCATATTGCTACCCTCTTAGAAGATTATATTTATGCGGAAGACCCCACTAAAAGGCACTGAGAGCTATCAGATGCTATGAACTTTTTATTAATGGCAAAATGATTAATTGAGATTTTGACTTACCATATATATTGATCGAGGCATGGAGAAGGCTGAGGAATGAGCTTTCTTTTTTTTTTCATCTCAGCAAGCAGAGAAATATTCCTCTGCAACACTGCCTCTGCTGGCCATTCAGTATAATCTGCAGATGGAAAAGTCCACTGTTAGTCTTTTTTAGAACTTGAATATTTCCAAACCAAATGCAACACTACCAAAACATGATTTTTATAAAGGGTCAATTAGCACTATGGCATGTCTCATATTGTGAAAATCCAAAACTCACTAAAAATTATAATCTTAATTTAGATTTCAACCTAGCAGACTTCTTTCAATCCTCTGCCTCATTTGCTGATACTCTCTACACAACCCTATCACCTATATGAGGACTTAGATAGAAAGCTCTCTTTGGCAGCCAAGAGATAGAGTACCCTTCTCACAGGAATTATTTCAGGTTATGGTACACCATAGCAATTCAGTGATCTGATACGTTAAGGGAGGAAGGTTTATGCTACGGTTTGTGGGAATAATAAAAACAACAGATTCTAACATCTTCATTTTAGTGCATCCCTATCACTTAACCTATAGAGAACTCCAGAATGGTAAGATCAACCACTCCTTCAAACAAATGTATAAGTCTCAAATATTGTCCTAGGTCCTTTCATCTCACCACCTTAGTCTTCAGCTGGGCATCCTGTCCACATTGCTCCATTTTCTATACCATGATATAAGTATCCTATTGCGTACTAGGCAACTGATTGGCCCTCATGTCAGATGACACCCTGCTGTAGCTTTGTAATGTAATGGCACCACTTGACCAATCACCCTGGGTGACGATTACACCGGAGGACCAGACATCAGCAATTACAAACTAGGTAACTATCTGTGAATATGACTGCACAGCAAGTAAGAGGAGTAAGGGGGAAGTACAGTGCGCCATTGAAAGTATTGGGCTCCTATTTAAAGAGGGCTAGAGTTAGAAGAAGCAACTGATTGGCCCTCATGTCAGATGGCATTCTGCTGTAGCTTTGTGATGTAATGGCACCACTTGACCAATCGCCCTGGGTGACGATTACACCGGAGGACCAGACGTCACCAATTGCACACCAGGTAATTATCTGGGAATATGACTGCACAGCAAGTAGGAGGTGCTGTGGGAAAGTACTCTGCGCCATGGAAAGCATTGGGCTCCTATTCAAAGAGGGCTAGAGTTAGAAGAACACAGTTTCTAAATAGCAGTCCATCTGGAGTATCAGAGTCCCACTCACAGAGAGCAGGGAAACAGGTTAAATAGCTTCCCTCCATCTGAATGTAAGTCATTTGCTCTAACCTAAGACAGCTCATTCCAGCCTGAAGGATGGTAATTAACTCAAGGGACATATTGCCTGCACAAGTATCTAAAGAAGATTTTCTCAGACACTTAGACAGACAAAGTCTTTGATAAACTATCAGGATGGCCATTGCGTCATCCATATTGCTACCGTCTTAGAAGATTATATTTATGCGGAAGACCCCACTAAAAGGCACTGAGAGCTATCAGATGCTATGAACTTTTTATTAATGGCAAAATGATTAATTGAGATTTTGACTTACCATATATATTGATCGAGGCATGGAGAAGGCTGAGGAATGAGCTTTCTTTTTTTCTTTCATCTCAGCAAGCAGAGAAATATTCCTCTGCAACACTGCCTCTGCTGGCCATTCAGTATAATCTGCAGATGGAAAAGTCCACTGTTAGTCTTTTTTAGAACTTGAATATTTCCAAACCAAATGCAACACTACCAAAACATGATTTTTATAAAGGGTCAATTAGCACTATGGCATGTCTCATATTGTGAAAATCCAAAACTCACTAAAAATTATAATCTTAATTTAGATTTCAACCTAGCAGACTTCTTTCAATCCTCTGCCTCATTTGCTGATACTCTCTACACAACCCTATCACCTATATGAGGACTTAGATAGAAAGCTCTCTTTGGCAGCCAAGAGATAGAGTACCCTTCTCACAGGAATTATTTCAGGTTATGGTACACCATAGCAATTCAGTGATCTGATACGTTAAGGGAGGAAGGTTTATGCTACGGTTTGTGGGAATAATAAAAACAACAGATTCTAACATCTTCATTTTAGTGCATCCCTATCACTTAACCTATAGAGAACTCCAGAATGGTAAGATCAACCACTCCTTCAAACAAATGTATAAGTCTCAAATATTGTCCTAGGTCCTTTCATCTCACCACCTTAGTCTTCAGCTGGGCATCCTGTCCACATTGCTCCATTTTCTATACCATGATATAAGTATCCTATTGCGTACTAGGCAACTGATTGGCCCTCATGTCAGATGACACCCTGCTGTAGCTTTGTAATGTAATGGCACCACTTGACCAATCACCCTGGGTGACGATTACACCGGAGGACCAGACATCAGCAATTACAAACTAGGTAACTATCTGTGAATATGACTGCACAGCAAGTAAGAGGAGTAAGGGGGAAGTACAGTGCGCCATTGAAAGTATTGGGCTCCTATTTAAAGAGGGCTAGAGTTAGAAGAAGCAACTGATTGGCCCTCATGTCAGATGGCATTCTGCTGTAGCTTTGTGATGTAATGGCACCACTTGACCGATCGCCCTGGGTGACGATTACACCGGAGGACCAGACGTCACCAATTGCACACCAGGTAATTATCTGGGAATATGACTGCACAGCAAGTAGGAGGTGTTGTGGGAAAGTACTCTGCGCCATGGAAAGCATTGGGCTCCTATTCAAAGAGGGCTAGAGTTAGAAGAACACAGTTTCTAAATAGCAGTCCATCTGGAGTATCAGAGTCCCACTCACAGAGAGCAGGGAAACAGGTTAAATAGCTTCCCTCCATCTGAATGTAAGTCATTTGCTCTAACCTAAGACAGCTCATTCCAGCCTGAAGGATGGTAATTAACTCAAGGGACATATTGCCTGCACAAGTATCTAAAGAAGATTTTCTCAGACACTTAGACAGACAAAGTCTTTGATAAACTATCAGGATGGCCATTGCGTCATCCATATTGCTACCCTCTTAGAAGATTATATTTATGCGGAAGACCCCACTAAAAGGCACTGAGAGCTATCAGATGGTATGAACTTTTTATTAATGGTAAAATGATTAATTGAGATTTTGACTTACCATATATATTGATCGAGGCATGGAGAAGGCTGAGGAATGAGCTTTCTTTTTTTTATTTTTTCATCTCAGCAAGCAGAGAAATATTCCTCTGCAACACTGCCTCTGCTGGCCATTCAGTATAATCTGCAGATGGAAAAGTCCACTGTTAGTCTTTTTTTAGAACTTGAATATTTCCAAACCAAATGCAACACTTCCAAAAAATGATTTTTATAAAGGGTCAATTAGCACTATGGCATGTCTCATATTGTGAAAATCCAAAACTCACTAAAAATTATAATCTTAATTTAGATTTCAACCTAGCAGACTTCTTTCAATCCTATGCCTCATTTGCTGATACTCTCTACACAACCCTATCACCTATATGAGGACTTGGATAGAAAGCTCTCTTTGGCAGCCAAGAGATAGAGTACCCTTCTCACAGGAATTATTTCAGGTTATGGTACACCATAGCAATTCAGTGATCTGATACGTTAAGGGAGGAAGGTTTATGCTACGGTTTGTGGGAATAATAAAAACAACAGATTTTAACATCTTCATTTTAGTGCATCCCTATCACTTAACCTATAGAGAACTCCAGAATGGTAAGATCAACCACTCCTTCAAACAAATGTATAAGTCTCAAATATTGTCCTAGGTCCTTTCATCTCACCACCTTAGTCTTCAGCTGGGCATCCTGTCCACATTGCTCCATTTTCTATACCATGATATAAGTATCCTATTGCGTACTAGGCAACTGATTGGCCCTCATGTCAGATGACACCCTGCTGTAGCTTTGTGATGTAATGGCACCACTTGACCAATCACCCTGGGTGACAATTACACCGGAGGACCAGACATCAGCAATTACAAACTAGGTAACTATCTGTGAATATGACTGCACAGCAAGTAAGAGGAGTAAGGGGGAAGTACAGTGCGCCATTGAAAGTATTGGGCTCCTATTTAAAGAGGGCTAGAGTTAGAAGAAGCAACTGATTGGCCCTCATGTCAGATGGCATTCTGCTGTAGCTTTGTGATGTAATGGCACCACTTGACCAATCGCCCTGGGTGACGATTACACCGGAGGACCAGACGTCACCAATTGCACACCAGGTAATTATCTGGGAATATGACTGCACAGCAAGTAGGAGGTGTTGTGGGAAAGTACTCTGCGCCATGGAAAGCATTGGGCTCCTATTCAAAGAGGGCTAGAGTTAGAAGAACACAGTTTCTAAATAGCAGTCCATCTGGAGTATCAGAGTCCCACTCACAGAGAGCAGGGAAACAGGTTAAATAGCTTCCCTCCATCTGAATGTAAGTCATTTGCTCTAACCTAAGACAGCTCATTCCAGCCTGAAGGATGGTAATTAACTCAAGGGACATATTGCCTGCACAAGTATCTAAAGAAGATTTTCTCAGACACTTAGACAGACAAAGTCTTTGATAAACTATCAGGATGGCCATTGCGTCATCCATATTGCTACCGTCTTAGAAGATTATATTTATGCGGAAGACCCCACTAAAAGGCACTGAGAGCTATCAGATGCTATGAACTTTTTATTAATGGCAAAATGATTAATTGAGATTTTGACTTACCATATATATTGATCGAGGCATGGAGAAGGCTGAGGAATGAGCTTTCTTTTTTTTATTTTTTCATCTCAGCAAGCAGAGAAATATTCCTCTGCAACACTGCCTCTGCTGGCCATTCAGCATAATCTGCAGATGGAAAAGTCCACTGTTAGTCTTTTTTTAGAACTTGAATATTTCCAAACCAAATGCAACACTACCAAAACATGATTTTTATAAAGGGTCAATTAGCACTATGGCATGTCTCATATTGTGAAAATCCAAAACTCACTAAAAATTATAATCTTAATTTAGATTTCAACCTAGCAGACTTCTTTCAATCCTCTGCCTCATTTGCTGATACTCTCTACACAACCCTATCACCTATATGAGGACTTAGATAGAAAGCTCTCTTTGGCAGCCAAGAGATAGAGTACCCTTCTCACAGGAATTATTTCAGGTTATGGTACACCATAGCAATTCAGTGATCTGATACGTTAAGGGAGGAAGGTTTATGCTACGGTTTGTGGGAATAATAAAAACAACAGATTCTAACATCTTCATTTTAGTGCATCCCTATCACTTAACCTATAGAGAACTCCAGAATGGTAAGATCAACCACTCCTTCAAACAAATGTATAAGTCTCAAATATTGTCCTAGGTCCTTTCATCTCACCACCTTAGTCTTCAGCTGGGCATCCTGTCCACATTGCTCCATTTTCTATACCATGATATAAGTATCCTATTGCGTACTAGGCAACTGATTGGCCCTCATGTCAGATGACACCCTGCTGTAGCTTTGTAATGTAATGGCACCACTTGACCAATCACCCTGGGTGACGATTACACCGGAGGACCAGACATCAGCAATTACAAACTAGGTAACTATCTGTGAATATGACTGCACAGCAAGTAAGAGGAGTAAGGGGGAAGTACAGTGCGCCATTGAAAGTATTGGGCTCCTATTTAAAGAGGGCTAGAGTTAGAAGAAGCAACTGATTGGCCCTCATGTCAGATGGCATTCTGCTGTAGCTTTGTGATGTAATGGCACCACTTGACCAATCGCCCTGGGTGACGATTACACCGGAGGACCAGACGTCACCAATTGCACACCAGGTAATTATCTGGGAATATGACTGCACAGCAAGTAGGAGGTGCTGTGGGAAAGTACTCTGCGCCATGGAAAGCATTGGGCTCCTATTCAAAGAGGGCTAGAGTTAGAAGAACACAGTTTCTAAATAGCAGTCCATCTGGAGTATCAGAGTCCCACTCACAGAGAGCAGGGAAACAGGTTAAATAGCTTCCCTCCATCTGAATGTAAGTCATTTGCTCTAACCTAAGACAGCTCATTCCAGCCTGAAGGATGGTAATTAACTCAAGGGACATATTGCCTGCACAAGTATCTAAAGAAGATTTTCTCAGACACTTAGACAGACAAAGTCTTTGATAAACTATCAGGATGGCCATTGCGTCATCCATATTGCTACCGTCTTAGAAGATTATATTTATGCGGAAGACCCCACTAAAAGGCACTGAGAGCTATCAGATGCTATGAACTTTTTATTAATGGCAAAATGATTAATTGAGATTTTGACTTACCATATATATTGATCGAGGCATGGAGAAGGCTGAGGAATGAGCTTTCTTTTTTTTATTTTTTCATCTCAGCAAGCAGAGAAATATTCCTCTGCAACACTGCCTCTGCTGGCCATTCAGCATAATCTGCAGATGGAAAAGTCCACTGTTAGTCTTTTTTTAGAACTTGAATATTTCCAAACCAAATGCAACACTACCAAAACATGATTTTTATAAAGGGTCAATTAGCACTATGGCATGTCTCATATTGTGAAAATCCAAAACTCACTAAAAATTATAATCTTAATTTAGATTTCAACCTAGCAGACTTCTTTCAATCCTCTGCCTCATTTGCTGATACTCTCTACACAACCCTATCACCTATATGAGGACTTAGATAGAAAGCTCTCTTTGGCAGCCAAGAGATAGAGTACCCTTCTCACAGGAATTATTTCAGGTTATGGTACACCATAGCAATTCAGTGATCTGATACGTTAAGGGAGGAAGGTTTATGCTACGGTTTGTGGGAATAATAAAAACAACAGATTCTAACATCTTCATTTTAGTGCATCCCTATCACTTAACCTATAGAGAACTCCAGAATGGTAAGATCAACCACTCCTTCAAACAAATGTATAAGTCTCAAATATTGTCCTAGGTCCTTTCATCTCACCACCTTAGTCTTCAGCTGGGCATCCTGTCCACATTGCTCCATTTTCTATACCATGATATAAGTATCCTATTGCGTACTAGGCAACTGATTGGCCCTCATGTCAGATGACACCCTGCTGTAGCTTTGTAATGTAATGGCACCACTTGACCAATCACCCTGGGTGACGATTACACCGGAGGACCAGACATCAGCAATTACAAACTAGGTAACTATCTGTGAATATGACTGCACAGCAAGTAAGAGGAGTAAGGGGGAAGTACAGTGCGCCATTGAAAGTATTGGGCTCCTATTTAAAGAGGGCTAGAGTTAGAAGAAGCAACTGATTGGCCCTCATGTCAGATGGCATTCTGCTGTAGCTTTGTGATGTAATGGCACCACTTGACCAATCGCCCTGGGTGACGATTACACCGGAGGACCAGACGTCACCAATTGCACACCAGGTAATTATCTGGGAATATGACTGCACAGCAAGTAGGAGGTGTTGTGGGAAAGTACTCTGCGCCATGGAAAGCATTGGGCTCCTATTCAAAGAGGGCTAGAGTTAGAAGAACACAGTTTCTAAATAGCAGTCCATCTGGAGTATCAGAGTCCCACTCACAGAGAGCAGGGAAACAGGTTAAATAGCTTCCCTCCATCTGAATGTAAGTCATTTGCTCTAACCTAAGACAGCTCATTCCAGCCTGAAGGATGGTAATTAACTCAAGGGACATATTGCCTGCACAAGTATCTAAAGAAGATTTTCTCAGACACTTAGACAGACAAAGTCTTTGATAAACTATCAGGATGGCCATTGCGTCATCCATATTGCTACCCTCTTAGAAGATTATATTTATGCGGAAGACCCCACTAAAAGGCACTGAGAGCTATCAGATGGTATGAACTTTTTATTAATGGTAAAATGATTAATTGAGATTTTGACTTACCATATATATTGATCGAGGCATGGAGAAGGCTGAGGAATGAGCTTTCTTTTTTTTATTTTTTCATCTCAGCAAGCAGAGAAATATTCCTCTGCAACACTGCCTCTGCTGGCCATTCAGCATAATCTGCAGATGGAAAAGTCCACTGTTAGTCTTTTTTTAGAACTTGAATATTTCCAAACCAAATGCAACACTACCAAAACATGATTTTTATAAAGGGTCAATTAGCACTATGGCATGTCTCATATTGTGAAAATCCAAAACTCACTAAAAATTATAATCTTAATTTAGATTTCAACCTAGCAGACTTCTTTCAATCCTCTGCCTCATTTGCTGATACTCTCTACACAACCCTATCACCTATATGAGGACTTAGATAGAAAGCTCTCTTTGGCAGCCAAGAGATAGAGTACCCTTCTCACAGGAATTATTTCAGGTTATGGTACACCATAGCAATTCAGTGATCTGATACGTTAAGGGAGGAAGGTTTATGCTACGGTTTGTGGGAATAATAAAAACAACAGATTTTAACATCTTCATTTTAGTGCATCCCTATCACTTAACCTATAGAGAACTCCAGAATGGTAAGATCAACCACTCCTTCAAACAAATGTATAAGTCTCAAATATTGTCCTAGGTCCTTTCATCTCACCACCTTAGTCTTCAGCTGGGCATCCTGTCCACATTGCTCCATTTTCTATACCATGATATAAGTATCCTATTGCGTACTAGGCAACTGATTGGCCCTCATGTCAGATGACACCCTGCTGTAGCTTTGTAATGTAATGGCACCACTTGACCAATCACCCTGGGTGACGATTACACCGGAGGACCAGACATCAGCAATTACAAACTAGGTAACTATCTGTGAATATGACTGCACAGCAAGTAAGAGGAGTAAGGGGGAAGTACAGTGCGCCATTGAAAGTATTGGGCTCCTATTTAAAGAGGGCTAGAGTTAGAAGAAGCAACTGATTGGCCCTCATGTCAGATGGCATTCTGCTGTAGCTTTGTGATGTAATGGCACCACTTGACCAATCGCCCTGGGTGACGATTACACCGGAGGACCAGACGTCACCAATTGCACACCAGGTAATTATCTGGGAATATGACTGCACAGCAAGTAGGAGGTGCTGTGGGAAAGTACTCTGCGCCATGGAAAGCATTGGGCTCCTATTCAAAGAGGGCTAGAGTTAGAAGAACACAGTTTCTAAATAGCAGTCCATCTGGAGTATCAGAGTCCCACTCACAGAGAGCAGGGAAACAGGTTAAATAGCTTCCCTCCATCTGAATGTAAGTCATTTGCTCTAACCTAAGACAGCTCATTCCAGCCTGAAGGATGGTAATTAACTCAAGGGACATATTGCCTGCACAAGTATCTAAAGAAGATTTTCTCAGACACTTAGACAGACAAAGTCTTTGATAAACTATCAGGATGGCCATTGCGTCATCCATATTGCTACCGTCTTAGAAGATTATATTTATGCGGAAGACCCCACTAAAAGGCACTGAGAGCTATCAGATGCTATGAACTTTTTATTAATGGCAAAATGATTAATTGAGATTTTGACTTACCATATATATTGATCGAGGCATGGAGAAGGCTGAGGAATGAGCTTTCTTTTTTTCTTTCATCTCAGCAAGCAGAGAAATATTCCTCTGCAACACTGCCTCTGCTGGCCATTCAGTATAATCTGCAGATGGAAAAGTCCACTGTTAGTCTTTTTTAGAACTTGAATATTTCCAAACCAAATGCAACACTACCAAAACATGATTTTTATAAAGGGTCAATTAGCACTATGGCATGTCTCATATTGTGAAAATCCAAAACTCACTAAAAATTATAATCTTAATTTAGATTTCAACCTAGCAGACTTCTTTCAATCCTCTGCCTCATTTGCTGATACTCTCTACACAACCCTATCACCTATATGAGGACTTAGATAGAAAGCTCTCTTTGGCAGCCAAGAGATAGAGTACCCTTCTCACAGGAATTATTTCAGGTTATGGTACACCATAGCAATTCAGTGATCTGATACGTTAAGGGAGGAAGGTTTATGCTACGGTTTGTGGGAATAATAAAAACAACAGATTCTAACATCTTCATTTTAGTGCATCCCTATCACTTAACCTATAGAGAACTCCAGAATGGTAAGATCAACCACTCCTTCAAACAAATGTATAAGTCTCAAATATTGTCCTAGGTCCTTTCATCTCACCACCTTAGTCTTCAGCTGGGCATCCTGTCCACATTGCTCCATTTTCTATACCATGATATAAGTATCCTATTGCGTACTAGGCAACTGATTGGCCCTCATGTCAGATGACACCCTGCTGTAGCTTTGTAATGTAATGGCACCACTTGACCAATCACCCTGGGTGACGATTACACCGGAGGACCAGACATCAGCAATTACAAACTAGGTAACTATCTGTGAATATGACTGCACAGCAAGTAAGAGGAGTAAGGGGGAAGTACAGTGCGCCATTGAAAGTATTGGGCTCCTATTTAAAGAGGGCTAGAGTTAGAAGAAGCAACTGATTGGCCCTCATGTCAGATGGCATTCTGCTGTAGCTTTGTGATGTAATGGCACCACTTGACCAATCGCCCTGGGTGACGATTACACCGGAGGACCAGACGTCACCAATTGCACACCAGGTAATTATCTGGGAATATGACTGCACAGCAAGTAGGAGGTGTTGTGGGAAAGTACTCTGCGCCATGGAAAGCATTGGGCTCCTATTCAAAGAGGGCTAGAGTTAGAAGAACACAGTTTCTAAATAGCAGTCCATCTGGAGTATCAGAGTCCCACTCACAGAGAGCAGGGAAACAGGTTAAATAGCTTCCCTCCATCTGAATGTAAGTCATTTGCTCTAACCTAAGACAGCTCATTCCAGCCTGAAGGATGGTAATTAACTCAAGGGACATATTGCCTGCACAAGTATCTAAAGAAGATTTTCTCAGACACTTAGACAGACAAAGTCTTTGATAAACTATCAGGATGGCCATTGCGTCATCCATATTGCTACCCTCTTAGAAGATTATATTTATGCGGAAGACCCCACTAAAAGGCACTGAGAGCTATCAGATGGTATGAACTTTTTATTAATGGCAAAATGATTAATTGAGATTTTGACTTACCATATATATTGATCGAGGCATGGAGAAGGCTGAGGAATGAGCTTTATTTTTTTTATTTTTTCATCTCAGCAAGCAGAGAAATATTCCTCTGCAACACTGCCTCTGCTGGCCATTCAGCATAATCTGCAGATGGAAAAGTCCACTGTTAGTCTTTTTTTAGAACTTGAATATTTCCAAACCAAATGCAACACTACCAAAACATGATTTTTATAAAGGGTCAATTAGCACTATGGCATGTCTCATATTGTGAAAATCCAAAACTCACTAAAAATTATAATCTTAATTTAGATTTCAACCTAGCAGACTTCTTTCAATCCTCTGCCTCATTTGCTGATACTCTCTACACAACCCTATCACCTATATGAGGACTTAGATAGAAAGCTCTCTTTGGCAGCCAAGAGATAGAGTACCCTTCTCACAGGAATTATTTCAGGTTATGGTACACCATAGCAATTCAGTGATCTGATACGTTAAGGGAGGAAGGTTTATGCTACGGTTTGTGGGAATAATAAAAACAACAGATTCTAACATCTTCATTTTAGTGCATCCCTATCACTTAACCTATAGAGAACTCCAGAATGGTAAGATCAACCACTCCTTCAAACAAATGTATAAGTCTCAAATATTGTCCTAGGTCCTTTCATCTCACCACCTTAGTCTTCAGCTGGGCATCCTGTCCACATTGCTCCATTTTCTATACCATGATATAAGTATCCTATTGCGTACTAGGCAACTGATTGGCCCTCATGTCAGATGACACCCTGCTGTAGCTTTGTAATGTAATGGCACCACTTGACCAATCACCCTGGGTGACGATTACACCGGAGGACCAGACATCAGCAATTACAAACTAGGTAACTATCTGTGAATATGACTGCACAGCAAGTAAGAGGAGTAAGGGGGAAGTACAGTGCGCCATTGAAAGTATTGGGCTCCTATTTAAAGAGGGCTAGAGTTAGAAGAAGCAACTGATTGGCCCTCATGTCAGATGGCATTCTGCTGTAGCTTTGTGATGTAATGGCACCACTTGACCGATCGCCCTGGGTGACGATTACACCGGAGGACCAGACGTCACCAATTGCACACCAGGTAATTATCTGGGAATATGACTGCACAGCAAGTAGGAGGTGTTGTGGGAAAGTACTCTGCGCCATGGAAAGCATTGGGCTCCTATTCAAAGAGGGCTAGAGTTAGAAGAACACAGTTTCTAAATAGCAGTCCATCTGGAGTATCAGAGTCCCACTCACAGAGAGCAGGGAAACAGGTTAAATAGCTTCCCTCCATCTGAATGTAAGTCATTTGCTCTAACCTAAGACAGCTCATTCCAGCCTGAAGGATGGTAATTAACTCAAGGGACATATTGCCTGCACAAGTATCTAAAGAAGATTTTCTCAGACACTTAGACAGACAAAGTCTTTGATAAACTATCAGGATGGCCATTGCGTCATCCATATTGCTACCCTCTTAGAAGATTATATTTATGCGGAAGACCCCACTAAAAGGCACTGAGAGCTATCAGATGGTATGAACTTTTTATTAATGGTAAAATGATTAATTGAGATTTTGACTTACCATATATATTGATCGAGGCATGGAGAAGGCTGAGGAATGAGCTTTCTTTTTTTTATTTTTTCATCTCAGCAAGCAGAGAAATATTCCTCTGCAACACTGCCTCTGCTGGCCATTCAGTATAATCTGCAGATGGAAAAGTCCACTGTTAGTCTTTTTTTAGAACTTGAATATTTCCAAACCAAATGCAACACTTCCAAAAAATGATTTTTATAAAGGGTCAATTAGCACTATGGCATGTCTCATATTGTGAAAATCCAAAACTCACTAAAAATTATAATCTTAATTTAGATTTCAACCTAGCAGACTTCTTTCAATCCTCTGCCTCATTTGCTGATACTCTCTACACAACCCTATCACCTATATGAGGACTTGGATAGAAAGCTCTCTTTGGCAGCCAAGAGATAGAGTACCCTTCTCACAGGAATTATTTCAGGTTATGGTACACCATAGCAATTCAGTGATCTGATACGTTAAGGGAGGAAGGTTTATGCTACGGTTTGTGGGAATAATAAAAACAACAGATTTTAACATCTTCATTTTAGTGCATCCCTATCACTTAACCTATAGAGAACTCCAGAATGGTAAGATCAACCACTCCTTCAAACAAATGTATAAGTCTCAAATATTGTCCTAGGTCCTTTCATCTCACCACCTTAGTCTTCAGCTGGGCATCCTGTCCACATTGCTCCATTTTCTATACCATGATATAAGTATCCTATTGCGTACTAGGCAACTGATTGGCCCTCATGTCAGATGACACCCTGCTGTAGCTTTGTGATGTAATGGCACCACTTGACCAATCACCCTGGGTGACAATTACACCGGAGGACCAGACATCAGCAATTACAAACTAGGTAACTATCTGTGAATATGACTGCACAGCAAGTAAGAGGAGTAAGGGGGAAGTACAGTGCGCCATTGAAAGTATTGGGCTCCTATTTAAAGAGGGCTAGAGTTAGAAGAAGCAACTGATTGGCCCTCATGTCAGATGGCATTCTGCTGTAGCTTTGTGATGTAATGGCACCACTTGACCAATCGCCCTGGGTGACGATTACACCGGAGGACCAGACGTCACCAATTGCACACCAGGTAATTATCTGGGAATATGACTGCACAGCAAGTAGGAGGTGTTGTGGGAAAGTACTCTGCGCCATGGAAAGCATTGGGCTCCTATTCAAAGAGGGCTAGAGTTAGAAGAACACAGTTTCTAAATAGCAGTCCATCTGGAGTATCAGAGTCCCACTCACAGAGAGCAGGGAAACAGGTTAAATAGCTTCCCTCCATCTGAATGTAAGTCATTTGCTCTAACCTAAGACAGCTCATTCCAGCCTGAAGGATGGTAATTAACTCAAGGGACATATTGCCTGCACAAGTATCTAAAGAAGATTTTCTCAGACACTTAGACAGACAAAGTCTTTGATAAACTATCAGGATGGCCATTGCGTCATCCATATTGCTACCGTCTTAGAAGATTATATTTATGCGGAAGACCCCACTAAAAGGCACTGAGAGCTATCAGATGCTATGAACTTTTTATTAATGGCAAAATGATTAATTGAGATTTTGACTTACCATATATATTGATCGAGGCATGGAGAAGGCTGAGGAATGAGCTTTCTTTTTTTTATTTTTTCATCTCAGCAAGCAGAGAAATATTCCTCTGCAACACTGCCTCTGCTGGCCATTCAGCATAATCTGCAGATGGAAAAGTCCACTGTTAGTCTTTTTTTAGAACTTGAATATTTCCAAACCAAATGCAACACTACCAAAACATGATTTTTATAAAGGGTCAATTAGCACTATGGCATGTCTCATATTGTGAAAATCCAAAACTCACTAAAAATTATAATCTTAATTTAGATTTCAACCTAGCAGACTTCTTTCAATCCTCTGCCTCATTTGCTGATACTCTCTACACAACCCTATCACCTATATGAGGACTTAGATAGAAAGCTCTCTTTGGCAGCCAAGAGATAGAGTACCCTTCTCACAGGAATTATTTCAGGTTATGGTACACCATAGCAATTCAGTGATCTGATACGTTAAGGGAGGAAGGTTTATGCTACGGTTTGTGGGAATAATAAAAACAACAGATTCTAACATCTTCATTTTAGTGCATCCCTATCACTTAACCTATAGAGAACTCCAGAATGGTAAGATCAACCACTCCTTCAAACAAATGTATAAGTCTCAAATATTGTCCTAGGTCCTTTCATCTCACCACCTTAGTCTTCAGCTGGGCATCCTGTCCACATTGCTCCATTTTCTATACCATGATATAAGTATCCTATTGCGTACTAGGCAACTGATTGGCCCTCATGTCAGATGACACCCTGCTGTAGCTTTGTAATGTAATGGCACCACTTGACCAATCACCCTGGGTGACGATTACACCGGAGGACCAGACATCAGCAATTACAAACTAGGTAACTATCTGTGAATATGACTGCACAGCAAGTAAGAGGAGTAAGGGGGAAGTACAGTGCGCCATTGAAAGTATTGGGCTCCTATTTAAAGAGGGCTAGAGTTAGAAGAAGCAACTGATTGGCCCTCATGTCAGATGGCATTCTGCTGTAGCTTTGTGATGTAATGGCACCACTTGACCAATCGCCCTGGGTGACGATTACACCGGAGGACCAGACGTCACCAATTGCACACCAGGTAATTATCTGGGAATATGACTGCACAGCAAGTAGGAGGTGCTGTGGGAAAGTACTCTGCGCCATGGAAAGCATTGGGCTCCTATTCAAAGAGGGCTAGAGTTAGAAGAACACAGTTTCTAAATAGCAGTCCATCTGGAGTATCAGAGTCCCACTCACAGAGAGCAGGGAAACAGGTTAAATAGCTTCCCTCCATCTGAATGTAAGTCATTTGCTCTAACCTAAGACAGCTCATTCCAGCCTGAAGGATGGTAATTAACTCAAGGGACATATTGCCTGCACAAGTATCTAAAGAAGATTTTCTCAGACACTTAGACAGACAAAGTCTTTGATAAACTATCAGGATGGCCATTGCGTCATCCATATTGCTACCGTCTTAGAAGATTATATTTATGCGGAAGACCCCACTAAAAGGCACTGAGAGCTATCAGATGCTATGAACTTTTTATTAATGGCAAAATGATTAATTGAGATTTTGACTTACCATATATATTGATCGAGGCATGGAGAAGGCTGAGGAATGAGCTTTCTTTTTTTTATTTTTTCATCTCAGCAAGCAGAGAAATATTCCTCTGCAACACTGCCTCTGCTGGCCATTCAGCATAATCTGCAGATGGAAAAGTCCACTGTTAGTCTTTTTTTAGAACTTGAATATTTCCAAACCAAATGCAACACTACCAAAACATGATTTTTATAAAGGGTCAATTAGCACTATGGCATGTCTCATATTGTGAAAATCCAAAACTCACTAAAAATTATAATCTTAATTTAGATTTCAACCTAGCAGACTTCTTTCAATCCTCTGCCTCATTTGCTGATACTCTCTACACAACCCTATCACCTATATGAGGACTTAGATAGAAAGCTCTCTTTGGCAGCCAAGAGATAGAGTACCCTTCTCACAGGAATTATTTCAGGTTATGGTACACCATAGCAATTCAGTGATCTGATACGTTAAGGGAGGAAGGTTTATGCTACGGTTTGTGGGAATAATAAAAACAACAGATTCTAACATCTTCATTTTAGTGCATCCCTATCACTTAACCTATAGAGAACTCCAGAATGGTAAGATCAACCACTCCTTCAAACAAATGTATAAGTCTCAAATATTGTCCTAGGTCCTTTCATCTCACCACCTTAGTCTTCAGCTGGGCATCCTGTCCACATTGCTCCATTTTCTATACCATGATATAAGTATCCTATTGCGTACTAGGCAACTGATTGGCCCTCATGTCAGATGACACCCTGCTGTAGCTTTGTAATGTAATGGCACCACTTGACCAATCACCCTGGGTGACGATTACACCGGAGGACCAGACATCAGCAATTACAAACTAGGTAACTATCTGTGAATATGACTGCACAGCAAGTAAGAGGAGTAAGGGGGAAGTACAGTGCGCCATTGAAAGTATTGGGCTCCTATTTAAAGAGGGCTAGAGTTAGAAGAAGCAACTGATTGGCCCTCATGTCAGATGGCATTCTGCTGTAGCTTTGTGATGTAATGGCACCACTTGACCAATCGCCCTGGGTGACGATTACACCGGAGGACCAGACGTCACCAATTGCACACCAGGTAATTATCTGGGAATATGACTGCACAGCAAGTAGGAGGTGCTGTGGGAAAGTACTCTGCGCCATGGAAAGCATTGGGCTCCTATTCAAAGAGGGCTAGAGTTAGAAGAACACAGTTTCTAAATAGCAGTCCATCTGGAGTATCAGAGTCCCACTCACAGAGAGCAGGGAAACAGGTTAAATAGCTTCCCTCCATCTGAATGTAAGTCATTTGCTCTAACCTAAGACAGCTCATTCCAGCCTGAAGGATGGTAATTAACTCAAGGGACATATTGCCTGCACAAGTATCTAAAGAAGATTTTCTCAGACACTTAGACAGACAAAGTCTTTGATAAACTATCAGGATGGCCATTGCGTCATCCATATTGCTACCGTCTTAGAAGATTATATTTATGCGGAAGACCCCACTAAAAGGCACTGAGAGCTATCAGATGCTATGAACTTTTTATTAATGGCAAAATGATTAATTGAGATTTTGACTTACCATATATATTGATCGAGGCATGGAGAAGGCTGAGGAATGAGCTTTCTTTTTTTTATTTTTTCATCTCAGCAAGCAGAGAAATATTCCTCTGCAACACTGCCTCTGCTGGCCATTCAGCATAATCTGCAGATGGAAAAGTCCACTGTTAGTCTTTTTTTAGAACTTGAATATTTCCAAACCAAATGCAACACTACCAAAACATGATTTTTATAAAGGGTCAATTAGCACTATGGCATGTCTCATATTGTGAAAATCCAAAACTCACTAAAAATTATAATCTTAATTTAGATTTCAACCTAGCAGACTTCTTTCAATCCTCTGCCTCATTTGCTGATACTCTCTACACAACCCTATCACCTATATGAGGACTTAGATAGAAAGCTCTCTTTGGCAGCCAAGAGATAGAGTACCCTTCTCACAGGAATTATTTCAGGTTATGGTACACCATAGCAATTCAGTGATCTGATACGTTAAGGGAGGAAGGTTTATGCTACGGTTTGTGGGAATAATAAAAACAACAGATTCTAACATCTTCATTTTAGTGCATCCCTATCACTTAACCTATAGAGAACTCCAGAATGGTAAGATCAACCACTCCTTCAAACAAATGTATAAGTCTCAAATATTGTCCTAGGTCCTTTCATCTCACCACCTTAGTCTTCAGCTGGGCATCCTGTCCACATTGCTCCATTTTCTATACCATGATATAAGTATCCTATTGCGTACTAGGCAACTGATTGGCCCTCATGTCAGATGACACCCTGCTGTAGCTTTGTAATGTAATGGCACCACTTGACCAATCACCCTGGGTGACGATTACACCGGAGGACCAGACATCAGCAATTACAAACTAGGTAACTATCTGTGAATATGACTGCACAGCAAGTAAGAGGAGTAAGGGGGAAGTACAGTGCGCCATTGAAAGTATTGGGCTCCTATTTAAAGAGGGCTAGAGTTAGAAGAAGCAACTGATTGGCCCTCATGTCAGATGGCATTCTGCTGTAGCTTTGTGATGTAATGGCACCACTTGACCAATCGCCCTGGGTGACGATTACACCGGAGGACCAGACGTCACCAATTGCACACCAGGTAATTATCTGGGAATATGACTGCACAGCAAGTAGGAGGTGTTGTGGGAAAGTACTCTGCGCCATGGAAAGCATTGGGCTCCTATTCAAAGAGGGCTAGAGTTAGAAGAACACAGTTTCTAAATAGCAGTCCATCTGGAGTATCAGAGTCCCACTCACAGAGAGCAGGGAAACAGGTTAAATAGCTTCCCTCCATCTGAATGTAAGTCATTTGCTCTAACCTAAGACAGCTCATTCCAGCCTGAAGGATGGTAATTAACTCAAGGGACATATTGCCTGCACAAGTATCTAAAGAAGATTTTCTCAGACACTTAGACAGACAAAGTCTTTGATAAACTATCAGGATGGCCATTGCGTCATCCATATTGCTACCCTCTTAGAAGATTATATTTATGCGGAAGACCCCACTAAAAGGCACTGAGAGCTATCAGATGGTATGAACTTTTTATTAATGGTAAAATGATTAATTGAGATTTTGACTTACCATATATATTGATCGAGGCATGGAGAAGGCTGAGGAATGAGCTTTCTTTTTTTTATTTTTTCATCTCAGCAAGCAGAGAAATATTCCTCTGCAACACTGCCTCTGCTGGCCATTCAGCATAATCTGCAGATGGAAAAGTCCACTGTTAGTCTTTTTTTAGAACTTGAATATTTCCAAACCAAATGCAACACTACCAAAACATGATTTTTATAAAGGGTCAATTAGCACTATGGCATGTCTCATATTGTGAAAATCCAAAACTCACTAAAAATTATAATCTTAATTTAGATTTCAACCTAGCAGACTTCTTTCAATCCTCTGCCTCATTTGCTGATACTCTCTACACAACCCTATCACCTATATGAGGACTTAGATAGAAAGCTCTCTTTGGCAGCCAAGAGATAGAGTACCCTTCTCACAGGAATTATTTCAGGTTATGGTACACCATAGCAATTCAGTGATCTGATACGTTAAGGGAGGAAGGTTTATGCTACGGTTTGTGGGAATAATAAAAACAACAGATTTTAACATCTTCATTTTAGTGCATCCCTATCACTTAACCTATAGAGAACTCCAGAATGGTAAGATCAACCACTCCTTCAAACAAATGTATAAGTCTCAAATATTGTCCTAGGTCCTTTCATCTCACCACCTTAGTCTTCAGCTGGGCATCCTGTCCACATTGCTCCATTTTCTATACCATGATATAAGTATCCTATTGCGTACTAGGCAACTGATTGGCCCTCATGTCAGATGACACCCTGCTGTAGCTTTGTAATGTAATGGCACCACTTGACCAATCACCCTGGGTGACAATTACACCGGAGGACCAGACATCAGCAATTACAAACTAGGTAACTATCTGTGAATATGACTGCACAGCAAGTAAGAGGAGTAAGGGGGAAGTACAGTGCGCCATTGAAAGTATTGGGCTCCTATTTAAAGAGGGCTAGAGTTAGAAGAAGCAACTGATTGGCCCTCATGTCAGATGGCATTCTGCTGTAGCTTTGTGATGTAATGGCACCACTTGACCAATCGCCCTGGGTGACGATTACACCGGAGGACCAGACGTCACCAATTGCACACCAGGTAATTATCTGGGAATATGACTGCACAGCAAGTAGGAGGTGTTGTGGGAAAGTACTCTGCGCCATGGAAAGCATTGGGCTCCTATTCAAAGAGGGCTAGAGTTAGAAGAACACAGTTTCTAAATAGCAGTCCATCTGGAGTATCAGAGTCCCACTCACAGAGAGCAGGGAAACAGGTTAAATAGCTTCCCTCCATCTGAATGTAAGTCATTTGCTCTAACCTAAGACAGCTCATTCCAGCCTGAAGGATGGTAATTAACTCAAGGGACATATTGCCTGCACAAGTATCTAAAGAAGATTTTCTCAGACACTTAGACAGACAAAGTCTTTGATAAACTATCAGGATGGCCATTGCGTCATCCATATTGCTACCGTCTTAGAAGATTATATTTATGCGGAAGACCCCACTAAAAGGCACTGAGAGCTATCAGATGGTATGAACTTTTTATTAATGGCAAAATGATTAATTGAGATTTTGACTTACCATATATATTGATCGAGGCATGGAGAAGGCTGAGGAATGAGCTTTCTTTTGTTTTTTTTCATCTCAGCAAGCAGAGAAATATTCCTCTGCAACACTGCCTCTGCTGGCCATTCAGTATAATCTGCAGATGGAAAAGTCCACTGTTAATCTTTTTTTAGAACTTGAATATTTCCAAACCAAATGCAACACTACCAAAACATGATTTTTATAAAGGGTCAATTAGCACTATGGCATGTCTCATATTGTGAAAATCCAAAACTCACTAAAAATTATAATCTTAATTTAGATTTCAACCTAGCAGACTTCTTTCAATCCTCTGCCTCATTTGCTGATACTCTCTACACAACCCTATCACCTATATGAGGACTTAGATAGAAAGCTCTCTTTGGCAGCCAAGAGATAGAGTACCCTTCTCACAGGAATTATTTCAGGTTATGGTACACCATAGCAATTCAGTGATCTGATACGTTAAGGGAGGAAGGTTTATGCTACGGTTTGTGGGAATAATAAAAACAACAGATTTTAACATCTTCATTTTAGTGCATCCCTATCACTTAACCTATAGAGAACTCCAGAATGGTAAGATCAACCACTCCTTCAAACAAATGTATAAGTCTCAAATATTGTCCTAGGTCCTTTCATCTCACCACCTTAGTCTTCAGCTGGGCATCCTGTCCACATTGCTCCATTTTCTATACCATGATATAAGTATCCTATTGCGTACTAGGCAACTGATTGGCCCTCATGTCAGATGGCATTCTGCTGTAGCTTTGTGATGTAATGGCACCACTTGACCAATCGCCCTGGGTGACGATTACACCGGAGGACCAGACGTCACCAATTACACACCAGGTAATTATCTGGGAATATGACTGCACAGCAAGTAGGAGGTGTTGTGGGAAAGTACTCTGCGCCATGGAAAGCATTGGGCTCCTATTCAAAGAGGGCTAGAGTTAGAAGAACACAGTTTCTAAATAGCAGTCCATCTGGAGTATCAGAGTCCCACTCACAGAGAGCAGGGAAACAGGTTAAATAGCTTCCCTCCATCTGAATGTAAGTCATTTGCTCTAACCTAAGACAGCTCATTCCAGCCTGAAGGATGTTAATTAACTCAAGGGACATATTGCCTGCACAAGTATCTAAAGAAGATTTTCTCAGACACTTAGACAGACAAAGTCTTTGATGAACTATCAGGATGGCCATTGCGTCATCCATATTGCTACCGTCTTAGAAGATTATATTTATGCGGAAGACCCCACTAAAAGGCACTGAGAGCTATCAGATGCTATGAACTTTTTATTAATGGCAAAATGATTAATTGAGATTTTGACTTACCATATATATTGATCGAGGCATGGAGAAGGCTGAGGAATGAGCTTTCTTTTTTTCTTTCATCTCAGCAAGCAGAGAAATATTCCTCTGCAACACTGCCTCTGCTGGCCATTCAGTATAATCTGCAGATGGAAAAGTCCACTGTTAGTCTTTTTTTAGAACTTGAATATTTCCAAACCAAATGCAACACTACCAAAACATGATTTTTATAAAGGGTCAATTAGCACTATGGCATGTCTCATATTGTGAAAATCCAAAACTCACTAAAAATTATAATCTTAATTTAGATTTCAACCTAGCAGACTTCTTTCAATCCTCTGCCTCATTTGCTGATACTCTCTACACAACCCTATCACCTATATGAGGACTTAGATAGAAAGCTCTCTTTGGCAGCCAAGAGATAGAGTACCCTTCTCACAGGAATTATTTCAGGTTATGGTACACCATAGCAATTCAGTGATCTGATACGTTAAGGGAGGAAGGTTTATGCTACGGTTTGTGGGAATAATAAAAACAACAGATTTTAACATCTTCATTTTAGTGCATCCCTATCACTTAACCTATAGAGAACTCCAGAATGGTAAGATCAACCACTCCTTCAAACAAATGTATAAGTCTCAAATATTGTCCTAGGTCCTTTCATCTCACCACCTTAGTCTTCAGCTGGGCATCCTGTCCACATTGCTCCATTTTCTATACCATGATATAAGTATCCTATTGCGTACTAGGCAACTGATTGGCCCTCATGTCAGATGGCATTCTGCTGTAGCTTTGTGATGTAATGGCACCACTTGACCAATCGCCCTGGGTGACGATTACACCGGAGGACCAGACGTCACCAATTACACACCAGGTAATTATCTGGGAATATGACTGCACAGCAAGTAGGAGGTGTTGTGGGAAAGTACTCTGCGCCATGGAAAGCATTGGGCTCCTATTCAAAGAGGGCTAGAGTTAGAAGAACACAGTTTCTAAATAGCAGTCCATCTGGAGTATCAGAGTCCCACTCACAGAGAGCAGGGAAACAGGTTAAATAGCTTCCCTCCATCTGAATGTAAGTCATTTGCTCTAACCTAAGACAGCTCATTCCAGCCTGAAGGATGTTAATTAACTCAAGGGACATATTGCCTGCACAAGTATCTAAAGAAGATTTTCTCAGACACTTAGACAGACAAAGTCTTTGATGAACTATCAGGATGGCCATTGCGTCATCCATATTGCTACCGTCTTAGAAGATTATATTTATGCGGAAGACCCCACTAAAAGGCACTGAGAGCTATCAGATGCTATGAACTTTTTATTAATGGCAAAATGATTAATTGAGATTTTGACTTACCATATATATTGATCGAGGCATGGAGAAGGCTGAGGAATGAGCTTTCTTTTTTTCTTTCATCTCAGCAAGCAGAGAAATATTCCTCTGCAACACTGCCTCTGCTGGCCATTCAGTATAATCTGCAGATGGAAAAGTCCACTGTTAGTCTTTTTTTAGAACTTGAATATTTCCAAACCAAATGCAACACTACCAAAACATGATTTTTATAAAGGGTCAATTAGCACTATGGCATGTCTCATATTGTGAAAATCCAAAACTCACTAAAAATTATAATCTTAATTTAGATTTCAACCTAGCAGACTTCTTTCAATCCTCTGCCTCATTTGCTGATACTCTCTACACAACCCTATCACCTATATGAGGACTTAGATAGAAAGCTCTCTTTGGCAGCCAAGAGATAGAGTACCCTTCTCACAGGAATTATTTCAGGTTATGGTACACCATAGCAATTCAGTGATCTGATACGTTAAGGGAGGAAGGTTTATGCTACGGTTTGTGGGAATAATAAAAACAACAGATTTTAACATCTTCATTTTAGTGCATCCCTATCACTTAACCTATAGAGAACTCCAGAATGGTAAGATCAACCACTCCTTCAAACAAATGTATAAGTCTCAAATATTGTCCTAGGTCCTTTCATCTCACCACCTTAGTCTTCAGCTGGGCATCCTGTCCACATTGCTCCATTTTCTATACCATGATATAAGTATCCTATTCCGTACTAGGCAACTGATTGGCCCTCATGTCAGATGACACCCTGCTGTAGCTTTGTGATGTAATGGCACCACTTGACCAATCACCCTGGGTGACAATTACACCGGAGGACCAGACATCAGCAATTACAAACTAGGTAACTATCTGTGAATATGACTGCACAGCAAGTAAGAGGAGTAAGGGGGAAGTACAGTGCGCCATTGAAAGTATTGGGCTCCTATTTAAAGAGGGCTAGAGTTAGAAGAAGCAACTGATTGGCCCTCATGTCAGATGGCATTCTGCTGTAGCTTTGTGATGTAATGGCACCACTTGACCAATCGCCCTGGGTGACGATTACACCGGAGGACCAGACGTCACCAATTGCACACCAGGTAATTATCTGGGAATATGACTGCACAGCAAGTAGGAGGTGTTGTGGGAAAGTACTCTGCGCCATGGAAAGCATTGGGCTCCTATTCAAAGAGGGCTAGAGTTAGAAGAACACAGTTTCTAAATAGCAGTCCATCTGGAGTATCAGAGTCCCACTCACAGAGAGCAGGGAAACAGGTTAAATAGCTTCCCTCCATCTGAATGTAAGTCATTTGCTCTAACCTAAGACAGCTCATTCCAGCCTGAAGGATGGTAATTAACTCAAGGGACATATTGCCTGCACAAGTATCTAAAGAAGATTTTCTCAGACACTTAGACAGACAAAGCCTTTGATAAACTATCAGGATGGCCATTGCGTCATCCATATTGCTACCGTCTTAGAAGATTATATTTATGCGGAAGACCCCACTAAAAGGCACTGAGAGCTATCAGATGCTATGAACTTTTTATTAATGGCAAAATGATTAATTGAGATTTTGACTTACCATATATATTGATCGAGGCATGGAGAAGGCTGAGGAATGAGCTTTCTTTTTTTTATTTTTTCATCTCAGCAAGCAGAGAAATATTCCTCTGCAACACTGCCTCTGCTGGCCATTCAGTATAATCTGCAGATGGAAAAGTCCACTGTTAGTCTTTTTTTAGAACTTGAATATTTCCAAACCAAATGCAACACTACCAAAACATGATTTTTATAAAGGGTCAATTAGCACTATGGCATGTCTCATATTGTGAAAATCCAAAACTCACTAAAAATTATAATCTTAATTTAGATTTCAACCTAGCAGACTTCTTTCAATCCTCTGCCTCATTTGCTGATACTCTCTACACAACCCTATCACCTATATGAGGACTTGGATAGAAAGCTCTCTTTGGCAGCCAAGAGATAGAGTACCCTTCTCACAGGAATTATTTCAGGTTATGGTACACCATAGCAATTCAGTGATCTGATACGTTAAGGGAGGAAGGTTTATGCTACGGTTTGTGGGAATTATAAAAACAACAGATTCTAACATCTTCATTTTAGTGCATCCCTATCACTTAACCTATAGAGAACTCCAGAATGGTAAGATCAACCACTCCTTCAAACAAATGTATAAGTCTCAAATATTGTCCTAGGTCCTTTCATCTCACCACCTTAGTCTTCAGCTGGGCATCCTGTCCACATTGCTCCATTTTCTATACCATGATATAAGTATCCTATTGCGTACTAGGCAACTGATTGGCCCTCATGTCAGATGACACCCTGCTGTAGCTTTGTAATGTAATGGCACCACTTGACCAATCACCCTGGGTGACAATTACACCGGAGGACCAGACATCAGCAATTACAAACGAGGTAACTATCTGTGAATATGACTGCACAGCAAGTAAGAGGAGTAAGGGGGAAGTACAGTGCGCCATTGAAAGTATTGGGCTCCTATTTAAAGAGGGCTAGAGTTAGAAGAAGCAACTGATTGGCCCTCATGTCAGATGGCATTCTGCTGTAGCTTTGTGATGTAATGGCACCACTTGACCAATCGCCCTGGGTGACGATTACACCGGAGGACCAGACGTCACCAATTACACACCAGGTAATTATCTGGGAATATGACTGCACAGCAAGTAGGAGGTGTTGTGGGAAAGTACTCTGCGCCATGGAAAGCATTGGGCTCCTATTCAAAGAGGGCTAGAGTTAGAAGAACACAGTTTCTAAATAGCAGTCCATCTGGAGTATCAGAGTCCCACTCACAGAGAGCAGGGAAACAGGTTAAATAGCTTCCCTCCATCTGAATGTAAGTCATTTGCTCTAACCTAAGACAGCTCATTCCAGCCTGAAGGATGTTAATTAACTCAAGGGACATATTGCCTGCACAAGTATCTAAAGAAGATTTTCTCAGACACTTAGACAGACAAAGTCTTTGATAAACTATCAGGATGGCCATTGCGTCATCCATATTGCTACCCTCTTAGAAGATTATATTTATGCGGAAGACCCCACTAAAAGGCACTGAGAGCTATCAGATGCTATGAACTTTTTATTAATGGCAAAATGATTAATTGAGATTTTGACTTACCATATATATTGATCGAGGCATGGAGAAGGCTGAGGAATGAGCTTTCTTTTTTTTTTCATCTCAGCAAGCAGAGAAATATTCCTCTGCAACACTGCCTCTGCTGGCCATTCAGTATAATCTGCAGATGGAAAAGTCCACTGTTAGTCTTTTTTAGAACTTGAATATTTCCAAACCAAATGCAACACTACCAAAACATGATTTTTATAAAGGGTCAATTAGCACTATGGCATGTCTCATATTGTGAAAATCCAAAACTCACTAAAAATTATAATCTTAATTTAGATTTCAACCTAGCAGACTTCTTTCAATCCTCTGCCTCATTTGCTGATACTCTCTACACAACCCTATCACCTATATGAGGACTTAGATAGAAAGCTCTCTTTGGCAGCCAAGAGATAGAGTACCCTTCTCACAGGAATTATTTCAGGTTATGGTACACCATAGCAATTCAGTGATCTGATACGTTAAGGGAGGAAGATTTATGCTACGGTTTGTGGGAATAATAAAAACAACAGATTCTAACATCTTCATTTTAGTGCATCCCTATCACTTAACCTATAGAGAACTCCAGAATGGTAAGATCAACCACTCCTTCAAACAAATGTATAAGTCTCAAATATTGTCCTAGGTCCTTTCATCTCACCACCTTAGTCTTCAGCTGGGCATCCTGTCCACATTGCTCCATTTTCTATACCATGATATAAGTATCCTATTGCGTACTAGGCAACTGATTGGCCCTCATGTCAGATGACACCCTGCTGTAGCTTTGTAATGTAATGGCACCACTTGACCAATCACCCTGGGTGACGATTACACCGGAGGACCAGACATCAGCAATTACAAACTAGGTAACTATCTGTGAATATGACTGCACAGCAAGTAAGAGGAGTAAGGGGGAAGTACAGTGCGCCATTGAAAGTATTGGGCTCCTATTTAAAGAGGGCTAGAGTTAGAAGAAGCAACTGATTGGCCCTCATGTCAGATGGCATTCTGCTGTAGCTTTGTGATGTAATGGCACCACTTGACCAATCGCCCTGGGTGACGATTACACCGGAGGACCAGACGTCACCAATTACACACCAGGTAATTATCTGGGAATATGACTGCACAGCAAGTAGGAGGTGTTGTGGGAAAGTACTCTGCGCCATGGAAAGCATTGGGCTCCTATTCAAAGAGGGCTAGAGTTAGAAGAACACAGTTTCTAAATAGCAGTCCATCTGGAGTATCAGAGTCCCACTCACAGAGAGCAGGGAAACAGGTTAAATAGCTTCCCTCCATCTGAATGTAAGTCATTTGCTCTAACCTAAGACAGCTCATTCCAGCCTGAAGGATGTTAATTAACTCAAGGGACATATTGCCTGCACAAGTATCTAAAGAAGATTTTCTCAGACACTTAGACAGACAAAGTCTTTGATAAACTATCAGGATGGCCATTGCGTCATCCATATTGCTACCCTCTTAGAAGATTATATTTATGCGGAAGACCCCACTAAAAGGCACTGAGAGCTATCAGATGCTATGAACTTTTTATTAATGGCAAAATGATTAATTGAGATTTTGACTTACCATATATATTGATCGAGGCATGGAGAAGGCTGAGGAATGAGCTTTCTTTTTTTTTTCATCTCAGCAAGCAGAGAAATATTCCTCTGCAACACTGCCTCTGCTGGCCATTCAGTATAATCTGCAGATGGAAAAGTCCACTGTTAGTCTTTTTTAGAACTTGAATATTTCCAAACCAAATGCAACACTACCAAAACATGATTTTTATAAAGGGTCAATTAGCACTATGGCATGTCTCATATTGTGAAAATCCAAAACTCACTAAAAATTATAATCTTAATTTAGATTTCAACCTAGCAGACTTCTTTCAATCCTCTGCCTCATTTGCTGATACTCTCTACACAACCCTATCACCTATATGAGGACTTAGATAGAAAGCTCTCTTTGGCAGCCAAGAGATAGAGTACCCTTCTCACAGGAATTATTTCAGGTTATGGTACACCATAGCAATTCAGTGATCTGATACGTTAAGGGAGGAAGATTTATGCTACGGTTTGTGGGAATAATAAAAACAACAGATTCTAACATCTTCATTTTAGTGCATCCCTATCACTTAACCTATAGAGAACTCCAGAATGGTAAGATCAACCACTCCTTCAAACAAATGTATAAGTCTCAAATATTGTCCTAGGTCCTTTCATCTCACCACCTTAGTCTTCAGCTGGGCATCCTGTCCACATTGCTCCATTTTCTATACCATGATATAAGTATCCTATTGCGTACTAGGCAACTGATTGGCCCTCATGTCAGATGACACCCTGCTGTAGCTTTGTAATGTAATGGCACCACTTGACCAATCACCCTGGGTGACGATTACACCGGAGGACCAGACATCAGCAATTACAAACTAGGTAACTATCTGTGAATATGACTGCACAGCAAGTAAGAGGAGTAAGGGGGAAGTACAGTGCGCCATTGAAAGTATTGGGCTCCTATTTAAAGAGGGCTAGAGTTAGAAGAAGCAACTGATTGGCCCTCATGTCAGATGGCATTCTGCTGTAGCTTTGTGATGTAATGGCACCACTTGACCAATCGCCCTGGGTGACGATTACACCGGAGGACCAGACGTCACCAATTACACACCAGGTAATTATCTGGGAATATGACTGCACAGCAAGTAGGAGGTGTTGTGGGAAAGTACTCTGCGCCATGGAAAGCATTGGGCTCCTATTCAAAGAGGGCTAGAGTTAGAAGAACACAGTTTCTAAATAGCAGTCCATCTGGAGTATCAGAGTCCCACTCACAGAGAGCAGGGAAACAGGTTAAATAGCTTCCCTCCATCTGAATGTAAGTCATTTGCTCTAACCTAAGACAGCTCATTCCAGCCTGAAGGATGTTAATTAACTCAAGGGACATATTGCCTGCACAAGTATCTAAAGAAGATTTTCTCAGACACTTAGACAGACAAAGTCTTTGATAAACTATCAGGATGGCCATTGCGTCATCCATATTGCTACCCTCTTAGAAGATTATATTTATGCGGAAGACCCCACTAAAAGGCACTGAGAGCTATCAGATGCTATGAACTTTTTATTAATGGCAAAATGATTAATTGAGATTTTGACTTACCATATATATTGATCGAGGCATGGAGAAGGCTGAGGAATGAGCTTTCTTTTTTTTTTCATCTCAGCAAGCAGAGAAATATTCCTCTGCAACACTGCCTCTGCTGGCCATTCAGTATAATCTGCAGATGGAAAAGTCCACTGTTAGTCTTTTTTAGAACTTGAATATTTCCAAACCAAATGCAACACTACCAAAACATGATTTTTATAAAGGGTCAATTAGCACTATGGCATGTCTCATATTGTGAAAATCCAAAACTCACTAAAAATTATAATCTTAATTTAGATTTCAACCTAGCAGACTTCTTTCAATCCTCTGCCTCATTTGCTGATACTCTCTACACAACCCTATCACCTATATGAGGACTTAGATAGAAAGCTCTCTTTGGCAGCCAAGAGATAGAGTACCCTTCTCACAGGAATTATTTCAGGTTATGGTACACCATAGCAATTCAGTGATCTGATACGTTAAGGGAGGAAGGTTTATGCTACGGTTTGTGGGAATAATAAAAACAACAGATTCTAACATCTTCATTTTAGTGCATCCCTATCACTTAACCTATAGAGAACTCCAGAATGGTAAGATCAACCACTCCTTCAAACAAATGTATAAGTCTCAAATATTGTCCTAGGTCCTTTCATCTCACCACCTTAGTCTTCAGCTGGGCATCCTGTCCACATTGCTCCATTTTCTATACCATGATATAAGTATCCTATTGCGTACTAGGCAACTGATTGGCCCTCATGTCAGATGACACCCTGCTGTAGCTTTGTAATGTAATGGCACCACTTGACCAATCACCCTGGGTGACGATTACACCGGAGGACCAGACATCAGCAATTACAAACTAGGTAACTATCTGTGAATATGACTGCACAGCAAGTAAGAGGAGTAAGGGGGAAGTACAGTGCGCCATTGAAAGTATTGGGCTCCTATTTAAAGAGGGCTAGAGTTAGAAGAAGCAACTGATTGGCCCTCATGTCAGATGGCATTCTGCTGTAGCTTTGTGATGTAATGGCACCACTTGACCAATCGCCCTGGGTGACGATTACACCGGAGGACCAGACGTCACCAATTACACACCAGGTAATTATCTGGGAATATGACTGCACAGCAAGTAGGAGGTGTTGTGGGAAAGTACTCTGCGCCATGGAAAGCATTGGGCTCCTATTCAAAGAGGGCTAGAGTTAGAAGAACACAGTTTCTAAATAGCAGTCCATCTGGAGTATCAGAGTCCCACTCACAGAGAGCAGGGAAACAGGTTAAATAGCTTCCCTCCATCTGAATGCAAGTCATTTGCTCTAACCTAAGACAGCTCATTCCAGCCTGAAGGATGTTAATTAACTCAAGGGACATATTGCCTGCACAAGTATCTAAAGAAGATTTTCTCAGACACTTAGACAGACAAAGTCTTTGATGAACTATCAGGATGGCCATTGCGTCATCCATATTGCTACCGTCTTAGAAGATTATATTTATGCGGAAGACCCCACTAAAAGGCACTGAGAGCTATCAGATGCTATGAACTTTTTATTAATGGCAAAATGATTAATTGAGATTTTGACTTACCATATATATTGATCGAGGCATGGAGAAGGCTGAGGAATGAGCTTTCTTTTTTTCTTTCATCTCAGCAAGCAGAGAAATATTCCTCTGCAACACTGCCTCTGCTGGCCATTCAGTATAATCTGCAGATGGAAAAGTCCACTGTTAGTCTTTTTTTAGAACTTGAATATTTCCAAACCAAATGCAACACTACCAAAACATGATTTTTATAAAGGGTCAATTAGCACTATGGCATGTCTCATATTGTGAAAATCCAAAACTCACTAAAAATTATAATCTTAATTTAGATTTCAACCTAGCAGACTTCTTTCAATCCTCTGCCTCATTTGCTGATACTCTCTACACAACCCTATCACCTATATGAGGACTTAGATAGAAAGCTCTCTTTGGCAGCCAAGAGATAGAGTACCCTTCTCACAGGAATTATTTCAGGTTATGGTACACCATAGCAATTCAGTGATCTGATACGTTAAGGGAGGAAGGTTTATGCTACGGTTTGTGGGAATAATAAAAACAACAGATTTTAACATCTTCATTTTAGTGCATCCCTATCACTTAACCTATAGAGAACTCCAGAATGGTAAGATCAACCACTCCTTCAAACAAATGTATAAGTCTCAAATATTGTCCTAGGTCCTTTCATCTCACCACCTTAGTCTTCAGCTGGGCATCCTGTCCACATTGCTCCATTTTCTATACCATGATATAAGTATCCTATTCCGTACTAGGCAACTGATTGGCCCTCATGTCAGATGACACCCTGCTGTAGCTTTGTGATGTAATGGCACCACTTGACCAATCACCCTGGGTGACAATTACACCGGAGGACCAGACATCAGCAATTACAAACTAGGTAACTATCTGTGAATATGACTGCACAGCAAGTAAGAGGAGTAAGGGGGAAGTACAGTGCGCCATTGAAAGTATTGGGCTCCTATTTAAAGAGGGCTAGAGTTAGAAGAAGCAACTGATTGGCCCTCATGTCAGATGGCATTCTGCTGTAGCTTTGTGATGTAATGGCACCACTTGACCAATCGCCCTGGGTGACGATTACACCGGAGGACCAGACGTCACCAATTGCACACCAGGTAATTATCTGGGAATATGACTGCACAGCAAGTAGGAGGTGTTGTGGGAAAGTACTCTGCGCCATGGAAAGCATTGGGCTCCTATTCAAAGAGGGCTAGAGTTAGAAGAACACAGTTTCTAAATAGCAGTCCATCTGGAGTATCAGAGTCCCACTCACAGAGAGCAGGGAAACAGGTTAAATAGCTTCCCTCCATCTGAATGTAAGTCATTTGCTCTAACCTAAGACAGCTCATTCCAGCCTGAAGGATGGTAATTAACTCAAGGGACATATTGCCTGCACAAGTATCTAAAGAAGATTTTCTCAGACACTTAGACAGACAAAGTCTTTGATAAACTATCAGGATGGCCATTGCGTCATCCATATTGCTACCGTCTTAGAAGATTATATTTATGCGGAAGACCCCACTAAAAGGCACTGAGAGCTATCAGATGGTATGAACTTTTTATTAATGGCAAAATGATTAATTGAGATTTTGACTTACCATATATATTGATCGAGGCATGGAGAAGGCTGAGGAATGAGCTTTCTTTTGTTTTTTTTCATCTCAGCAAGCAGAGAAATATTCCTCTGCAACACTGCCTCTGCTGGCCATTCAGTATAATCTGCAGATGGAAAAGTCCACTGTTAGTCTTTTTTTAGAACTTGAATATTTCCAAACCAAATGCAACACTACCAAAACATGATTTTTATAAAGGGTCAATTAGCACTATGGCATGTCTCATATTGTGAAAATCCAAAACTCACTAAAAATTATAATCTTAATTTAGATTTCAACCTAGCAGACTTCTTTCAATCCTCTGCCTCATTTGCTGATACTCTCTACACAACCCTATCACCTATATGAGGACTTAGATAGAAAGCTCTCTTTGGCAGCCAAGAGATAGAGTACCCTTCTCACAGGAATTATTTCAGGTTATGGTACACCATAGCAATTCAGTGATCTGATACGTTAAGGGAGGAAGGTTTATGCTACGGTTTGTGGGAATAATAAAAACAACAGATTTTAACATCTTCATTTTAGTGCATCCCTATCACTTAACCTATAGAGAACTCCAGAATGGTAAGATCAACCACTCCTTCAAACAAATGTATAAGTCTCAAATATTGTCCTAGGTCCTTTCATCTCACCACCTTAGTCTTCAGCTGGGCATCCTGTCCACATTGCTCCATTTTCTATACCATGATATAAGTATCCTATTCCGTACTAGGCAACTGATTGGCCCTCATGTCAGATGACACCCTGCTGTAGCTTTGTGATGTAATGGCACCACTTGACCAATCACCCTGGGTGACAATTACACCGGAGGACCAGACATCAGCAATTACAAACTAGGTAACTATCTGTGAATATGACTGCACAGCAAGTAAGAGGAGTAAGGGGGAAGTACAGTGCGCCATTGAAAGTATTGGGCTCCTATTTAAAGAGGGCTAGAGTTAGAAGAAGCAACTGATTGGCCCTCATGTCAGATGGCATTCTGCTGTAGCTTTGTGATGTAATGGCACCACTTGACCAATCGCCCTGGGTGACGATTACACCGGAGGACCAGACGTCACCAATTGCACACCAGGTAATTATCTGGGAATATGACTGCACAGCAAGTAGGAGGTGTTGTGGGAAAGTACTCTGCGCCATGGAAAGCATTGGGCTCCTATTCAAAGAGGGCTAGAGTTAGAAGAACACAGTTTCTAAATAGCAGTCCATCTGGAGTATCAGAGTCCCACTCACAGAGAGCAGGGAAACAGGTTAAATAGCTTCCCTCCATCTGAATGTAAGTCATTTGCTCTAACCTAAGACAGCTCATTCCAGCCTGAAGGATGGTAATTAACTCAAGGGACATATTGCCTGCACAAGTATCTAAAGAAGATTTTCTCAGACACTTAGACAGACAAAGTCTTTGATAAACTATCAGGATGGCCATTGCGTCATCCATATTGCTACCGTCTTAGAAGATTATATTTATGCGGAAGACCCCACTAAAAGGCACTGAGAGCTATCAGATGCTATGAACTTTTTATTAATGGCAAAATGATTAATTGAGATTTTGACTTACCATATATATTGATCGAGGCATGGAGAAGGCTGAGGAATGAGCTTTCTTTTTTTTATTTTTTCATCTCAGCAAGCAGAGAAATATTCCTCTGCAACACTGCCTCTGCTGGCCATTCAGTATAATCTGCAGATGGAAAAGTCCACTGTTAGTCTTTTTTTAGAACTTGAATATTTCCAAACCAAATATAACACTACCAAAACATGATTTTTATAAAGGGTCAATTAGCACTATGGCATGTCTCATATTGTGAAAATCCAAAACTCACTAAAAATTATAATCTTAATTTAGATTTCAACCTAGCAGACTTCTTTCAATCCTCTGCCTCATTTGCTGATACTCTCTACACAACCCTATCACCTATATGAGGACTTGGATAGAAAGCTCTCTTTGGCAGCCAAGAGATAGAGTACCCTTCTCACAGGAATTATTTCAGGTTATGGTACACCATAGCAATTCAGTGATCTGATACGTTAAGGGAGGAAGGTTTATGCTACGGTTTGTGGGAATAATAAAAACAACAGATTCTAACATCTTCATTTTAGTGCATCCCTATCACTTAACCTATAGAGAACTCCAGAATGGTAAGATCAACCACTCCTTCAAACAAATGTATAAGTCTCAAATATTGTCCTAGGTCCTTTCATCTCACCACCTTAGTCTTCAGCTGGGCATCCTGTCCACATTGCTCCATTTTCTATACCATGATATAAGTATCCTATTGCGTACTAGGCAACTGATTGGCCCTCATGTCAGATGACACCCTGCTGTAGCTTTGTAATGTAATGGCACCACTTGACCAATCACCCTGGGTGACGATTACACCGGAGGACCAGACATCAGCAATTACAAACTAGGTAACTATCTGTGAATATGACTGCACAGCAAGTAAGAGGAGTAAGGGGGAAGTACAGTGCGCCATTGAAAGTATTGGGCTCCTATTTAAAGAGGGCTAGAGTTAGAAGAAGCAACTGATTGGCCCTCATGTCAGATGGCATTCTGCTGTAGCTTTGTGATGTAATGGCACCACTTGATTAATCGCCCTGGGTGACGATTACACCGGAGGACCAGACGTCACCAATTACACACCAGGTAATTATCTGGGAATATGACTGCACAGCAAGTAGGAGGTGTTGTGGGAAAGTACTCTGCGCCATGGAAAGCATTGGGCTCCTATTCAAAGAGGGCTAGAGTTAGAAGAACACAGTTTCTAAATAGCAGTCCATCTGGAGTATCAGAGTCCCACTCACAGAGAGCAGGGAAACAGGTTAAATAGCTTCCCTCCATCTGAATGCAAGTCATTTGCTCTAACCTAAGACAGCTCATTCCAGCCTGAAGGATGTTAATTAACTCAAGGGACATATTGCCTGCACAAGTATCTAAAGAAGATTTTCTCAGACACTTAGACAGACAAAGTCTTTGATGAACTATCAGGATGGCCATTGCGTCATCCATATTGCTACCGTCTTAGAAGATTATATTTATGCGGAAGACCCCACTAAAAGGCACTGAGAGCTATCAGATGCTATGAACTTTTTATTAATGGCAAAATGATTAATTGAGATTTTGACTTACCATATATATTGATCGAGGCATGGAGAAGGCTGAGGAATGAGCTTTCTTTTTTTCTTTCATCTCAGCAAGCAGAGAAATATTCCTCTGCAACACTGCCTCTGCTGGCCATTCAGTATAATCTGCAGATGGAAAAGTCCACTGTTAGTCTTTTTTTAGAACTTGAATATTTCCAAACCAAATGCAACACTACCAAAACATGATTTTTATAAAGGGTCAATTAGCACTATGGCATGTCTCATATTGTGAAAATCCAAAACTCACTAAAAATTATAATCTTAATTTAGATTTCAACCTAGCAGACTTCTTTCAATCCTCTGCCTCATTTGCTGATACTCTCTACACAACCCTATCACCTATATGAGGACTTAGATAGAAAGCTCTCTTTGGCAGCCAAGAGATAGAGTACCCTTCTCACAGGAATTATTTCAGGTTATGGTACACCATAGCAATTCAGTGATCTGATACGTTAAGGGAGGAAGGTTTATGCTACGGTTTGTGGGAATAATAAAAACAACAGATTTTAACATCTTCATTTTAGTGCATCCCTATCACTTAACCTATAGAGAACTCCAGAATGGTAAGATCAACCACTCCTTCAAACAAATGTATAAGTCTCAAATATTGTCCTAGGTCCTTTCATCTCACCACCTTAGTCTTCAGCTGGGCATCCTGTCCACATTGCTCCATTTTCTATACCATGATATAAGTATCCTATTCCGTACTAGGCAACTGATTGGCCCTCATGTCAGATGACACCCTGCTGTAGCTTTGTGATGTAATGGCACCACTTGACCAATCACCCTGGGTGACAATTACACCGGAGGACCAGACATCAGCAATTACAAACTAGGTAACTATCTGTGAATATGACTGCACAGCAAGTAAGAGGAGTAAGGGGGAAGTACAGTGCGCCATTGAAAGTATTGGGCTCCTATTTAAAGAGGGCTAGAGTTAGAAGAAGCAACTGATTGGCCCTCATGTCAGATGGCATTCTGCTGTAGCTTTGTGATGTAATGGCACCACTTGACCAATCGCCCTGGGTGACGATTACACCGGAGGACCAGACGTCACCAATTGCACACCAGGTAATTATCTGGGAATATGACTGCACAGCAAGTAGGAGGTGTTGTGGGAAAGTACTCTGCGCCATGGAAAGCATTGGGCTCCTATTCAAAGAGGGCTAGAGTTAGAAGAACACAGTTTCTAAATAGCAGTCCATCTGGAGTATCAGAGTCCCACTCACAGAGAGCAGGGAAACAGGTTAAATAGCTTCCCTCCATCTGAATGTAAGTCATTTGCTCTAACCTAAGACAGCTCATTCCAGCCTGAAGGATGGTAATTAACTCAAGGGACATATTGCCTGCACAAGTATCTAAAGAAGATTTTCTCAGACACTTAGACAGACAAAGTCTTTGATAAACTATCAGGATGGCCATTGCGTCATCCATATTGCTACCGTCTTAGAAGATTATATTTATGCGGAAGACCCCACTAAAAGGCACTGAGAGCTATCAGATGGTATGAACTTTTTATTAATGGCAAAATGATTAATTGAGATTTTGACTTACCATATATATTGATCGAGGCATGGAGAAGGCTGAGGAATGAGCTTTCTTTTGTTTTTTTTCATCTCAGCAAGCAGAGAAATATTCCTCTGCAACACTGCCTCTGCTGGCCATTCAGTATAATCTGCAGATGGAAAAGTCCACTGTTAGTCTTTTTTTAGAACTTGAATATTTCCAAACCAAATGCAACACTACCAAAACATGATTTTTATAAAGGGTCAATTAGCACTATGGCATGTCTCATATTGTGAAAATCCAAAACTCACTAAAAATTATAATCTTAATTTAGATTTCAACCTAGCAGACTTCTTTCAATCCTCTGCCTCATTTGCTGATACTCTCTACACAACCCTATCACCTATATGAGGACTTAGATAGAAAGCTCTCTTTGGCAGCCAAGAGATAGAGTACCCTTCTCACAGGAATTATTTCAGGTTATGGTACACCATAGCAATTCAGTGATCTGATACGTTAAGGGAGGAAGGTTTATGCTACGGTTTGTGGGAATAATAAAAACAACAGATTTTAACATCTTCATTTTAGTGCATCCCTATCACTTAACCTATAGAGAACTCCAGAATGGTAAGATCAACCACTCCTTCAAACAAATGTATAAGTCTCAAATATTGTCCTAGGTCCTTTCATCTCACCACCTTAGTCTTCAGCTGGGCATCCTGTCCACATTGCTCCATTTTCTATACCATGATATAAGTATCCTATTCCGTACTAGGCAACTGATTGGCCCTCATGTCAGATGACACCCTGCTGTAGCTTTGTGATGTAATGGCACCACTTGACCAATCACCCTGGGTGACAATTACACCGGAGGACCAGACATCAGCAATTACAAACTAGGTAACTATCTGTGAATATGACTGCACAGCAAGTAAGAGGAGTAAGGGGGAAGTACAGTGCGCCATTGAAAGTATTGGGCTCCTATTTAAAGAGGGCTAGAGTTAGAAGAAGCAACTGATTGGCCCTCATGTCAGATGGCATTCTGCTGTAGCTTTGTGATGTAATGGCACCACTTGACCAATCGCCCTGGGTGACGATTACACCGGAGGACCAGACGTCACCAATTGCACACCAGGTAATTATCTGGGAATATGACTGCACAGCAAGTAGGAGGTGTTGTGGGAAAGTACTCTGCGCCATGGAAAGCATTGGGCTCCTATTCAAAGAGGGCTAGAGTTAGAAGAACACAGTTTCTAAATAGCAGTCCATCTGGAGTATCAGAGTCCCACTCACAGAGAGCAGGGAAACAGGTTAAATAGCTTCCCTCCATCTGAATGTAAGTCATTTGCTCTAACCTAAGACAGCTCATTCCAGCCTGAAGGATGGTAATTAACTCAAGGGACATATTGCCTGCACAAGTATCTAAAGAAGATTTTCTCAGACACTTAGACAGACAAAGTCTTTGATAAACTATCAGGATGGCCATTGCGTCATCCATATTGCTACCGTCTTAGAAGATTATATTTATGCGGAAGACCCCACTAAAAGGCACTGAGAGCTATCAGATGCTATGAACTTTTTATTAATGGCAAAATGATTAATTGAGATTTTGACTTACCATATATATTGATCGAGGCATGGAGAAGGCTGAGGAATGAGCTTTCTTTTTTTTATTTTTTCATCTCAGCAAGCAGAGAAATATTCCTCTGCAACACTGCCTCTGCTGGCCATTCAGTATAATCTGCAGATGGAAAAGTCCACTGTTAGTCTTTTTTTAGAACTTGAATATTTCCAAACCAAATATAACACTACCAAAACATGATTTTTATAAAGGGTCAATTAGCACTATGGCATGTCTCATATTGTGAAAATCCAAAACTCACTAAAAATTATAATCTTAATTTAGATTTCAACCTAGCAGACTTCTTTCAATCCTCTGCCTCATTTGCTGATACTCTCTACACAACCCTATCACCTATATGAGGACTTGGATAGAAAGCTCTCTTTGGCAGCCAAGAGATAGAGTACCCTTCTCACAGGAATTATTTCAGGTTATGGTACACCATAGCAATTCAGTGATCTGATACGTTAAGGGAGGAAGGTTTATGCTACGGTTTGTGGGAATAATAAAAACAACAGATTCTAACATCTTCATTTTAGTGCATCCCTATCACTTAACCTATAGAGAACTCCAGAATGGTAAGATCAACCACTCCTTCAAACAAATGTATAAGTCTCAAATATTGTCCTAGGTCCTTTCATCTCACCACCTTAGTCTTCAGCTGGGCATCCTGTCCACATTGCTCCATTTTCTATACCATGATATAAGTATCCTATTGCGTACTAGGCAACTGATTGGCCCTCATGTCAGATGACACCCTGCTGTAGCTTTGTAATGTAATGGCACCACTTGACCAATCACCCTGGGTGACGATTACACCGGAGGACCAGACATCAGCAATTACAAACTAGGTAACTATCTGTGAATATGACTGCACAGCAAGTAAGAGGAGTAAGGGGGAAGTACAGTGCGCCATTGAAAGTATTGGGCTCCTATTTAAAGAGGGCTAGAGTTAGAAGAAGCAACTGATTGGCCCTCATGTCAGATGGCATTCTGCTGTAGCTTTGTGATGTAATGGCACCACTTGACCAATCGCCCTGGGTGACGATTACACCGGAGGACCAGACGTCACCAATTACACACCAGGTAATTATCTGGGAATATGACTGCACAGCAAGTAGGAGGTGTTGTGGGAAAGTACTCTGCGCCATGGAAAGCATTGGGCTCCTATTCAAAGAGGGCTAGAGTTAGAAGAACACAGTTTCTAAATAGCAGTCCATCTGGAGTATCAGAGTCCCACTCACAGAGAGCAGGGAAACAGGTTAAATAGCTTCCCTCCATCTGAATGTAAGTCATTTGCTCTAACCTAAGACAGCTCATTCCAGCCTGAAGGATGTTAATTAACTCAAGGGACATATTGCCTGCACAAGTATCTAAAGAAGATTTTCTCAGACACTTAGACAGACAAAGTCTTTGATAAACTATCAGGATGGCCATTGCGTCATCCATATTGCTACCCTCTTAGAAGATTATATTTATGCGGAAGACCCCACTAAAAGGCACTGAGAGCTATCAGATGCTATGAACTTTTTATTAATGGCAAAATGATTAATTGAGATTTTGACTTACCATATATATTGATCGAGGCATGGAGCAGGCTGAGGAATGAGCTTTCTTTTTTTTTTCATCTCAGCAAGCAGAGAAATATTCCTCTGCAACACTGCCTCTGCTGGCCATTCAGTATAATCTGCAGATGGAAAAGTCCACTGTTAGTCTTTTTTAGAACTTGAATATTTCCAAACCAAATGCAACACTACCAAAACATGATTTTTATAAAGGGTCAATTAGCACTATGGCATGTCTCATATTGTGAAAATCCAAAACTCACTAAAAATTATAATCTTAATTTAGATTTCAACCTAGCAGACTTCTTTCAATCCTCTGCCTCATTTGCTGATACTCTCTACACAACCCTATCACCTATATGAGGACTTAGATAGAAAGCTCTCTTTGGCAGCCAAGAGATAGAGTACCCTTCTCACAGGAATTATTTCAGGTTATGGTACACCATAGCAATTCAGTGATCTGATACGTTAAGGGAGGAAGGTTTATGCTACGGTTTGTGGGAATTATAAAAACAACAGATTCTAACATCTTCATTTTAGTGCATCCCTATCACTTAACCTATAGAGAACTCCAGAATGGTAAGATCAACCACTCCTTCAAACAAATGTATAAGTCTCAAATATTGTCCTAGGTCCTTTCATCTCACCACCTTAGTCTTCAGCTGGGCATCCTGTCCACATTGCTCCATTTTCTATACCATGATATAAGTATCCTATTGCGTACTAGGCAACTGATTGGCCCTCATGTCAGATGACACCCTGCTGTAGCTTTGTGATGTAATGGCACCACTTGACCAATCACCCTGGGTGACAATTACACCGGAGGACCAGACATCAGCAATTACAAACTAGGTAACTATCTGTGAATATGACTGCACAGCAAGTAAGAGGAGTAAGGGGGAAGTACAGTGCGCCATTGAAAGTATTGGGCTCCTATTTAAAGAGGGCTAGAGTTAGAAGAAGCAACTGATTGGCCCTCATGTCAGATGGCATTCTGCTGTAGCTTTGTGATGTAATGGCACCACTTGACCAATCGCCCTGGGTGACGATTACACCGGAGGACCAGACGTCACCAATTGCACACCAGGTAATTATCTGGGAATATGACTGCACAGCAAGTAGGAGGTGTTGTGGGAAAGTACTCTGCGCCATGGAAAGCATTGGGCTCCTATTCAAAGAGGGCTAGAGTTAGAAGAACACAGTTTCTAAATAGCAGTCCATCTGGAGTATCAGAGTCCCACTCACAGAGAGCAGGGAAACAGGTTAAATAGCTTCCCTCCATCTGAATGTAAGTCATTTGCTCTAACCTAAGACAGCTCATTCCAGCCTGAAGGATGGTAATTAACTCAAGGGACATATTGCCTGCACAAGTATCTAAAGAAGATTTTCTCAGACACTTAGACAGACAAAGTCTTTGATAAACTATCAGGATGGCCATTGCGTCATCCATATTGCTACCGTCTTAGAAGATTATATTTATGCGGAAGACCCCACTAAAAGGCACTGAGAGCTATCAGATGCTATGAACTTTTTATTAATGGCAAAATGATTAATTGAGATTTTGACTTACCATATATATTGATCGAGGCATGGAGAAGGCTGAGGAATGAGCTTTCTTTTTTTTATTTTTTCATCTCAGCAAGCAGAGAAATATTCCTCTGCAACACTGCCTCTGCTGGCCATTCAGTATAATCTGCAGATGGAAAAGTCCACTGTTAGTCTTTTTTTAGAACTTGAATATTTCCAAACCAAATGCAACACTACCAAAACATGATTTTTATAAAGGGTCAATTAGCACTATGGCATGTCTCATATTGTGAAAATCCAAAACTCACTAAAAATTATAATCTTAATTTAGATTTCAACCTAGCAGACTTCTTTCAATCCTCTGCCTCATTTGCTGATACTCTCTACACAACCCTATCACCTATATGAGGACTTGGATAGAAAGCTCTCTTTGGCAGCCAAGAGATAGAGTACCCTTCTCACAGGAATTATTTCAGGTTATGGTACACCATAGCAATTCAGTGATCTGATACGTTAAGGGAGGAAGGTTTATGCTACGGTTTGTGGGAATAATAAAAACAACAGATTCTAACATCTTCATTTTAGTGCATCCCTATCACTTAACCTATAGAGAACTCCAGAATGGTAAGATCAACCACTCCTTCAAACAAATGTATAAGTCTCAAATATTGTCCTAGGTCCTTTCATCTCACCACCTTAGTCTTCAGCTGGGCATCCTGTCCACATTGCTCCATTTTCTATACCATGATATAAGTATCCTATTGCGTACTAGGCAACTGATTGGCCCTCATGTCAGATGACACCCTGCTGTAGCTTTGTAATGTAATGGCACCACTTGACCAATCACCCTGGGTGACGATTACACCGGAGGACCAGACATCAGCAATTACAAACTAGGTAACTATCTGTGAATATGACTGCACAGCAAGTAAGAGGAGTAAGGGGGAAGTACAGTGCGCCATTGAAAGTATTGGGCTCCTATTTAAAGAGGGCTAGAGTTAGAAGAAGCAACTGATTGGCCCTCATGTCAGATGGCATTCTGCTGTAGCTTTGTGATGTAATGGCACCACTTGATTAATCGCCCTGGGTGACGATTACACCGGAGGACCAGACGTCACCAATTACACACCAGGTAATTATCTGGGAATATGACTGCACAGCAAGTAGGAGGTGTTGTGGGAAAGTACTCTGCGCCATGGAAAGCATTGGGCTCCTATTCAAAGAGGGCTAGAGTTAGAAGAACACAGTTTCTAAATAGCAGTCCATCTGGAGTATCAGAGTCCCACTCACAGAGAGCAGGGAAACAGGTTAAATAGCTTCCCTCCATCTGAATGTAAGTCATTTGCTCTAACCTAAGACAGCTCATTCCAGCCTGAAGGATGTTAATTAACTCAAGGGACATATTGCCTGCACAAGTATCTAAAGAAGATTTTCTCAGACACTTAGACAGACAAAGTCTTTGATAAACTATCAGGATGGCCATTGCGTCATCCATATTGCTACCCTCTTAGAAGATTATATTTATGCGGAAGACCCCACTAAAAGGCACTGAGAGCTATCAGATGCTATGAACTTTTTATTAATGGCAAAATGATTAATTGAGATTTTGACTTACCATATATATTGATCGAGGCATGGAGAAGGCTGAGGAATGAGCTTTCTTTTTTTTTTCATCTCAGCAAGCAGAGAAATATTCCTCTGCAACACTGCCTCTGCTGGCCATTCAGTATAATCTGCAGATGGAAAAGTCCACTGTTAGTCTTTTTTAGAACTTGAATATTTCCAAACCAAATGCAACACTACCAAAACATGATTTTTATAAAGGGTCAATTAGCACTATGGCATGTCTCATATTGTGAAAATCCAAAACTCACTAAAAATTATAATCTTAATTTAGATTTCAACCTAGCAGACTTCTTTCAATCCTCTGCCTCATTTGCTGATACTCTCTACACAACCCTATCACCTATATGAGGACTTAGATAGAAAGCTCTCTTTGGCAGCCAAGAGATAGAGTACCCTTCTCACAGGAATTATTTCAGGTTATGGTACACCATAGCAATTCAGTGATCTGATACGTTAAGGGAGGAAGGTTTATGCTACGGTTTGTGGGAATAATAAAAACAACAGATTCTAACATCTTCATTTTAGTGCATCCCTATCACTTAACCTATAGAGAACTCCAGAATGGTAAGATCAACCACTCCTTCAAACAAATGTATAAGTCTCAAATATTGTCCTAGGTCCTTTCATCTCACCACCTTAGTCTTCAGCTGGGCATCCTGTCCACATTGCTCCATTTTCTATACCATGATATAAGTATCCTATTGCGTACTAGGCAACTGATTGGCCCTCATGTCAGATGACACCCTGCTGTAGCTTTGTAATGTAATGGCACCACTTGACCAATCACCCTGGGTGACGATTACACCGAAGGACCAGACATCAGCAATTACAAACTAGGTAACTATCTGTGAATATGACTGCACAGCAAGTAAGAGGAGTAAGGGGGAAGTACAGTGCGCCATTGAAAGTATTGGGCTCCTATTTAAAGAGGGCTAGAGTTAGAAGAAGCAACTGATTGGCCCTCATGTCAGATGGCATTCTGCTGTAGCTTTGTGATGTAATGGCACCACTTGACCAATCGCCCTGGGTGACGATTACACCGGAGGACCAGACGTCACCAATTACACACCAGGTAATTATCTGGGAATATGACTGCACAGCAAGTAGGAGGTGTTGTGGGAAAGTACTCTGCGCCATGGAAAGCATTGGGCTCCTATTCAAAGAGGGCTAGAGTTAGAAGAACACAGTTTCTAAATAGCAGTCCATCTGGAGTATCAGAGTCCCACTCACAGAGAGCAGGGAAACAGGTTAAATAGCTTCCCTCCATCTGAATGCAAGTCATTTGCTCTAACCTAAGACAGCTCATTCCAGCCTGAAGGATGTTAATTAACTCAAGGGACATATTGCCTGCACAAGTATCTAAAGAAGATTTTCTCAGACACTTAGACAGACAAAGTCTTTGATGAACTATCAGGATGGCCATTGCGTCATCCATATTGCTACCGTCTTAGAAGATTATATTTATGCGGAAGACCCCACTAAAAGGCACTGAGAGCTATCAGATGCTATGAACTTTTTATTAATGGCAAAATGATTAATTGAGATTTTGACTTACCATATATATTGATCGAGGCATGGAGAAGGCTGAGGAATGAGCTTTCTTTTTTTTTTCATCTCAGCAAGCAGAGAAATATTCCTCTGCAACACTGCCTCTGCTGGCCATTCAGTATAATCTGCAGATGGAAAAGTCCACTGTTAGTCTTTTTTTAGAACTTGAATATTTCCAAACCAAATGCAACACTACCAAAACATGATTTTTATAAAGGGTCAATTAGCACTATGGCATGTCTCATATTGTGAAAATCCAAAACTCACTAAAAATTATAATCTTAATTTAGATTTCAACCTAGCAGACTTCTTTCAATCCTCTGCCTCATTTGCTGATACTCTCTACACAACCCTATCACCTATATGAGGACTTGGATAGAAAGCTCTCTTTGGCAGCCAAGAGATAGAGTACCCTTCTCACAGGAATTATTTCAGGTTATGGTACACCATAGCAATTCAGTGATCTGATACGTTAAGGGAGGAAGGTTTATGCTACGGTTTGTGGGAATTATAAAAACAACAGATTCTAACATCTTCATTTTAGTGCATCCCTATCACTTAACCTATAGAGAACTCCAGAATGGTAAGATCAACCACTCCTTCAAACAAATGTATAAGTCTCAAATATTGTCCTAGGTCCTTTCATCTCACCACCTTAGTCTTCAGCTGGGCATCCTGTCCACATTGCTCCATTTTCTATACCATGATATAAGTATCCTATTGCGTACTAGGCAACTGATTGGCCCTCATGTCAGATGACACCCTGCTGTAGCTTTGTAATGTAATGGCACCACTTGACCAATCACCCTGGGTGACGATTACACCGGAGGACCAGACATCAGCAATTACAAACTAGGTAACTATCTGTGAATATGACTGCACAGCAAGTAAGAGGAGTAAGGGGGAAGTACAGTGCGCCATTGAAAGTATTGGGCTCCTATTTAAAGAGGGCTAGAGTTAGAAGAAGCAACTGATTGGCCCTCATGTCAGATGGCATTCTGCTGTAGCTTTGTGATGTAATGGCACCACTTGATTAATCGCCCTGGGTGACGATTACACCGGAGGACCAGACGTCACCAATTACACACCAGGTAATTATCTGGGAATATGACTGCACAGCAAGTAGGAGGTGTTGTGGGAAAGTACTCTGCGCCATGGAAAGCATTGGGCTCCTATTCAAAGAGGGCTAGAGTTAGAAGAACACAGTTTCTAAATAGCAGTCCATCTGGAGTATCAGAGTCCCACTCACAGAGAGCAGGGAAACAGGTTAAATAGCTTCCCTCCATCTGAATGTAAGTCATTTGCTCTAACCTAAGACAGCTCATTCCAGCCTGAAGGATGTTAATTAACTCAAGGGACATATTGCCTGCACAAGTATCTAAAGAAGATTTTCTCAGACACTTAGACAGACAAAGTCTTTGATAAACTATCAGGATGGCCATTGCGTCATCCATATTGCTACCCTCTTAGAAGATTATATTTATGCGGAAGACCCCACTAAAAGGCACTGAGAGCTATCAGATGCTATGAACTTTTTATTAATGGCAAAATGATTAATTGAGATTTTGACTTACCATATATATTGATCGAGGCATGGAGAAGGCTGAGGAATGAGCTTTCTTTTTTTTTTCATCTCAGCAAGCAGAGAAATATTCCTCTGCAACACTGCCTCTGCTGGCCATTCAGTATAATCTGCAGATGGAAAAGTCCACTGTTAGTCTTTTTTAGAACTTGAATATTTCCAAACCAAATGCAACACTACCAAAACATGATTTTTATAAAGGGTCAATTAGCACTATGGCATGTCTCATATTGTGAAAATCCAAAACTCACTAAAAATTATAATCTTAATTTAGATTTCAACCTAGCAGACTTCTTTCAATCCTCTGCCTCATTTGCTGATACTCTCTACACAACCCTATCACCTATATGAGGACTTAGATAGAAAGCTCTCTTTGGCAGCCAAGAGATAGAGTACCCTTCTCACAGGAATTATTTCAGGTTATGGTACACCATAGCAATTCAGTGATCTGATACGTTAAGGGAGGAAGGTTTATGCTACGGTTTGTGGGAATAATAAAAACAACAGATTCTAACATCTTCATTTTAGTGCATCCCTATCACTTAACCTATAGAGAACTCCAGAATGGTAAGATCAACCACTCCTTCAAACAAATGTATAAGTCTCAAATATTGTCCTAGGTCCTTTCATCTCACCACCTTAGTCTTCAGCTGGGCATCCTGTCCACATTGCTCCATTTTCTATACCATGATATAAGTATCCTATTGCGTACTAGGCAACTGATTGGCCCTCATGTCAGATGACACCCTGCTGTAGCTTTGTAATGTAATGGCACCACTTGACCAATCACCCTGGGTGACGATTACACCGAAGGACCAGACATCAGCAATTACAAACTAGGTAACTATCTGTGAATATGACTGCACAGCAAGTAAGAGGAGTAAGGGGGAAGTACAGTGCGCCATTGAAAGTATTGGGCTCCTATTTAAAGAGGGCTAGAGTTAGAAGAAGCAACTGATTGGCCCTCATGTCAGATGGCATTCTGCTGTAGCTTTGTGATGTAATGGCACCACTTGACCAATCGCCCTGGGTGACGATTACACCGGAGGACCAGACGTCACCAATTACACACCAGGTAATTATCTGGGAATATGACTGCACAGCAAGTAGGAGGTGTTGTGGGAAAGTACTCTGCGCCATGGAAAGCATTGGGCTCCTATTCAAAGAGGGCTAGAGTTAGAAGAACACAGTTTCTAAATAGCAGTCCATCTGGAGTATCAGAGTCCCACTCACAGAGAGCAGGGAAACAGGTTAAATAGCTTCCCTCCATCTGAATGCAAGTCATTTGCTCTAACCTAAGACAGCTCATTCCAGCCTGAAGGATGTTAATTAACTCAAGGGACATATTGCCTGCACAAGTATCTAAAGAAGATTTTCTCAGACACTTAGACAGACAAAGTCTTTGATGAACTATCAGGATGGCCATTGCGTCATCCATATTGCTACCGTCTTAGAAGATTATATTTATGCGGAAGACCCCACTAAAAGGCACTGAGAGCTATCAGATGCTATGAACTTTTTATTAATGGCAAAATGATTAATTGAGATTTTGACTTACCATATATATTGATCGAGGCATGGAGAAGGCTGAGGAATGAGCTTTCTTTTTTTTTTCATCTCAGCAAGCAGAGAAATATTCCTCTGCAACACTGCCTCTGCTGGCCATTCAGTATAATCTGCAGATGGAAAAGTCCACTGTTAGTCTTTTTTTAGAACTTGAATATTTCCAAACCAAATGCAACACTACCAAAACATGATTTTTATAAAGGGTCAATTAGCACTATGGCATGTCTCATATTGTGAAAATCCAAAACTCACTAAAAATTATAATCTTAATTTAGATTTCAACCTAGCAGACTTCTTTCAATCCTCTGCCTCATTTGCTGATACTCTCTACACAACCCTATCACCTATATGAGGACTTGGATAGAAAGCTCTCTTTGGCAGCCAAGAGATAGAGTACCCTTCTCACAGGAATTATTTCAGGTTATGGTACACCATAGCAATTCAGTGATCTGATACGTTAAGGGAGGAAGGTTTATGCTACGGTTTGTGGGAATTATAAAAACAACAGATTCTAACATCTTCATTTTAGTGCATCCCTATCACTTAACCTATAGAGAACTCCAGAATGGTAAGATCAACCACTCCTTCAAACAAATGTATAAGTCTCAAATATTGTCCTAGGTCCTTTCATCTCACCACCTTAGTCTTCAGCTGGGCATCCTGTCCACATTGCTCCATTTTCTATACCATGATATAAGTATCCTATTGCGTACTAGGCAACTGATTCGCCCTCATGTCAGATGACACCCTGCTGTAGCTTTGTAATGTAATGGCACCACTTGACCAATCACCCTGGGTGACGATTACACCGGAGGACCAGACATCAGCAATTACAAACGAGGTAACTATCTGTGAATATGACTGCACAGCAAGTAAGAGGAGTAAGGGGGAAGTACAGTGCGCCATTGAAAGTATTGGGCTCCTATTTAAAGAGGGCTAGAGTTAGAAGAAGCAACTGATTGGCCCTCATGTCAGATGGCATTCTGCTGTAGCTTTGTGATGTAATGGCACCACTTGACCAATCGCCCTGGGTGATGATTACACCGGAGGACCAGACGTCACCAATTACACACCAGGTAATTATCTGGGAATATGACTGCACAGCAAGTAGGAGGTGTTGTGGGAAAGTACTCTGCGCCATGGAAAGCATTGGGCTCCTATTCAAAGAGGGCTAGAGTTAGAAGAACACAGTTTCTAAATAGCAGTCCATCTGGAGTATCAGAGTCCCACTCACAGAGAGCAGGGAAACAGGTTAAATAGCTTCCCTCCATCTGAATGTAAGTCATTTGCTCTAACCTAAGACAGCTCATTCCAGCCTGAAGGATGTTAATTAACTCAAGGGACATATTGCCTGCACAAGTATCTAAAGAAGATTTTCTCAGACACTTAGACAGACAAAGTCTTTGATAAACTATCAGGATGGCCATTGCGTCATCCATATTGCTACCCTCTTAGAAGATTATATTTATGCGGAAGACCCCACTAAAAGGCACTGAGAGCTATCAGATGCTATGAACTTTTTATTAATGGCAAAATGATTAATTGAGATTTTGACTTACCATATATATTGATCGAGGCATGGAGAAGGCTGAGGAATGAGCTTTCTTTTTTTTTTCATCTCAGCAAGCAGAGAAATATTCCTCTGCAACACTGCCTCTGCTGGCCATTCAGTATAATCTGCAGATGGAAAAGTCCACTGTTAGTCTTTTTTAGAACTTGAATATTTCCAAACCAAATGCAACACTACCAAAACATGATTTTTATAAAGGGTCAATTAGCACTATGGCATGTCTCATATTGTGAAAATCCAAAACTCACTAAAAATTATAATCTTAATTTAGATTTCAACCTAGCAGACTTCTTTCAATCCTCTGCCTCATTTGCTGATACTCTCTACACAACCCTATCACCTATATGAGGACTTGGATAGAAAGCTCTCTTTGGCAGCCAAGAGATAGAGTACCCTTCTCACAGGAATTATTTCAGGTTATGGTACACCATAGCAATTCAGTGATCTGATACGTTAAGGGAGGAAGGTTTATGCTACGGTTTGTGGGAATTATAAAAACAACAGATTCTAACATCTTCATTTTAGTGCATCCCTATCACTTAACCTATAGAGAACTCCAGAATGGTAAGATCAACCACTCCTTCAAACAAATGTATAAGTCTCAAATATTGTCCTAGGTCCTTTCATCTCACCACCTTAGTCTTCAGCTGGGCATCCTGTCCACATTGCTCCATTTTCTATACCATGATATAAGTATCCTATTGCGTACTAGGCAACTGATTGGCCCTCATGTCAGATGACACCCTGCTGTAGCTTTGTGATGTAATGGCACCACTTGACCAATCACCCTGGGTGACAATTACACCGGAGGACCAGACATCAGCAATTACAAACTAGGTAACTATCTGTGAATATGACTGCACAGCAAGTAAGAGGAGTAAGGGGGAAGTACAGTGCGCCATTGAAAGTATTGGGCTCCTATTTAAAGAGGGCTAGAGTTAGAAGAAGCAACTGATTGGCCCTCATGTCAGATGGCATTCTGCTGTAGCTTTGTGATGTAATGGCACCACTTGACCAATCGCCCTGGGTGACGATTACACCGGAGGACCAGACGTCACCAATTGCACACCAGGTAATTATCTGGGAATATGACTGCACAGCAAGTAGGAGGTGTTGTGGGAAAGTACTCTGCGCCATGGAAAGCATTGGGCTCCTATTCAAAGAGGGCTAGAGTTAGAAGAACACAGTTTCTAAATAGCAGTCCATCTGGAGTATCAGAGTCCCACTCACAGAGAGCAGGGAAACAGGTTAAATAGCTTCCCTCCATCTGAATGTAAGTCATTTGCTCTAACCTAAGACAGCTCATTCCAGCCTGAAGGATGGTAATTAACTCAAGGGACATATTGCCTGCACAAGTATCTAAAGAAGATTTTCTCAGACACTTAGACAGACAAAGTCTTTGATAAACTATCAGGATGGCCATTGCGTCATCCATATTGCTACCGTCTTAGAAGATTATATTTATGCGGAAGACCCCACTAAAAGGCACTGAGAGCTATCAGATGCTATGAACTTTTTATTAATGGCAAAATGATTAATTGAGATTTTGACTTACCATATATATTGATCGAGGCATGGAGAAGGCTGAGGAATGAGCTTTCTTTTTTTTATTTTTTCATCTCAGCAAGCAGAGAAATATTCCTCTGCAACACTGCCTCTGCTGGCCATTCAGCATAATCTGCAGATGGAAAAGTCCACTGTTAGTCTTTTTTTAGAACTTGAATATTTCCAAACCAAATGCAACACTACCAAAACATGATTTTTATAAAGGGTCAATTAGCACTATGGCATGTCTCATATTGTGAAAATCCAAAACTCACTAAAAATTATAATCTTAATTTAGATTTCAACCTAGCAGACTTCTTTCAATCCTCTGCCTCATTTTCTGATACTCTCTACACAACCCTATCACCTATATGAGGACTTAGATAGAAAGCTCTCTTTGGCAGCCAAGAGATAGAGTACCCTTCTCACAGGAATTATTTCAGGTTATGGTACACCATAGCAATTCAGTGATCTGATACGTTAAGGGAGGAAGGTTTATGCTACGGTTTGTGGGAATAATAAAAACAACAGATTCTAACATCTTCATTTTAGTGCATCCCTATCACTTAACCTATAGAGAACTCCAGAATGGTAAGATCAACCACTCCTTCAAACAAATGTATAAGTCTCAAATATTGTCCTAGGTCCTTTCATCTCACCACCTTAGTCTTCAGCTGGGCATCCTGTCCACATTGCTCCATTTTCTATACCATGATATAAGTATCCTATTGCGTACTAGGCAACTGATTGGCCCTCATGTCAGATGACACCCTGCTGTAGCTTTGTAATGTAATGGCACCACTTGACCAATCACCCTGGGTGACGATTACACCGGAGGACCAGACATCAGCAATTACAAACTAGGTAACTATCTGTGAATATGACTGCACAGCAAGTAAGAGGAGTAAGGGGGAAGTACAGTGCGCCATTGAAAGTATTGGGCTCCTATTTAAAGAGGGCTAGAGTTAGAAGAAGCAACTGATTGGCCCTCATGTCAGATGGCATTCTGCTGTAGCTTTGTGATGTAATGGCACCACTTGACCAATCGCCCTGGGTGACGATTACACCGGAGGACCAGACGTCACCAATTGCACACCAGGTAATTATCTGGGAATATGACTGCACAGCAAGTAGGAGGTGTTGTGGGAAAGTACTCTGCGCCATGGAAAGCATTGGGCTCCTATTCAAAGAGGGCTAGAGTTAGAAGAACACAGTTTCTAAATAGCAGTCCATCTGGAGTATCAGAGTCCCACTCACAGAGAGCAGGGAAACAGGTTAAATAGCTTCCCTCCATCTGAATGTAAGTCATTTGCTCTAACCTAAGACAGCTCATTCCAGCCTGAAGGATGGTAATTAACTCAAGGGACATATTGCCTGCACAAGTATCTAAAGAAGATTTTCTCAGACACTTAGACAGACAAAGTCTTTGATAAACTATCAGGATGGCCATTGCGTCATCCATATTGCTACCCTCTTAGAAGATTATATTTATGCGGAAGACCCCACTAAAAGGCACTGAGAGCTATCAGATGGTATGAACTTTTTATTAATGGTAAAATGATTAATTGAGATTTTGACTTACCATATATATTGATCGAGGCATGGAGAAGGCTGAGGAATGAGCTTTCTTTTTTTTATTTTTTCATCTCAGCAAGCAGAGAAATATTCCTCTGCAACACTGCCTCTGCTGGCCATTCAGTATAATCTGCAGATGGAAAAGTCCACTGTTAGTCTTTTTTTAGAACTTGAATATTTCCAAACCAAATGCAACACTTCCAAAAAATGATTTTTATAAAGGGTCAATTAGCACTATGGCATGTCTCATATTGTGAAAATCCAAAACTCACTAAAAATTATAATCTTAATTTAGATTTCAACCTAGCAGACTTCTTTCAATCCTCTGCCTCATTTGCTGATACTCTCTACACAACCCTATCACCTATATGAGGACTTGGATAGAAAGCTCTCTTTGGCAGCCAAGAGATAGAGTACCCTTCTCACAGGAATTATTTCAGGTTATGGTACACCATAGCAATTCAGTGATCTGATACGTTAAGGGAGGAAGGTTTATGCTACGGTTTGTGGGAATAATAAAAACAACAGATTTTAACATCTTCATTTTAGTGCATCCCTATCACTTAACCTATAGAGAACTCCAGAATGGTAAGATCAACCACTCCTTCAAACAAATGTATAAGTCTCAAATATTGTCCTAGGTCCTTTCATCTCACCACCTTAGTCTTCAGCTGGGCATCCTGTCCACATTGCTCCATTTTCTATACCATGATATAAGTATCCTATTGCGTACTAGGCAACTGATTGGCCCTCATGTCAGATGACACCCTGCTGTAGCTTTGTGATGTAATGGCACCACTTGACCAATCACCCTGGGTGACAATTACACCGGAGGACCAGACATCAGCAATTACAAACTAGGTAACTATCTGTGAATATGACTGCACAGCAAGTAAGAGGAGTAAGGGGGAAGTACAGTGCGCCATTGAAAGTATTGGGCTCCTATTTAAAGAGGGCTAGAGTTAGAAGAAGCAACTGATTGGCCCTCATGTCAGATGGCATTCTGCTGTAGCTTTGTGATGTAATGGCACCACTTGACCAATCGCCCTGGGTGACGATTACACCGGAGGACCAGACGTCACCAATTGCACACCAGGTAATTATCTGGGAATATGACTGCACAGCAAGTAGGAGGTGTTGTGGGAAAGTACTCTGCGCCATGGAAAGCATTGGGCTCCTATTCAAAGAGGGCTAGAGTTAGAAGAACACAGTTTCTAAATAGCAGTCCATCTGGAGTATCAGAGTCCCACTCACAGAGAGCAGGGAAACAGGTTAAATAGCTTCCCTCCATCTGAATGTAAGTCATTTGCTCTAACCTAAGACAGCTCATTCCAGCCTGAAGGATGGTAATTAACTCAAGGGACATATTGCCTGCACAAGTATCTAAAGAAGATTTTCTCAGACACTTAGACAGACAAAGTCTTTGATAAACTATCAGGATGGCCATTGCGTCATCCATATTGCTACCGTCTTAGAAGATTATATTTATGCGGAAGACCCCACTAAAAGGCACTGAGAGCTATCAGATGCTATGAACTTTTTATTAATGGCAAAATGATTAATTGAGATTTTGACTTACCATATATATTGATCGAGGCATGGAGAAGGCTGAGGAATGAGCTTTCTTTTTTTTATTTTTTCATCTCAGCAAGCAGAGAAATATTCCTCTGCAACACTGCCTCTGCTGGCCATTCAGCATAATCTGCAGATGGAAAAGTCCACTGTTAGTCTTTTTTTAGAACTTGAATATTTCCAAACCAAATGCAACACTACCAAAACATGATTTTTATAAAGGGTCAATTAGCACTATGGCATGTCTCATATTGTGAAAATCCAAAACTCACTAAAAATTATAATCTTAATTTAGATTTCAACCTAGCAGACTTCTTTCAATCCTCTGCCTCATTTGCTGATACTCTCTACACAACCCTATCACCTATATGAGGACTTAGATAGAAAGCTCTCTTTGGCAGCCAAGAGATAGAGTACCCTTCTCACAGGAATTATTTCAGGTTATGGTACACCATAGCAATTCAGTGATCTGATACGTTAAGGGAGGAAGGTTTATGCTACGGTTTGTGGGAATAATAAAAACAACAGATTCTAACATCTTCATTTTAGTGCATCCCTATCACTTAACCTATAGAGAACTCCAGAATGGTAAGATCAACCACTCCTTCAAACAAATGTATAAGTCTCAAATATTGTCCTAGGTCCTTTCATCTCACCACCTTAGTCTTCAGCTGGGCATCCTGTCCACATTGCTCCATTTTCTATACCATGATATAAGTATCCTATTGCGTACTAGGCAACTGATTGGCCCTCATGTCAGATGACACCCTGCTGTAGCTTTGTAATGTAATGGCACCACTTGACCAATCACCCTGGGTGACGATTACACCGGAGGACCAGACATCAGCAATTACAAACTAGGTAACTATCTGTGAATATGACTGCACAGCAAGTAAGAGGAGTAAGGGGGAAGTACAGTGCGCCATTGAAAGTATTGGGCTCCTATTTAAAGAGGGCTAGAGTTAGAAGAAGCAACTGATTGGCCCTCATGTCAGATGGCATTCTGCTGTAGCTTTGTGATGTAATGGCACCACTTGACCAATCGCCCTGGGTGACGATTACACCGGAGGACCAGACGTCACCAATTGCACACCAGGTAATTATCTGGGAATATGACTGCACAGCAAGTAGGAGGTGTTGTGGGAAAGTACTCTGCGCCATGGAAAGCATTGGGCTCCTATTCAAAGAGGGCTAGAGTTAGAAGAACACAGTTTCTAAATAGCAGTCCATCTGGAGTATCAGAGTCCCACTCACAGAGAGCAGGGAAACAGGTTAAATAGCTTCCCTCCATCTGAATGTAAGTCATTTGCTCTAACCTAAGACAGCTCATTCCAGCCTGAAGGATGGTAATTAACTCAAGGGACATATTGCCTGCACAAGTATCTAAAGAAGATTTTCTCAGACACTTAGACAGACAAAGTCTTTGATAAACTATCAGGATGGCCATTGCGTCATCCATATTGCTACCCTCTTAGAAGATTATATTTATGCGGAAGACCCCACTAAAAGGCACTGAGAGCTATCAGATGGTATGAACTTTTTATTAATGGTAAAATGATTAATTGAGATTTTGACTTACCATATATATTGATCGAGGCATGGAGAAGGCTGAGGAATGAGCTTTCTTTTTTTTATTTTTTCATCTCAGCAAGCAGAGAAATATTCCTCTGCAACACTGCCTCTGCTGGCCATTCAGTATAATCTGCAGATGGAAAAGTCCACTGTTAGTCTTTTTTTAGAACTTGAATATTTCCAAACCAAATGCAACACTTCCAAAAAATGATTTTTATAAAGGGTCAATTAGCACTATGGCATGTCTCATATTGTGAAAATCCAAAACTCACTAAAAATTATAATCTTAATTTAGATTTCAACCTAGCAGACTTCTTTCAATCCTCTGCCTCATTTGCTGATACTCTCTACACAACCCTATCACCTATATGAGGACTTGGATAGAAAGCTCTCTTTGGCAGCCAAGAGATAGAGTACCCTTCTCACAGGAATTATTTCAGGTTATGGTACACCATAGCAATTCAGTGATCTGATACGTTAAGGGAGGAAGGTTTATGCTACGGTTTGTGGGAATAATAAAAACAACAGATTTTAACATCTTCATTTTAGTGCATCCCTATCACTTAACCTATAGAGAACTCCAGAATGGTAAGATCAACCACTCCTTCAAACAAATGTATAAGTCTCAAATATTGTCCTAGGTCCTTTCATCTCACCACCTTAGTCTTCAGCTGGGCATCCTGTCCACATTGCTCCATTTTCTATACCATGATATAAGTATCCTATTGCGTACTAGGCAACTGATTGGCCCTCATGTCAGATGACACCCTGCTGTAGCTTTGTGATGTAATGGCACCACTTGACCAATCACCCTGGGTGACAATTACACCGGAGGACCAGACATCAGCAATTACAAACTAGGTAACTATCTGTGAATATGACTGCACAGCAAGTAAGAGGAGTAAGGGGGAAGTACAGTGCGCCATTGAAAGTATTGGGCTCCTATTTAAAGAGGGCTAGAGTTAGAAGAAGCAACTGATTGGCCCTCATGTCAGATGGCATTCTGCTGTAGCTTTGTGATGTAATGGCACCACTTGACCAATCGCCCTGGGTGACGATTACACCGGAGGACCAGACGTCACCAATTGCACACCAGGTAATTATCTGGGAATATGACTGCACAGCAAGTAGGAGGTGTTGTGGGAAAGTACTCTGCGCCATGGAAAGCATTGGGCTCCTATTCAAAGAGGGCTAGAGTTAGAAGAACACAGTTTCTAAATAGCAGTCCATCTGGAGTATCAGAGTCCCACTCACAGAGAGCAGGGAAACAGGTTAAATAGCTTCCCTCCATCTGAATGTAAGTCATTTGCTCTAACCTAAGACAGCTCATTCCAGCCTGAAGGATGGTAATTAACTCAAGGGACATATTGCCTGCACAAGTATCTAAAGAAGATTTTCTCAGACACTTAGACAGACAAAGTCTTTGATAAACTATCAGGATGGCCATTGCGTCATCCATATTGCTACCGTCTTAGAAGATTATATTTATGCGGAAGACCCCACTAAAAGGCACTGAGAGCTATCAGATGCTATGAACTTTTTATTAATGGCAAAATGATTAATTGAGATTTTGACTTACCATATATATTGATCGAGGCATGGAGAAGGCTGAGGAATGAGCTTTCTTTTTTTCTTTCATCTCAGCAAGCAGAGAAATATTCCTCTGCAACACTGCCTCTGCTGGCCATTCAGTATAATCTGCAGATGGAAAAGTCCACTGTTAGTCTTTTTTAGAACTTGAATATTTCCAAACCAAATGCAACACTACCAAAACATGATTTTTATAAAGGGTCAATTAGCACTATGGCATGTCTCATATTGTGAAAATCCAAAACTCACTAAAAATTATAATCTTAATTTAGATTTCAACCTAGCAGACTTCTTTCAATCCTCTGCCTCATTTGCTGATACTCTCTACACAACCCTATCACCTATATGAGGACTTAGATAGAAAGCTCTCTTTGGCAGCCAAGAGATAGAGTACCCTTCTCACAGGAATTATTTCAGGTTATGGTACACCATAGCAATTCAGTGATCTGATACGTTAAGGGAGGAAGGTTTATGCTACGGTTTGTGGGAATAATAAAAACAACAGATTTTAACATCTTCATTTTAGTGCATCCCTATCACTTAACCTATAGAGAACTCCAGAATGGTAAGATCAACCACTCCTTCAAACAAGTGTATAAGTCTCAAATATTGTCCTAGGTCCTTTCATCTCACCACCTTAGTCTTCAGCTGGGCATCCTGTCCACATTGCTCCATTTTCTATACCATGATATAAGTATCCTATTCCGTACTAGGCAACTGATTGGCCCTCATGTCAGATGACACCCTGCTGTAGCTTTGTGATGTAATGGCACCACTTGACCAATCACCCTGGGTGACAATTACACCGGAGGACCAGACATCAGCAATTACAAACTAGGTAACTATCTGTGAATATGACTGCACAGCAAGTAAGAGGAGTAAGGGGGAAGTACAGTGCGCCATTGAAAGTATTGGGCTCCTATTTAAAGAGGGCTAGAGTTAGAAGAAGCAACTGATTGGCCCTCATGTCAGATGGCATTCTGCTGTAGCTTTGTGATGTAATGGCACCACTTGACCAATCGCCCTGGGTGACGATTACACCGGAGGACCAGACGTCACCAATTGCACACCAGGTAATTATCTGGGAATATGACTGCACAGCAAGTAGGAGGTGTTGTGGGAAAGTACTCTGCGCCATGGAAAGCATTGGGCTCCTATTCAAAGAGGGCTAGAGTTAGAAGAACACAGTTTCTAAATAGCAGTCCATCTGGAGTATCAGAGTCCCACTCACAGAGAGCAGGGAAACAGGTTAAATAGCTTCCCTCCATCTGAATGTAAGTCATTTGCTCTAACCTAAGACAGCTCATTCCAGCCTGAAGGATGGTAATTAACTCAAGGGACATATTGCCTGCACAAGTATCTAAAGAAGATTTTCTCAGACACTTAGACAGACAAAGTCTTTGATAAACTATCAGGATGGCCATTGCGTCATCCATATTGCTACTGTCTTAGAAGATTATATTTATGCGGAAGACCCCACTAAAAGGCACTGAGAGCTATCAGATGGTATGAACTTTTTATTAATGGCAAAATGATTAATTGAGATTTTGACTTACCATATATATTGATCGAGGCATGGAGAAGGCTGAGGAATGAGCTTTCTTTTGTTTTTTTTCATCTCAGCAAGCAGAGAAATATTCCTCTGCAACACTGCCTCTGCTGGCCATTCAGTATAATCTGCAGATGGAAAAGTCCACTGTTAGTCTTTTTTTAGAACTTGAATATTTCCAAACCAAATGCAACACTACCAAAACATGATTTTTATAAAGGGTCAATTAGCACTATGGCATGTCTCATATTGTGAAAATCCAAAACTCACTAAAAATTATAATCTTAATTTAGATTTCAACCTAGCAGACTTCTTTCAATCCTCTGCCTCATTTGCTGATACTCTCTACACAACCCTATCACCTATATGAGGACTTAGATAGAAAGCTCTCTTTGGCAGCCAAGAGATAGAGTACCCTTCTCACAGGAATTATTTCAGGTTATGGTACACCATAGCAATTCAGTGATCTGATACGTTAAGGGAGGAAGGTTTATGCTACGGTTTGTGGGAATAATAAAAACAACAGATTTTAACATCTTCATTTTAGTGCATCCCTATCACTTAACCTATAGAGAACTCCAGAATGGTAAGATCAACCACTCCTTCAAACAAATGTATAAGTCTCAAATATTGTCCTAGGTCCTTTCATCTCACCACCTTAGTCTTCAGCTGGGCATCCTGTCCACATTGCTCCATTTTCTATACCATGATATAAGTATCCTATTCCGTACTAGGCAACTGATTGGCCCTCATGTCAGATGACACCCTGCTGTAGCTTTGTGATGTAATGGCACCACTTGACCAATCACCCTGGGTGACAATTACACCGGAGGACCAGACATCAGCAATTACAAACTAGGTAACTATCTGTGAATATGACTGCACAGCAAGTAAGAGGAGTAAGGGGGAAGTACAGTGCGCCATTGAAAGTATTGGGCTCCTATTTAAAGAGGGCTAGAGTTAGAAGAAGCAACTGATTGGCCCTCATGTCAGATGGCATTCTGCTGTAGCTTTGTGATGTAATGGCACCACTTGACCAATCGCCCTGGGTGACGATTACACCGGAGGACCAGACGTCACCAATTGCACACCAGGTAATTATCTGGGAATATGACTGCACAGCAAGTAGGAGGTGTTGTGGGAAAGTACTCTGCGCCATGGAAAGCATTGGGCTCCTATTCAAAGAGGGCTAGAGTTAGAAGAACACAGTTTCTAAATAGCAGTCCATCTGGAGTATCAGAGTCCCACTCACAGAGAGCAGGGAAACAGGTTAAATAGCTTCCCTCCATCTGAATGTAAGTCATTTGCTCTAACCTAAGACAGCTCATTCCAGCCTGAAGGATGGTAATTAACTCAAGGGACATATTGCCTGCACAAGTATCTAAAGAAGATTTTCTCAGACACTTAGACAGACAAAGTCTTTGATAAACTATCAGGATGGCCATTGCGTCATCCATATTGCTACCCTCTTAGAAGATTATATTTATGCGGAAGACCCCACTAAAAGGCACTGAGAGCTATCAGATGGTATGAACTTTTTATTAATGGTAAAATGATTAATTGAGATTTTGACTTACCATATATATTGATCGAGGCATGGAGAAGGCTGAGGAATGAGCTTTCTTTTTTTTATTTTTTCATCTCAGCAAGCAGAGAAATATTCCTCTGCAACACTGCCTCTGCTGGCCATTCAGTATAATCTGCAGATGGAAAAGTCCACTGTTAGTCTTTTTTTAGAACTTGAATATTTCCAAACCAAATGCAACACTACCAAAACATGATTTTTATAAAGGGTCAATTAGCACTATGGCATGTCTCATATTGTGAAAATCCAAAACTCACTAAAAATTATAATCTTAATTTAGATTTCAACCTAGCAGACTTCTTTCAATCCTCTGCCTCATTTGCTGATACTCTCTACACAACCCTATCACCTATATGAGGACTTGGATAGAAAGCTCTCTTTGGCAGCCAAGAGATAGAGTACCCTTCTCACAGGAATTATTTCAGGTTATGGTACACCATAGCAATTCAGTGATCTGATACGTTAAGGGAGGAAGGTTTATGCTACGGTTTGTGGGAATTATAAAAACAACAGATTCTAACATCTTCATTTTAGTGCATCCCTATCACTTAACCTATAGAGAACTCCAGAATGGTAAGATCAACCACTCCTTCAAACAAATGTATAAGTCTCAAATATTGTCCTAGGTCCTTTCATCTCACCACCTTAGTCTTCAGCTGGGCATCCTGTCCACATTGCTCCATTTTCTATACCATGATATAAGTATCCTATTGCGTACTAGGCAACTGATTCGCCCTCATGTCAGATGACACCCTGCTGTAGCTTTGTAATGTAATGGCACCACTTGACCAATCACCCTGGGTGACGATTACACCGGAGGACCAGACATCAGCAATTACAAACGAGGTAACTATCTGTGAATATGACTGCACAGCAAGTAAGAGGAGTAAGGGGGAAGTACAGTGCGCCATTGAAAGTATTGGGCTCCTATTTAAAGAGGGCTAGAGTTAGAAGAAGCAACTGATTGGCCCTCATGTCAGATGGCATTCTGCTGTAGCTTTGTGATGTAATGGCACCACTTGACCAATCGCCCTGGGTGACGATTACACCGGAGGACCAGACGTCACCAATTGCACACCAGGTAATTATCTGGGAATATGACTGCACAGCAAGTAGGAGGTGTTGTGGGAAAGTACTCTGCGCCATGGAAAGCATTGGGCTCCTATTCAAAGAGGGCTAGAGTTAGAAGAACACAGTTTCTAAATAGCAGTCCATCTGGAGTATCAGAGTCCCACTCACAGAGAGCAGGGAAACAGGTTAAATAGCTTCCCTCCATCTGAATGTAAGTCATTTGCTCTAACCTAAGACAGCTCATTCCAGCCTGAAGGATGGTAATTAACTCAAGGGACATATTGCCTGCACAAGTATCTAAAGAAGATTTTCTCAGACACTTAGACAGACAAAGTCTTTGATAAACTATCAGGATGGCCATTGCGTCATCCATATTGCTACCGTCTTAGAAGATTATATTTATGCGGAAGACCCCACTAAAAGGCACTGAGAGCTATCAGATGCTATGAACTTTTTATTAATGGCAAAATGATTAATTGAGATTTTGACTTACCATATATATTGATCGAGGCATGGAGAAGGCTGAGGAATGAGCTTTCTTTTTTTTATTTTTTCATCTCAGCAAGCAGAGAAATATTCCTCTGCAACACTGCCTCTGCTGGCCATTCAGTATAATCTGCAGATGGAAAAGTCCACTGTTAGTCTTTTTTTAGAACTTGAATATTTCCAAACCAAATGCAACACTACCAAAACATGATTTTTATAAAGGGTCAATTAGCACTATGGCATGTCTCATATTGTGAAAATCCAAAACTCACTAAAAATTATAATCTTAATTTAGATTTCAACCTAGCAGACTTCTTTCAATCCTCTGCCTCATTTGCTGATACTCTCTACACAACCCTATCACCTATATGAGGACTTGGATAGAAAGCTCTCTTTGGCAGCCAAGAGATAGAGTACCCTTCTCACAGGAATTATTTCAGGTTATGGTACACCATAGCAATTCAGTGATCTGATACGTTAAGGGAGGAAGGTTTATGCTACGGTTTGTGGGAATTATAAAAACAACAGATTCTAACATCTTCATTTTAGTGCATCCCTATCACTTAACCTATAGAGAACTCCAGAATGGTAAGATCAACCACTCCTTCAAACAAATGTATAAGTCTCAAATATTGTCCTAGGTCCTTTCATCTCACCACCTTAGTCTTCAGCTGGGCATCCTGTCCACATTGCTCCATTTTCTATACCATGATATAAGTATCCTATTGCGTACTAGGCAACTGATTCGCCCTCATGTCAGATGACACCCTGCTGTAGCTTTGTAATGTAATGGCACCACTTGACCAATCACCCTGGGTGACGATTACACCGGAGGACCAGACATCAGCAATTACAAACGAGGTAACTATCTGTGAATATGACTGCACAGCAAGTAAGAGGAGTAAGGGGGAAGTACAGTGCGCCATTGAAAGTATTGGGCTCCTATTTAAAGAGGGCTAGAGTTAGAAGAAGCAACTGATTGGCCCTCATGTCAGATGGCATTCTGCTGTAGCTTTGTGATGTAATGGCACCACTTGACCAATCGCCCTGGGTGACGATTACACCGGAGGACCAGACGTCACCAATTACACACCAGGTAATTATCTGGGAATATGACTGCACAGCAAGTAGGAGGTGTTGTGGGAAAGTACTCTGCACCATGGAAAGCATTGGGCTCCTATTCAAAGAGGGCTAGAGTTAGAAGAACACAGTTTCTAAATAGCAGTCCATCTGGAGTATCAGAGTCCCACTCACAGAGAGCAGGGAAACAGGTTAAATAGCTTCCCTCCATCTGAATGTAAGTCATTTGCTCTAACCTAAGACAGCTCATTCCAGCCTGAAGGATGTTAATTAACTCAAGGGACATATTGCCTGCACAAGTATCTAAAGAAGATTTTCTCAGACACTTAGACAGACAAAGTCTTTGATAAACTATCAGGATGGCCATTGCGTCATCCATATTGCTACCCTCTTAGAAGATTATATTTATGCGGAAGACCCCACTAAAAGGCACTGAGAGCTATCAGATGCTATGAACTTTTTATTAATGGCAAAATGATTAATTGAGATTTTGACTTACCATATATATTGATCGAGGCATGGAGAAGGCTGAGGAATGAGCTTTCTTTTTTTTTTCATCTCAGCAAGCAGAGAAATATTCCTCTGCAACACTGCCTCTGCTGGCCATTCAGTATAATCTGCAGATGGAAAAGTCCACTGTTAGTCTTTTTTAGAACTTGAATATTTCCAAACCAAATGCAACACTACCAAAACATGATTTTTATAAAGGGTCAATTAGCACTATGGCATGTCTCATATTGTGAAAATCCAAAACTCACTAAAAATTATAATCTTAATTTAGATTTCAACCTAGCAGACTTCTTTCAATCCTCTGCCTCATTTGCTGATACTCTCTACACAACCCTATCACCTATATGAGGACTTAGATAGAAAGCTCTCTTTGGCAGCCAAGAGATAGAGTACCCTTCTCACAGGAATTATTTCAGGTTATGGTACACCATAGCAATTCAGTGATCTGATACGTTAAGGGAGGAAGGTTTATGCTACGGTTTGTGGGAATAATAAAAACAACAGATTCTAACATCTTCATTTTAGTGCATCCCTATCACTTAACCTATAGAGAACTCCAGAATGGTAAGATCAACCACTCCTTCAAACAAATGTATAAGTCTCAAATATTGTCCTAGGTCCTTTCATCTCACCACCTTAGTCTTCAGCTGGGCATCCTGTCCACATTGCTCCATTTTCTATACCATGATATAAGTATCCTATTGCGTACTAGGCAACTGATTGGCCCTCATGTCAGATGACACCCTGCTGTAGCTTTGTAATGTAATGGCACCACTTGACCAATCACCCTGGGTGACGATTACACCGGAGGACCAGACATCAGCAATTACAAACTAGGTAACTATCTGTGAATATGACTGCACAGCAAGTAAGAGGAGTAAGGGGGAAGTACAGTGCGCCATTGAAAGTATTGGGCTCCTATTTAAAGAGGGCTAGAGTTAGAAGAAGCAACTGATTGGCCCTCATGTCAGATGGCATTCTGCTGTAGCTTTGTGATGTAATGGCACCACTTGACCAATCGCCCTGGGTGACGATTACACCGGAGGACCAGACGTCACCAATTGCACACCAGGTAATTATCTGGGATTATGACTGCACAGCAAGTAGGAGGTGTTGTGGGAAAGTACTCTGCGCCATGGAAAGCATTGGGCTCCTATTCAAAGAGGGCTAGAGTTAGAAGAACACAGTTTCTAAATAGCAGTCCATCTGGAGTATCAGAGTCCCACTCACAGAGAGCAGGGAAACAGGTTAAATAGCTTCCCTCCATCTGAATGTAAGTCATTTGCTCTAACCTAAGACAGCTCATTCCAGCCTGAAGGATGGTAATTAACTCAAGGGACATATTGCCTGCACAAGTATCTAAAGAAGATTTTCTCAGACACTTAGACAGACAAAGTCTTTGATAAACTATCAGGATGGCCATTGCGTCATCCATATTGCTACCCTCTTAGAAGATTATATTTATGCGGAAGACCCCACTAAAAGGCACTGAGAGCTATCAGATGGTATGAACTTTTTATTAATGGTAAAATGATTAATTGAGATTTTGACTTACCATATATATTGATCGAGGCATGGAGAAGGCTGAGGAATGAGCTTTCTTTTTTTTATTTTTTCATCTCAGCAAGCAGAGAAATATTCCTCTGCAACACTGCCTCTGCTGGCCATTCAGTATAATCTGCAGATGGAAAAGTCCACTGTTAGTCTTTTTTTAGAACTTGAATATTTCCAAACCAAATGCAACACTTCCAAAAAATGATTTTTATAAAGGGTCAATTAGCACTATGGCATGTCTCATATTGTGAAAATCCAAAACTCACTAAAAATTATAATCTTAATTTAGATTTCAACCTAGCAGACTTCTTTCAATCCTCTGCCTCATTTGCTGATACTCTCTACACAACCCTATCACCTATATGAGGACTTGGATAGAAAGCTCTCTTTGGCAGCCAAGAGATAGAGTACCCTTCTCACAGGAATTATTTCAGGTTATGGTACACCATAGCAATTCAGTGATCTGATACGTTAAGGGAGGAAGGTTTATGCTACGGTTTGTGGGAATAATAAAAACAACAGATTTTAACATCTTCATTTTAGTGCATCCCTATCACTTAACCTATAGAGAACTCCAGAATGGTAAGATCAACCACTCCTTCAAACAAATGTATAAGTCTCAAATATTGTCCTAGGTCCTTTCATCTCACCACCTTAGTCTTCAGCTGGGCATCCTGTCCACATTGCTCCATTTTCTATACCATGATATAAGTATCCTATTGCGTACTAGGCAACTGATTGGCCCTCATGTCAGATGACACCCTGCTGTAGCTTTGTGATGTAATGGCACCACTTGACCAATCACCCTGGGTGACAATTACACCGGAGGACCAGACATCAGCAATTACAAACTAGGTAACTATCTGTGAATATGACTGCACAGCAAGTAAGAGGAGTAAGGGGGAAGTACAGTGCGCCATTGAAAGTATTGGGCTCCTATTTAAAGAGGGCTAGAGTTAGAAGAAGCAACTGATTGGCCCTCATGTCAGATGGCATTCTGCTGTAGCTTTGTGATGTAATGGCACCACTTGACCAATCGCCCTGGGTGACGATTACACCGGAGGACCAGACGTCACCAATTGCACACCAGGTAATTATCTGGGAATATGACTGCACAGCAAGTAGGAGGTGTTGTGGGAAAGTACTCTGCGCCATGGAAAGCATTGGGCTCCTATTCAAAGAGGGCTAGAGTTAGAAGAACACAGTTTCTAAATAGCAGTCCATCTGGAGTATCAGAGTCCCACTCACAGAGAGCAGGGAAACAGGTTAAATAGCTTCCCTCCATCTGAATGTAAGTCATTTGCTCTAACCTAAGACAGCTCATTCCAGCCTGAAGGATGGTAATTAACTCAAGGGACATATTGCCTGCACAAGTATCTAAAGAAGATTTTCTCAGACACTTAGACAGACAAAGTCTTTGATAAACTATCAGGATGGCCATTGCGTCATCCATATTGCTACCGTCTTAGAAGATTATATTTATGCGGAAGACCCCACTAAAAGGCACTGAGAGCTATCAGATGCTATGAACTTTTTATTAATGGCAAAATGATTAATTGAGATTTTGACTTACCATATATATTGATCGAGGCATGGAGAAGGCTGAGGAATGAGCTTTCTTTTTTTCTTTCATCTCAGCAAGCAGAGAAATATTCCTCTGCAACACTGCCTCTGCTGGCCATTCAGTATAATCTGCAGATGGAAAAGTCCACTGTTAGTCTTTTTTTAGAACTTGAATATTTCCAAACCAAATGCAACACTACCAAAACATGATTTTTATTAAGGGTCAATTAGCACTATGGCATGTCTCATATTGTGAAAATCCAAAACTCACTAAAAATTATAATCTTAATTTAGATTTCAACCTAGCAGACTTCTTTCAATCCTCTGCCTCATTTGCTGATACTCTCTACACAACCCTATCACCTATATGAGGACTTAGATAGAAAGCTCTCTTTGGCAGCCAAGAGATAGAGTACCCTTCTCACAGGAATTATTTCAGGTTATGGTACACCATAGCAATTCAGTGATCTGATACGTTAAGGGAGGAAGGTTTATGCTACGGTTTGTGGGAATAATAAAAACAACAGATTTTAACATCTTCATTTTAGTGCATCCCTATCACTTAACCTATAGAGAACTCCAGAATGGTAAGATCAACCACTCCTTCAAACAAATGTATAAGTCTCAAATATTGTCCTAGGTCCTTTCATCTCACCACCTTAGTCTTCAGCTGGGCATCCTGTCCACATTGCTCCATTTTCTATACCATGATATAAGTATCCTATTCCGTACTAGGCAACTGATTGGCCCTCATGTCAGATGACACCCTGCTGTAGCTTTGTGATGTAATGGCACCACTTGACCAATCACCCTGGGTGACAATTACACCGGAGGACCAGACATCAGCAATTACAAACTAGGTAACTATCTGTGAATATGACTGCACAGCAAGTAAGAGGAGTAAGGGGGAAGTACAGTGCGCCATTGAAAGTATTGGGCTCCTATTTAAAGAGGGCTAGAGTTAGAAGAAGCAACTGATTGGCCCTCATGTCAGATGGCATTCTGCTGTAGCTTTGTGATGTAATGGCACCACTTGACCAATCGCCCTGGGTGACGATTACACCGGAGGACCAGACGTCACCAATTGCACACCAGGTAATTATCTGGGAATATGACTGCACAGCAAGTAGGAGGTGTTGTGGGAAAGTACTCTGCGCCATGGAAAGCATTGGGCTCCTATTCAAAGAGGGCTAGAGTTAGAAGAACACAGTTTCTAAATAGCAGTCCATCTGGAGTATCAGAGTCCCACTCACAGAGAGCAGGGAAACAGGTTAAATAGCTTCCCTCCATCTGAATGTAAGTCATTTGCTCTAACCTAAGACAGCTCATTCCAGCCTGAAGGATGGTAATTAACTCAAGGGACATATTGCCTGCACAAGTATCTAAAGAAGATTTTCTCAGACACTTAGACAGACAAAGTCTTTGATAAACTATCAGGATGGCCATTGCGTCATCCATATTGCTACCGTCTTAGAAGATTATATTTATGCGGAAGACCCCACTAAAAGGCACTGAGAGCTATCAGATGGTATGAACTTTTTATTAATGGCAAAATGATTAATTGAGATTTTGACTTACCATATATATTGATCGAGGCATGGAGAAGGCTGAGGAATGAGCTTTCTTTTTTTTTTCATCTCAGCAAGCAGAGAAATATTCCTCTGCAACACTGCCTCTGCTGGCCATTCAGTATAATCTGCAGATGGAAAAGTCCACTGTTAGTCTTTTTTAGAACTTGAATATTTCCAAACCAAATGCAACACTACCAAAACATGATTTTTATTAAGGGTCAATTAGCACTATGGCATGTCTCATATTGTGAAAATCCAAAACTCACTAAAAATTATAATCTTAATTTAGATTTCAACCTAGCAGACTTCTTTCAATCCTCTGCCTCATTTGCTGATACTCTCTACACAACCCTATCACCTATATGAGGACTTAGATAGAAAGCTCTCTTTGGCAGCCAAGAGATAGAGTACCCTTCTCACAGGAATTATTTCAGGTTATGGTACACCATAGCAATTCAGTGATCTGATACGTTAAGGGAGGAAGGTTTATGCTACGGTTTGTGGGAATAATAAAAACAACAGATTTTAACATCTTCATTTTAGTGCATCCCTATCACTTAACCTATAGAGAACTCCAGAATGGTAAGATCAACCACTCCTTCAAACAAGTGTATAAGTCTCAAATATTGTCCTAGGTCCTTTCATCTCACCACCTTAGTCTTCAGCTGGGCATCCTGTCCACATTGCTCCATTTTCTATACCATGATATAAGTATCCTATTCCGTACTAGGCAACTGATTGGCCCTCATGTCAGATGACACCCTGCTGTAGCTTTGTGATGTAATGGCACCACTTGACCAATCACCCTGGGTGACAATTACACCGGAGGACCAGACATCAGCAATTACAAACTAGGTAACTATCTGTGAATATGACTGCACAGCAAGTAAGAGGAGTAAGGGGGAAGTACAGTGCGCCATTGAAAGTATTGGGCTCCTATTTAAAGAGGGCTAGAGTTAGAAGAAGCAACTGATTGGCCCTCATGTCAGATGGCATTCTGCTGTAGCTTTGTGATGTAATGGCACCACTTGACCAATCGCCCTGGGTGACGATTACACCGGAGGACCAGACGTCACCAATTGCACACCAGGTAATTATCTGGGAATATGACTGCACAGCAAGTAGGAGGTGTTGTGGGAAAGTACTCTGCGCCATGGAAAGCATTGGGCTCCTATTCAAAGAGGGCTAGAGTTAGAAGAACACAGTTTCTAAATAGCAGTCCATCTGGAGTATCAGAGTCCCACTCACAGAGAGCAGGGAAACAGGTTAAATAGCTTCCCTCCATCTGAATGTAAGTCATTTGCTCTAACCTAAGACAGCTCATTCCAGCCTGAAGGATGGTAATTAACTCAAGGGACATATTGCCTGCACAAGTATCTAAAGAAGATTTTCTCAGACACTTAGACAGACAAAGTCTTTGATAAACTATCAGGATGGCCATTGCGTCATCCATATTGCTACCGTCTTAGAAGATTATATTTATGCGGAAGACCCCACTAAAAGGCACTGAGAGCTATCAGATGCTATGAACTTTTTATTAATGGCAAAATGATTAATTGAGATTTTGACTTACCATATATATTGATCGAGGCATGGAGAAGGCTGAGGAATGAGCTTTCTTTTTTTTTTCATCTCAGCAAGCAGAGAAATATTCCTCTGCAACACTGCCTCTGCTGGCCATTCAGTATAATCTGCAGATGGAAAAGTCCACTGTTAGTCTTTTTTAGAACTTGAATATTTCCAAACCAAATGCAACACTACCAAAACATGATTTTTATAAAGGGTCAATTAGCACTATGGCATGTCTCATATTGTGAAAATCCAAAACTCACTAAAAATTATAATCTTAATTTAGATTTCAACCTAGCAGACTTCTTTCAATCCTCTGCCTCATTTGCTGATACTCTCTACACAACCCTATCACCTATATGAGGACTTAGATAGAAAGCTCTCTTTGGCAGCCAAGAGATAGAGTACCCTTCTCACAGGAATTATTTCAGGTTATGGTACACCATAGCAATTCAGTGATCTGATACGTTAAGGGAGGAAGGTTTATGCTACGGTTTGTGGGAATTATAAAAACAACAGATTCTAACATCTTCATTTTAGTGCATCCCTATCACTTAACCTATAGAGAACTCCAGAATGGTAAGATCAACCACTCCTTCAAACAAATGTATAAGTCTCAAATATTGTCCTAGGTCCTTTCATCTCACCACCTTAGTCTTCAGCTGGGCATCCTGTCCACATTGCTCCATTTTCTATACCATGATATAAGTATCCTATTGCGTACTAGGCAACTGATTCGCCCTCATGTCAGATGACACCCTGCTGTAGCTTTGTAATGTAATGGCACCACTTGACCAATCACCCTGGGTGACGATTACACCAGAGGACCAGACATCAGCAATTACAAACGAGGTAACTATCTGTGAATATGACTGCACAGCAAGTAAGAGGAGTAAGGGGGAAGTACAGTGCGCCATTGAAAGTATTGGGCTCCTATTTAAAGAGGGCTAGAGTTAGAAGAAGCAACTGATTGGCCCTCATGTCAGATGGCATTCTGCTGTAGCTTTGTGATGTAATGGCACCACTTGACCAATCGCCCTGGGTGACGATTACACCGGAGGACCAGACGTCACCAATTACACACCAGGTAATTATCTGGGAATATGACTGCACAGCAAGTAGGAGGTGTTGTGGGAAAGTACTCTGCACCATGGAAAGCATTGGGCTCCTATTCAAAGAGGGCTAGAGTTAGAAGAACACAGTTTCTAAATAGCAGTCCATCTGGAGTATCAGAGTCCCACTCACAGAGAGCAGGGAAACAGGTTAAATAGCTTCCCTCCATCTGAATGTAAGTCATTTGCTCTAACCTAAGACAGCTCATTCCAGCCTGAAGGATGTTAATTAACTCAAGGGACATATTGCCTGCACAAGTATCTAAAGAAGATTTTCTCAGACACTTAGACAGACAAAGTCTTTGATAAACTATCAGGATGGCCATTGCGTCATCCATATTGCTACCCTCTTAGAAGATTATATTTATGCGTAAGACCCCACTAAAAGGCACTGAGAGCTATCAGATGCTATGAACTTTTTATTAATGGCAAAATGATTAATTGAGATTTTGACTTACCATATATATTGATCGAGGCATGGAGAAGGCTGAGGAATGAGCTTTCTTTTTTTTTTCATCTCAGCAAGCAGAGAAATATTCCTCTGCAACACTGCCTCTGCTGGCCATTCAGTATAATCTGCAGATGGAAAAGTCCACTGTTAGTCTTTTTTAGAACTTGAATATTTCCAAACCAAATGCAACACTACCAAAACATGATTTTTATAAAGGGTCAATTAGCACTATGGCATGTCTCATATTGTGAAAATCCAAAACTCACTAAAAATTATAATCTTAATTTAGATTTCAACCTAGCAGACTTCTTTCAATCCTCTGCCTCATTTGCTGATACTCTCTACACAACCCTATCACCTATATGAGGACTTAGATAGAAAGCTCTCTTTGGCAGCCAAGAGATAGAGTACCCTTCTCACAGGAATTATTTCAGGTTATGGTACACCATAGCAATTCAGTGATCTGATACGTTAAGGGAGGAAGGTTTATGCTACGGTTTGTGGGAATAATAAAAACAACAGATTCTAACATCTTCATTTTAGTGCATCCCTATCACTTAACCTATAGAGAACTCCAGAATGGTAAGATCAACCACTCCTTCAAACAAATGTATAAGTCTCAAATATTGTCCTAGGTCCTTTCATCTCACCACCTTAGTCTTCAGCTGGGCATCCTGTCCACATTGCTCCATTTTCTATACCATGATATAAGTATCCTATTGCGTACTAGGCAACTGATTGGCCCTCATGTCAGATGACACCCTGCTGTAGCTTTGTAATGTAATGGCACCACTTGACCAATCACCCTGGGTGACGATTACACCGGAGGACCAGACATCAGCAATTACAAACTAGGTAACTATCTGTGAATATGACTGCACAGCAAGTAAGAGGAGTAAGGGGGAAGTACAGTGCGCCATTGAAAGTATTGGGCTCCTATTTAAAGAGGGCTAGAGTTAGAAGAAGCAACTGATTGGCCCTCATGTCAGATGGCATTCTGCTGTAGCTTTGTGATGTAATGGCACCACTTGACCAATCGCCCTGGGTGACGATTACACCGGAGGACCAGACGTCACCAATTGCACACCAGGTAATTATCTGGGAATATGACTGCACAGCAAGTAGGAGGTGTTGTGGGAAAGTACTCTGCGCCATGGAAAGCATTGGGCTCCTATTCAAAGAGGGCTAGAGTTAGAAGAACACAGTTTCTAAATAGCAGTCCATCTGGAGTATCAGAGTCCCACTCACAGAGAGCAGGGAAACAGGTTAAATAGCTTCCCTCCATCTGAATGTAAGTCATTTGCTCTAACCTAAGACAGCTCATTCCAGCCTGAAGGATGGTAATTAACTCAAGGGACATATTGCCTGCACAAGTATCTAAAGAAGATTTTCTCAGACACTTAGACAGACAAAGTCTTTGATAAACTATCAGGATGGCCATTGCGTCATCCATATTGCTACCGTCTTAGAAGATTATATTTATGCGGAAGACCCCACTAAAAGGCACTGAGAGCTATCAGATGGTATGAACTTTTTATTAATGGCAAAATGATTAATTGAGATTTTGACTTACCATATATATTGATCGAGGCATGGAGAAGGCTGAGGAATGAGCTTTCTTTTGTTTTTTTTCATCTCAGCAAGCAGAGAAATATTCCTCTGCAACACTGCCTCTGCTGGCCATTCAGTATAATCTGCAGATGGAAAAGTCCACTGTTAGTCTTTTTTTAGAACTTGAATATTTCCAAACCAAATGCAACACTACCAAAACATGATTTTTATAAAGGGTCAATTAGCACTATGGCATGTCTCATATTGTGAAAATCCAAAACTCACTAAAAATTATAATCTTAATTTAGATTTCAACCTAGCAGACTTCTTTCAATCCTCTGCCTCATTTGCTGATACTCTCTACACAACCCTATCACCTATATGAGGACTTAGATAGAAAGCTCTCTTTGGCAGCCAAGAGATAGAGTACCCTTCTCACAGGAATTATTTCAGGTTATGGTACACCATAGCAATTCAGTGATCTGATACGTTAAGGGAGGAAGGTTTATGCTACGGTTTGTGGGAATAATAAAAACAACAGATTTTAACATCTTCATTTTAGTGCATCCCTATCACTTAACCTATAGAGAACTCCAGAATGGTAAGATCAACCACTCCTTCAAACAAATGTATAAGTCTCAAATATTGTCCTAGGTCCTTTCATCTCACCACCTTAGTCTTCAGCTGGGCATCCTGTCCACATTGCTCCATTTTCTATACCATGATATAAGTATCCTATTCCGTACTAGGCAACTGATTGGCCCTCATGTCAGATGACACCCTGCTGTAGCTTTGTGATGTAATGGCACCACTTGACCAATCACCCTGGGTGACAATTACACCGGAGGACCAGACATCAGCAATTACAAACTAGGTAACTATCTGTGAATATGACTGCACAGCAAGTAAGAGGAGTAAGGGGGAAGTACAGTGCGCCATTGAAAGTATTGGGCTCCTATTTAAAGAGGGCTAGAGTTAGAAGAAGCAACTGATTGGCCCTCATGTCAGATGGCATTCTGCTGTAGCTTTGTGATGTAATGGCACCACTTGACCAATCGCCCTGGGTGACGATTACACCGGAGGACCAGACGTCACCAATTGCACACCAGGTAATTATCTGGGAATATGACTGCACAGCAAGTAGGAGGTGTTGTGGGAAAGTACTCTGCGCCATGGAAAGCATTGGGCTCCTATTCAAAGAGGGCTAGAGTTAGAAGAACACAGTTTCTAAATAGCAGTCCATCTGGAGTATCAGAGTCCCACTCACAGAGAGCAGGGAAACAGGTTAAATAGCTTCCCTCCATCTGAATGTAAGTCATTTGCTCTAACCTAAGACAGCTCATTCCAGCCTGAAGGATGGTAATTAACTCAAGGGACATATTGCCTGCACAAGTATCTAAAGAAGATTTTCTCAGACACTTAGACAGACAAAGTCTTTGATAAACTATCAGGATGGCCATTGCGTCATCCATATTGCTACCGTCTTAGAAGATTATATTTATGCGGAAGACCCCACTAAAAGGCACTGAGAGCTATCAGATGCTATGAACTTTTTATTAATGGCAAAATGATTAATTGAGATTTTGACTTACCATATATATTGATCGAGGCATGGAGAAGGCTGAGGAATGAGCTTTCTTTTTTTTATTTTTTCATCTCAGCAAGCAGAGAAATATTCCTCTGCAACACTGCCTCTGCTGGCCATTCAGTATAATCTGCAGATGGAAAAGTCCACTGTTAGTCTTTTTTTAGAACTTGAATATTTCCAAACCAAATGCAACACTACCAAAACATGATTTTTATAAAGGGTCAATTAGCACTATGGCATGTCTCATATTGTGAAAATCCAAAACTCACTAAAAATTATAATCTTAATTTAGATTTCAACCTAGCAGACTTCTTTCAATCCTCTGCCTCATTTGCTGATACTCTCTACACAACCCTATCACCTATATGAGGACTTGGATAGAAAGCTCTCTTTGGCAGCCAAGAGATAGAGTACCCTTCTCACAGGAATTATTTCAGGTTATGGTACACCATAGCAATTCAGTGATCTGATACGTTAAGGGAGGAAGGTTTATGCTACGGTTTGTGGGAATTATAAAAACAACAGATTCTAACATCTTCATTTTAGTGCATCCCTATCACTTAACCTATAGAGAACTCCAGAATGGTAAGATCAACCACTCCTTCAAACAAATGTATAAGTCTCAAATATTGTCCTAGGTCCTTTCATCTCACCACCTTAGTCTTCAGCTGGGCATCCTGTCCACATTGCTCCATTTTCTATACCATGATATAAGTATCCTATTGCGTACTAGGCAACTGATTCGCCCTCATGTCAGATGACACCCTGCTGTAGCTTTGTAATGTAATGGCACCACTTGACCAATCACCCTGGGTGACGATTACACCGGAGGACCAGACATCAGCAATTACAAACGAGGTAACTATCTGTGAATATGACTGCACAGCAAGTAAGAGGAGTAAGGGGGAAGTACAGTGCGCCATTGAAAGTATTGGGCTCCTATTTAAAGAGGGCTAGAGTTAGAAGAAGCAACTGATTGGCCCTCATGTCAGATGGCATTCTGCTGTAGCTTTGTGATGTAATGGCACCACTTGACCAATCGCCCTGGGTGACGATTACACCGGAGGACCAGACGTCACCAATTACACACCAGGTAATTATCTGGGAATATGACTGCACAGCAAGTAGGAGGTGTTGTGGGAAAGTACTCTGCACCATGGAAAGCATTGGGCTCCTATTCAAAGAGGGCTAGAGTTAGAAGAACACAGTTTCTAAATAGCAGTCCATCTGGAGTATCAGAGTCCCACTCACAGAGAGCAGGGAAACAGGTTAAATAGCTTCCCTCCATCTGAATGTAAGTCATTTGCTCTAACCTAAGACAGCTCATTCCAGCCTGAAGGATGTTAATTAACTCAAGGGACATATTGCCTGCACAAGTATCTAAAGAAGATTTTCTCAGACACTTAGACAGACAAAGTCTTTGATAAACTATCAGGATGGCCATTGCGTCATCCATATTGCTACCCTCTTAGAAGATTATATTTATGCGGAAGACCCCACTAAAAGGCACTGAGAGCTATCAGATGCTATGAACTTTTTATTAATGGCAAAATGATTAATTGAGATTTTGACTTACCATATATATTGATCGAGGCATGGAGAAGGCTGAGGAATGAGCTTTCTTTTTTTTATTTTTTCATCTCAGCAAGCAGAGAAATATTCCTCTGCAACACTGCCTCTGCTGGCCATTCAGTATAATCTGCAGATGGAAAAGTCCACTGTTAGTCTTTTTTTAGAACTTGAATATTTCCAAACCAAATGCAACACTACCAAAACATGATTTTTATAAAGGGTCAATTAGCACTATGGCATGTCTCATATTGTGAAAATCCAAAACTCACTAAAAATTATAATCTTAATTTAGATTTCAACCTAGCAGACTTCTTTCAATCCTCTGCCTCATTTGCTGATACTCTCTACACAACCCTATCACCTATATGAGGACTTGGATAGAAAGCTCTCTTTGGCAGCCAAGAGATAGAGTACCCTTCTCACAGGAATTATTTCAGGTTATGGTACACCATAGCAATTCAGTGATCTGATACGTTAAGGGAGGAAGGTTTATGCTACGGTTTGTGGGAATTATAAAAACAACAGATTCTAACATCTTCATTTTAGTGCATCCCTATCACTTAACCTATAGAGAACTCCAGAATGGTAAGATCAACCACTCCTTCAAACAAATGTATAAGTCTCAAATATTGTCCTAGGTCCTTTCATCTCACCACCTTAGTCTTCAGCTGGGCATCCTGTCCACATTGCTCCATTTTCTATACCATGATATAAGTATCCTATTGCGTACTAGGCAACTGATTCGCCCTCATGTCAGATGACACCCTGCTGTAGCTTTGTAATGTAATGGCACCACTTGACCAATCACCCTGGGTGACGATTACACCGGAGGACCAGACATCAGCAATTACAAACGAGGTAACTATCTGTGAATATGACTGCACAGCAAGTAAGAGGAGTAAGGGGGAAGTACAGTGCGCCATTGAAAGTATTGGGCTCCTATTTAAAGAGGGCTAGAGTTAGAAGAAGCAACTGATTGGCCCTCATGTCAGATGGCATTCTGCTGTAGCTTTGTGATGTAATGGCACCACTTGACCAATCGCCCTGGGTGACGATTACACCGGAGGACCAGACGTCACCAATTACACACCAGGTAATTATCTGGGAATATGACTGCACAGCAAGTAGGAGGTGTTGTGGGAAAGTACTCTGCACCATGGAAAGCATTGGGCTCCTATTCAAAGAGGGCTAGAGTTAGAAGAACACAGTTTCTAAATAGCAGTCCATCTGGAGTATCAGAGTCCCACTCACAGAGAGCAGGGAAACAGGTTAAATAGCTTCCCTCCATCTGAATGTAAGTCATTTGCTCTAACCTAAGACAGCTCATTCCAGCCTGAAGGATGTTAATTAACTCAAGGGACATATTGCCTGCACAAGTATCTAAAGAAGATTTTCTCAGACACTTAGACAGACAAAGTCTTTGATAAACTATCAGGATGGCCATTGCGTCATCCATATTGCTACCCTCTTAGAAGATTATATTTATGCGGAAGACCCCACTAAAAGGCACTGAGAGCTATCAGATGCTATGAACTTTTTATTAATGGCAAAATGATTAATTGAGATTTTGACTTACCATATATATTGATCGAGGCATGGAGAAGGCTGAGGAATGAGCTTTCTTTTTTTTTTCATCTCAGCAAGCAGAGAAATATTCCTCTGCAACACTGCCTCTGCTGGCCATTCAGTATAATCTGCAGATGGAAAAGTCCACTGTTAGTCTTTTTTAGAACTTGAATATTTCCAAACCAAATGCAACACTACCAAAACATGATTTTTATAAAGGGTCAATTAGCACTATGGCATGTCTCATATTGTGAAAATCCAAAACTCACTAAAAATTATAATCTTAATTTAGATTTCAACCTAGCAGACTTCTTTCAATCCTCTGCCTCATTTGCTGATACTCTCTACACAACCCTATCACCTATATGAGGACTTAGATAGAAAGCTCTCTTTGGCAGCCAAGAGATAGAGTACCCTTCTCACAGGAATTATTTCAGGTTATGGTACACCATAGCAATTCAGTGATCTGATACGTTAAGGGAGGAAGGTTTATGCTACGGTTTGTGGGAATAATAAAAACAACAGATTCTAACATCTTCATTTTAGTGCATCCCTATCACTTAACCTATAGAGAACTCCAGAATGGTAAGATCAACCACTCCTTCAAACAAATGTATAAGTCTCAAATATTGTCCTAGGTCCTTTCATCTCACCACCTTAGTCTTCAGCTGGGCATCCTGTCCACATTGCTCCATTTTCTATACCATGATATAAGTATCCTATTGCGTACTAGGCAACTGATTGGCCCTCATGTCAGATGACACCCTGCTGTAGCTTTGTAATGTAATGGCACCACTTGACCAATCACCCTGGGTGACGATTACACCGGAGGACCAGACATCAGCAATTACAAACTAGGTAACTATCTGTGAATATGACTGCACAGCAAGTAAGAGGAGTAAGGGGGAAGTACAGTGCGCCATTGAAAGTATTGGGCTCCTATTTAAAGAGGGCTAGAGTTAGAAGAAGCAACTGATTGGCCCTCATGTCAGATGGCATTCTGCTGTAGCTTTGTGATGTAATGGCACCACTTGACCAATCGCCCTGGGTGACGATTACACCGGAGGACCAGACGTCACCAATTGCACACCAGGTAATTATCTGGGAATATGACTGCACAGCAAGTAGGAGGTGTTGTGGGAAAGTACTCTGCGCCATGGAAAGCATTGGGCTCCTATTCAAAGAGGGCTAGAGTTAGAAGAACACAGTTTCTAAATAGCAGTCCATCTGGAGTATCAGAGTCCCACTCACAGAGAGCAGGGAAACAGGTTAAATAGCTTCCCTCCATCTGAATGTAAGTCATTTGCTCTAACCTAAGACAGCTCATTCCAGCCTGAAGGATGGTAATTAACTCAAGGGACATATTGCCTGCACAAGTATCTAAAGAAGATTTTCTCAGACACTTAGACAGACAAAGTCTTTGATAAACTATCAGGATGGCCATTGCGTCATCCATATTGCTACCGTCTTAGAAGATTATATTTATGCGGAAGACCCCACTAAAAGGCACTGAGAGCTATCAGATGGTATGAACTTTTTATTAATGGCAAAATGATTAATTGAGATTTTGACTTACCATATATATTGATCGAGGCATGGAGAAGGCTGAGGAATGAGCTTTCTTTTTTTCTTTCATCTCAGCAAGCAGAGAAATATTCCTCTGCAACACTGCCTCTGCTGGCCATTCAGTATAATCTGCAGATGGAAAAGTCCACTGTTAGTCTTTTTTTAGAACTTGAATATTTCCAAACCAAATGCAACACTACCAAAACATGATTTTTATTAAGGGTCAATTAGCACTATGGCATGTCTCATATTGTGAAAATCCAAAACTCACTAAAAATTATAATCTTAATTTAGATTTCAACCTAGCAGACTTCTTTCAATCCTCTGCCTCATTTGCTGATACTCTCTACACAACCCTATCACCTATATGAGGACTTAGATAGAAAGCTCTCTTTGGCAGCCAAGAGATAGAGTACCCTTCTCACAGGAATTATTTCAGGTTATGGTACACCATAGCAATTCAGTGATCTGATACGTTAAGGGAGGAAGGTTTATGCTACGGTTTGTGGGAATAATAAAAACAACAGATTCTAACATCTTCATTTTAGTGCATCCCTATCACTTAACCTATAGAGAACTCCAGAATGGTAAGATCAACCACTCCTTCAAACAAATGTATAAGTCTCAAATATTGTCCTAGGTCCTTTCATCTCACCACCTTAGTCTTCAGCTGGGCATCCTGTCCACATTGCTCCATTTTCTATACCATGATATAAGTATCCTATTGCGTACTAGGCAACTGATTGGCCCTCATGTCAGATGACACCCTGCTGTAGCTTTGTAATGTAATGGCACCACTTGACCAATCACCCTGGGTGACGATTACACCGGAGGACCAGACATCAGCAATTACAAACTAGGTAACTATCTGTGAATATGACTGCACAGCAAGTAAGAGGAGTAAGGGGGAAGTACAGTGCGCCATTGAAAGTATTGGGCTCCTATTTAAAGAGGGCTAGAGTTAGAAGAAGCAACTGATTGGCCCTCATGTCAGATGGCATTCTGCTGTAGCTTTGTGATGTAATGGCACCACTTGACCAATCGCCCTGGGTGACGATTACACCGGAGGACCAGACGTCACCAATTACACACCAGGTAATTATCTGGGAATATGACTGCACAGCAAGTAGGAGGTGTTGTGGGAAAGTACTCTGCGCCATGGAAAGCATTGGGCTCCTATTCAAAGAGGGCTAGAGTTAGAAGAACACAGTTTCTAAATAGCAGTCCATCTGGAGTATCAGAGTCCCACTCACAGAGAGCAGGGAAACAGGTTAAATAGCTTCCCTCCATCTGAATGCAAGTCATTTGCTCTAACCTAAGACAGCTCATTCCAGCCTGAAGGATGTTAATTAACTCAAGGGACATATTGCCTGCACAAGTATCTAAAGAAGATTTTCTCAGACACTTAGACAGACAAAGTCTTTGATGAACTATCAGGATGGCCATTGCGTCATCCATATTGCTACCGTCTTAGAAGATTATATTTATGCGGAAGACCCCACTAAAAGGCACTGAGAGCTATCAGATGCTATGAACTTTTTATTAATGGCAAAATGATTAATTGAGATTTTGACTTACCATATATATTGATCGAGGCATGGAGAAGGCTGAGGAATGAGCTTTCTTTTTTTTTTCATCTCAGCAAGCAGAGAAATATTCCTCTGCAACACTGCCTCTGCTGGCCATTCAGTATAATCTGCAGATGGAAAAGTCCACTGTTAGTCTTTTTTTAGAACTTGAATATTTCCAAACCAAATGCAACACTACCAAAACATGATTTTTATAAAGGGTCAATTAGCACTATGGCATGTCTCATATTGTGAAAATCCAAAACTCACTAAAAATTATAATCTTAATTTAGATTTCAACCTAGCAGACTTCTTTCAATCCTCTGCCTCATTTGCTGATACTCTCTACACAACCCTATCACCTATATGAGGACTTGGATAGAAAGCTCTCTTTGGCAGCCAAGAGATAGAGTACCCTTCTCACAGGAATTATTTCAGGTTATGGTACACCATAGCAATTCAGTGATCTGATACGTTAAGGGAGGAAGGTTTATGCTACGGTTTGTGGGAATAATAAAAACAACAGATTTTAACATCTTCATTTTAGTGCATCCCTATCACTTAACCTATAGAGAACTCCAGAATGGTAAGATCAACCACTCCTTCAAACAAATGTATAAGTCTCAAATATTGTCCTAGGTCCTTTCATCTCACCACCTTAGTCTTCAGCTGGGCATCCTGTCCACATTGCTCCATTTTCTATACCATGATATAAGTATCCTATTGCGTACTAGGCAACTGATTGGCCCTCATGTCAGATGACACCCTGCTGTAGCTTTGTGATGTAATGGCACCACTTGACCAATCACCCTGGGTGACAATTACACCGGAGGACCAGACATCAGCAATTACAAACTAGGTAACTATCTGTGAATATGACTGCACAGCAAGTAAGAGGAGTAAGGGGGAAGTACAGTGCGCCATTGAAAGTATTGGGCTCCTATTTAAAGAGGGCTAGAGTTAGAAGAAGCAACTGATTGGCCCTCATGTCAGATGGCATTCTGCTGTAGCTTTGTGATGTAATGGCACCACTTGACCAATCGCCCTGGGTGACGATTACACCGGAGGACCAGACGTCACCAATTGCACACCAGGTAATTATCTGGGAATATGACTGCACAGCAAGTAGGAGGTGTTGTGGGAAAGTACTCTGCGCCATGGAAAGCATTGGGCTCCTATTCAAAGAGGGCTAGAGTTAGAAGAACACAGTTTCTAAATAGCAGTCCATCTGGAGTATCAGAGTCCCACTCACAGAGAGCAGGGAAACAGGTTAAATAGCTTCCCTCCATCTGAATGTAAGTCATTTGCTCTAACCTAAGACAGCTCATTCCAGCCTGAAGGATGGTAATTAACTCAAGGGACATATTGCCTGCACAAGTATCTAAAGAAGATTTTCTCAGACACTTAGACAGACAAAGTCTTTGATAAACTATCAGGATGGCCATTGCGTCATCCATATTGCTACCGTCTTAGAAGATTATATTTATGCGGAAGACCCCACTAAAAGGCACTGAGAGCTATCAGATGCTATGAACTTTTTATTAATGGCAAAATGATTAATTGAGATTTTGACTTACCATATATATTGATCGAGGCATGGAGAAGGCTGAGGAATGAGCTTTCTTTTTTTCTTTCATCTCAGCAAGCAGAGAAATATTCCTCTGCAACACTGCCTCTGCTGGCCATTCAGTATAATCTGCAGATGGAAAAGTCCACTGTTAGTCTTTTTTTAGAACTTGAATATTTCCAAACCAAATGCAACACTACCAAAACATGATTTTTATTAAGGGTCAATTAGCACTATGGCATGTCTCATATTGTGAAAATCCAAAACTCACTAAAAATTATAATCTTAATTTAGATTTCAACCTAGCAGACTTCTTTCAATCCTCTGCCTCATTTGCTGATACTCTCTACACAACCCTATCACCTATATGAGGACTTAGATAGAAAGCTCTCTTTGGCAGCCAAGAGATAGAGTACCCTTCTCACAGGAATTATTTCAGGTTATGGTACACCATAGCAATTCAGTGATCTGATACGTTAAGGGAGGAAGGTTTATGCTACGGTTTGTGGGAATAATAAAAACAACAGATTTTAACATCTTCATTTTAGTGCATCCCTATCACTTAACCTATAGAGAACTCCAGAATGGTAAGATCAACCACTCCTTCAAACAAGTGTATAAGTCTCAAATATTGTCCTAGGTCCTTTCATCTCACCACCTTAGTCTTCAGCTGGGCATCCTGTCCACATTGCTCCATTTTCTATACCATGATATAAGTATCCTATTCCGTACTAGGCAACTGATTGGCCCTCATGTCAGATGACACCCTGCTGTAGCTTTGTGATGTAATGGCACCACTTGACCAATCACCCTGGGTGACAATTACACCGGAGGACCAGACATCAGCAATTACAAACTAGGTAACTATCTGTGAATATGACTGCACAGCAAGTAAGAGGAGTAAGGGGGAAGTACAGTGCGCCATTGAAAGTATTGGGCTCCTATTTAAAGAGGGCTAGAGTTAGAAGAAGCAACTGATTGGCCCTCATGTCAGATGGCATTCTGCTGTAGCTTTGTGATGTAATGGCACCACTTGACCAATCGCCCTGGGTGACGATTACACCGGAGGACCAGACATCACCAATTGCACACCAGGTAATTATCTGGGAATATGACTGCACAGCAAGTAGGAGGTGTTGTGGGAAAGTACTCTGCGCCATGGAAAGCATTGGGCTCCTATTCAAAGAGGGCTAGAGTTAGAAGAACACAGTTTCTAAATAGCAGTCCATCTGGAGTATCAGAGTCCCACTCACAGAGAGCAGGGAAACAGGTTAAATAGCTTCCCTCCATCTGAATGTAAGTCATTTGCTCTAACCTAAGACAGCTCATTCCAGCCTGAAGGATGGTAATTAACTCAAGGGACATATTGCCTGCACAAGTATCTAAAGAAGATTTTCTCAGACACTTAGACAGACAAAGTCTTTGATAAACTATCAGGATGGCCATTGCGTCATCCATATTGCTACCGTCTTAGAAGATTATATTTATGCGGAAGACCCCACTAAAAGGCACTGAGAGCTATCAGATGGTATGAACTTTTTATTAATGGCAAAATGATTAATTGAGATTTTGACTTACCATATATATTGATCGAGGCATGGAGAAGGCTGAGGAATGAGCTTTCTTTTGTTTTTTTTCATCTCAGCAAGCAGAGAAATATTCCTCTGCAACACTGCCTCTGCTGGCCATTCAGTATAATCTGCAGATGGAAAAGTCCACTGTTAGTCTTTTTTTAGAACTTGAATATTTCCAAACCAAATGCAACACTACCAAAACATGATTTTTATAAAGGGTCAATTAGCACTATGGCATGTCTCATATTGTGAAAATCCAAAACTCACTAAAAATTATAATCTTAATTTAGATTTCAACCTAGCAGACTTCTTTCAATCCTCTGCCTCATTTGCTGATACTCTCTACACAACCCTATCACCTATATGAGGACTTAGATAGAAAGCTCTCTTTGGCAGCCAAGAGATAGAGTACCCTTCTCACAGGAATTATTTCAGGTTATGGTACACCATAGCAATTCAGTGATCTGATACGTTAAGGGAGGAAGGTTTATGCTACGGTTTGTGGGAATAATAAAAACAACAGATTCTAACATCTTCATTTTAGTGCATCCCTATCACTTAACCTATAGAGAACTCCAGAATGGTAAGATCAACCACTCCTTCAAACAAATGTATAAGTCTCAAATATTGTCCTAGGTCCTTTCATCTCACCACCTTAGTCTTCAGCTGGGCATCCTGTCCACATTGCTCCATTTTCTATACCATGATATAAGTATCCTATTGCGTACTAGGCAACTGATTGGCCCTCATGTCAGATGACACCCTGCTGTAGCTTTTGTAATGTAATGGCACCACTTGACCAATCACCCTGGGTGACGATTACACCGGAGGACCAGACATCAGCAATTACAAACTAGGTAACTATCTGTGAATATGACTGCACAGCAAGTAAGAGGAGTAAGGGGGAAGTACAGTGCGCCATTGAAAGTATTGGGCTCCTATTTAAAGAGGGCTAGAGTTAGAAGAAGCAACTGATTGGCCCTCATGTCAGATGGCATTCTGCTGTAGCTTTGTGATGTAATGGCACCACTTGACCAATCGCCCTGGGTGACGATTACACCGGAGGACCAGACGTCACCAATTACACACCAGGTAATTATCTGGGAATATGACTGCACAGCAAGTAGGAGGTGTTGTGGGAAAGTACTCTGCGCCATGGAAAGCATTGGGCTCCTATTCAAAGAGGGCTAGAGTTAGAAGAACACAGTTTCTAAATAGCAGTCCATCTGGAGTATCAGAGTCCCACTCACAGAGAGCAGGGAAACAGGTTAAATAGCTTCCCTCCATCTGAATGCAAGTCATTTGCTCTAACCTAAGACAGCTCATTCCAGCCTGAAGGATGTTAATTAACTTAAGGGACATATTGCCTGCACAAGTATCTAAAGAAGATTTTCTCAGACACTTAGACAGACAAAGTCTTTGATGAACTATCAGGATGGCCATTGCGTCATCCATATTGCTACCGTCTTAGAAGATTATATTTATGCGGAAGACCCCACTAAAAGGCACTGAGAGCTATCAGATGCTATGAACTTTTTATTAATGGCAAAATGATTAATTGAGATTTTGACTTACCATATATATTGATCGAGGCATGGAGAAGGCTGAGGAATGAGCTTTCTTTTTTTTTTCATCTCAGCAAGCAGAGAAATATTCCTCTGCAACACTGCCTCTGCTGGCCATTCAGTATAATCTGCAGATGGAAAAGTCCACTGTTAGTCTTTTTTTAGAACTTGAATATTTCCAAACCAAATGCAACACTACCAAAACATGATTTTTATAAAGGGTCAATTAGCACTATGGCATGTCTCATATTGTGAAAATCCAAAACTCACTAAAAATTATAATCTTAATTTAGATTTCAACCTAGCAGACTTCTTTCAATCCTCTGCCTCATTTGCTGATACTCTCTACACAACCCTATCACCTATATGAGGACTTGGATAGAAAGCTCTCTTTGGCAGCCAAGAGATAGAGTACCCTTCTCACAGGAATTATTTCAGGTTATGGTACACCATAGCAATTCAGTGATCTGATACGTTAAGGGAGGAAGGTTTATGCTACGGTTTGTGGGAATTATAAAAACAACAGATTCTAACATCTTCATTTTAGTGCATCCCTATCACTTAACCTATAGAGAACTCCAGAATGGTAAGATCAACCACTCCTTCAAACAAATGTATAAGTCTCAAATATTGTCCTAGGTCCTTTCATCTCACCACCTTAGTCTTCAGCTGGGCATCCTGTCCACATTGCTCCATTTTCTATACCATGATATAAGTATCCTATTGCGTACTAGGCAACTGATTCGCCCTCATGTCAGATGACACCCTGCTGTAGCTTTGTAATGTAATGGCACCACTTGACCAATCACCCTGGGTGACGATTACACCGGAGGACCAGACATCAGCAATTACAAACGAGGTAACTATCTGTGAATATGACTGCACAGCAAGTAAGAGGAGTAAGGGGGAAGTACAGTGCGCCATTGAAAGTATTGGGCTCCTATTTAAAGAGGGCTAGAGTTAGAAGAAGCAACTGATTGGCCCTCATGTCAGATGGCATTCTGCTGTAGCTTTGTGATGTAATGGCACCACTTGACCAATCGCCCTGGGTGACGATTACACCGGAGGACCAGACGTCACCAATTGCACACCAGGTAATTATCTGGGAATATGACTGCACAGCAAGTAGGAGGTGTTGTGGGAAAGTACTCTGCGCCATGGAAAGCATTGGGCTCCTATTCAAAGAGGGCTAGAGTTAGAAGAACACAGTTTCTAAATAGCAGTCCATCTGGAGTATCAGAGTCCCACTCACAGAGAGCAGGGAAACAGGTTAAATAGCTTCCCTCCATCTGAATGTAAGTCATTTGCTCTAACCTAAGACAGCTCATTCCAGCCTGAAGGATGGTAATTAACTCAAGGGACATATTGCCTGCACAAGTATCTAAAGAAGATTTTCTCAGACACTTAGACAGACAAAGTCTTTGATAAACTATCAGGATGGCCATTGCGTCATCCATATTGCTACCGTCTTAGAAGATTATATTTATGCGGAAGACCCCACTAAAAGGCACTGAGAGCTATCAGATGCTATGAACTTTTTATTAATGGCAAAATGATTAATTGAGATTTTGACTTACCATATATATTGATCGAGGCATGGAGAAGGCTGAGGAATGAGCTTTCTTTTTTTTATTTTTTCATCTCAGCAAGCAGAGAAATATTCCTCTGCAACACTGCCTCTGCTGGCCATTCAGTATAATCTGCAGATGGAAAAGTCCACTGTTAGTCTTTTTTTAGAACTTGAATATTTCCAAACCAAATGCAACACTACCAAAACATGATTTTTATAAAGGGTCAATTAGCACTATGGCATGTCTCATATTGTGAAAATCCAAAACTCACTAAAAATTATAATCTTAATTTAGATTTCAACCTAGCAGACTTCTTTCAATCCTCTGCCTCATTTGCTGATACTCTCTACACAACCCTATCACCTATATGAGGACTTGGATAGAAAGCTCTCTTTGGCAGCCAAGAGATAGAGTACCCTTCTCACAGGAATTATTTCAGGTTATGGTACACCATAGCAATTCAGTGATCTGATACGTTAAGGGAGGAAGGTTTATGCTACGGTTTGTGGGAATTATAAAAACAACAGATTCTAACATCTTCATTTTAGTGCATCCCTATCACTTAACCTATAGAGAACTCCAGAATGGTAAGATCAACCACTCCTTCAAACAAATGTATAAGTCTCAAATATTGTCCTAGGTCCTTTCATCTCACCACCTTAGTCTTCAGCTGGGCATCCTGTCCACATTGCTCCATTTTCTATACCATGATATAAGTATCCTATTGCGTACTAGGCAACTGATTCGCCCTCATGTCAGATGACACCCTGCTGTAGCTTTGTAATGTAATGGCACCACTTGACCAATCACCCTGGGTGACGATTACACCGGAGGACCAGACATCAGCAATTACAAACGAGGTAACTATCTGTGAATATGACTGCACAGCAAGTAAGAGGAGTAAGGGGGAAGTACAGTGCGCCATTGAAAGTATTGGGCTCCTATTTAAAGAGGGCTAGAGTTAGAAGAAGCAACTGATTGGCCCTCATGTCAGATGGCATTCTGCTGTAGCTTTGTGATGTAATGGCACCACTTGACCAATCGCCCTGGGTGACGATTACACCGGAGGACCAGACGTCACCAATTGCACACCAGGTAATTATCTGGGAATATGACTGCACAGCAAGTAGGAGGTGTTGTGGGAAAGTACTCTGCGCCATGGAAAGCATTGGGCTCCTATTCAAAGAGGGCTAGAGTTAGAAGAACACAGTTTCTAAATAGCAGTCCATCTGGAGTATCAGAGTCCCACTCACAGAGAGCAGGGAAACAGGTTAAATAGCTTCCCTCCATCTGAATGTAAGTCATTTGCTCTAACCTAAGACAGCTCATTCCAGCCTGAAGGATGGTAATTAACTCAAGGGACATATTGCCTGCACAAGTATCTAAAGAAGATTTTCTCAGACACTTAGACAGACAAAGTCTTTGATAAACTATCAGGATGGCCATTGCGTCATCCATATTGCTACCGTCTTAGAAGATTATATTTATGCGGAAGACCCCACTAAAAGGCACTGAGAGCTATCAGATGCTATGAACTTTTTATTAATGGCAAAATGATTAATTGAGATTTTGACTTACCATATATATTGATCGAGGCATGGAGAAGGCTGAGGAATGAGCTTTCTTTTTTTTATTTTTTCATCTCAGCAAGCAGAGAAATATTCCTCTGCAACACTGCCTCTGCTGGCCATTCAGTATAATCTGCAGATGGAAAAGTCCACTGTTAGTCTTTTTTTAGAACTTGAATATTTCCAAACCAAATGCAACACTACCAAAACATGATTTTTATAAAGGGTCAATTAGCACTATGGCATGTCTCATATTGTGAAAATCCAAAACTCACTAAAAATTATAATCTTAATTTAGATTTCAACCTAGCAGACTTCTTTCAATCCTCTGCCTCATTTGCTGATACTCTCTACACAACCCTATCACCTATATGAGGACTTGGATAGAAAGCTCTCTTTGGCAGCCAAGAGATAGAGTACCCTTCTCACAGGAATTATTTCAGGTTATGGTACACCATAGCAATTCAGTGATCTGATACGTTAAGGGAGGAAGGTTTATGCTACGGTTTGTGGGAATTATAAAAACAACAGATTCTAACATCTTCATTTTAGTGCATCCCTATCACTTAACCTATAGAGAACTCCAGAATGGTAAGATCAACCACTCCTTCAAACAAATGTATAAGTCTCAAATATTGTCCTAGGTCCTTTCATCTCACCACCTTAGTCTTCAGCTGGGCATCCTGTCCACATTGCTCCATTTTCTATACCATGATATAAGTATCCTATTGCGTACTAGGCAACTGATTCGCCCTCATGTCAGATGACACCCTGCTGTAGCTTTGTAATGTAATGGCACCACTTGACCAATCACCCTGGGTGACGATTACACCGGAGGACCAGACATCAGCAATTACAAACGACGTAACTATCTGTGAATATGACTGCACAGCAAGTAAGAGGAGTAAGGGGGAAGTACAGTGCGCCATTGAAAGTATTGGGCTCCTATTTAAAGAGGGCTAGAGTTAGAAGAAGCAACTGATTGGCCCTCATGTCAGATGGCATTCTGCTGTAGCTTTGTGATGTAATGGCACCACTTGACCAATCGCCCTGGGTGACGATTACACCGGAGGACCAGACGTCACCAATTACACACCAGGTAATTATCTGGGAATATGACTGCACAGCAAGTAGGAGGTGTTGTGGGAAAGTACTCTGCACCATGGAAAGCATTGGGCTCCTATTCAAAGAGGGCTAGAGTTAGAAGAACACAGTTTCTAAATAGCAGTCCATCTGGAGTATCAGAGTCCCACTCACAGAGAGCAGGGAAACAGGTTAAATAGCTTCCCTCCATCTGAATGTAAGTCATTTGCTCTAACCTAAGACAGCTCATTCCAGCCTGAAGGATGTTAATTAACTCAAGGGACATATTGCCTGCACAAGTATCTAAAGAAGATTTTCTCAGACACTTAGACAGACAAAGTCTTTGATAAACTATCAGGATGGCCATTGCGTCATCCATATTGCTACCCTCTTAGAAGATTATATTTATGCGGAAGACCCCACTAAAAGGCACTGAGAGCTATCAGATGCTATGAACTTTTTATTAATGGCAAAATGATTAATTGAGATTTTGACTTACCATATATATTGATCGAGGCATGGAGAAGGCTGAGGAATGAGCTTTCTTTTTTTTTCATCTCAGCAAGCAGAGAAATATTCCTCTGCAACACTGCCTCTGCTGGCCATTCAGTATAATCTGCAGATGGAAAAGTCCACTGTTAGTCTTTTTTAGAACTTGAATATTTCCAAACCAAATGCAACACTACCAAAACATGATTTTTATAAAGGGTCAATTAGCACTATGGCATGTCTCATATTGTGAAAATCCAAAACTCACTAAAAATTATAATCTTAATTTAGATTTCAACCTAGCAGACTTCTTTCAATCCTCTGCCTCATTTGCTGATACTCTCTACACAACCCTATCACCTATATGAGGACTTAGATAGAAAGCTCTCTTTGGCAGCCAAGAGATAGAGTACCCTTCTCACAGGAATTATTTCAGGTTATGGTACACCATAGCAATTCAGTGATCTGATACGTTAAGGGAGGAAGGTTTATGCTACGGTTTGTGGGAATAATAAAAACAACAGATTCTAACATCTTCATTTTAGTGCATCCCTATCACTTAACCTATAGAGAACTCCAGAATGGTAAGATCAACCACTCCTTCAAACAAATGTATAAGTCTCAAATATTGTCCTAGGTCCTTTCATCTCACCACCTTAGTCTTCAGCTGGGCATCCTGTCCACATTGCTCCATTTTCTATACCATGATATAAGTATCCTATTGCGTACTAGGCAACTGATTGGCCCTCATGTCAGATGACACCCTGCTGTAGCTTTGTAATGTAATGGCACCACTTGACCAATCACCCTGGGTGACGATTACACCGGAGGACCAGACATCAGCAATTACAAACTAGGTAACTATCTGTGAATATGACTGCACAGCAAGTAAGAGGAGTAAGGGGGAAGTACAGTGCGCCATTGAAAGTATTGGGCTCCTATTTAAAGAGGGCTAGAGTTAGAAGAAGCAACTGATTGGCCCTCATGTCAGATGGCATTCTGCTGTAGCTTTGTGATGTAATGGCACCACTTGACCAATCGCCCTGGGTGACGATTACACCGGAGGACCAGACGTCACCAATTACACACCAGGTAATTATCTGGGAATATGACTGCACAGCAAGTAGGAGGTGTTGTGGGAAAGTACTCTGCGCCATGGAAAGCATTGGGCTCCTATTCAAAGAGGGCTAGAGTTAGAAGAACACAGTTTCTAAATAGCAGTCCATCTGGAGTATCAGAGTCCCACTCACAGAGAGCAGGGAAACAGGTTAAATAGCTTCCCTCCATCTGAATGTAAGTCATTTGCTCTAACCTAAGACAGCTCATTCCAGCCTGAAGGATGTTAATTAACTCAAGGGACATATTGCCTGCACAAGTATCTAAAGAAGATTTTCTCAGACACTTAGACAGACAAAGTCTTTGATAAACTATCAGGATGGCCATTGCGTCATCCATATTGCTACCCTCTTAGAAGATTATATTTATGCGGAAGACCCCACTAAAAGGCACTGAGAGCTATCAGATGCTATGAACTTTTTATTAATGGCAAAATGATTAATTGAGATTTTGACTTACCATATATATTGATCGAGGCATGGAGAAGGCTGAGGAATGAGCTTTCTTTTTTTTTTCATCTCAGCAAGCAGAGAAATATTCCTCTGCAACACTGCCTCTGCTGGCCATTCAGTATAATCTGCAGATGGAAAAGTCCACTGTTAGTCTTTTTTAGAACTTGAATATTTCCAAACCAAATGCAACACTACCAAAACATGATTTTTATAAAGGGTCAATTAGCACTATGGCATGTCTCATATTGTGAAAATCCAAAACTCACTAAAAATTATAATCTTAATTTAGATTTCAACCTAGCAGACTTCTTTCAATCCTCTGCCTCATTTGCTGATACTCTCTACACAACCCTATCACCTATATGAGGACTTAGATAGAAAGCTCTCTTTGGCAGCCAAGAGATAGAGTACCCTTCTCACAGGAATTATTTCAGGTTATGGTACACCATAGCAATTCAGTGATCTGATACGTTAAGGGAGGAAGGTTTATGCTACGGTTTGTGGGAATAATAAAAACAACAGATTCTAACATCTTCATTTTAGTGCATCCCTATCACTTAACCTATAGAGAACTCCAGAATGGTAAGATCAACCACTCCTTCAAACAAATGTATAAGTCTCAAATATTGTCCTAGGTCCTTTCATCTCACCACCTTAGTCTTCAGCTGGGCATCCTGTCCACATTGCTCCATTTTCTATACCATGATATAAGTATCCTATTGCGTACTAGGCAACTGATTGGCCCTCATGTCAGATGACACCCTGCTGTAGCTTTGTAATGTAATGGCACCACTTGACCAATCACCCTGGGTGACGATTACACCGGAGGACCAGACATCAGCAATTACAAACTAGGTAACTATCTGTGAATATGACTGCACAGCAAGTAAGAGGAGTAAGGGGGAAGTACAGTGCGCCATTGAAAGTATTGGGCTCCTATTTAAAGAGGGCTAGAGTTAGAAGAAGCAACTGATTGGCCCTCATGTCAGATGGCATTCTGCTGTAGCTTTGTGATGTAATGGCACCACTTGACCAATCGCCCTGGGTGACGATTACACCGGAGGACCAGACGTCACCAATTACACACCAGGTAATTATCTGGGAATATGACTGCACAGCAAGTAGGAGGTGTTGTGGGAAAGTACTCTGCGCCATGGAAAGCATTGGGCTCCTATTCAAAGAGGGCTAGAGTTAGAAGAACACAGTTTCTAAATAGCAGTCCATCTGGAGTATCAGAGTCCCACTCACAGAGAGCAGGGAAACAGGTTAAATAGCTTCCCTCCATCTGAATGCAAGTCATTTGCTCTAACCTAAGACAGCTCATTCCAGCCTGAAGGATGTTAATTAACTCAAGGGACATATTGCCTGCACAAGTATCTAAAGAAGATTTTCTCAGACACTTAGACAGACAAAGTCTTTGATAAACTATCAGGATGGCCATTGCGTCATCCATATTGCTACCCTCTTAGAAGATTATATTTATGCGGAAGACCCCACTAAAAGGCACTGAGAGCTATCAGATGCTATGAACTTTTTATTAATGGCAAAATGATTAATTGAGATTTTGACTTACCATATATATTGATCGAGGCATGGAGAAGGCTGAGGAATGAGCTTTCTTTTTTTTTTCATCTCAGCAAGCAGAGAAATATTCCTCTGCAACACTGCCTCTGCTGGCCATTCAGTATAATCTGCAGATGGAAAAGTCCACTGTTAGTCTTTTTTAGAACTTGAATATTTCCAAACCAAATGCAACACTACCAAAACATGATTTTTATAAAGGGTCAATTAGCACTATGGCATGTCTCATATTGTGAAAATCCAAAACTCACTAAAAATTATAATCTTAATTTAGATTTCAACCTAGCAGACTTCTTTCAATCCTCTGCCTCATTTGCTGATACTCTCTACACAACCCTATCACCTATATGAGGACTTAGATAGAAAGCTCTCTTTGGCAGCCAAGAGATAGAGTACCCTTCTCACAGGAATTATTTCAGGTTATGGTACACCATAGCAATTCAGTGATCTGATACGTTAAGGGAGGAAGGTTTATGCTACGGTTTGTGGGAATAATAAAAACAACAGATTCTAACATCTTCATTTTAGTGCATCCCTATCACTTAACCTATAGAGAACTCCAGAATGGTAAGATCAACCACTCCTTCAAACAAATGTATAAGTCTCAAATATTGTCCTAGGTCCTTTCATCTCACCACCTTAGTCTTCAGCTGGGCATCCTGTCCACATTGCTCCATTTTCTATACCATGATATAAGTATCCTATTGCGTACTAGGCAACTGATTGGCCCTCATGTCAGATGACACCCTGCTGTAGCTTTGTAATGTAATGGCACCACTTGACCAATCACCCTGGGTGACGATTACACCGGAGGACCAGACATCAGCAATTACAAACTAGGTAACTATCTGTGAATATGACTGCACAGCAAGTAAGAGGAGTAAGGGGGAAGTACAGTGCGCCATTGAAAGTATTGGGCTCCTATTTAAAGAGGGCTAGAGTTAGAAGAAGCAACTGATTGGCCCTCATGTCAGATGGCATTCTGCTGTAGCTTTGTGATGTAATGGCACCACTTGACCAATCGCCCTGGGTGACGATTACACCGGAGGACCAGACGTCACCAATTACACACCAGGTAATTATCTGGGAATATGACTGCACAGCAAGTAGGAGGTGTTGTGGGAAAGTACTCTGCGCCATGGAAAGCATTGGGCTCCTATTCAAAGAGGGCTAGAGTTAGAAGAACACAGTTTCTAAATAGCAGTCCATCTGGAGTATCAGAGTCCCACTCACAGAGAGCAGGGAAACAGGTTAAATAGCTTCCCTCCATCTGAATGCAAGTCATTTGCTCTAACCTAAGACAGCTCATTCCAGCCTGAAGGATGTTAATTAACTCAAGGGACATATTGCCTGCACAAGTATCTAAAGAAGATTTTCTCAGACACTTAGACAGACAAAGTCTTTGATGAACTATCAGGATGGCCATTGCGTCATCCATATTGCTACCGTCTTAGAAGATTATATTTATGCGGAAGACCCCACTAAAAGGCACTGAGAGCTATCAGATGCTATGAACTTTTTATTAATGGCAAAATGATTAATTGAGATTTTGACTTACCATATATATTGATCGAGGCATGGAGAAGGCTGAGGAATGAGCTTTCTTTTTTTTTCATCTCAGCAAGCAGAGAAATATTCCTCTGCAACACTGCCTCTGCTGGCCATTCAGTATAATCTGCAGATGGAAAAGTCCACTGTTAGTCTTTTTTTAGAACTTGAATATTTCCAAACCAAATGCAACACTACCAAAACATGATTTTTATAAAGGGTCAATTAGCACTATGGCATGTCTCATATTGTGAAAATCCAAAACTCACTAAAAATTATAATCTTAATTTAGATTTCAACCTAGCAGACTTCTTTCAATCCTCTGCCTCATTTGCTGATACTCTCTACACAACCCTATCACCTATATGAGGACTTGGATAGAAAGCTCTCTTTGGCAGCCAAGAGATAGAGTACCCTTCTCACAGGAATTATTTCAGGTTATGGTACACCATAGCAATTCAGTGATCTGATACGTTAAGGGAGGAAGGTTTATGCTACGGTTTGTGGGAATTATAAAAACAACAGATTCTAACATCTTCATTTTAGTGCATCCCTATCACTTAACCTATAGAGAACTCCAGAATGGTAAGATCAACCACTCCTTCAAACAAATGTATAAGTCTCAAATATTGTCCTAGGTCCTTTCATCTCACCACCTTAGTCTTCAGCTGGGCATCCTGTCCACATTGCTCCATTTTCTATACCATGATATAAGTATCCTATTGCGTACTAGGCAACTGATTCGCCCTCATGTCAGATGACACCCTGCTGTAGCTTTGTAATGTAATGGCACCACTTGACCAATCACCCTGGGTGACGATTACACCGGAGGACCAGACATCAGCAATTACAAAGGAGGTAACTATCTGTGAATATGACTGCACAGCAAGTAAGAGGAGTAAGGGGGAAGTACAGTGCGCCATTGAAAGTATTGGGCTCCTATTTAAAGAGGGCTAGAGTTAGAAGAAGCAACTGATTGGCCCTCATGTCAGATGGCATTCTGCTGTAGCTTTGTGATGTAATGGCACCACTTGACCAATCGCCCTGGGTGACGATTACACCGGAGGACCAGACGTCACCAATTACACACCAGGTAATTATCTGGGAATATGACTGCACAGCAAGTAGGAGGTGTTGTGGGAAAGTACTCTGCGCCATGGAAAGCATTGGGCTCCTATTCAAAGAGGGCTAGAGTTAGAAGAACACAGTTTCTAAATAGCAGTCCATCTGGAGTATCAGAGTCCCACTCACAGAGAGCAGGGAAACAGGTTAAATAGCTTCCCTCCATCTGAATGTAAGTCATTTGCTCTAACCTAAGACAGCTCATTCCAGCCTGAAGGATGTTAATTAACTCAAGGGACATATTGCCTGCACAAGTATCTAAAGAAGATTTTCTCAGACACTTAGACAGACAAAGTCTTTGATAAACTATCAGGATGGCCATTGCGTCATCCATATTGCTACCCTCTTAGAAGATTATATTTATGCGGAAGACCCCACTAAAAGGCACTGAGAGCTATCAGATGCTATGAACTTTTTATTAATGGCAAAATGATTAATTGAGATTTTGACTTACCATATATATTGATCAAGGCATGGAGAAGGCTGAGGAATGAGCTTTCTTTTTTTTTTCATCTCAGCAAGCAGAGAAATATTCCTCTGCAACACTGCCTCTGCTGGCCATTCAGTATAATCTGCAGATGGAAAAGTCCACTGTTAGTCTTTTTTAGAACTTGAATATTTCCAAACCAAATGCAACACTACCAAAACATGATTTTTATAAAGGGTCAATTAGCACTATGGCATGTCTCATATTGTGAAAATCCAAAACTCACTAAAAATTATAATCTTAATTTAGATTTCAACCTAGCAGACTTCTTTCAATCCTCTGCCTCATTTGCTGATACTCTCTACACAACCCTATCACCTATATGAGGACTTGGATAGAAAGCTCTCTTTGGCAGCCAAGAGATAGAGTACCCTTCTCACAGGAATTATTTCAGGTTATGGTACACCATAGCAATTCAGTGATCTGATACGTTAAGGGAGGAAGGTTTATGCTACGGTTTGTGGGAATTATAAAAACAACAGATTCTAACATCTTCATTTTAGTGCATCCCTATCACTTAACCTATAGAGAACTCCAGAATGGTAAGATCAACCACTCCTTCAAACAAATGTATAAGTCTCAAATATTGTCCTAGGTCCTTTCATCTCACCACCTTAGTCTTCAGCTGGGCATCCTGTCCACATTGCTCCATTTTCTATACCATGATATAAGTATCCTATTGCGTACTAGGCAACTGATTCGCCCTCATGTCAGATGACACCCTGCTGTAGCTTTGTAATGTAATGGCACCACTTGACCAATCACCCTGGGTGACGATTACACCGGAGGACCAGACATCAGCAATTACAAACGAGGTAACTATCTGTGAATATGACTGCACAGCAAGTAAGAGGAGTAAGGGGGAAGTACAGTGCGCCATTGAAAGTATTGGGCTCCTATTTAAAGAGGGCTAGAGTTAGAAGAAGCAACTGATTGGCCCTCATGTCAGATGGCATTCTGCTGTAGCTTTGTGATGTAATGGCACCACTTGACCAATCGCCCTGGGTGACGATTACACCGGAGGACCAGACGTCACCAATTACACACCAGGTAATTATCTGGGAATATGACTGCACAGCAAGTAGGAGGTGTTGTGGGAAAGTACTCAGCGCCATGGAAAGCATTGGGCTCCTATTCAAAGAGGGCTAGAGTTAGAAGAACACAGTTTCTAAATAGCAGTCCATCTGGAGTATCAGAGTCCCACTCACAGAGAGCAGGGAAACAGGTTAAATAGCTTCCCTCCATCTGAATGTAAGTCATTTGCTCTAACCTAAGACAGCTCATTCCAGCCTGAAGGATGTTAATTAACTCAAGGGACATATTGCCTGCACAAGTATCTAAAGAAGATTTTCTCAGACACTTAGACAGACAAAGTCTTTGATAAACTATCAGGATGGCCATTGCGTCATCCATATTGCTACCCTCTTAGAAGATTATATTTATGCGGAAGACCCCACTAAAAGGCACTGAGAGCTATCAGATGCTATGAACTTTTTATTAATGGCAAAATGATTAATTGAGATTTTGACTTACCATATATATTGATCGAGGCATGGAGAAGGCTGAGGAATGAGCTTTCTTTTTTTCTTTCATCTCAGCAAGCAGAGAAATATTCCTCTGCAACACTGCCTCTGCTGGCCATTCAGTATAATCTGCAGATGGAAAAGTCCACTGTTAGTCTTTTTTAGAACTTGAATATTTCCAAACCAAATGCAACACTACCAAAACATGATTTTTATAAAGGGTCAATTAGCACTATGGCATGTCTCATATTGTGAAAATCCAAAACTCACTAAAAATTATAATCTTAATTTAGATTTCAACCTAGCAGACTTCTTTCAATCCTCTGCCTCATTTGCTGATACTCTCTACACAACCCTATCACCTATATGAGGACTTAGATAGAAAGCTCTCTTTGGCAGCCAAGAGATAGAGTACCCTTCTCACAGGAATTATTTCAGGTTATGGTACACCATAGCAATTCAGTGATCTGATACGTTAAGGGAGGAAGGTTTATGCTACGGTTTGTGGGAATAATAAAAACAACAGATTCTAACATCTTCATTTTAGTGCATCCCTATCACTTAACCTATAGAGAACTCCAGAATGGTAAGATCAACCACTCCTTCAAACAAATGTATAAGTCTCAAATATTGTCCTAGGTCCTTTCATCTCACCACCTTAGTCTTCAGCTGGGCATCCTGTCCACATTGCTCCATTTTCTATACCATGATATAAGTATCCTATTGCGTACTAGGCAACTGATTGGCCCTCATGTCAGATGACACCCTGCTGTAGCTTTGTAATGTAATGGCACCACTTGACCAATCACCCTGGGTGACGATTACACCGGAGGACCAGACATCAGCAATTACAAACTAGGTAACTATCTGTGAATATGACTGCACAGCAAGTAAGAGGAGTAAGGGGGAAGTACAGTGCGCCATTGAAAGTATTGGGCTCCTATTTAAAGAGGGCTAGAGTTAGAAGAAGCAACTGATTGGCCCTCATGTCAGATGGCATTCTGCTGTAGCTTTGTGATGTAATGGCACCACTTGACCAATCGCCCTGGGTGACGATTACACCGGAGGACCAGACGTCACCAATTACACACCAGGTAATTATCTGGGAATATGACTGCACAGCAAGTAGGAGGTGTTGTGGGAAAGTACTCTGCGCCATGGAAAGCATTGGGCTCCTATTCAAAGAGGGCTAGAGTTAGAAGAACACAGTTTCTAAATAGCAGTCCATCTGGAGTATCAGAGTCCCACTCACAGAGAGCAGGGAAACAGGTTAAATAGCTTCCCTCCATCTGAATGTAAGTCATTTGCTCTAACCTAAGACAGCTCATTCCAGCCTGAAGGATGTTAATTAACTCAAGGGACATATTGCCTGCACAAGTATCTAAAGAAGATTTTCTCAGACACTTAGACAGACAAAGTCTTTGATAAACTATCAGGATGGCCATTGCGTCATCCATATTGCTACCCTCTTAGAAGATTATATTTATGCGGAAGACCCCACTAAAAGGCACTGAGAGCTATCAGATGCTATGAACTTTTTATTAATGGCAAAATGATTAATTGAGATTTTGACTTACCATATATATTGATCGAGGCATGGAGAAGGCTGAGGAATGAGCTTTCTTTTTTTCTTTCATCTCAGCAAGCAGAGAAATATTCCTCTGCAACACTGCCTCTGCTGGCCATTCAGTATAATCTGCAGATGGAAAAGTCCACTGTTAGTCTTTTTTAGAACTTGAATATTTCCAAACCAAATGCAACACTACCAAAACATGATTTTTATAAAGGGTCAATTAGCACTATGGCATGTCTCATATTGTGAAAATCCAAAACTCACTAAAAATTATAATCTTAATTTAGATTTCAACCTAGCAGACTTCTTTCAATCCTCTGCCTCATTTGCTGATACTCTCTACACAACCCTATCACCTATATGAGGACTTAGATAGAAAGCTCTCTTTGGCAGCCAAGAGATAGAGTACCCTTCTCACAGGAATTATTTCAGGTTATGGTACACCATAGCAATTCAGTGATCTGATACGTTAAGGGAGGAAGGTTTATGCTACGGTTTGTGGGAATTATAAAAACAACAGATTCTAACATCTTCATTTTAGTGCATCCCTATCACTTAACCTATAGAGAACTCCAGAATGGTAAGATCAACCACTCCTTCAAACAAATGTATAAGTCTCAAATATTGTCCTAGGTCCTTTCATCTCACCACCTTAGTCTTCAGCTGGGCATCCTGTCCACATTGCTCCATTTTCTATACCATGATATAAGTATCCTATTGCGTACTAGGCAACTGATTGGCCCTCATGTCAGATGACACCCTGCTGTAGCTTTGTGATGTAATGGCACCACTTGACCAATCACCCTGGGTGACAATTACACCGGAGGACCAGACATCAGCAATTACAAACTAGGTAACTATCTGTGAATATGACTGCACAGCAAGTAAGAGGAGTAAGGGGGAAGTACAGTGCGCCATTGAAAGTATTGGGCTCCTATTTAAAGAGGGCTAGAGTTAGAAGAAGCAACTGATTGGCCCTCATGTCAGATGGCATTCTGCTGTAGCTTTGTGATGTAATGGCACCACTTGACCAATCGCCCTGGGTGACGATTACACCGGAGGACCAGACGTCACCAATTGCACACCAGGTAATTATCTGGGAATATGACTGCACAGCAAGTAGGAGGTGTTGTGGGAAAGTACTCTGCGCCATGGAAAGCATTGGGCTCCTATTCAAAGAGGGCTAGAGTTAGAAGAACACAGTTTCTAAATAGCAGTCCATCTGGAGTATCAGAGTCCCACTCACAGAGAGCAGGGAAACAGGTTAAATAGCTTCCCTCCATCTGAATGTAAGTCATTTGCTCTAACCTAAGACAGCTCATTCCAGCCTGAAGGATGGTAATTAACTCAAGGGACATATTGCCTGCACAAGTATCTAAAGAAGATTTTCTCAGACACTTAGACAGACAAAGTCTTTGATAAACTATCAGGATGGCCATTGCGTCATCCATATTGCTACCCTCTTAGAAGATTATATTTATGCGGAAGACCCCACTAAAAGGCACTGAGAGCTATCAGATGGTATGAACTTTTTATTAATGGCAAAATGATTAATTGAGATTTTGACTTACCATATATATTGATCGAGGCATGGAGAAGGCTGAGGAATGAGCTTTCTTTTTTTTATTTTTTCATCTCAGCAAGCAGAGAAATATTCCTCTGCAACACTGCCTCTGCTGGCCATTCAGTATAATCTGCAGATGGAAAAGTCCACTGTTAGTCTTTTTTTAGAACTTGAATATTTCCAAACCAAATGCAACACTACCAAAACATGATTTTTATAAAGGGTCAATTAGCACTATGGCATGTCTCATATTGTGAAAATCCAAAACTCACTAAAAATTATAATCTTAATTTAGATTTCAACCTAGCAGACTTCTTTCAATCCTCTGCCTCATTTGCTGATACTCTCTACACAACCCTATCACCTATATGAGGACTTAGATAGAAAGCTCTCTTTGGCAGCCAAGAGATAGAGTACCCTTCTCACGGGAATTATTTCAGGGTATGGTACACCATAGCAATTCAGTGATCTGATACGTTAAGGGAGGAAGGTTTATGCTACGGTTTGTGGGAATAATAAAAACAACAGATTTTAACATCTTCATTTTAGTGCATCCCTATCACTTAACCTATAGAGAACTCCAGAATGGTAAGATCAACCACTCCTTCAAACAAATGTATAAGTCTCAAATATTGTCCTAGGTCCTTTCATCTCACCACCTTAGTCTTCAGCTGGGCATCCTGTCCACATTGCTCCATTTTCTATACCATGATATAAGTATCCTATTGCGTACTAGGCAACTGATCGGCCCTCATGTCAGATGACACCCTGCTGTAGCTTTGTGATGTAATGGCACCATTTGACCAATCACCCTGTGTGACGATTACACCGGAGGACCAGACATCAGCAATTACAAACTAGGTAACTATCTGTGAATATGACTGCACAGCAAGTAAGAGGAGTAAGGGGGAAGTACAGTGCGCCATTGAAAGTATTGGGCTCCTATTTAAAGAGGGCTAGAGTTAGAAGAAGCAACTGATTGGCCCTCATGTCAGATGGCATTCTGCTGTAGCTTTGTGATGTAATGGCACCACTTGACCAATCGCCCTGGGTGACGATTACACCGGAGGACCAGACGTCACCAATTACACACCAGGTAATTATTTGGGAATATGACTGCACAGCAAGTAGGAGGTGTTGTGGGAAAGTACTCTGCGCCATGGAAAGCATTGGGCTCCTATTCAAAGAGGGCTAGAGTTAGAAGAACACAGTTTCTAAATAGCAGTCCATCTGGAGTATCAGAGTCCCACTCACAGAGAGCAGGGAAACAGGTTAAATAGCTTCCCTCCATCTGAATGCAAGTCATTTGCTCTAACCTAAGACAGCTCATTCCAGCCTGAAGGATGTTAATTAACTCAAGGGACATATTGCCTGCACAAGTATCTAAAGAAGATTTTCTCAGACACTTAGACAGACAAAGTCTTTGATAAACTATCAGGATGGCCATTGCGTCATCCATATTGCTACCGTCTTAGAAGATTATATTTATGCGGAAGACCCCACTAAAAGGCACTGAGAGCTATCAGATGCTATGAACTTTTTATTAATGGCAAAATGATTAATTGAGATTTTGACTTACCATATATATTGATCGAGGCATGGAGAAGGCTGAGGAATGAGCTTTCTTTTTTTTTTCATCTCAGCAAGCAGAGAAATATTCCTCTGCAACACTGCCTCTGCTGGCCATTCAGTATAATCTGCAGATGGAAAAGTCCATTGTTAGTCTTTTTTTAGAACTTGAATATTTCCAAACCAAATGAAACACTACCAAAACATGATTTTTATAAAGGGTCAATTAGCACTATGGCATGTCTCATATTGTGAAAATCCAAATCTCACTAAAAATTATAATCTTAATTTAGATTTCAACCTAGCAGACTTCTTTCAATCCTCTGCCTCATTTGCTGGTACTCTCTACACAACCCTATCACCTATATGAGGACTTAGATAGAAAGCTCTCTTTGGCAGCCAAGAGATAGAGTACCCTTCTCACAGGAATTATTTCAGGTTATGGTACACCGTAGCAATTCAGTGATCTGATACGTTAAGGGAGGAAGGTTTATGCTACGGTTTGTGGGAATAATAAAAACAACAGATTCTAACATCTTCATTTTAGTGCATCCCTATCACTTAACCTATAGAGAACTCCAGAATGGTAAGATCAACCACTCCTTCAAACAAATGTATAAGTCTCAAATATTGTCCTAGGTCCTTTCATCTCACCACCTTAGTCTTCAGCTGGGCATCCTGTCCACATTGCTCCATTTTCTATACCATGATATAAGTATCCTATTGCGTACTAGGCAACTGATCGGCCCTCATGTCAGATGACACCCTGCTGTAGCTTTGTGATGTAATGGCACCACTTGACCAATCACCCTGGGTGACGATTACACCGGAGGACCAGACATCAGCAATTACAAACTAGGTAACTATCTGTGAATATGACTGCACAGCAAGTAAGAGGAGTAAGGGGGAAGTACAGTGCGCCATTGAAAGTATTGGGCTCCTATTTAAAGAGGGCTAGAGTTAGAAGAAGCAACTGATTGGCCCTCATGTCAGATGGCATTCTGCTGTAGCTTTGTGATGTAATGGCACCACTTGACCAATCGCCCTGGGTGACGATTACACCGGAGGACCAGACGTCACCAATTACACACCAGGTAATTATTTGGGAATATGACTGCACAGCAAGTAGGAGGTGTTGTGGGAAAGTACTCTGCGCCATGGAAAGCATTGGGCTCCTATTCAAAGAGGGCTAGAGTTAGAAGAACACAGTTTCTAAATAGCAGTCCATCTGGAGTATCAGAGTCCCACTCACAGAGAGCAGGGAAACAGGTTAAATAGCTTCCCTCCATCTGAATGCAAGTCATTTGCTCTAACCTAAGACAGCTCATTCCAGCCTGAAGGATGTTAATTAACTCAAGGGACATATTGCCTGCACAAGTATCTAAAGAAGATTTTCTCAGACACTTAGACAGACAAAGTCTTTGATAAACTATCAGGATGGCCATTGCGTCATCCATATTGCTACCGTCTTAGAAGATTATATTTATGCGGAAGACCCCACTAAAAGGCACTGAGAGCTATCAGATGCTATGAACTTTTTATTAATGGCAAAATGATTAATTGAGATTTTGACTTACCATATATATTGATCGAGGCATGGAGAAGGCTGAGGAATGAGCTTTCTTTTTTTTTTCATCTCAGCAAGCAGAGAAATATTCCTCTGCAACACTGCCTCTGCTGGCCATTCAGTATAATCTGCAGATGGAAAAGTCCATTGTTAGTCTTTTTTTAGAACTTGAATATTTCCAAACCAAATGCAACACTACCAAAACATGATTTTTATAAAGGGTCAATTAGCACTATGGCATGTCTCATGTTGTGAAAATCCAAAACTCACTAAAAATTATAATCTTAATTTAGATTTCAACCTAGCAGACTTCTTTCAATCCTCTGCCTCATTTGCTGATACTCTCTACACAACCCTATCACCTATATGAGGACTTAGATAGAAAGCTCTCTTTGGCAGCCAAGAGATAGAGTACCCTTCTCACAGGAATTATTTCAGGTTATGGTACACCATAGCAATTCAGTGATCTGATACGTTAAGGGAGGAAGGTTTATGCTACGGTTTGTGGGAATAATAAAAACAACAGATTTTAACATCTTCATTTTAGTGCATCCCTATCACTTAACCTATAGAGAACTCCAGAATGGTAAGATCAACCACTCCTTCAAACAAATGTATAAGTCTCAAATATTGTCCTAGGTCCTTTCATCTCACCACCTTAGTCTTCAGCTGGGCATCCTGTCCACATTGCTCCATTTTCTATACCATGATATAAGTATCCTATTGCGTACTAGGCAACTGATTGGCCCTCATGTCAGATGACACCCTGCTGTAGCTTTGTGATGTAATGGCACCACTTGACCAATCACCCTGGGTGACAATTACACCGGAGGACCAGACATCAGCAATTACAAACTAGGTAACTATCTGTGAATATGACTGCACAGCAAGTAAGAGGAGTAAGGGGGAAGTACAGTGCGCCATTGAAAGTATTGGGCTCCTATTTAAAGAGGGCTAGAGTTAGAAGAAGCAACTGATTGGCCCTCATGTCAGATGGCATTCTGCTGTAGCTTTGTGATGTAATGGCACCACTTGACCAATCGCCCTGGGTGACGATTACACCGGAGGACCAGACGTCACCAATTGCACACCAGGTAATTATCTGGGAATATGACTGCACAGCAAGTAGGAGGTGTTGTGGGAAAGTACTCTGCGCCATGGAAAGCATTGGGCTCCTATTCAAAGAGGGCTAGAGTTAGAAGAACACAGTTTCTAAATAGCAGTCCATCTGGAGTATCAGAGTCCCACTCACAGAGAGCAGGGAAACAGGTTAAATAGCTTCCCTCCATCTGAATGTAAGTCATTTGCTCTAACCTAAGACAGCTCATTCCAGCCTGAAGGATGGTAATTAACTCAAGGGACATATTGCCTGCACAAGTATCTAAAGAAGATTTTCTCAGACACTTAGACAGACAAAGTCTTTGATAAACTATCAGGATGGCCATTGCGTCATCCATATTGCTACCCTCTTAGAAGATTATATTTATGCGGAAGACCCCACTAAAAGGCACTGAGAGCTATCAGATGGTATGAACTTTTTATTAATGGCAAAATGATTAATTGAGATTTTGACTTACCATATATATTGATCGAGGCATGGAGAAGGCTGAGGAATGAGCTTTCTTTTTTTTATTTTTTCATCTCAGCAAGCAGAGAAATATTCCTCTGCAACACTGCCTCTGCTGGCCATTCAGTATAATCTGCAGATGGAAAAGTCCACTGTTAGTCTTTTTTTAGAACTTGAATATTTCCAAACCAAATGCAACACTACCAAAACATGATTTTTATAAAGGGTCAATTAGCACTATGGCATGTCTCATATTGTGAAAATCCAAAACTCACTAAAAATTATAATCTTAATTTAGATTTCAACCTAGCAGACTTCTTTCAATCCTCTGCCTCATTTGCTGATACTCTCTACACAACCCTATCACCTATATGAGGACTTAGATAGAAAGCTCTCTTTGGCAGCCAAGAGATAGAGTACCCTTCTCACGGGAATTATTTCAGGGTATGGTACACCATAGCAATTCAGTGATCTGATACGTTAAGGGAGGAAGGTTTATGCTACGGTTTGTGGGAATAATAAAAACAACAGATTTTAACATCTTCATTTTAGTGCATCCCTATCACTTAACCTATAGAGAACTCCAGAATGGTAAGATCAACCACTCCTTCAAACAAATGTATAAGTCTCAAATATTGTCCTAGGTCCTTTCATCTCACCACCTTAGTCTTCAGCTGGGCATCCTGTCCACATTGCTCCATTTTCTATACCATGATATAAGTATCCTATTGCGTACTAGGCAACTGATCGGCCCTCATGTCAGATGACACCCTGCTGTAGCTTTGTGATGTAATGGCACCATTTGACCAATCACCCTGGGTGACGATTACACCGGAGGACCAGACATCAGCAATTACAAACTAGGTAACTATCTGTGAATATGACTGCACAGCAAGTAAGAGGAGTAAGGGGGAAGTACAGTGCGCCATTGAAAGTATTGGGCTCCTATTTAAAGAGGGCTAGAGTTAGAAGAAGCAACTGATTGGCCCTCATGTCAGATGGCATTCTGCTGTAGCTTTGTGATGTAATGGCACCACTTGACCAATCGCCCTGGGTGACGATTACACCGGAGGACCAGACGTCACCAATTACACACCAGGTAATTATTTGGGAATATGACTGCACAGCAAGTAGGAGGTGTTGTGGGAAAGTACTCTGCGCCATGGAAAGCATTGGGCTCCTATTCAAAGAGGGCTAGAGTTAGAAGAACACAGTTTCTAAATAGCAGTCCATCTGGAGTATCAGAGTCCCACTCACAGAGAGCAGGGAAACAGGTTAAATAGCTTCCCTCCATCTGAATGCAAGTCATTTGCTCTAACCTAAGACAGCTCATTCCAGCCTGAAGGATGTTAATTAACTCAAGGGACATATTGCCTGCACAAGTATCTAAAGAAGATTTTCTCAGACACTTAGACAGACAAAGTCTTTGATAAACTATCAGGATGGCCATTGCGTCATCCATATTGCTACCGTCTTAGAAGATTATATTTATGCGGAAGACCCCACTAAAAGGCACTGAGAGCTATCAGATGCTATGAACTTTTTATTAATGGCAAAATGATTAATTGAGATTTTGACTTACCATATATATTGATCGAGGCATGGAGAAGGCTGAGGAATGAGCTTTCTTTTTTTTTTCATCTCAGCAAGCAGAGAAATATTCCTCTGCAACACTGCCTCTGCTGGCCATTCAGTATAATCTGCAGATGGAAAAGTCCATTGTTAGTCTTTTTTTAGAACTTGAATATTTCCAAACCAAATGAAACACTACCAAAACATGATTTTTATAAAGGGTCAATTAGCACTATGGCATGTCTCATATTGTGAAAATCCAAATCTCACTAAAAATTATAATCTTAATTTAGATTTCAACCTAGCAGACTTCTTTCAATCCTCTGCCTCATTTGCTGGTACTCTCTACACAACCCTATCACCTATATGAGGACTTAGATAGAAAGCTCTCTTTGGCAGCCAAGAGATAGAGTACCCTTCTCACAGGAATTATTTCAGGTTATGGTACACCGTAGCAATTCAGTGATCTGATACGTTAAGGGAGGAAGGTTTATGCTACGGTTTGTGGGAATAATAAAAACAACAGATTCTAACATCTTCATTTTAGTGCATCCCTATCACTTAACCTATAGAGAACTCCAGAATGGTAAGATCAACCACTCCTTCAAACAAATGTATAAGTCTCAAATATTGTCCTAGGTCCTTTCATCTCACCACCTTAGTCTTCAGCTGGGCATCCTGTCCACATTGCTCCATTTTCTATACCATGATATAAGTATCCTATTGCGTACTAGGCAACTGATCGGCCCTCATGTCAGATGACACCCTGCTGTAGCTTTGTGATGTAATGGCACCACTTGACCAATCACCCTGGGTGACGATTACACCGGAGGACCAGACATCAGCAATTACAAACTAGGTAACTATCTGTGAATATGACTGCACAGCAAGTAAGAGGAGTAAGGGGGAAGTACAGTGCGCCATTGAAAGTATTGGGCTCCTATTTAAAGAGGGCTAGAGTTAGAAGAAGCAACTGATTGGCCCTCATGTCAGATGGCATTCTGCTGTAGCTTTGTGATGTAATGGCACCACTTGACCAATCGCCCTGGGTGACGATTACACCGGAGGACCAGACGTCACCAATTACACACCAGGTAATTATTTGGGAATATGACTGCACAGCAAGTAGGAGGTGTTGTGGGAAAGTACTCTGCGCCATGGAAAGCATTGGGCTCCTATTCAAAGAGGGCTAGAGTTAGAAGAACACAGTTTCTAAATAGCAGTCCATCTGGAGTATCAGAGTCCCACTCACAGAGAGCAGGGAAACAGGTTAAATAGCTTCCCTCCATCTGAATGCAAGTCATTTGCTCTAACCTAAGACAGCTCATTCCAGCCTGAAGGATGTTAATTAACTCAAGGGACATATTGCCTGCACAAGTATCTAAAGAAGATTTTCTCAGACACTTAGACAGACAAAGTCTTTGATAAACTATCAGGATGGCCATTGCGTCATCCATATTGCTACCGTCTTAGAAGATTATATTTATGCGGAAGACCCCACTAAAAGGCACTGAGAGCTATCAGATGCTATGAACTTTTTATTAATGGCAAAATGATTAATTGAGATTTTGACTTACCATATATATTGATCGAGGCATGGAGAAGGCTGAGGAATGAGCTTTCTTTTTTTTTTCATCTCAGCAAGCAGAGAAATATTCCTCTGCAACACTGCCTCTGCTGGCCATTCAGTATAATCTGCAGATGGAAAAGTCCATTGTTAGTCTTTTTTTAGAACTTGAATATTTCCAAACCAAATGAAACACTACCAAAACATGATTTTTATAAAGGGTCAATTAGCACTATGGCATGTCTCATATTGTGAAAATCCAAATCTCACTAAAAATTATAATCTTAATTTAGATTTCAACCTAGCAGACTTCTTTCAATCCTCTGCCTCATTTGCTGGTACTCTCTACACAACCCTATCACCTATATGAGGACTTAGATAGAAAGCTCTCTTTGGCAGCCAAGAGATAGAGTACCCTTCTCACAGGAATTATTTCAGGTTATGGTACACCGTAGCAATTCAGTGATCTGATACGTTAAGGGAGGAAGGTTTATGCTACGGTTTGTGGGAATAATAAAAACAACAGATTCTAACATCTTCATTTTAGTGCATCCCTATCACTTAACCTATAGAGAACTCCAGAATGGTAAGATCAACCACTCCTTCAAACAAATGTATAAGTCTCAAATATTGTCCTAGGTCCTTTCATCTCACCACCTTAGTCTTCAGCTGGGCATCCTGTCCACATTGCTCCATTTTCTATACCATGATATAAGTATCCTATTGCGTACTAGGCAACTGATCGGCCCTCATGTCAGATGACACCCTGCTGTAGCTTTGTGATGTAATGGCACCACTTGACCAATCACCCTGGGTGACGATTACACCGGAGGACCAGACATCAGCAATTACAAACTAGGTAACTATCTGTGAATATGACTGCACAGCAAGTAAGAGGAGTAAGGGGGAAGTACAGTGCGCCATTGAAAGTATTGGGCTCCTATTTAAAGAGGGCTAGAGTTAGAAGAAGCAACTGATTGGCCCTCATGTCAGATGGCATTCTGCTGTAGCTTTGTGATGTAATGGCACCACTTGACCAATCGCCCTGGGTGACGATTACACCGGAGGACCAGACGTCACCAATTACACACCAGGTAATTATTTGGGAATATGACTGCACAGCAAGTAGGAGGTGTTGTGGGAAAGTACTCTGCGCCATGGAAAGCATTGGGCTCCTATTCAAAGAGGGCTAGAGTTAGAAGAACACAGTTTCTAAATAGCAGTCCATCTGGAGTATCAGAGTCCCACTCACAGAGAGCAGGGAAACAGGTTAAATAGCTTCCCTCCATCTGAATGCAAGTCATTTGCTCTAACCTAAGACAGCTCATTCCAGCCTGAAGGATGTTAATTAACTCAAGGGACATATTGCCTGCACAAGTATCTAAAGAAGATTTTCTCAGACACTTAGACAGACAAAGTCTTTGATAAACTATCAGGATGGCCATTGCGTCATCCATATTGCTACCGTCTTAGAAGATTATATTTATGCGGAAGACCCCACTAAAAGGCACTGAGAGCTATCAGATGCTATGAACTTTTTATTAATGGCAAAATGATTAATTGAGATTTTGACTTACCATATATATTGATCGAGGCATGGAGAAGGCTGAGGAATGAGCTTTCTTTTTTTTTTCATCTCAGCAAGCAGAGAAATATTCCTCTGCAACACTGCCTCTGCTGGCCATTCAGTATAATCTGCAGATGGAAAAGTCCATTGTTAGTCTTTTTTTAGAACTTGAATATTTCCAAACCAAATGCAACACTACCAAAACATGATTTTTATAAAGGGTCAATTAGCACTATGGCATGTCTCATGTTGTGAAAATCCAAAACTCACTAAAAATTATAATCTTAATTTAGATTTCAACCTAGCAGACTTCTTTCAATCCTCTGCCTCATTTGCTGATACTCTCTACACAACCCTATCACCTATATGAGGACTTAGATAGAAAGCTCTCTTTGGCAGCCAAGAGATAGAGTACCCTTCTCACAGGAATTATTTCAGGTTATGGTACACCATAGCAATTCAGTGATCTGATACGTTAAGGGAGGAAGGTTTATGCTACGGTTTGTGGGAATAATAAAAACAACAGATTTTAACATCTTCATTTTAGTGCATCCCTATCACTTAACCTATAGAGAACTCCAGAATGGTAAGATCAACCACTCCTTCAAACAAATGTATAAGTCTCAAATATTGTCCTAGGTCCTTTCATCTCACCACCTTAGTCTTCAGCTGGGCATCCTGTCCACATTGCTCCATTTTCTATACCATGATATAAGTATCCTATTGCGTACTAGGCAACTGATTGGCCCTCATGTCAGATGACACCCTGCTGTAGCTTTGTGATGTAATGGCACCACTTGACCAATCACCCTGGGTGACAATTACACCGGAGGACCAGACATCAGCAATTACAAACTAGGTAACTATCTGTGAATATGACTGCACAGCAAGTAAGAGGAGTAAGGGGGAAGTACAGTGCGCCATTGAAAGTATTGGGCTCCTATTTAAAGAGGGCTAGAGTTAGAAGAAGCAACTGATTGGCCCTCATGTCAGATGGCATTCTGCTGTAGCTTTGTGATGTAATGGCACCACTTGACCAATCGCCCTGGGTGACGATTACACCGGAGGACCAGACGTCACCAATTGCACACCAGGTAATTATCTGGGAATATGACTGCACAGCAAGTAGGAGGTGTTGTGGGAAAGTACTCTGCGCCATGGAAAGCATTGGGCTCCTATTCAAAGAGGGCTAGAGTTAGAAGAACACAGTTTCTAAATAGCAGTCCATCTGGAGTATCAGAGTCCCACTCACAGAGAGCAGGGAAACAGGTTAAATAGCTTCCCTCCATCTGAATGTAAGTCATTTGCTCTAACCTAAGACAGCTCATTCCAGCCTGAAGGATGGTAATTAACTCAAGGGACATATTGCCTGCACAAGTATCTAAAGAAGATTTTCTCAGACACTTAGACAGACAAAGTCTTTGATAAACTATCAGGATGGCCATTGCGTCATCCATATTGCTACCCTCTTAGAAGATTATATTTATGCGGAAGACCCCACTAAAAGGCACTGAGAGCTATCAGATGGTATGAACTTTTTATTAATGGCAAAATGATTAATTGAGATTTTGACTTACCATATATATTGATCGAGGCATGGAGAAGGCTGAGGAATGAGCTTTCTTTTTTTTATTTTTTCATCTCAGCAAGCAGAGAAATATTCCTCTGCAACACTGCCTCTGCTGGCCATTCAGTATAATCTGCAGATGGAAAAGTCCACTGTTAGTCTTTTTTTAGAACTTGAATATTTCCAAACCAAATGCAACACTACCAAAACATGATTTTTATAAAGGGTCAATTAGCACTATGGCATGTCTCATATTGTGAAAATCCAAAACTCACTAAAAATTATAATCTTAATTTAGATTTCAACCTAGCAGACTTCTTTCAATCCTCTGCCTCATTTGCTGATACTCTCTACACAACCCTATCACCTATATGAGGACTTAGATAGAAAGCTCTCTTTGGCAGCCAAGAGATAGAGTACCCTTCTCACGGGAATTATTTCAGGGTATGGTACACCATAGCAATTCAGTGATCTGATACGTTAAGGGAGGAAGGTTTATGCTACGGTTTGTGGGAATAATAAAAACAACAGATTTTAACATCTTCATTTTAGTGCATCCCTATCACTTAACCTATAGAGAACTCCAGAATGGTAAGATCAACCACTCCTTCAAACAAATGTATAAGTCTCAAATATTGTCCTAGGTCCTTTCATCTCACCACCTTAGTCTTCAGCTGGGCATCCTGTCCACATTGCTCCATTTTCTATACCATGATATAAGTATCCTATTGCGTACTAGGCAACTGATCGGCCCTCATGTCAGATGACACCCTGCTGTAGCTTTGTGATGTAATGGCACCACTTGACCAATCACCCTGGGTGACGATTACACCGGAGGACCAGACATCAGCAATTACAAACTAGGTAACTATCTGTGAATATGACTGCACAGCAAGTAAGAGGAGTAAGGGGGAAGTACAGTGCGCCATTGAAAGTATTGGGCTCCTATTTAAAGAGGGCTAGAGTTAGAAGAAGCAACTGATTGGCCCTCATGTCAGATGGCATTCTGCTGTAGCTTTGTGATGTAATGGCACCACTTGACCAATCGCCCTGGGTGACGATTACACCGGAGGACCAGACGTCACCAATTACACACCAGGTAATTATTTGGGAATATGACTGCACAGCAAGTAGGAGGTGTTGTGGGAAAGTACTCTGCGCCATGGAAAGCATTGGGCTCCTATTCAAAGAGGGCTAGAGTTAGAAGAACACAGTTTCTAAATAGCAGTCCATCTGGAGTATCAGAGTCCCACTCACAGAGAGCAGGGAAACAGGTTAAATAGCTTCCCTCCATCTGAATGCAAGTCATTTGCTCTAACCTAAGACAGCTCATTCCAGCCTGAAGGATGTTAATTAACTCAAGGGACATATTGCCTGCACAAGTATCTAAAGAAGATTTTCTCAGACACTTAGACAGACAAAGTCTTTGATAAACTATCAGGATGGCCATTGCGTCATCCATATTGCTACCGTCTTAGAAGATTATATTTATGCGGAAGACCCCACTAAAAGGCACTGAGAGCTATCAGATGCTATGAACTTTTTATTAATGGCAAAATGATTAATTGAGATTTTGACTTACCATATATATTGATCGAGGCATGGAGAAGGCTGAGGAATGAGCTTTCTTTTTTTTTTCATCTCAGCAAGCAGAGAAATATTCCTCTGCAACACTGCCTCTGCTGGCCATTCAGTATAATCTGCAGATGGAAAAGTCCATTGTTAGTCTTTTTTTAGAACTTGAATATTTCCAAACCAAATGCAACACTACCAAAACATGATTTTTATAAAGGGTCAATTAGCACTATGGCATGTCTCATATTGTGAAAATCCAAAACTCACTAAAAATTATAATCTTAATTTAGATTTCAACCTAGCAGACTTCTTTCAATCCTCTGCCTCATTTGCTGATACTCTCTACACAACCCTATCACCTATATGAGGACTTAGATAGAAAGCTCTCTTTGGCAGCCAAGAGATAGAGTACCCTTCTCACAGGAATTATTTCAGGTTATGGTACACCATAGCAATTCAGTGATCTGATACGTTAAGGGAGGAAGGTTTATGCTACGGTTTGTGGGAATAATAAAAACAACAGATTTTAACATCTTCATTTTAGTGCATCCCTATCACTTAACCTATAGAGAACTCCAGAATGGTAAGATCAACCACTCCTTCAAACAAATGTATAAGTCTCAAATATTGTCCTAGGTCCTTTCATCTCACCACCTTAGTCTTCAGCTGGGCATCCTGTCCACATTGCTCCATTTTCTATACCATGATATAAGTATCCTATTGCGTACTAGGCAACTGATTGGCCCTCATGTCAGATGACACCCTGCTGTAGCTTTGTGATGTAATGGCACCACTTGACCAATCACCCTGGGTGACAATTACACCGGAGGACCAGACATCAGCAATTACAAACTAGGTAACTATCTGTGAATATGACTGCACAGCAAGTAAGAGGAGTAAGGGGGAAGTACAGTGCGCCATTGAAAGTATTGGGCTCCTATTTAAAGAGGGCTAGAGTTAGAAGAAGCAACTGATTGGCCCTCATGTCAGATGGCATTCTGCTGTAGCTTTGTGATGTAATGGCACCACTTGACCAATCGCCCTGGGTGACGATTACACCGGAGGACCAGACGTCACCAATTGCACACCAGGTAATTATCTGGGAATATGACTGCACAGCAAGTAGGAGGTGTTGTGGGAAAGTACTCTGCGCCATGGAAAGCATTGGGCTCCTATTCAAAGAGGGCTAGAGTTAGAAGAACACAGTTTCTAAATAGCAGTCCATCTGGAGTATCAGAGTCCCACTCACAGAGAGCAGGGAAACAGGTTAAATAGCTTCCCTCCATCTGAATGTAAGTCATTTGCTCTAACCTAAGACAGCTCATTCCAGCCTGAAGGATGGTAATTAACTCAAGGGACATATTGCCTGCACAAGTATCTAAAGAAGATTTTCTCAGACACTTAGACAGACAAAGTCTTTGATAAACTATCAGGATGGCCATTGCGTCATCCATATTGCTACCCTCTTAGAAGATTATATTTATGCGGAAGACCCCACTAAAAGGCACTGAGAGCTATCAGATGGTATGAACTTTTTATTAATGGCAAAATGATTAATTGAGATTTTGACTTACCATATATATTGATCGAGGCATGGAGAAGGCTGAGGAATGAGCTTTCTTTTTTTTATTTTTTCATCTCAGCAAGCAGAGAAATATTCCTCTGCAACACTGCCTCTGCTGGCCATTCAGTATAATCTGCAGATGGAAAAGTCCACTGTTAGTCTTTTTTTAGAACTTGAATATTTCCAAACCAAATGCAACACTACCAAAACATGATTTTTATAAAGGGTCAATTAGCACTATGGCATGTCTCATATTGTGAAAATCCAAAACTCACTAAAAATTATAATCTTAATTTAGATTTCAACCTAGCAGACTTCTTTCAATCCTCTGCCTCATTTGCTGATACTCTCTACACAACCCTATCACCTATATGAGGACTTAGATAGAAAGCTCTCTTTGGCAGCCAAGAGATAGAGTACCCTTCTCACGGGAATTATTTCAGGTTATGGTACACCATAGCAATTCAGTGATCTGATACGTTAAGGGAGGAAGGTTTATGCTACGGTTTGTGGGAATAATAAAAACAACAGATTTTAACATCTTCATTTTAGTGCATCCCTATCACTTAACCTATAGAGAACTCCAGAATGGTAAGATCAACCACTCCTTCAAACAAATGTATAAGTCTCAAATATTGTCCTAGGTCCTTTCATCTCACCACCTTAGTCTTCAGCTGGGCATCCTGTCCACATTGCTCCATTTTCTATACCATGATATAAGTATCCTATTGCGTACTAGGCAACTGATTGGCCCTCATGTCAGATGACACCCTGCTGTAGCTTTGTGATGTAATGGCACCACTTGACCAATCACCCTGGGTGACAATTACACCGGAGGACCAGACATCAGCAATTACAAACTAGGTAACTATCTGTGAATATGACTGCACAGCAAGTAAGAGGAGTAAGGGGGAAGTACAGTGCGCCATTGAAAGTATTGGGCTCCTATTTAAAGAGGGCTAGAGTTAGAAGAAGCAACTGATTGGCCCTCATGTCAGATGGCATTCTGCTGTAGCTTTGTGATGTAATGGCACCACTTGACCAATCGCCCTGGGTGACGATTACACCGGAGGACCAGACGTCACCAATTGCACACCAGGTAATTATCTGGGAATATGACTGCACAGCAAGTAGGAGGTGTTGTGGGAAAGTACTCTGCGCCATGGAAAGCATTGGGCTCCTATTCAAAGAGGGCTAGAGTTAGAAGAACACAGTTTCTAAATAGCAGTCCATCTGGAGTATCAGAGTCCCACTCACAGAGAGCAGGGAAACAGGTTAAATAGCTTCCCTCCATATGAATGTAAGTCATTTGCTCTAACCTAAGACAGCTCATTCCAGCCTGAAGGATGGTAATTAACTCAAGGGACATATTGCCTGCACAAGTATCTAAAGAAGATTTTCTCAGACACTTAGACAGACAAAGTCTTTGATAAACTATCAGGATGGCCATTGCGTCATCCATATTGCTACCGTCTTAGAAGATTATATTTATGCGGAAGACCCCACTAAAAGGCACTGAGAGCTATCAGATGCTATGAACTTTTTATTAATGGCAAAATGATTAATTGAGATTTTGACTTACCATATATATTGATCGAGGCATGGAGAAGGCTGAGGAATGAGCTTTCTTTTTTTTATTTTTTCATCTCAGCAAGCAGAGAAATATTCCTCTGCAACACTGCCTCTGCTGGCCATTCAGTATAATCTGCAGATGGAAAAGTCCACTGTTAGTCTTTTTTTAGAACTTGAATATTTCCAAACCAAATGCAACACTACCAAAACATGATTTTTATAAAGGGTCAATTAGCACTATGGCATGTCTCATATTGTGAAAATCCAAAACTCACTAAAAATTATAATCTTAATTTAGATTTCAACCTAGCAGACTTCTTTCAATCCTCTGCCTCATTTGCTGATACTCTCTACACAACCCTATCACCTATATGAGGACTTGGATAGAAAGCTCTCTTTGGCAGCCAAGAGATAGAGTACCCTTCTCACAGGAATTATTTCAGGTTATGGTACACCATAGCAATTCAGTGATCTGATACGTTAAGGGAGGAAGGTTTATGCTACGGTTTGTGGGAATTATAAAAACAACAGATTCTAACATCTTCATTTTAGTGCATCCCTATCACTTAACCTATAGAGAACTCCAGAATGGTAAGATCAACCACTCCTTCAAACAAATGTATAAGTCTCAAATATTGTCCTAGGTCCTTTCATCTCACCACCTTAGTCTTCAGCTGGGCATCCTGTCCACATTGCTCCATTTTCTATACCATGATATAAGTATCCTATTGCGTACTAGGCAACTGATTCGCCCTCATGTCAGATGACACCCTGCTGTAGCTTTGTAATGTAATGGCACCACTTGACCAATCACCCTGGGTGACGATTACACCGGAGGACCAGACATCAGCAATTACAAACGAGGTAACTATCTGTGAATATGACTGCACAGCAAGTAAGAGGAGTAAGGGGGAAGTACAGTGCGCCATTGAAAGTATTGGGCTCCTATTTAAAGAGGGCTAGAGTTAGAAGAAGCAACTGATTGGCCCTCATGTCAGATGGCATTCTGCTGTAGCTTTGTGATGTAATGGCACCACTTGACCAATCGCCCTGGGTGACGATTACACCGGAGGACCAGACGTCACCAATTACACACCAGGTAATTATCTGGGAATATGACTGCACAGCAAGTAGGAGGTGTTGTGGGAAAGTACTCTGCGCCATGGAAAGCATTGGGCTCCTATTCAAAGAGGGATAGAGTTAGAAGAACACAGTTTCTAAATAGCAGTCCATCTGGAGTATCAGAGTCCCACTCACAGAGAGCAGGGAAACAGGTTAAATAGCTTCCCTCCATCTGAATGTAAGTCATTTGCTCTAACCTAAGACAGCTCATTCCAGCCTGAAGGATGTTAATTAACTCAAGGGACATATTGCCTGCACAAGTATCTAAAGAAGATTTTCTCAGACACTTAGACAGACAAAGTCTTTGATAAACTATCAGGATGGCCATTGCGTCATCCATATTGCTACCCTCTTAGAAGATTATATTTATGCGGAAGACCCCACTAAAAGGCACTGAGAGCTATCAGATGGTATGAACTTTTTATTAATGGCAAAATGATTAATTGAGATTTTGACTTACCATATATATTGATCGAGGCATGGAGAAGGCTGAGGAATGAGCTTTCTTTTTTTTTTTTCATCTCAGCAAGCAGAGAAATATTCCTCTGCAACACTGCCTCTGCTGGCCATTCAGTATAATCTGCAGATGGAAAAGTCCTCTGTTAGTCTTTTTTTAGAACTTGAATATTTCCAAACCAAATGCAACACTTCCAAAAAATGATTTTTATAAAGGGTCAATTAGCACTATGGCATGTCTCATATTGTGAAAATCCAAAACTCACTAAAAATTATAATCTTAATTTAGATTTCAACCTAGCAGACTTCTTTCAATCCTCTGCCTCATTTGCTGATACTCTCTACACAACCCTATCACCTATATGAGGACTTAGATAGAAAGCTCTCTTTGGCAGCCAAGAGATAGAGTACCCTTCTCACAGGAATTATTTCAGGTTATGGTACACCATAGCAATTCAGTGATCTGATACGTTAAGGGAGGAAGGTTTATGCTACGGTTTGTGGGAATAATAAAAACAACAGATTCTAACATCTTCATTTTAGTGCATCCCTATCACTTAACCTATAGAGAACTCCAGAATGGTAAGATCAACCACTCCTTCAAACAAATATATAAGTCTCAAATATTGTCCTAGGTCCTTTCATCTCACCACCTTAGTCTTCAGCTGGGCATCCTGTCCACATTGCTCCATTTTCTATACCATGATATAAGTATCCTATTGCGTACTAGGCAACTGATTGGCCCTCATGTCAGATGACACCCTGCTGTAGCTTTGTAATGTAATGGCACCACTTGACCAATCACCCTGGGTGACGATTACACCGGAGGACCAGACATCAGCAATTACAAACTAGGTAACTATCTGTGAATATGACTGCACAGCAAGTAAGAGGAGTAAGGGGGAAGTACAGTGCGCCATTGAAAGTATTGGGCTCCTATTTAAAGAGGGCTAGAGTTAGAAGAAGCAACTGATTGGCCCTCATGTCAGATGGCATTCTGCTGTAGCTTTGTGATGTAATGGCACCACTTGACCAATCGCCCTGGGTGACGATTACACCGGAGGACCAGACGTCACCAATTACACACCAGGTAATTATCTGGGAATATGACTGCACAGCAAGTAGGAGGTGTTGTGGGAAAGTACTCTGCACCATGGAAAGCATTGGGCTCCTATTCAAAGAGGGCTAGAGTTAGAAGAACACAGTTTCTAAATAGCAGTCCATCTGGAGTATCAGAGTCCCACTCACAGAGAGCAGGGAAACAGGTTAAATAGCTTCCCTCCATCTGAATGCAAGTCATTTGCTCTAACCTAAGACAGCTCATTCCAGCCTGAAGGATGTTAATTAACTCAAGGGACATATTGCCTGCACAAGTATCTAAAGAAGATTTTCTCAGACACTTAGACAGACAAAGTCTTTGATGAACTATCAGGATGGCCATTGCGTCATCCATATTGCTACCGTCTTAGAAGATTATATTTATGCGGAAGACCCCACTAAAAGGCACTGAGAGCTATCAGATGCTATGAACTTTTTATTAATGGCAAAATGATTAATTGAGATTTTGACCTACCATATATATTGATCGAGGCATGGAGAAGGCTGAGGAATGAGCTTTCTTTTTTTTTTTCATCTCAGCAAGCAGAGAAATATTCCTCTGCAACACTGCCTCTGCTGGCCATTCAGTATAATCTGCAGATGGAAAAGTCCACTGTTAGTCTTTTTTAGAACTTGAATATTTCCAAACCAAATGCAACACTACCAAAACATGATTTTTATAAAGGGTCAATTAGCACTATGGCATGTCTCATATTGTGAAAATCCAAAACTCACTAAAAATTATAATCTTAATTTAGATTTTAACCTAGCAGACTTCTTTCAATCCTCTGCCTCATTTGCTGATACTCTCTACACAACCCTATCACCTATATGAGGACTTAGATAGAAAGCTCTCTTTGGCAGCCAAGAGATAGAGTACCCTTCTCACAGGAATTATTTCAGGTTATGGTACACCAAAGCAATTCAGTGATCTGATACGTTAAGGGAGGAAGGTTTATGCTACGGTTTGTGGGAATAATAAAAACAACAGATTCTAACATCTTCATTTTAGTGCATCCCTATCACTTAACCTATAGAGAACTCCAGAATGGTAAGATCAACCACTCCTTCAAACAAATGTATAAGTCTCAAATATTGTCCTAGGTCCTTTCATCTCACCACCTTAGTCTTCAGCTGGGCATCCTGTCCACATTGCTCCATTTTCTATACCATGATATAAGTATCCTATTGCGTACTAGGCAACTGATTGGCCCTCATGTCAGATGACACCCTGCTGTAGCTTTGTAATGTAATGGCACCACTTGACCAATCACCCTGGGTGACGATTACACCGGAGGACCAGACATCAGCAATTACAAACTAGGTAACTATCTGTGAATATGACTGCACAGCAAGTAAGAGGAGTAAGGGGGAAGTACAGTGCGCCATTGAAAGTATTGGGCTCCTATTTAAAGAGGGCTAGAGTTAGAAGAAGCAACTGATTGGCCCTCATGTCAGATGGCATTCTGCTGTAGCTTTGTGATGTAATGGCACCACTTGACCAATCGCCCTGGGTGACGATTACACCGGAGGACCAGACGTCACCAATTGCACACCAGGTAATTATCTGGGAATATGACTGCACAGCAAGTAGGAGGTGTTGTGGGAAAGTACTCTGCGCCATGGAAAGCATTGGGCTCCTATTCAAAGAGGGCTAGAGTTAGAAGAACACAGTTTCTAAATAGCAGTCCATCTGGAGTATCAGAGTCCCACTCACAGAGAGCAGGGAAACAGGTTAAATAGCTTCCCTCCATATGAATGTAAGTCATTTGCTCTAACCTAAGACAGCTCATTCCAGCCTGAAGGATGGTAATTAACTCAAGGGACATATTGCCTGCACAAGTATCTAAAGAAGATTTTCTCAGACACTTAGACAGACAAAGTCTTTGATAAACTATCAGGATGGCCATTGCGTCATCCATATTGCTACCGTCTTAGAAGATTATATTTATGCGGAAGACCCCACTAAAAGGCACTGAGAGCTATCAGATGCTATGAACTTTTTATTAATGGCAAAATGATTAATTGAGATTTTGACTTACCATATATATTGATCGAGGCATGGAGAAGGCTGAGGAATGAGCTTTCTTTTTTTTATTTTTTCATCTCAGCAAGCAGAGAAATATTCCTCTGCAACACTGCCTCTGCTGGCCATTCAGTATAATCTGCAGATGGAAAAGTCCACTGTTAGTCTTTTTTTAGAACTTGAATATTTCCAAACCAAATGCAACACTACCAAAACATGATTTTTATAAAGGGTCAATTAGCACTATGGCATGTCTCATATTGTGAAAATCCAAAACTCACTAAAAATTATAATCTTAATTTAGATTTCAACCTAGCAGACTTCTTTCAATCCTCTGCCTCATTTGCTGATACTCTCTACACAACCCTATCACCTATATGAGGACTTGGATAGAAAGCTCTCTTTGGCAGCCAAGAGATAGAGTACCCTTCTCACAGGAATTATTTCAGGTTATGGTACACCATAGCAATTCAGTGATCTGATACGTTAAGGGAGGAAGGTTTATGCTACGGTTTGTGGGAATTATAAAAACAACAGATTCTAACATCTTCATTTTAGTGCATCCCTATCACTTAACCTATAGAGAACTCCAGAATGGTAAGATCAACCACTCCTTCAAACAAATGTATAAGTCTCAAATATTGTCCTAGGTCCTTTCATCTCACCACCTTAGTCTTCAGCTGGGCATCCTGTCCACATTGCTCCATTTTCTATACCATGATATAAGTATCCTATTGCGTACTAGGCAACTGATTCGCCCTCATGTCAGATGACACCCTGCTGTAGCTTTGTAATGTAATGGCACCACTTGACCAATCACCCTGGGTGACGATTACACCGGAGGACCAGACATCAGCAATTACAAACGAGGTAACTATCTGTGAATATGACTGCACAGCAAGTAAGAGGAGTAAGGGGGAAGTACAGTGCGCCATTGAAAGTATTGGGCTCCTATTTAAAGAGGGCTAGAGTTAGAAGAAGCAACTGATTGGCCCTCATGTCAGATGGCATTCTGCTGTAGCTTTGTGATGTAATGGCACCACTTGACCAATCGCCCTGGGTGACGATTACACCGGAGGACCAGACGTCACCAATTACACACCAGGTAATTATCTGGGAATATGACTGCACAGCAAGTAGGAGGTGTTGTGGGAAAGTACTCTGCGCCATGGAAAGCATTGGGCTCCTATTCAAAGAGGGCTAGAGTTAGAAGAACACAGTTTCTAAATAGCAGTCCATCTGGAGTATCAGAGTCCCACTCACAGAGAGCAGGGAAACAGGTTAAATAGCTTCCCTCCATCTGAATGCAAGTCATTTGCTCTAACCTAAGACAGCTCATTCCAGCCTGAAGGATGTTAATTAACTCAAGGGACATATTGCCTGCACAAGTATCTAAAGAAGATTTTCTCAGACACTTAGACAGACAAAGTCTTTGATAAACTATCAGGATGGCCATTGCGTCATCCATATTGCTACCCTCTTAGAAGATTATATTTATGCGGAAGACCCCACTAAAAGGCACTGAGAGCTATCAGATGGTATGAACTTTTTATTAATGGCAAAATGATTAATTGAGATTTTGACTTACCATATATATTGATCGAGGCATGGAGAAGGCTGAGGAATGAGCTTTCTTTTTTTTTTTTCATCTCAGCAAGCAGAGAAATATTCCTCTGCAACACTGCCTCTGCTGGCCATTCAGTATAATCTGCAGATGGAAAAGTCCACTGTTAGTCTTTTTTTAGAACTTGAATATTTCCAAACCAAATGCAACACTTCCAAAAAATGATTTTTATAAAGGGTCAATTAGCACTATGGCATGTCTCATATTGTGAAAATCCAAAACTCACTAAAAATTATAATCTTAATTTAGATTTCAACCTAGCAGACTTCTTTCAATCCTCTGCCTCATTTGCTGATACTCTCTACACAACCCTATCACCTATATGAGGACTTAGATAGAAAGCTCTCTTTGGCAGCCAAGAGATAGAGTACCCTTCTCACAGGAATTATTTCAGGTTATGGTACACCATAGCAATTCAGTGATCTGATACGTTAAGGGAGGAAGGTTTATGCTACGGTTTGTGGGAATAATAAAAACAACAGATTCTAACATCTTCATTTTAGTGCATCCCTATCACTTAACCTATAGAGAACTCCAGAATGGTAAGATCAACCACTCCTTCAAACAAATATATAAGTCTCAAATATTGTCCTAGGTCCTTTCATCTCACCACCTTAGTCTTCAGCTGGGCATCCTGTCCACATTGCTCCATTTTCTATACCATGATATAAGTATCCTATTGCGTACTAGGCAACTGATTGGCCCTCATGTCAGATGACACCCTGCTGTAGCTTTGTAATGTAATGGCACCACTTGACCAATCACCCTGGGTGACGATTACACCGGAGGACCAGACATCAGCAATTACAAACTAGGTAACTATCTGTGAATATGACTGCACAGCAAGTAAGAGGAGTAAGGGGGAAGTACAGTGCGCCATTGAAAGTATTGGGCTCCTATTTAAAGAGGGCTAGAGTTAGAAGAAGCAACTGATTGGCCCTCATGTCAGATGGCATTCTGCTGTAGCTTTGTGATGTAATGGCACCACTTGACCAATCGCCCTGGGTGACGATTACACCGGAGGACCAGACGTCACCAATTACACACCAGGTAATTATCTGGGAATATGACTGCACAGCAAGTAGGAGGTGTTGTGGGAAAGTACTCTGCGCCATGGAAAGCATTGGGCTCCTATTCAAAGAGGGCTAGAGTTAGAAGAACACAGTTTCTAAATAGCAGTCCATCTGGAGTATCAGAGTCCCACTCACAGAGAGCAGGGAAACAGGTTAAATAGCTTCCCTCCATCTGAATGTAAGTCATTTGCTCTAACCTAAGACAGCTCATTCCAGCCTGAAGGATGGTAATTAACTCAAGGGACATATTGCCTGCACAAGTATCTAAAGAAGATTTTCTCAGACACTTAGACAGACAAAGTCTTTGATAAACTATCAGGATGGCCATTGCGTCATCCATATTGCTACCCTCTTAGAAGATTATATTTATGCGGAAGACCCCACTAAAAGGCACTGAGAGCTATCAGATGCTATGAACTTTTTATTAATGGCAAAATGATTAATTGAGATTTTGACTTACCATATATATTGATCGAGGCATGGAGAAGGCTGAGGAATGAGCTTTCTTTTTTTCTTTCATCTCAGCAAGCAGAGAAATATTCCTCTGCAACACTGCCTCTGCTGGCCATTCAGTATAATCTGCAGATGGAAAAGTCCACTGTTAGTCTTTTTTAGAACTTGAATATTTCCAAACCAAATGCAACACTACCAAAACATGATTTTTATAAAGGGTCAATTAGCACTATGGCATGTCTCATATTGTGAAAATCCAAAACTCACTAAAAATTATAATCTTAATTTAGATTTCAACCTAGCAGACTTCTTTCAATCCTCTGCCTCATTTGCTGATACTCTCTACACAACCCTATCACCTATATGAGGACTTAGATAGAAAGCTCTCTTTGGCAGCCAAGAGATAGAGTACCCTTCTCACGGGAATTATTTCAGGTTATGGTACACCATAGCAATTCAGTGATCTGATACGTTAAGGGAGGAAGGTTTATGCTACGGTTTGTGGGAATAATAAAAACAACAGATTTTAACATCTTCATTTTAGTGCATCCCTATCACTTAACCTATAGAGAACTCCAGAATGGTAAGATCAACCACTCCTTCAAACAAATGTATAAGTCTCAAATATTGTCCTAGGTCCTTTCATCTCACCACCTTAGTCTTCAGCTGGGCATCCTGTCCACATTGCTCCATTTTCTATACCATGATATAAGTATCCTATTGCGTACTAGGCAACTGATTGGCCCTCATGTCAGATGACACCCTGCTGTAGCTTTGTGATGTAATGGCACCACTTGACCAATCACCCTGGGTGACAATTACACCGGAGGACCAGACATCAGCAATTACAAACTAGGTAACTATCTGTGAATATGACTGCACAGCAAGTAAGAGGAGTAAGGGGGAAGTACAGTGCGCCATTGAAAGTATTGGGCTCCTATTTAAAGAGGGCTAGAGTTAGAAGAAGCAACTGATTGGCCCTCATGTCAGATGGCATTCTGCTGTAGCTTTGTGATGTAATGGCACCACTTGACCAATCGCCCTGGGTGACGATTACACCGGAGGACCAGACGTCACCAATTGCACACCAGGTAATTATCTGGGAATATGACTGCACAGCAAGTAGGAGGTGTTGTGGGAAAGTACTCTGCGCCATGGAAAGCATTGGGCTCCTATTCAAAGAGGGCTAGAGTTAGAAGAACACAGTTTCTAAATAGCAGTCCATCTGGAGTATCAGAGTCCCACTCACAGAGAGCAGGGAAACAGGTTAAATAGCTTCCCTCCATATGAATGTAAGTCATTTGCTCTAACCTAAGACAGCTCATTCCAGCCTGAAGGATGGTAATTAACTCAAGGGACATATTGCCTGCACAAGTATCTAAAGAAGATTTTCTCAGACACTTAGACAGACAAAGTCTTTGATAAACTATCAGGATGGCCATTGCGTCATCCATATTGCTACCGTCTTAGAAGATTATATTTATGCGGAAGACCCCACTAAAAGGCACTGAGAGCTATCAGATGCTATGAACTTTTTATTAATGGCAAAATGATTAATTGAGATTTTGACTTACCATATATATTGATCGAGGCATGGAGAAGGCTGAGGAATGAGCTTTCTTTTTTTTATTTTTTCATCTCAGCAAGCAGAGAAATATTCCTCTGCAACACTGCCTCTGCTGGCCATTCAGTATAATCTGCAGATGGAAAAGTCCACTGTTAGTCTTTTTTTAGAACTTGAATATTTCCAAACCAAATGCAACACTACCAAAACATGATTTTTATAAAGGGTCAATTAGCACTATGGCATGTCTCATATTGTGAAAATCCAAAACTCACTAAAAATTATAATCTTAATTTAGATTTCAACCTAGCAGACTTCTTTCAATCCTCTGCCTCATTTGCTGATACTCTCTACACAACCCTATCACCTATATGAGGACTTGGATAGAAAGCTCTCTTTGGCAGCCAAGAGATAGAGTACCCTTCTCACAGGAATTATTTCAGGTTATGGTACACCATAGCAATTCAGTGATCTGATACGTTAAGGGAGGAAGGTTTATGCTACGGTTTGTGGGAATTATAAAAACAACAGATTCTAACATCTTCATTTTAGTGCATCCCTATCACTTAACCTATAGAGAACTCCAGAATGGTAAGATCAACCACTCCTTCAAACAAATGTATAAGTCTCAAATATTGTCCTAGGTCCTTTCATCTCACCACCTTAGTCTTCAGCTGGGCATCCTGTCCACATTGCTCCATTTTCTATACCATGATATAAGTATCCTATTGCGTACTAGGCAACTGATTCGCCCTCATGTCAGATGACACCCTGCTGTAGCTTTGTAATGTAATGGCACCACTTGACCAATCACCCTGGGTGACGATTACACCGGAGGACCAGACATCAGCAATTACAAACGAGGTAACTATCTGTGAATATGACTGCACAGCAAGTAAGAGGAGTAAGGGGGAAGTACAGTGCGCCATTGAAAGTATTGGGCTCCTATTTAAAGAGGGCTAGAGTTAGAAGAAGCAACTGATTGGCCCTCATGTCAGATGGCATTCTGCTGTAGCTTTGTGATGTAATGGCACCACTTGACCAATCGCCCTGGGTGACGATTACACCGGAGGACCAGACGTCACCAATTACACACCAGGTAATTATCTGGGAATATGACTGCACAGCAAGTAGGAGGTGTTGTGGGAAAGTACTCTGCGCCATGGAAAGCATTGGGCTCCTATTCAAAGAGGGCTAGAGTTAGAAGAACACAGTTTCTAAATAGCAGTCCATCTGGAGTATCAGAGTCCCACTCACAGAGAGCAGGGAAACAGGTTAAATAGCTTCCCTCCATCTGAATGTAAGTCATTTGCTCTAACCTAAGACAGCTCATTCCAGCCTGAAGGATGTTAATTAACTCAAGGGACATATTGCCTGCACAAGTATCTAAAGAAGATTTTCTCAGACACTTAGACAGACAAAGTCTTTGATAAACTATCAGGATGGCCATTGCGTCATCCATATTGCTACCCTCTTAGAAGATTATATTTATGCGGAAGACCCCACTAAAAGGCACTGAGAGCTATCAGATGGTATGAACTTTTTATTAATGGCAAAATGATTAATTGAGATTTTGACTTACCATATATATTGATCGAGGCATGGAGAAGGCTGAGGAATGAGCTTTCTTTTTTTTTTTTCATCTCAGCAAGCAGAGAAATATTCCTCTGCAACACTGCCTCTGCTGGCCATTCAGTATAATCTGCAGATGGAAAAGTCCTCTGTTAGTCTTTTTTTAGAACTTGAATATTTCCAAACCAAATGCAACACTTCCAAAAAATGATTTTTATAAAGGGTCAATTAGCACTATGGCATGTCTCATATTGTGAAAATCCAAAACTCACTAAAAATTATAATCTTAATTTAGATTTCAACCTAGCAGACTTCTTTCAATCCTCTGCCTCATTTGCTGATACTCTCTACACAACCCTATCACCTATATGAGGACTTAGATAGAAAGCTCTCTTTGGCAGCCAAGAGATAGAGTACCCTTCTCACAGGAATTATTTCAGGTTATGGTACACCATAGCAATTCAGTGATCTGATACGTTAAGGGAGGAAGGTTTATGCTACGGTTTGTGGGAATAATAAAAACAACAGATTCTAACATCTTCATTTTAGTGCATCCCTATCACTTAACCTATAGAGAACTCCAGAATGGTAAGATCAACCACTCCTTCAAACAAATATATAAGTCTCAAATATTGTCCTAGGTCCTTTCATCTCACCACCTTAGTCTTCAGCTGGGCATCCTGTCCACATTGCTCCATTTTCTATACCATGATATAAGTATCCTATTGCGTACTAGGCAACTGATTGGCCCTCATGTCAGATGACACCCTGCTGTAGCTTTGTAATGTAATGGCACCACTTGACCAATCACCCTGGGTGACGATTACACCGGAGGACCAGACATCAGCAATTACAAAATAGGTAACTATCTGTGAATATGACTGCACAGCAAGTAAGAGGAGTAAGGGGGAAGTACAGTGCGCCATTGAAAGTATTGGGCTCCTATTTAAAGAGGGCTAGAGTTAGAAGAAGCAACTGATTGGCCCTCATGTCAGATGGCATTCTGCTGTAGCTTTGTGATGTAATGGCACCACTTGACCAATCGCCCTGGGTGACGATTACACCGGAGGACCAGACGTCACCAATTGCACACCAGGTAATTATCTGGGAATATGACTGCACAGCAAGTAGGAGGTGTTGTGGGAAAGTACTCTGCGCCATGGAAAGCATTGGGCTCCTATTCAAAGAGGGCTAGAGTTAGAAGAACACAGTTTCTAAATAGCAGTCCATCTGGAGTATCAGAGTCCCACTCACAGAGAGCAGGGAAACAGGTTAAATAGCTTCCCTCCATATGAATGTAAGTCATTTGCTCTAACCTAAGACAGCTCATTCCAGCCTGAAGGATGGTAATTAACTCAAGGGACATATTGCCTGCACAAGTATCTAAAGAAGATTTTCTCAGACACTTAGACAGACAAAGTCTTTGATAAACTATCAGGATGGCCATTGCGTCATCCATATTGCTACCGTCTTAGAAGATTATATTTATGCGGAAGACCCCACTAAAAGGCACTGAGAGCTATCAGATGCTATGAACTTTTTATTAATGGCAAAATGATTAATTGAGATTTTGACTTACCATATATATTGATCGAGGCATGGAGAAGGCTGAGGAATGAGCTTTCTTTTTTTTATTTTTTCATCTCAGCAAGCAGAGAAATATTCCTCTGCAACACTGCCTCTGCTGGCCATTCAGTATAATCTGCAGATGGAAAAGTCCACTGTTAGTCTTTTTTTAGAACTTGAATATTTCCAAACCAAATGCAACACTACCAAAACATGATTTTTATAAAGGGTCAATTAGCACTATGGCATGTCTCATATTGTGAAAATCCAAAACTCACTAAAAATTATAATCTTAATTTAGATTTCAACCTAGCAGACTTCTTTCAATCCTCTGCCTCATTTGCTGATACTCTCTACACAACCCTATCACCTATATGAGGACTTGGATAGAAAGCTCTCTTTGGCAGCCAAGAGATAGAGTACCCTTCTCACAGGAATTATTTCAGGTTATGGTACACCATAGCAATTCAGTGATCTGATACGTTAAGGGAGGAAGGTTTATGCTACGGTTTGTGGGAATTATAAAAACAACAGATTCTAACATCTTCATTTTAGTGCATCCCTATCACTTAACCTATAGAGAACTCCAGAATGGTAAGATCAACCACTCCTTCAAACAAATGTATAAGTCTCAAATATTGTCCTAGGTCCTTTCATCTCACCACCTTAGTCTTCAGCTGGGCATCCTGTCCACATTGCTCCATTTTCTATACCATGATATAAGTATCCTATTGCGTACTAGGCAACTGATTCGCCCTCATGTCAGATGACACCCTGCTGTAGCTTTGTAATGTAATGGCACCACTTGACCAATCACCCTGGGTGACGATTACACCGGAGGACCAGACATCAGCAATTACAAACGAGGTAACTATCTGTGAATATGACTGCACAGCAAGTAAGAGGAGTAAGGGGGAAGTACAGTGCGCCATTGAAAGTATTGGGCTCCTATTTAAAGAGGGCTAGAGTTAGAAGAAGCAACTGATTGGCCCTCATGTCAGATGGCATTCTGCTGTAGCTTTGTGATGTAATGGCACCACTTGACCAATCGCCCTGGGTGACGATTACACCGGAGGACCAGACGTCACCAATTACACACCAGGTAATTATCTGGGAATATGACTGCACAGCAAGTAGGAGGTGTTGTGGGAAAGTACTCTGCGCCATGGAAAGCATTGGGCTCCTATTCAAAGAGGGCTAGAGTTAGAAGAACACAGTTTCTAAATAGCAGTCCATCTGGAGTATCAGAGTCCCACTCACAGAGAGCAGGGAAACAGGTTAAATAGCTTCCCTCCATCTGAATGTAAGTCATTTGCTCTAACCTAAGACAGCTCATTCCAGCCTGAAGGATGTTAATTAACTCAAGGGACATATTGCCTGCACAAGTATCTAAAGAAGATTTTCTCAGACACTTAGACAGACAAAGTCTTTGATAAACTATCAGGATGGCCATTGCGTCATCCATATTGCTACCCTCTTAGAAGATTATATTTATGCGGAAGACCCCACTAAAAGGCACTGAGAGCTATCAGATGGTATGAACTTTTTATTAATGGCAAAATGATTAATTGAGATTTTGACTTACCATATATATTGATCGAGGCATGGAGAAGGCTGAGGAATGAGCTTTCTTTTTTTTTTTTCATCTCAGCAAGCAGAGAAATATTCCTCTGCAACACTGCCTCTGCTGGCCATTCAGTATAATCTGCAGATGGAAAAGTCCTCTGTTAGTCTTTTTTTAGAACTTGAATATTTCCAAACCAAATGCAACACTTCCAAAAAATGATTTTTATAAAGGGTCAATTAGCACTATGGCATGTCTCATATTGTGAAAATCCAAAACTCACTAAAAATTATAATCTTAATTTAGATTTCAACCTAGCAGACTTCTTTCAATCCTCTGCCTCATTTGCTGATACTCTCTACACAACCCTATCACCTATATGAGGACTTAGATAGAAAGCTCTCTTTGGCAGCCAAGAGATAGAGTACCCTTCTCACAGGAATTATTTCAGGTTATGGTACACCATAGCAATTCAGTGATCTGATACGTTAAGGGAGGAAGGTTTATGCTACGGTTTGTGGGAATAATAAAAACAACAGATTCTAACATCTTCATTTTAGTGCATCCCTATCACTTAACCTATAGAGAACTCCAGAATGGTAAGATCAACCACTCCTTCAAACAAATATATAAGTCTCAAATATTGTCCTAGGTCCTTTCATCTCACCACCTTAGTCTTCAGCTGGGCATCCTGTCCACATTGCTCCATTTTCTATACCATGATATAAGTATCCTATTGCGTACTAGGCAACTGATTGGCCCTCATGTCAGATGACACCCTGCTGTAGCTTTGTAATGTAATGGCACCACTTGACCAATCACCCTGGGTGACGATTACACCGGAGGACCAGACATCAGCAATTACAAACTAGGTAACTATCTGTGAATATGACTGCACAGCAAGTAAGAGGAGTAAGGGGGAAGTACAGTGCGCCATTGAAAGTATTGGGCTCCTATTTAAAGAGGGCTAGAGTTAGAAGAAGCAACTGATTGGCCCTCATGTCAGATGGCATTCTGCTGTAGCTTTGTGATGTAATGGCACCACTTGACCAATCGCCCTGGGTGACGATTACACCGGAGGACCAGACGTCACCAATTACACACCAGGTAATTATCTGGGAATATGACTGCACAGCAAGTAGGAGGTGTTGTGGGAAAGTACTCTGCGCCATGGAAAGCATTGGGCTCCTATTCAAAGAGGGCTAGAGTTAGAAGAACACAGTTTCTAAATAGCAGTCCATCTGGAGTATCAGAGTCCCACTCACAGAGAGCAGGGAAACAGGTTAAATAGCTTCCCTCCATCTGAATGTAAGTCATTTGCTCTAACCTAAGACAGCTCATTCCAGCCTGAAGGATGGTAATTAACTCAAGGGACATATTGCCTGCACAAGTATCTAAAGAAGATTTTCTCAGACACTTAGACAGACAAAGTCTTTGATAAACTATCAGGATGGCCATTGCGTCATCCATATTGCTACCCTCTTAGAAGATTATATTTATGCGGAAGACCCCACTAAAAGGCACTGAGAGCTATCAGATGCTATGAACTTTTTATTAATGGCAAAATGATTAATTGAGATTTTGACTTACCATATATATTGATCGAGGCATGGAGAAGGCTGAGGAATGAGCTTTCTTTTTTTCTTTCATCTCAGCAAGCAGAGAAATATTCCTCTGCAACACTGCCTCTGCTGGCCATTCAGTATAATCTGCAGATGGAAAAGTCCACTGTTAGTCTTTTTTAGAACTTGAATATTTCCAAACCAAATGCAACACTACCAAAACATGATTTTTATAAAGGGTCAATTAGCACTATGGCATGTCTCATATTGTGAAAATCCAAAACTCACTAAAAATTATAATCTTAATTTAGATTTCAACCTAGCAGACTTCTTTCAATCCTCTGCCTCATTTGCTGATACTCTCTACACAACCCTATCACCTATATGAGGACTTAGATAGAAAGCTCTCTTTGGCAGCCAAGAGATAGAGTACCCTTCTCACGGGAATTATTTCAGGTTATGGTACACCATAGCAATTCAGTGATCTGATACGTTAAGGGAGGAAGGTTTATGCTACGGTTTGTGGGAATAATAAAAACAACAGATTTTAACATCTTCATTTTAGTGCATCCCTATCACTTAACCTATAGAGAACTCCAGAATGGTAAGATCAACCACTCCTTCAAACAAATGTATAAGTCTCAAATATTGTCCTAGGTCCTTTCATCTCACCACCTTAGTCTTCAGCTGGGCATCCTGTCCACATTGCTCCATTTTCTATACCATGATATAAGTATCCTATTGCGTACTAGGCAACTGATTGGCCCTCATGTCAGATGACACCCTGCTGTAGCTTTGTGATGTAATGGCACCACTTGACCAATCACCCTGGGTGACAATTACACCGGAGGACCAGACATCAGCAATTACAAACTAGGTAACTATCTGTGAATATGACTGCACAGCAAGTAAGAGGAGTAAGGGGGAAGTACAGTGCGCCATTGAAAGTATTGGGCTCCTATTTAAAGAGGGCTAGAGTTAGAAGAAGCAACTGATTGGCCCTCATGTCAGATGGCATTCTGCTGTAGCTTTGTGATGTAATGGCACCACTTGACCAATCGCCCTGGGTGACGATTACACCGGAGGACCAGACGTCACCAATTGCACACCAGGTAATTATCTGGGAATATGACTGCACAGCAAGTAGGAGGTGTTGTGGGAAAGTACTCTGCGCCATGGAAAGCATTGGGCTCCTATTCAAAGAGGGCTAGAGTTAGAAGAACACAGTTTCTAAATAGCAGTCCATCTGGAGTATCAGAGTCCCACTCACAGAGAGCAGGGAAACAGGTTAAATAGCTTCCCTCCATATGAATGTAAGTCATTTGCTCTAACCTAAGACAGCTCATTCCAGCCTGAAGGATGGTAATTAACTCAAGGGACATATTGCCTGCACAAGTATCTAAAGAAGATTTTCTCAGACACTTAGACAGACAAAGTCTTTGATAAACTATCAGGATGGCCATTGCGTCATCCATATTGCTACCGTCTTAGAAGATTATATTTATGCGGAAGACCCCACTAAAAGGCACTGAGAGCTATCAGATGCTATGAACTTTTTATTAATGGCAAAATGATTAATTGAGATTTTGACTTACCATATATATTGATCGAGGCATGGAGAAGGCTGAGGAATGAGCTTTCTTTTTTTTATTTTTTCATCTCAGCAAGCAGAGAAATATTCCTCTGCAACACTGCCTCTGCTGGCCATTCAGTATAATCTGCAGATGGAAAAGTCCACTGTTAGTCTTTTTTTAGAACTTGAATATTTCCAAACCAAATGCAACACTACCAAAACATGATTTTTATAAAGGGTCAATTAGCACTATGGCATGTCTCATATTGTGAAAATCCAAAACTCACTAAAAATTATAATCTTAATTTAGATTTCAACCTAGCAGACTTCTTTCAATCCTCTGCCTCATTTGCTGATACTCTCTACACAACCCTATCACCTATATGAGGACTTGGATAGAAAGCTCTCTTTGGCAGCCAAGAGATAGAGTACCCTTCTCACAGGAATTATTTCAGGTTATGGTACACCATAGCAATTCAGTGATCTGATACGTTAAGGGAGGAAGGTTTATGCTACGGTTTGTGGGAATTATAAAAACAACAGATTCTAACATCTTCATTTTAGTGCATCCCTATCACTTAACCTATAGAGAACTCCAGAATGGTAAGATCAACCACTCCTTCAAACAAATGTATAAGTCTCAAATATTGTCCTAGGTCCTTTCATCTCACCACCTTAGTCTTCAGCTGGGCATCCTGTCCACATTGCTCCATTTTCTATACCATGATATAAGTATCCTATTGCGTACTAGGCAACTGATTCGCCCTCATGTCAGATGACACCCTGCTGTAGCTTTGTAATGTAATGGCACCACTTGACCAATCACCCTGGGTGACGATTACACCGGAGGACCAGACATCAGCAATTACAAACGAGGTAACTATCTGTGAATATGACTGCACAGCAAGTAAGAGGAGTAAGGGGGAAGTACAGTGCGCCATTGAAAGTATTGGGCTCCTATTTAAAGAGGGCTAGAGTTAGAAGAAGCAACTGATTGGCCCTCATGTCAGATGGCATTCTGCTGTAGCTTTGTGATGTAATGGCACCACTTGACCAATCGCCCTGGGTGACGATTACACCGGAGGACCAGACGTCACCAATTACACACCAGGTAATTATCTGGGAATATGACTGCACAGCAAGTAGGAGGTGTTGTGGGAAAGTACTCTGCGCCATGGAAAGCATTGGGCTCCTATTCAAAGAGGGCTAGAGTTAGAAGAACACAGTTTCTAAATAGCAGTCCATCTGGAGTATCAGAGTCCCACTCACAGAGAGCAGGGAAACAGGTTAAATAGCTTCCCTCCATCTGAATGTAAGTCATTTGCTCTAACCTAAGACAGCTCATTCCAGCCTGAAGGATGTTAATTAACTCAAGGGACATATTGCCTGCACAAGTATCTAAAGAAGATTTTCTCAGACACTTAGACAGACAAAGTCTTTGATAAACTATCAGGATGGCCATTGCGTCATCCATATTGCTACCCTCTTAGAAGATTATATTTATGCGGAAGACCCCACTAAAAGGCACTGAGAGCTATCAGATGGTATGAACTTTTTATTAATGGCAAAATGATTAATTGAGATTTTGACTTACCATATATATTGATCGAGGCATGGAGAAGGCTGAGGAATGAGCTTTCTTTTTTTTTTTTCATCTCAGCAAGCAGAGAAATATTCCTCTGCAACACTGCCTCTGCTGGCCATTCAGTATAATCTGCAGATGGAAAAGTCCTCTGTTAGTCTTTTTTTAGAACTTGAATATTTCCAAACCAAATGCAACACTTCCAAAAAATGATTTTTATAAAGGGTCAATTAGCACTATGGCATGTCTCATATTGTGAAAATCCAAAACTCACTAAAAATTATAATCTTAATTTAGATTTCAACCTAGCAGACTTCTTTCAATCCTCTGCCTCATTTGCTGATACTCTCTACACAACCCTATCACCTATATGAGGACTTAGATAGAAAGCTCTCTTTGGCAGCCAAGAGATAGAGTACCCTTCTCACAGGAATTATTTCAGGTTATGGTACACCATAGCAATTCAGTGATCTGATACGTTAAGGGAGGAAGGTTTATGCTACGGTTTGTGGGAATAATAAAAACAACAGATTCTAACATCTTCATTTTAGTGCATCCCTATCACTTAACCTATAGAGAACTCCAGAATGGTAAGATCAACCACTCCTTCAAACAAATATATAAGTCTCAAATATTGTCCTAGGTCCTTTCATCTCACCACCTTAGTCTTCAGCTGGGCATCCTGTCCACATTGCTCCATTTTCTATACCATGATATAAGTATCCTATTGCGTACTAGGCAACTGATTGGCCCTCATGTCAGATGACACCCTGCTGTAGCTTTGTAATGTAATGGCACCACTTGACCAATCACCCTGGGTGACGATTACACCGGAGGACCAGACATCAGCAATTACAAACTAGGTAACTATCTGTGAATATGACTGCACAGCAAGTAAGAGGAGTAAGGGGGAAGTACAGTGCGCCATTGAAAGTATTGGGCTCCTATTTAAAGAGGGCTAGAGTTAGAAGAAGCAACTGATTGGCCCTCATGTCAGATGGCATTCTGCTGTAGCTTTGTGATGTAATGGCACCACTTGACCAATCGCCCTGGGTGACGATTACACCGGAGGACCAGACGTCACCAATTACACACCAGGTAATTATCTGGGAATATGACTGCACAGCAAGTAGGAGGTGTTGTGGGAAAGTACTCTGCGCCATGGAAAGCATTGGGCTCCTATTCAAAGAGGGCTAGAGTTAGAAGAACACAGTTTCTAAATAGCAGTCCATCTGGAGTATCAGAGTCCCACTCACAGAGAGCAGGGAAACAGGTTAAATAGCTTCCCTCCATCTGAATGCAAGTCATTTGCTCTAACCTAAGACAGCTCATTCCAGCCTGAAGGATGTTAATTAACTCAAGGGACATATTGCCTGCACAAGTATCTAAAGAAGATTTTCTCAGACACTTAGACAGACAAAGTCTTTGATGAACTATCAGGATGGCCATTGCGTCATCCATATTGCTACCGTCTTAGAAGATTATATTTATGCGGAAGACCCCACTAAAAGGCACTGAGAGCTATCAGATGCTATGAACTTTTTATTAATGGCAAAATGATTAATTGAGATTTTGACTTACCATATATATTGATCGAGGCATGGAGAAGGCTGAGGAATGAGCTTTCTTTTTTTTTTCATCTCAGCAAGCAGAGAAATATTCCTCTGCAACACTGCCTCTGCTGGCCATTCAGTATAATCTGCAGATGGAAAAGTCCACTGTTAGTCTTTTTTAGAACTTGAATATTTCCAAACCAAATGCAACACTACCAAAACATGATTTTTATAAAGGGTCAATTAGCACTATGGCATGTCTCATATTGTGAAAATCCAAAACTCACTAAAAATTATAATCTTAATTTAGATTTTAACCTAGCAGACTTCTTTCAATCCTCTGCCTCATTTGCTGATACTCTCTACACAACCCTATCACCTATATGAGGACTTAGATAGAAAGCTCTCTTTGGCAGCCAAGAGATAGAGTACCCTTCTCACAGGAATTATTTCAGGTTATGGTACACCAAAGCAATTCAGTGATCTGATACGTTAAGGGAGGAAGGTTTATGCTACGGTTTGTGGGAATAATAAAAACAACAGATTCTAACATCTTCATTTTAGTGCATCCCTATCACTTAACCTATAGAGAACTCCAGAATGGTAAGATCAACCACTCCTTCAAACAAATGTATAAGTCTCAAATATTGTCCTAGGTCCTTTCATCTCACCACCTTAGTCTTCAGCTGGGCATCCTGTCCACATTGCTCCATTTTCTATACCATGATATAAGTATCCTATTGCGTACTAGGCAACTGATTGGCCCTCATGTCAGATGACACCCTGCTGTAGCTTTGTAATGTAATGGCACCACTTGACCAATCACCCTGGGTGACGATTACACCGGAGGACCAGATATCAGCAATTACAAACTAGGTAACTATCTGTGAATATGACTGCACAGCAAGTAAGAGGAGTAAGGGGGAAGTACAGTGCGCCATTGAAAGTATTGGGCTCCTATTTAAAGAGGGCTAGAGTTAGAAGAAGCAACTGATTGGCCCTCATGTCAGATGGCATTCTGCTGTAGCTTTGTGATGTAATGGCACCACTTGACCAATCGCCCTGGGTGACGATTACACCGGAGGACCAGACGTCACCAATTACACACCAGGTAATTATCTGGGAATATGACTGCACAGCAAGTAGGAGGTGTTGTGGGAAAGTACTCTGCGCCATGGAAAGCATTGGGCTCCTATTCAAAGAGGGCTAGAGTTAGAAGAACACAGTTTCTAAATAGCAGTCCATCTGGAGTATCAGAGTCCCACTCACAGAGAGCAGGGAAACAGGTTAAATAGCTTCCCTCCATCTGAATGTAAGTCATTTGCTCTAACCTAAGACAGCTCATTCCAGCCTGAAGGATGGTAATTAACTCAAGGGACATATTGCCTGCACAAGTATCTAAAGAAGATTTTCTCAGACACTTAGACAGACAAAGTCTTTGATAAACTATCAGGATGGCCATTGCGTCATCCATATTGCTACCCTCTTAGAAGATTATATTTATGCGGAAGACCCCACTAAAAGGCACTGAGAGCTATCAGATGCTATGAACTTTTTATTAATGGCAAAATGATTAATTGAGATTTTGACTTACCATATATATTGATCGAGGCATGGAGAAGGCTGAGGAATGAGCTTTCTTTTTTTCTTTCATCTCAGCAAGCAGAGAAATATTCCTCTGCAACACTGCCTCTGCTGGCCATTCAGTATAATCTGCAGATGGAAAAGTCCACTGTTAGTCTTTTTTAGAACTTGAATATTTCCAAACCAAATGCAACACTACCAAAACATGATTTTTATAAAGGGTCAATTAGCACTATGGCATGTCTCATATTGTGAAAATCCAAAACTCACTAAAAATTATAATCTTAATTTAGATTTCAACCTAGCAGACTTCTTTCAATCCTCTGCCTCATTTGCTGATACTCTCTACACAACCCTATCACCTATATGAGGACTTAGATAGAAAGCTCTCTTTGGCAGCCAAGAGATAGAGTACCCTTCTCACAGGAATTATTTCAGGTTATGGTACACCATAGCAATTCAGTGATCTGATACGTTAAGGGAGGAAGGTTTATGCTACGGTTTGTGGGAATAATAAAAACAACAGATTCTAACATCTTCATTTTAGTGCATCCCTATCACTTAACCTATAGAGAACTCCAGAATGGTAAGATCAACCACTCCTTCAAACAAATATATAAGTCTCAAATATTGTCCTAGGTCCTTTCATCTCACCACCTTAGTCTTCAGCTGGGCATCCTGTCCACATTGCTCCATTTTCTATACCATGATATAAGTATCCTATTGCGTACTAGGCAACTGATTGGCCCTCATGTCAGATGACACCCTGCTGTAGCTTTGTAATGTAATGGCACCACTTGACCAATCACCCTGGGTGACGATTACACCGGAGGACCAGACATCAGCAATTACAAACTAGGTAACTATCTGTGAATATGACTGCACAGCAAGTAAGAGGAGTAAGGGGGAAGTACAGTGCGCCATTGAAAGTATTGGGCTCCTATTTAAAGAGGGCTAGAGTTAGAAGAAGCAACTGATTGGCCCTCATGTCAGATGGCATTCTGCTGTAGCTTTGTGATGTAATGGCACCACTTGACCAATCGCCCTGGGTGACGATTACACCGGAGGACCAGACGTCACCAATTACACACCAGGTAATTATCTGGGAATATGACTGCACAGCAAGTAGGAGGTGTTGTGGGAAAGTACTCTGCGCCATGGAAAGCATTGGGCTCCTATTCAAAGAGGGCTAGAGTTAGAAGAACACAGTTTCTAAATAGCAGTCCATCTGGAGTATCAGAGTCCCACTCACAGAGAGCAGGGAAACAGGTTAAATAGCTTCCCTCCATCTGAATGCAAGTCATTTGCTCTAACCTAAGACAGCTCATTCCAGCCTGAAGGATGTTAATTAACTCAAGGGACATATTGCCTGCACAAGTATCTAAAGAAGATTTTCTCAGACACTTAGACAGACAAAGTCTTTGATGAACTATCAGGATGGCCATTGCGTCATCCATATTGCTACCGTCTTAGAAGATTATATTTATGCGGAAGACCCCACTAAAAGGCACTGAGAGCTATCAGATGCTATGAACTTTTTATTAATGGCAAAATGATTAATTGAGATTTTGACTTACCATATATATTGATCGAGGCATGGAGAAGGCTGAGGAATGAGCTTTCTTTTTTTTTTCATCTCAGCAAGCAGAGAAATATTCCTCTGCAACACTGCCTCTGCTGGCCATTCAGTATAATCTGCAGATGGAAAAGTCCACTGTTAGTCTTTTTTAGAACTTGAATATTTCCAAACCAAATGCAACACTACCAAAACATGATTTTTATAAAGGGTCAATTAGCACTATGGCATGTCTCATATTGTGAAAATCCAAAACTCACTAAAAATTATAATCTTAATTTAGATTTTAACCTAGCAGACTTCTTTCAATCCTCTGCCTCATTTGCTGATACTCTCTACACAACCCTATCACCTATATGAGGACTTAGATAGAAAGCTCTCTTTGGCAGCCAAGAGATAGAGTACCCTTCTCACAGGAATTATTTCAGGTTATGGTACACCAAAGCAATTCAGTGATCTGATACGTTAAGGGAGGAAGGTTTATGCTACGGTTTGTGGGAATAATAAAAACAACAGATTCTAACATCTTCATTTTAGTGCATCCCTATCACTTAACCTATAGAGAACTCCAGAATGGTAAGATCAACCACTCCTTCAAACAAATGTATAAGTCTCAAATATTGTCCTAGGTCCTTTCATCTCACCACCTTAGTCTTCAGCTGGGCATCCTGTCCACATTGCTCCATTTTCTATACCATGATATAAGTATCCTATTGCGTACTAGGCAACTGATTGGCCCTCATGTCAGATGACACCCTGCTGTAGCTTTGTAATGTAATGGCACCACTTGACCAATCACCCTGGGTGACGATTACACCGGAGGACCAGACATCAGCAATTACAAACTAGGTAACTATCTGTGAATATGACTGCACAGCAAGTAAGAGGAGTAAGGGGGAAGTACAGTGCGCCATTGAAAGTATTGGGCTCCTATTTAAAGAGGGCTAGAGTTAGAAGAAGCAACTGATTGGCCCTCATGTCAGATGGCATTCTGCTGTAGCTTTGTGATGTAATGGCACCACTTGACCAATCGCCCTGGGTGACGATTACACCGGAGGACCAGACGTCACCAATTACACACCAGGTAATTATCTGGGAATATGACTGCACAGCAAGTAGGAGGTGTTGTGGGAAAGTACTCTGCGCCATGGAAAGCATTGGGCTCCTATTCAAAGAGGGCTAGAGTTAGAAGAACACAGTTTCTAAATAGCAGTCCATCTGGAGTATCAGAGTCCCACTCACAGAGAGCAGGGAAACAGGTTAAATAGCTTCCCTCCATCTGAATGTAAGTCATTTGCTCTAACCTAAGACAGCTCATTCCAGCCTGAAGGATGGTAATTAACTCAAGGGACATATTGCCTGCACAAGTATCTAAAGAAGATTTTCTCAGACACTTAGACAGACAAAGTCTTTGATAAACTATCAGGATGGCCATTGCGTCATCCATATTGCTACCGTCTTAGAAGATTATATTTATGCGGAAGACCCCACTAAAAGGCACTGAGAGCTATCAGATGCTATGAACTTTTTATTAATGGCAAAATGATTAATTGAGATTTTGACTTACCATATATATTGATCGAGGCATGGAGAAGGCTGAGGAATGAGCTTTCTTTTTTTCTTTCATCTCAGCAAGCAGAGAAATATTCCTCTGCAACACTGCCTCTGCTGGCCATTCAGTATAATCTGCAGATGGAAAAGTCCACTGTTAGTCTTTTTTAGAACTTGAATATTTCCAAACCAAATGCAACACTACCAAAACATGATTTTTATAAAGGGTCAATTAGCACTATGGCATGTCTCATATTGTGAAAATCCAAAACTCACTAAAAATTATAATCTTAATTTAGATTTTAACCTAGCAGACTTCTTTCAATCCTCTGCCTCATTTGCTGATACTCTCTACACAACCCTATCACCTATATGAGGACTTAGATAGAAAGCTCTCTTTGGCAGCCAAGAGATAGAGTACCCTTCTCACAGGAATTATTTCAGGTTATGGTACACCAAAGCAATTCAGTGATCTGATACGTTAAGGGAGGAAGGTTTATGCTACGGTTTGTGGGAATAATAAAAACAACAGATTCTAACATCTTCATTTTAGTGCATCCCTATCACTTAACCTATAGAGAACTCCAGAATGGTAAGATCAACCACTCCTTCAAACAAATGTATAAGTCTCAAATATTGTCCTAGGTCCTTTCATCTCACCACCTTAGTCTTCAGCTGGGCATCCTGTCCACATTGCTCCATTTTCTATACCATGATATAAGTATCCTATTGCGTACTAGGCAACTGATTGGCCCTCATGTCAGATGACACCCTGCTGTAGCTTTGTAATGTAATGGCACCACTTGACCAATCACCCTGGGTGACGATTACACCGGAGGACCAGACATCAGCAATTACAAACTAGGTAACTATCTGTGAATATGACTGCACAGCAAGTAAGAGGAGTAAGGGGGAAGTACAGTGCGCCATTGAAAGTATTGGGCTCCTATTTAAAGAGGGCTAGAGTTAGAAGAAGCAACTGATTGGCCCTCATGTCAGATGGCATTCTGCTGTAGCTTTGTGATGTAATGGCACCACTTGACCAATCGCCCTGGGTGACGATTACACCGGAGGACCAGACGTCACCAATTACACACCAGGTAATTATCTGGGAATATGACTGCACAGCAAGTAGGAGGTGTTGTGGGAAAGTACTCTGCGCCATGGAAAGCATTGGGCTCCTATTCAAAGAGGGCTAGAGTTAGAAGAACACAGTTTCTAAATAGCAGTCCATCTGGAGTATCAGAGTCCCACTCACAGAGAGCAGGGAAACAGGTTAAATAGCTTCCCTCCATCTGAATGTAAGTCATTTGCTCTAACCTAAGACAGCTCATTCCAGCCTGAAGGATGGTAATTAACTCAAGGGACATATTGCCTGCACAAGTATCTAAAGAAGATTTTCTCAGACACTTAGACAGACAAAGTCTTTGATAAACTATCAGGATGGCCATTGCGTCATCCATATTGCTACCCTCTTAGAAGATTATATTTATGCGGAAGACCCCACTAAAAGGCACTGAGAGCTATCAGATGCTATGAACTTTTTATTAATGGCAAAATGATTAATTGAGATTTTGACTTACCATATATATTGATCGAGGCATGGAGAAGGCTGAGGAATGAGCTTTCTTTTTTTCTTTCATCTCAGCAAGCAGAGAAATATTCCTCTGCAACACTGCCTCTGCTGGCCATTCAGTATAATCTGCAGATGGAAAAGTCCACTGTTAGTCTTTTTTAGAACTTGAATATTTCCAAACCAAATGCAACACTACCAAAACATGATTTTTATAAAGGGTCAATTAGCACTATGGCATGTCTCATATTGTGAAAATCCAAAACTCACTAAAAATTATAATCTTAATTTAGATTTCAACCTAGCAGACTTCTTTCAATCCTCTGCCTCATTTGCTGATACTCTCTACACAACCCTATCACCTATATGAGGACTTAGATAGAAAGCTCTCTTTGGCAGCCAAGAGATAGAGTACCCTTCTCACAGGAATTATTTCAGGTTATGGTACACCATAGCAATTCAGTGATCTGATACGTTGAGGGAGGAAGGTTTATGCTACGGTTTGTGGGAATAATAAAAACAACAGATTCTAACATCTTCATTTTAGTGCATCCCTATCACTTAACCTATAGAGAACTCCAGAATGGTAAGATCAACCACTCCTTCAAACAAATGTATAAGTCTCAAATATTGTCCTAGGTCCTTTCATCTCACCACCTTAGTCTTCAGCTGGGCATCCTGTCCACATTGCTCCATTTTCTATACCATGATATAAGTATCCTATTGCGTACTAGGCAACTGATTGGCCCTCATGTCAGATGAAACCCTGCTGTAGCTTTGTAATGTAATGGCACCACTTGACCAATCACCCTGGGTGACGATTACACCGGAGGACCAGACATCAGCAATTACAAACTAGGTAACTATCTGTGAATATGACTGCACAGCAAGTAAGAGGAGTAAGGGGGAAGTACAGTGCGCCATTGAAAGTATTGGGCTCCTATTTAAAGAGGGCTAGAGTTAGAAGAAGCAACTGATTGGCCCTCATGTCAGATGGCATTCTGCTGTAGCTTTGTGATGTAATGGCACCACTTGACCAATCGCCCTGGGTGACGATTACACCGGAGGACCAGACGTCACCAATTACACACCAGGTAATTATCTGGGAATATGACTGCACAGCAAGTAGGAGGTGTTGTGGGAAAGTACTCTGCGCCATGGAAAGCATTGGGCTCCTATTCAAAGAGGGCTAGAGTTAGAAGAACACAGTTTCTAAATAGCAGTCCATCTGGAGTATCAGAGTCCCACTCACAGAGAGCAGGGAAACAGGTTAAATAGCTTCCCTCCATCTGAATGTAAGTCATTTGCTCTAACCTAAGACAGCTCATTCCAGCCTGAAGGATGGTAATTAACTCAAGGGACATATTGCCTGCACAAGTATCTAAAGAAGATTTTCTCAGACACTTAGACAGACAAAGTCTTTGATAAACTATCAGGATGGCCATTGCGTCATCCATATTGCTACCGTCTTAGAAGATTATATTTATGCGGAAGACCCCACTAAAAGGCACTGAGAGCTATCAGATGCTATGAACTTTTTATTAATGGCAAAATGATTAATTGAGATTTTGACTTACCATATATATTGATCGAGGCATGGAGAAGGCTGAGGAATGAGCTTTCTTTTTTTCTTTCATCTCAGCAAGCAGAGAAATATTCCTCTGCAACACTGCCTCTGCTGGCCATTCAGTATAATCTGCAGATGGAAAAGTCCACTGTTAGTCTTTTTTAGAACTTGAATATTTCCAAACCAAATGCAACACTACCAAAACATGATTTTTATAAAGGGTCAATTAGCACTATGGCATGTCTCATATTGTGAAAATCCAAAACTCACTAAAAATTATAATCTTAATTTAGATTTCAACCTAGCAGACTTCTTTCAATCCTCTGCCTCATTTGCGGATACTCTCTACACAACCCTATCACCTATATGAGGACTTAGATAGAAAGCTCTCTTTGGCAGCCAAGAGATAGAGTACCCTTCTCACAGGAATTATTTCAGGTTATGGTACACCATAGCAATTCAGTGATCTGATACGTTAAGGGAGGAAGGTTTATGCTACGGTTTGTGGGAATTATAAAAACAACAGATTCTAACATCTTCATTTTAGTGCATCCCTATCACTTAACCTATAGAGAACTCCAGAATGGTAAGATCAACCACTCCTTCAAACAAATGTATAAGTCTCAAATATTGTCCTAGGTCCTTTCATCTCACCACCTTAGTCTTCAGCTGGGCATCCTGTCCACATTGCTCCATTTTCTATACCATGATATAAGTATCCTATTGCGTACTAGGCAACTGATTCGCCCTCATGTCAGATGACACCCTGCTGTAGCTTTGTAATGTAATGGCACCACTTGACCAATCACCCTGGGTGACGATTACACCGGAGGACCAGACATCAGCAATTACAAACGAGGTAACTATCTGTGAATATGACTGCACAGCAAGTAAGAGGAGTAAGGGGGAAGTACAGTGCGCCATTGAAAGTATTGGGCTCCTATTTAAAGAGGGCTAGAGTTAGAAGAAGCAACTGATTGGCCCTCATGTCAGATGGCATTCTGCTGTAGCTTTGTGATGTAATGGCACCACTTGACCAATCGCCCTGGGTGACGATTACACCGGAGGACCAGACGTCACCAATTACACACCAGGTAATTATCTGGGAATATGACTGCACAGCAAGTAGGAGGTGTTGTGGGAAAGTACTCTGCGCCATGGAAAGCATTGGGCTCCTATTCAAAGAGGGCTAGAGTTAGAAGAACACAGTTTCTAAATAGCAGTCCATCTGGAGTATCAGAGTCCCACTCACAGAGAGCAGGGAAACAGGTTAAATAGCTTCCCTCCATCTGAATGTAAGTCATTTGCTCTAACCTAAGACAGCTCATTCCAGCCTGAAGGATGTTAATTAACTCAAGGGACATATTGCCTGCACAAGTATCTAAAGAAGATTTTCTCAGACACTTAGACAGACAAAGTCTTTGATAAACTATCAGGATGGCCATTGCGTCATCCATATTGCTACCCTCTTAGAAGATTATATTTATGCGGAAGACCCCACTAAAAGGCACTGAGAGCTATCAGATGGTATGAACTTTTTATTAATGGCAAAATGATTAATTGAGATTTTGACTTACCATATATATTGATCGAGGCATGGAGAAGGCTGAGGAATGAGCTTTCTTTTTTTTTTTTCATCTCAGCAAGCAGAGAAATATTCCTCTGCAACACTGCCTCTGCTGGCCATTCAGTATAATCTGCAGATGGAAAAGTCCTCTGTTAGTCTTTTTTTAGAACTTGAATATTTCCAAACCAAATGCAACACTTCCAAAAAATGATTTTTATAAAGGGTCAATTAGCACTATGGCATGTCTCATATTGTGAAAATCCAAAACTCACTAAAAATTATAATCTTAATTTAGATTTCAACCTAGCAGACTTCTTTCAATCCTCTGCCTCATTTGCTGATACTCTCTACACAACCCTATCACCTATATGAGGACTTAGATAGAAAGCTCTCTTTGGCAGCCAAGAGATAGAGTACCCTTCTCACAGGAATTATTTCAGGTTATGGTACACCATAGCAATTCAGTGATCTGATACGTTAAGGGAGGAAGGTTTATGCTACGGTTTGTGGGAATAATAAAAACAACAGATTCTAACATCTTCATTTTAGTGCATCCCTATCACTTAACCTATAGAGAACTCCAGAATGGTAAGATCAACCACTCCTTCAAACAAATATATAAGTCTCAAATATTGTCCTAGGTCCTTTCATCTCACCACCTTAGTCTTCAGCTGGGCATCCTGTCCACATTGCTCCATTTTCTATACCATGATATAAGTATCCTATTGCGTACTAGGCAACTGATTGGCCCTCATGTCAGATGACACCCTGCTGTAGCTTTGTAATGTAATGGCACCACTTGACCAATCACCCTGGGTGACGATTACACCGGAGGACCAGACATCAGCAATTACAAACTAGGTAACTATCTGTGAATATGACTGCACAGCAAGTAAGAGGAGTAAGGGGGAAGTACAGTGCGCCATTGAAAGTATTGGGCTCCTATTTAAAGAGGGCTAGAGTTAGAAGAAGCAACTGATTGGCCCTCATGTCAGATGGCATTCTGCTGTAGCTTTGTGATGTAATGGCACCACTTGACCAATCGCCCTGGGTGACGATTACACCGGAGGACCAGACGTCACCAATTACACACCAGGTAATTATCTGGGAATATGACTGCACAGCAAGTAGGAGGTGTTGTGGGAAAGTACTCTGCGCCATGGAAAGCATTGGGCTCCTATTCAAAGAGGGCTAGAGTTAGAAGAACACAGTTTCTAAATAGCAGTCCATCTGGAGTATCAGAGTCCCACTCACAGAGAGCAGGGAAACAGGTTAAATAGCTTCCCTCCATCTGAATGCAAGTCATTTGCTCTAACCTAAGACAGCTCATTCCAGCCTGAAGGATGTTAATTAACTCAAGGGACATATTGCCTGCACAAGTATCTAAAGAAGATTTTCTCAGACACTTAGACAGACAAAGTCTTTGATGAACTATCAGGATGGCCATTGCGTCATCCATATTGCTACCGTCTTAGAAGATTATATTTATGCGGAAGACCCCACTAAAAGGCACTGAGAGCTATCAGATGCTATGAACTTTTTATTAATGGCAAAATGATTAATTGAGATTTTGACTTACCATATATATTGATCGAGGCATGGAGAAGGCTGAGGAATGAGCTTTCTTTTTTTTTTCATCTCAGCAAGCAGAGAAATATTCCTCTGCAACACTGCCTCTGCTGGCCATTCAGTATAATCTGCAGATGGAAAAGTCCACTGTTAGTCTTTTTTAGAACTTGAATATTTCCAAACCAAATGCAACACTACCAAAACATGATTTTTATAAAGGGTCAATTAGCACTATGGCATGTCTCATATTGTGAAAATCCAAAACTCACTAAAAATTATAATCTTAATTTAGATTTTAACCTAGCAGACTTCTTTCAATCCTCTGCCTCATTTGCTGATACTCTCTACACAACCCTATCACCTATATGAGGACTTAGATAGAAAGCTCTCTTTGGCAGCCAAGAGATAGAGTACCCTTCTCACAGGAATTATTTCAGGTTATGGTACACCAAAGCAATTCAGTGATCTGATACGTTAAGGGAGGAAGGTTTATGCTACGGTTTGTGGGAATAATAAAAACAACAGATTCTAACATCTTCATTTTAGTGCATCCCTATCACTTAACCTATAGAGAACTCCAGAATGGTAAGATCAACCACTCCTTCAAACAAATGTATAAGTCTCAAATATTGTCCTAGGTCCTTTCATCTCACCACCTTAGTCTTCAGCTGGGCATCCTGTCCACATTGCTCCATTTTCTATACCATGATATAAGTATCCTATTGCGTACTAGGCAACTGATTGGCCCTCATGTCAGATGACACCCTGCTGTAGCTTTGTAATGTAATGGCACCACTTGACCAATCACCCTGGGTGACGATTACACCGGAGGACCAGACATCAGCAATTACAAACTAGGTAACTATCTGTGAATATGACTGCACAGCAAGTAAGAGGAGTAAGGGGGAAGTACAGTGCGCCATTGAAAGTATTGGGCTCCTATTTAAAGAGGGCTAGAGTTAGAAGAAGCAACTGATTGGCCCTCATGTCAGATGGCATTCTGCTGTAGCTTTGTGATGTAATGGCACCACTTGACCAATCGCCCTGGGTGACGATTACACCGGAGGACCAGACGTCACCAATTACACACCAGGTAATTATCTGGGAATATGACTGCACAGCAAGTAGGAGGTGTTGTGGGAAAGTACTCTGCGCCATGGAAAGCATTGGGCTCCTATTCAAAGAGGGCTAGAGTTAGAAGAACACAGTTTCTAAATAGCAGTCCATCTGGAGTATCAGAGTCCCACTCACAGAGAGCAGGGAAACAGGTTAAATAGCTTCCCTCCATCTGAATGTAAGTCATTTGCTCTAACCTAAGACAGCTCATTCCAGCCTGAAGGATGGTAATTAACTCAAGGGACATATTGCCTGCACAAGTATCTAAAGAAGATTTTCTCAGACACTTAGACAGACAAAGTCTTTGATAAACTATCAGGATGGCCATTGCGTCATCCATATTGCTACCCTCTTAGAAGATTATATTTATGCGGAAGACCCCACTAAAAGGCACTGAGAGCTATCAGATGCTATGAACTTTTTATTAATGGCAAAATGATTAATTGAGATTTTGACTTACCATATATATTGATCGAGGCATGGAGAAGGCTGAGGAATGAGCTTTCTTTTTTTCTTTCATCTCAGCAAGCAGAGAAATATTCCTCTGCAACACTGCCTCTGCTGGCCATTCAGTATAATCTGCAGATGGAAAAGTCCACTGTTAGTCTTTTTTAGAACTTGAATATTTCCAAACCAAATGCAACACTACCAAAACATGATTTTTATAAAGGGTCAATTAGCACTATGGCATGTCTCATATTGTGAAAATCCAAAACTCACTAAAAATTATAATCTTAATTTAGATTTCAACCTAGCAGACTTCTTTCAATCCTCTGCCTCATTTGCTGATACTCTCTACACAACCCTATCACCTATATGAGGACTTAGATAGAAAGCTCTCTTTGGCAGCCAAGAGATAGAGTACCCTTCTCACAGGAATTATTTCAGGTTATGGTACACCATAGCAATTCAGTGATCTGATACGTTAAGGGAGGAAGGTTTATGCTACGGTTTGTGGGAATAATAAAAACAACAGATTCTAACATCTTCATTTTAGTGCATCCCTATCACTTAACCTATAGAGAACTCCAGAATGGTAAGATCAACCACTCCTTCAAACAAATATATAAGTCTCAAATATTGTCCTAGGTCCTTTCATCTCACCACCTTAGTCTTCAGCTGGGCATCCTGTCCACATTGCTCCATTTTCTATACCATGATATAAGTATCCTATTGCGTACTAGGCAACTGATTGGCCCTCATGTCAGATGACACCCTGCTGTAGCTTTGTAATGTAATGGCACCACTTGACCAATCACCCTGGGTGACGATTACACCGGAGGACCAGACATCAGCAATTACAAACTAGGTAACTATCTGTGAATATGACTGCACAGCAAGTAAGAGGAGTAAGGGGGAAGTACAGTGCGCCATTGAAAGTATTGGGCTCATATTTAAAGAGGGCTAGAGTTAGAAGAAGCAACTGATTGGCCCTCATGTCAGATGGCATTCTGCTGTAGCTTTGTGATGTAATGGCACCACTTGACCAATCGCCCTGGGTGACGATTACACCGGAGGACCAGACGTCACCAATTACACACCAGGTAATTATCTGGGAATATGACTGCACAGCAAGTAGGAGGTGTTGTGGGAAAGTACTCTGCGCCATGGAAAGCATTGGGCTCCTATTCAAAGAGGGCTAGAGTTAGAAGAACACAGTTTCTAAATAGCAGTCCATCTGGAGTATCAGAGTCCCACTCACAGAGAGCAGGGAAACAGGTTAAATAGCTTCCCTCCATCTGAATGTAAGTCATTTGCTCTAACCTAAGACAGCTCATTCCAGCCTGAAGGATGGTAATTAACTCAAGGGACATATTGCCTGCACAAGTATCTAAAGAAGATTTTCTCAGACACTTAGACAGACAAAGTCTTTGATAAACTATCAGGATGGCCATTGCGTCATCCATATTGCTACCCTCTTAGAAGATTATATTTATGCGGAAGACCCCACTAAAAGGCACTGAGAGCTATCAGATGCTATGAACTTTTTATTAATGGCAAAATGATTAATTGAGATTTTGACTTACCATATATATTGATCGAGGCATGGAGAAGGCTGAGGAATGAGCTTTCTTTTTTTCTTTCATCTCAGCAAGCAGAGAAATATTCCTCTGCAACACTGCCTCTGCTGGCCATTCAGTATAATCTGCAGATGGAAAAGTCCACTGTTAGTCTTTTTTAGAACTTGAATATTTCCAAACCAAATGCAACACTACCAAAACATGATTTTTATAAAGGGTCAATTAGCACTATGGCATGTCTCATATTGTGAAAATCCAAAACTCACTAAAAATTATAATCTTAATTTAGATTTCAACCTAGCAGACTTCTTTCAATCCTCTGCCTCATTTGCTGATACTCTCTACACAACCCTATCACCTATATGAGGACTTAGATAGAAAGCTCTCTTTGGCAGCCAAGAGATAGAGTACCCTTCTCACAGGAATTATTTCAGGTTATGGTACACCATAGCAATTCAGTGATCTGATACGTTAAGGGAGGAAGGTTTATGCTACGGTTTGTGGGAATAATAAAAACAACAGATTCTAACATCTTCATTTTAGTGCATCCCTATCACTTAACCTATAGAGAACTCCAGAATGGTAAGATCAACCACTCCTTCAAACAAATATATAAGTCTCAAATATTGTCCTAGGTCCTTTCATCTCACCACCTTAGTCTTCAGCTGGGCATCCTGTCCACATTGCTCCATTTTCTATACCATGATATAAGTATCCTATTGCGTACTAGGCAACTGATTGGCCCTCATGTCAGATGACACCCTGCTGTAGCTTTGTAATGTAATGGCACCACTTGACCAATCACCCTGGGTGACGATTACACCGGAGGACCAGACATCAGCAATTACAAACTAGGTAACTATCTGTGAATATGACTGCACAGCAAGTAAGAGGAGTAAGGGGGAAGTACAGTGCGCCATTGAAAGTATTGGGCTCCTATTTAAAGAGGGCTAGAGTTAGAAGAAGCAACTGATTGGCCCTCATGTCAGATGGCATTCTGCTGTAGCTTTGTGATGTAATGGCACCACTTGACCAATCGCCCTGGGTGACGATTACACCGGAGGACCAGACGTCACCAATTACACACCAGGTAATTATCTGGGAATATGACTGCACAGCAAGTAGGAGGTGTTGTGGGAAAGTACTCTGCGCCATGGAAAGCATTGGGCTCCTATTCAAAGAGGGCTAGAGTTAGAAGAACACAGTTTCTAAATAGCAGTCCATCTGGAGTATCAGAGTCCCACTCACAGAGAGCAGGGAAACAGGTTAAATAGCTTCCCTCCATCTGAATGCAAGTCATTTGCTCTAACCTAAGACAGCTCATTCCAGCCTGAAGGATGTTAATTAACTCAAGGGACATATTGCCTGCACAAGTATCTAAAGAAGATTTTCTCAGACACTTAGACAGACAAAGTCTTTGATGAACTATCAGGATGGCCATTGCGTCATCCATATTGCTACCGTCTTAGAAGATTATATTTATGCGGAAGACCCCACTAAAAGGCACTGAGAGCTATCAGATGCTATGAACTTTTTATTAATGGCAAAATGATTAATTGAGATTTTGACTTACCATATATATTGATCGAGGCATGGAGAAGGCTGAGGAATGAGCTTTCTTTTTTTTTTCATCTCAGCAAGCAGAGAAATATTCCTCTGCAACACTGCCTCTGCTGGCCATTCAGTATAATCTGCAGATGGAAAAGTCCACTGTTAGTCTTTTTTAGAACTTGAATATTTCCAAACCAAATGCAACACTACCAAAACATGATTTTTATAAAGGGTCAATTAGCACTATGGCATGTCTCATATTGTGAAAATCCAAAACTCACTAAAAATTATAATCTTAATTTAGATTTTAACCTAGCAGACTTCTTTCAATCCTCTGCCTCATTTGCTGATACTCTCTACACAACCCTATCACCTATATGAGGACTTAGATAGAAAGCTCTCTTTGGCAGCCAAGAGATAGAGTACCCTTCTCACAGGAATTATTTCAGGTTATGGTACACCAAAGCAATTCAGTGATCTGATACGTTAAGGGAGGAAGGTTTATGCTACGGTTTGTGGGAATAATAAAAACAACAGATTCTAACATCTTCATTTTAGTGCATCCCTATCACTTAACCTATAGAGAACTCCAGAATGGTAAGATCAACCACTCCTTCAAACAAATGTATAAGTCTCAAATATTGTCCTAGGTCCTTTCATCTCACCACCTTAGTCTTCAGCTGGGCATCCTGTCCACATTGCTCCATTTTCTATACCATGATATAAGTATCCTATTGCGTACTAGGCAACTGATTGGCCCTCATGTCAGATGACACCCTGCTGTAGCTTTGTAATGTAATGGCACCACTTGACCAATCACCCTGGGTGACGATTACACCGGAGGACCAGACATCAGCAATTACAAACTAGGTAACTATCTGTGAATATGACTGCACAGCAAGTAAGAGGAGTAAGGGGGAAGTACAGTGCGCCATTGAAAGTATTGGGCTCCTATTTAAAGAGGGCTAGAGTTAGAAGAAGCAACTGATTGGCCCTCATGTCAGATGGCATTCTGCTGTAGCTTTGTGATGTAATGGCACCACTTGACCAATCGCCCTGGGTGACGATTACACCGGAGGACCAGACGTCACCAATTACACACCAGGTAATTATCTGGGAATATGACTGCACAGCAAGTAGGAGGTGTTGTGGGAAAGTACTCTGCGCCATGGAAAGCATTGGGCTCCTATTCAAAGAGGGCTAGAGTTAGAAGAACACAGTTTCTAAATAGCAGTCCATCTGGAGTATCAGAGTCCCACTCACAGAGAGCAGGGAAACAGGTTAAATAGCTTCCCTCCATCTGAATGTAAGTCATTTGCTCTAACCTAAGACAGCTCATTCCAGCCTGAAGGATGGTAATTAACTCAAGGGACATATTGCCTGCACAAGTATCTAAAGAAGATTTTCTCAGACACTTAGACAGACAAAGTCTTTGATAAACTATCAGGATGGCCATTGCGTCATCCATATTGCTACCGTCTTAGAAGATTATATTTATGCGGAAGACCCCACTAAAAGGCACTGAGAGCTATCAGATGCTATGAACTTTTTATTAATGGCAAAATGATTAATTGAGATTTTGACTTACCATATATATTGATCGAGGCATGGAGAAGGCTGAGGAATGAGCTTTCTTTTTTTCTTTCATCTCAGCAAGCAGAGAAATATTCCTCTGCAACACTGCCTCTGCTGGCCATTCAGTATAATCTGCAGATGGAAAAGTCCACTGTTAGTCTTTTTTAGAACTTGAATATTTCCAAACCAAATGCAACACTACCAAAACATGATTTTTATAAAGGGTCAATTAGCACTATGGCATGTCTCATATTGTGAAAATCCAAAACTCACTAAAAATTATAATCTTAATTTAGATTTTAACCTAGCAGACTTCTTTCAATCCTCTGCCTCATTTGCTGATACTCTCTACACAACCCTATCACCTATATGAGGACTTAGATAGAAAGCTCTCTTTGGCAGCCAAGAGATAGAGTACCCTTCTCACAGGAATTATTTCAGGTTATGGTACACCAAAGCAATTCAGTGATCTGATACGTTAAGGGAGGAAGGTTTATGCTACGGTTTGTGGGAATAATAAAAACAACAGATTCTAACATCTTCATTTTAGTGCATCCCTATCACTTAACCTATAGAGAACTCCAGAATGGTAAGATCAACCACTCCTTCAAACAAATGTATAAGTCTCAAATATTGTCCTAGGTCCTTTCATCTCACCACCTTAGTCTTCAGCTGGGCATCCTGTCCACATTGCTCCATTTTCTATACCATGATATAAGTATCCTATTGCGTACTAGGCAACTGATTGGCCCTCATGTCAGATGACACCCTGCTGTAGCTTTGTAATGTAATGGCACCACTTGACCAATCACCCTGGGTGACGATTACACCGGAGGACCAGACATCAGCAATTACAAACTAGGTAACTATCTGTGAATATGACTGCACAGCAAGTAAGAGGAGTAAGGGGGAAGTACAGTGCGCCATTGAAAGTATTGGGCTCCTATTTAAAGAGGGCTAGAGTTAGAAGAAGCAACTGATTGGCCCTCATGTCAGATGGCATTCTGCTGTAGCTTTGTGATGTAATGGCACCACTTGACCAATCGCCCTGGGTGACGATTACACCGGAGGACCAGACGTCACCAATTACACACCAGGTAATTATCTGGGAATATGACTGCACAGCAAGTAGGAGGTGTTGTGGGAAAGTACTCTGCGCCATGGAAAGCATTGGGCTCCTATTCAAAGAGGGCTAGAGTTAGAAGAACACAGTTTCTAAATAGCAGTCCATCTGGAGTATCAGAGTCCCACTCACAGAGAGCAGGGAAACAGGTTAAATAGCTTCCCTCCATCTGAATGTAAGTCATTTGCTCTAACCTAAGACAGCTCATTCCAGCCTGAAGGATGGTAATTAACTCAAGGGACATATTGCCTGCACAAGTATCTAAAGAAGATTTTCTCAGACACTTAGACAGACAAAGTCTTTGATAAACTATCAGGATGGCCATTGCGTCATCCATATTGCTACCCTCTTAGAAGATTATATTTATGCGGAAGACCCCACTAAAAGGCACTGAGAGCTATCAGATGCTATGAACTTTTTATTAATGGCAAAATGATTAATTGAGATTTTGACTTACCATATATATTGATCGAGGCATGGAGAAGGCTGAGGAATGAGCTTTCTTTTTTTCTTTCATCTCAGCAAGCAGAGAAATATTCCTCTGCAACACTGCCTCTGCTGGCCATTCAGTATAATCTGCAGATGGAAAAGTCCACTGTTAGTCTTTTTTAGAACTTGAATATTTCCAAACCAAATGCAACACTACCAAAACATGATTTTTATAAAGGGTCAATTAGCACTATGGCATGTCTCATATTGTGAAAATCCAAAACTCACTAAAAATTATAATCTTAATTTAGATTTCAACCTAGCAGACTTCTTTCAATCCTCTGCCTCATTTGCTGATACTCTCTACACAACCCTATCACCTATATGAGGACTTAGATAGAAAGCTCTCTTTGGCAGCCAAGAGATAGAGTACCCTTCTCACAGGAATTATTTCAGGTTATGGTACACCATAGCAATTCAGTGATCTGATACGTTGAGGGAGGAAGGTTTATGCTACGGTTTGTGGGAATAATAAAAACAACAGATTCTAACATCTTCATTTTAGTGCATCCCTATCACTTAACCTATAGAGAACTCCAGAATGGTAAGATCAACCACTCCTTCAAACAAATGTATAAGTCTCAAATATTGTCCTAGGTCCTTTCATCTCACCACCTTAGTCTTCAGCTGGGCATCCTGTCCACATTGCTCCATTTTCTATACCATGATATAAGTATCCTATTGCGTACTAGGCAACTGATTGGCCCTCATGTCAGATGAAACCCTGCTGTAGCTTTGTAATGTAATGGCACCACTTGACCAATCACCCTGGGTGACGATTACACCGGAGGACCAGACATCAGCAATTACAAACTAGGTAACTATCTGTGAATATGACTGCACAGCAAGTAAGAGGAGTAAGGGGGAAGTACAGTGCGCCATTGAAAGTATTGGGCTCCTATTTAAAGAGGGCTAGAGTTAGAAGAAGCAACTGATTGGCCCTCATGTCAGATGGCATTCTGCTGTAGCTTTGTGATGTAATGGCACCACTTGACCAATCGCCCTGGGTGACGATTACACCGGAGGACCAGACGTCACCAATTACACACCAGGTAATTATCTGGGAATATGACTGCACAGCAAGTAGGAGGTGTTGTGGGAAAGTACTCTGCGCCATGGAAAGCATTGGGCTCCTATTCAAAGAGGGCTAGAGTTAGAAGAACACAGTTTCTAAATAGCAGTCCATCTGGAGTATCAGAGTCCCACTCACAGAGAGCAGGGAAACAGGTTAAATAGCTTCCCTCCATCTGAATGTAAGTCATTTGCTCTAACCTAAGACAGCTCATTCCAGCCTGAAGGATGGTAATTAACTCAAGGGACATATTGCCTGCACAAGTATCTAAAGAAGATTTTCTCAGACACTTAGACAGACAAAGTCTTTGATAAACTATCAGGATGGCCATTGCGTCATCCATATTGCTACCGTCTTAGAAGATTATATTTATGCGGAAGACCCCACTAAAAGGCACTGAGAGCTATCAGATGCTATGAACTTTTTATTAATGGCAAAATGATTAATTGAGATTTTGACTTACCATATATATTGATCGAGGCATGGAGAAGGCTGAGGAATGAGCTTTCTTTTTTTCTTTCATCTCAGCAAGCAGAGAAATATTCCTCTGCAACACTGCCTCTGCTGGCCATTCAGTATAATCTGCAGATGGAAAAGTCCACTGTTAGTCTTTTTTAGAACTTGAATATTTCCAAACCAAATGCAACACTACCAAAACATGATTTTTATAAAGGGTCAATTAGCACTATGGCATGTCTCATATTGTGAAAATCCAAAACTCACTAAAAATTATAATCTTAATTTAGATTTCAACCTAGCAGACTTCTTTCAATCCTCTGCCTCATTTGCGGATACTCTCTACACAACCCTATCACCTATATGAGGACTTAGATAGAAAGCTCTCTTTGGCAGCCAAGAGATAGAGTACCCTTCTCACAGGAATTATTTCAGGTTATGGTACACCATAGCAATTCAGTGATCTGATACGTTAAGGGAGGAAGGTTTATGCTACGGTTTGTGGGAATTATAAAAACAACAGATTCTAACATCTTCATTTTAGTGCATCCCTATCACTTAACCTATAGAGAACTCCAGAATGGTAAGATCAACCACTCCTTCAAACAAATGTATAAGTCTCAAATATTGTCCTAGGTCCTTTCATCTCACCACCTTAGTCTTCAGCTGGGCATCCTGTCCACATTGCTCCATTTTCTATACCATGATATAAGTATCCTATTGCGTACTAGGCAACTGATTCGCCCTCATGTCAGATGACACCCTGCTGTAGCTTTGTAATGTAATGGCACCACTTGACCAATCACCCTGGGTGACGATTACACCGGAGGACCAGACATCAGCAATTACAAACGAGGTAACTATCTGTGAATATGACTGCACAGCAAGTAAGAGGAGTAAGGGGGAAGTACAGTGCGCCATTGAAAGTATTGGGCTCCTATTTAAAGAGGGCTAGAGTTAGAAGAAGCAACTGATTGGCCCTCATGTCAGATGGCATTCTGCTGTAGCTTTGTGATGTAATGGCACCACTTGACCAATCGCCCTGGGTGACGATTACACCGGAGGACCAGACGTCACCAATTACACACCAGGTAATTATCTGGGAATATGACTGCACAGCAAGTAGGAGGTGTTGTGGGAAAGTACTCTGCGCCATGGAAAGCATTGGGCTCCTATTCAAAGAGGGCTAGAGTTAGAAGAACACAGTTTCTAAATAGCAGTCCATCTGGAGTATCAGAGTCCCACTCACAGAGAGCAGGGAAACAGGTTAAATAGCTTCCCTCCATCTGAATGTAAGTCATTTGCTCTAACCTAAGACAGCTCATTCCAGCCTGAAGGATGTTAATTAACTCAAGGGACATATTGCCTGCACAAGTATCTAAAGAAGATTTTCTCAGACACTTAGACAGACAAAGTCTTTGATAAACTATCAGGATGGCCATTGCGTCATCCATATTGCTACCCTCTTAGAAGATTATATTTATGCGGAAGACCCCACTAAAAGGCACTGAGAGCTATAAGATGGTATGAACTTTTTATTAATGGCAAAATGATTAATTGAGATTTTGACTTACCATATATATTGATCGAGGCATGGAGAAGGCTGAGGAATGAGCTTTCTTTTTTTTTTTTCATCTCAGCAAGCAGAGAAATATTCCTCTGCAACACTGCCTCTGCTGGCCATTCAGTATAATCTGCAGATGGAAAAGTCCTCTGTTAGTCTTTTTTTAGAACTTGAATATTTCCAAACCAAATGCAACACTTCCAAAAAATGATTTTTATAAAGGGTCAATTAGCACTATGGCATGTCTCATATTGTGAAAATCCAAAACTCACTAAAAATTATAATCTTAATTTAGATTTCAACCTAGCAGACTTCTTTCAATCCTCTGCCTCATTTGCTGATACTCTCTACACAACCCTATCACCTATATGAGGACTTAGATAGAAAGCTCTCTTTGGCAGCCAAGAGATAGAGTACCCTTCTCACAGGAATTATTTCAGGTTATGGTACACCATAGCAATTCAGTGATCTGATACGTTAAGGGAGGAAGGTTTATGCTACGGTTTGTGGGAATAATAAAAACAACAGATTCTAACATCTTCATTTTAGTGCATCCCTATCACTTAACCTATAGAGAACTCCAGAATGGTAAGATCAACCACTCCTTCAAACAAATATATAAGTCTCAAATATTGTCCTAGGTCCTTTCATCTCACCACCTTAGTCTTCAGCTGGGCATCCTGTCCACATTGCTCCATTTTCTATACCATGATATAAGTATCCTATTGCGTACTAGGCAACTGATTGGCCCTCATGTCAGATGACACCCTGCTGTAGCTTTGTAATGTAATGGCACCACTTGACCAATCACCCTGGGTGACGATTACACCGGAGGACCAGACATCAGCAATTACAAACTAGGTAACTATCTGTGAATATGACTGCACAGCAAGTAAGAGGAGTAAGGGGGAAGTACAGTGCGCCATTGAAAGTATTGGGCTCCTATTTAAAGAGGGCTAGAGTTAGAAGAAGCAACTGATTGGCCCTCATGTCAGATGGCATTCTGCTGTAGCTTTGTGATGTAATGGCACCACTTGACCAATCGCCCTGGGTGACGATTACACCGGAGGACCAGACGTCACCAATTACACACCAGGTAATTATCTGGGAATATGACTGCACAGCAAGTAGGAGGTGTTGTGGGAAAGTACTCTGCGCCATGGAAAGCATTGGGCTCCTATTCAAAGAGGGCTAGAGTTAGAAGAACACAGTTTCTAAATAGCAGTCCATCTGGAGTATCAGAGTCCCACTCACAGAGAGCAGGGAAACAGGTTAAATAGCTTCCCTCCATCTGAATGCAAGTCATTTGCTCTAACCTAAGACAGCTCATTCCAGCCTGAAGGATGTTAATTAACTCAAGGGACATATTGCCTGCACAAGTATCTAAAGAAGATTTTCTCAGACACTTAGACAGACAAAGTCTTTGATGAACTATCAGGATGGCCATTGCGTCATCCATATTGCTACCGTCTTAGAAGATTATATTTATGCGGAAGACCCCACTAAAAGGCACTGAGAGCTATCAGATGCTATGAACTTTTTATTAATGGCAAAATGATTAATTGAGATTTTGACTTACCATATATATTGATCGAGGCATGGAGAAGGCTGAGGAATGAGCTTTCTTTTTTTTTTCATCTCAGCAAGCAGAGAAATATTCCTCTGCAACACTGCCTCTGCTGGCCATTCAGTATAATCTGCAGATGGAAAAGTCCACTGTTAGTCTTTTTTAGAACTTGAATATTTCCAAACCAAATGCAACACTACCAAAACATGATTTTTATAAAGGGTCAATTAGCACTATGGCATGTCTCATATTGTGAAAATCCAAAACTCACTAAAAATTATAATCTTAATTTAGATTTTAACCTAGCAGACTTCTTTCAATCCTCTGCCTCATTTGCTGATACTCTCTACACAACCCTATCACCTATATGAGGACTTAGATAGAAAGCTCTCTTTGGCAGCCAAGAGATAGAGTACCCTTCTCACAGGAATTATTTCAGGTTATGGTACACCAAAGCAATTCAGTGATCTGATACGTTAAGGGAGGAAGGTTTATGCTACGGTTTGTGGGAATAATAAAAACAACAGATTCTAACATCTTCATTTTAGTGCATCCCTATCACTTAACCTATAGAGAACTCCAGAATGGTAAGATCAACCACTCCTTCAAACAAATGTATAAGTCTCAAATATTGTCCTAGGTCCTTTCATCTCACCACCTTAGTCTTCAGCTGGGCATCCTGTCCACATTGCTCCATTTTCTATACCATGATATAAGTATCCTATTGCGTACTAGGCAACTGATTGGCCCTCATGTCAGATGACACCCTGCTGTAGCTTTGTAATGTAATGGCACCACTTGACCAATCACCCTGGGTGACGATTACACCGGAGGACCAGACATCAGCAATTACAAACTAGGTAACTATCTGTGAATATGACTGCACAGCAAGTAAGAGGAGTAAGGGGGAAGTACAGTGCGCCATTGAAAGTATTGGGCTCCTATTTAAAGAGGGCTAGAGTTAGAAGAAGCAACTGATTGGCCCTCATGTCAGATGGCATTCTGCTGTAGCTTTGTGATGTAATGGCACCACTTGACCAATCGCCCTGGGTGACGATTACACCGGAGGACCAGACGTCACCAATTACACACCAGGTAATTATCTGGGAATATGACTGCACAGCAAGTAGGAGGTGTTGTGGGAAAGTACTCTGCGCCATGGAAAGCATTGGGCTCCTATTCAAAGAGGGCTAGAGTTAGAAGAACACAGTTTCTAAATAGCAGTCCATCTGGAGTATCAGAGTCCCACTCACAGAGAGCAGGGAAACAGGTTAAATAGCTTCCCTCCATCTGAATGTAAGTCATTTGCTCTAACCTAAGACAGCTCATTCCAGCCTGAAGGATGGTAATTAACTCAAGGGACATATTGCCTGCACAAGTATCTAAAGAAGATTTTCTCAGACACTTAGACAGACAAAGTCTTTGATAAACTATCAGGATGGCCATTGCGTCATCCATATTGCTACCCTCTTAGAAGATTATATTTATGCGGAAGACCCCACTAAAAGGCACTGAGAGCTATCAGATGCTATGAACTTTTTATTAATGGCAAAATGATTAATTGAGATTTTGACTTACCATATATATTGATCGAGGCATGGAGAAGGCTGAGGAATGAGCTTTCTTTTTTTCTTTCATCTCAGCAAGCAGAGAAATATTCCTCTGCAACACTGCCTCTGCTGGCCATTCAGTATAATCTGCAGATGGAAAAGTCCACTGTTAGTCTTTTTTAGAACTTGAATATTTCCAAACCAAATGCAACACTACCAAAACATGATTTTTATAAAGGGTCAATTAGCACTATGGCATGTCTCATATTGTGAAAATCCAAAACTCACTAAAAATTATAATCTTAATTTAGATTTCAACCTAGCAGACTTCTTTCAATCCTCTGCCTCATTTGCTGATACTCTCTACACAACCCTATCACCTATATGAGGACTTAGATAGAAAGCTCTCTTTGGCAGCCAAGAGATAGAGTACCCTTCTCACAGGAATTATTTCAGGTTATGGTACACCATAGCAATTCAGTGATCTGATACGTTAAGGGAGGAAGGTTTATGCTACGGTTTGTGGGAATAATAAAAACAACAGATTCTAACATCTTCATTTTAGTGCATCCCTATCACTTAACCTATAGAGAACTCCAGAATGGTAAGATCAACCACTCCTTCAAACAAATATATAAGTCTCAAATATTGTCCTAGGTCCTTTCATCTCACCACCTTAGTCTTCAGCTGGGCATCCTGTCCACATTGCTCCATTTTCTATACCATGATATAAGTATCCTATTGCGTACTAGGCAACTGATTGGCCCTCATGTCAGATGACACCCTGCTGTAGCTTTGTAATGTAATGGCACCACTTGACCAATCACCCTGGGTGACGATTACACCGGAGGACCAGACATCAGCAATTACAAACTAGGTAACTATCTGTGAATATGACTGCACAGCAAGTAAGAGGAGTAAGGGGGAAGTACAGTGCGCCATTGAAAGTATTGGGCTCCTATTTAAAGAGGGCTAGAGTTAGAAGAAGCAACTGATTGGCCCTCATGTCAGATGGCATTCTGCTGTAGCTTTGTGATGTAATGGCACCACTTGACCAATCGCCCTGGGTGACGATTACACCGGAGGACCAGACGTCACCAATTACACACCAGGTAATTATCTGGGAATATGACTGCACAGCAAGTAGGAGGTGTTGTGGGAAAGTACTCTGCGCCATGGAAAGCATTGGGCTCCTATTCAAAGAGGGCTAGAGTTAGAAGAACACAGTTTCTAAATAGCAGTCCATCTGGAGTATCAGAGTCCCACTCACAGAGAGCAGGGAAACAGGTTAAATAGCTTCCCTCCATCTGAATGCAAGTCATTTGCTCTAACCTAAGACAGCTCATTCCAGCCTGAAGGATGTTAATTAACTCAAGGGACATATTGCCTGCACAAGTATCTAAAGAAGATTTTCTCAGACACTTAGACAGACAAAGTCTTTGATGAACTATCAGGATGGCCATTGCGTCATCCATATTGCTACCGTCTTAGAAGATTATATTTATGCGGAAGACCCCACTAAAAGGCACTGAGAGCTATCAGATGCTATGAACTTTTTATTAATGGCAAAATGATTAATTGAGATTTTGACTTACCATATATATTGATCGAGGCATGGAGAAGGCTGAGGAATGAGCTTTCTTTTTTTTTTCATCTCAGCAAGCAGAGAAATATTCCTCTGCAACACTGCCTCTGCTGGCCATTCAGTATAATCTGCAGATGGAAAAGTCCACTGTTAGTCTTTTTTAGAACTTGAATATTTCCAAACCAAATGCAACACTACCAAAACATGATTTTTATAAAGGGTCAATTAGCACTATGGCATGTCTCATATTGTGAAAATCCAAAACTCACTAAAAATTATAATCTTAATTTAGATTTCAACCTAGCAGACTTCTTTCAATCCTCTGCCTCATTTGCTGATACTCTCTACACAACCCTATCACCTATATGAGGACTTAGATAGAAAGCTCTCTTTGGCAGCCAAGAGATAGAGTACCCTTCTCACAGGAATTATTTCAGGTTATGGTACACCATAGCAATTCAGTGATCTGATACGTTAAGGGAGGAAGGTTTATGCTACGGTTTGTGGGAATAATAAAAACAACAGATTCTAACATCTTCATTTTAGTGCATCCCTATCACTTAACCTATAGAGAACTCCAGAATGGTAAGATCAACCACTCCTTCAAACAAATATATAAGTCTCAAATATTGTCCTAGGTCCTTTCATCTCACCACCTTAGTCTTCAGCTGGGCATCCTGTCCACATTGCTCCATTTTCTATACCATGATATAAGTATCCTATTGCGTACTAGGCAACTGATTGGCCCTCATGTCAGATGACACCCTGCTGTAGCTTTGTAATGTAATGGCACCACTTGACCAATCACCCTGGGTGACGATTACACCGGAGGACCAGACATCAGCAATTACAAACTAGGTAACTATCTGTGAATATGACTGCACAGCAAGTAAGAGGAGTAAGGGGGAAGTACAGTGCGCCATTGAAAGTATTGGGCTCCTATTTAAAGAGGGCTAGAGTTAGAAGAAGCAACTGATTGGCCCTCATGTCAGATGGCATTCTGCTGTAGCTTTGTGATGTAATGGCACCACTTGACCAATCGCCCTGGGTGACGATTACACCGGAGGACCAGACGTCACCAATTACACACCAGGTAATTATCTGGGAATATGACTGCACAGCAAGTAGGAGGTGTTGTGGGAAAGTACTCTGCGCCATGGAAAGCATTGGGCTCCTATTCAAAGAGGGCTAGAGTTAGAAGAACACAGTTTCTAAATAGCAGTCCATCTGGAGTATCAGAGTCCCACTCACAGAGAGCAGGGAAACAGGTTAAATAGCTTCCCTCCATCTGAATGCAAGTCATTTGCTCTAACCTAAGACAGCTCATTCCAGCCTGAAGGATGTTAATTAACTCAAGGGACATATTGCCTGCACAAGTATCTAAAGAAGATTTTCTCAGACACTTAGACAGACAAAGTCTTTGATGAACTATCAGGATGGCCATTGCGTCATCCATATTGCTACCGTCTTAGAAGATTATATTTATGCGGAAGACCCCACTAAAAGGCACTGAGAGCTATCAGATGCTATGAACTTTTTATTAATGGCAAAATGATTAATTGAGATTTTGACTTACCATATATATTGATCGAGGCATGGAGAAGGCTGAGGAATGAGCTTTCTTTTTTTTTTCATCTCAGCAAGCAGAGAAATATTCCTCTGCAACACTGCCTCTGCTGGCCATTCAGTATAATCTGCAGATGGAAAAGTCCACTGTTAGTCTTTTTTAGAACTTGAATATTTCCAAACAAAATGCAACACTACCAAAACATGATTTTTATAAAGGGTCAATTAGCACTATGGCATGTCTCATATTGTGAAAATCCAAAACTCACTAAAAATTATAATCTTAATTTAGATTTTAACCTAGCAGACTTCTTTCAATCCTCTGCCTCATTTGCTGATACTCTCTACACAACCCTATCACCTATATGAGGACTTAGATAGAAAGCTCTCTTTGGCAGCCAAGAGATAGAGTACCCTTCTCACAGGAATTATTTCAGGTTATGGTACACCACAGCAATTCAGTGATCTGATACGTTAAGGGAGGAAGGTTTATGCTACGGTTTGTGGGAATAATAAAAACAACAGATTCTAACATCTTCATTTTAGTGCATCCCTATCACTTAACCTATAGAGAACTCCAGAATGGTAAGATCAACCACTCCTTCAAACAAATGTATAAGTCTCAAATATTGTCCTAGGTCCTTTCATCTCACCACCTTAGTCTTCAGCTGGGCATCCTGTCCACATTGCTCCATTTTCTATACCATGATATAAGTATCCTATTGCGTACTAGGCAACTGATTGGCCCTCATGTCAGATGACACCCTGCTGTAGCTTTGTAATGTAATGGCACCACTTGACCAATCACCCTGGGTGACGATTACACCGGAGGACCAGACATCAGCAATTACAAACTAGGTAACTATCTGTGAATATGACTGCACAGCAAGTAAGAGGAGTAAGGGGGAAGTACAGTGCGCCATTGAAAGTATTGGGCTCCTATTTAAAGAGGGCTAGAGTTAGAAGAAGCAACTGATTGGCCCTCATGTCAGATGGCATTCTGCTGTAGCTTTGTGATGTAATGGCACCACTTGACCAATCGCCCTGGGTGACGATTACACCGGAGGACCAGACGTCACCAATTACACACCAGGTAATTATCTGGGAATATGACTGCACAGCAAGTAGGAGGTGTTGTGGGAAAGTACTCTGCGCCATGGAAAGCATTGGGCTCCTATTCAAAGAGGGCTAGAGTTAGAAGAACACAGTTTCTAAATAGCAGTCCATCTGGAGTATCAGAGTCCCACTCACAGAGAGCAGGGAAACAGGTTAAATAGCTTCCCTCCATCTGAATGTAAGTCATTTGCTCTAACCTAAGACAGCTCATTCCAGCCTGAAGGATGGTAATTAACTCAAGGGACATATTGCCTGCACAAGTATCTAAAGAAGATTTTCTCAGACACTTAGACAGACAAAGTCTTTGATAAACTATCAGGATGGCCATTGCGTCATCCATATTGCTACCCTCTTAGAAGATTATATTTATGCGGAAGACCCCACTAAAAGGCACTGAGAGCTATCAGATGCTATGAACTTTTTATTAATGGCAAAATGATTAATTGAGATTTTGACTTACCATATATATTGATCGAGGCATGGAGAAGGCTGAGGAATGAGCTTTCTTTTTTTCTTTCATCTCAGCAAGCAGAGAAATATTCCTCTGCAACACTGCCTCTGCTGGCCATTCAGTATAATCTGCAGATGGAAAAGTCCACTGTTAGTCTTTTTTAGAACTTGAATATTTCCAAACCAAATGCAACACTACCAAAACATGATTTTTATAAAGGGTCAATTAGCACTATGGCATGTCTCATATTGTGAAAATCCAAAACTCACTAAAAATTATAATCTTAATTTAGATTTCAACCTAGCAGACTTCTTTCAATCCTCTGCCTCATTTGCTGATACTCTCTACACAACCCTATCACCTATATGAGGACTTAGATAGAAAGCTCTCTTTGGCAGCCAAGAGATAGAGTACCCTTCTCACAGGAATTATTTCAGGTTATGGTACACCATAGCAATTCAGTGATCTGATACGTTGAGGGAGGAAGGTTTATGCTACGGTTTGTGGGAATAATAAAAACAACAGATTCTAACATCTTCATTTTAGTGCATCCCTATCACTTAACCTATAGAGAACTCCAGAATGGTAAGATCAACCACTCCTTCAAACAAATGTATAAGTCTCAAATATTGTCCTAGGTCCTTTCATCTCACCACCTTAGTCTTCAGCTGGGCATCCTGTCCACATTGCTCCATTTTCTATACCATGATATAAGTATCCTATTGCGTACTAGGCAACTGATTGGCCCTCATGTCAGATGAAACCCTGCTGTAGCTTTGTAATGTAATGGCACCACTTGACCAATCACCCTGGGTGACGATTACACCGGAGGACCAGACATCAGCAATTACAAACTAGGTAACTATCTGTGAATATGACTGCACAGCAAGTAAGAGGAGTAAGGGGGAAGTACAGTGCGCCATTGAAAGTATTGGGCTCCTATTTAAAGAGGGCTAGAGTTAGAAGAAGCAACTGATTGGCCCTCATGTCAGATGGCATTCTGCTGTAGCTTTGTGATGTAATGGCACCACTTGACCAATCGCCCTGGGTGACGATTACACCGGAGGACCAGACGTCACCAATTACACACCAGGTAATTATCTGGGAATATGACTGCACAGCAAGTAGGAGGTGTTGTGGGAAAGTACTCTGCGCCATGGAAAGCATTGGGCTCCTATTCAAAGAGGGCTAGAGTTAGAAGAACACAGTTTCTAAATAGCAGTCCATCTGGAGTATCAGAGTCCCACTCACAGAGAGCAGGGAAACAGGTTAAATAGCTTCCCTCCATCTGAATGTAAGTCATTTGCTCTAACCTAAGACAGCTCATTCCAGCCTGAAGGATGGTAATTAACTCAAGGGACATATTGCCTGCACAAGTATCTAAAGAAGATTTTCTCAGACACTTAGACAGACAAAGTCTTTGATAAACTATCAGGATGGCCATTGCGTCATCCATATTGCTACCGTCTTAGAAGATTATATTTATGCGGAAGACCCCACTAAAAGGCACTGAGAGCTATCAGATGCTATGAACTTTTTATTAATGGCAAAATGATTAATTGAGATTTTGACTTACCATATATATTGATCGAGGCATGGAGAAGGCTGAGGAATGAGCTTTCTTTTTTTCTTTCATCTCAGCAAGCAGAGAAATATTCCTCTGCAACACTGCCTCTGCTGGCCATTCAGTATAATCTGCAGATGGAAAAGTCCACTGTTAGTCTTTTTTAGAACTTGAATATTTCCAAACCAAATGCAACACTACCAAAACATGATTTTTATAAAGGGTCAATTAGCACTATGGCATGTCTCATATTGTGAAAATCCAAAACTCACTAAAAATTATAATCTTAATTTAGATTTCAACCTAGCAGACTTCTTTCAATCCTCTGCCTCATTTGCGGATACTCTCTACACAACCCTATCACCTATATGAGGACTTAGATAGAAAGCTCTCTTTGGCAGCCAAGAGATAGAGTACCCTTCTCACAGGAATTATTTCAGGTTATGGTACACCATAGCAATTCAGTGATCTGATACGTTAAGGGAGGAAGGTTTATGCTACGGTTTGTGGGAATAATAAAAACAACAGATTCTAACATCTTCATTTTAGTGCATCCCTATCACTTAACCTATAGAGAACTCCAGAATGGTAAGATCAACCACTCCTTCAAACAAATGTATAAGTCTCAAATATTGTCCTAGGTCCTTTCATCTCACCACCTTAGTCTTCAGCTGGGCATCCTGTCCACATTGCTCCATTTTCTATACCATGATATAAGTATCCTATTGCGTACTAGGCCACTGATTGGCCCTCATGTCAGATGACACCCTGCTGTAGCTTTGTAATGTAATGGCACCACTTGACCAATCACCCTGGGTGACGATTACACCGGAGGACCAGACATCAGCAATTACAAACTAGGTAACTATCTGTGAATATGACTGCACAGCAAGTAAGAGGAGTAAGGGGGAAGTACAGTGCGCCATTGAAAGTATTGGGCTCCTATTTAAAGAGGGCTAGAGTTAGAAGAAGCAACTGATTGGCCCTCATGTCAGATGGCATTCTGCTGTAGCTTTGTGATGTAATGGCACCACTTGACCAATCGCCCTGGGTGACGATTACACCGGAGGACCAGACGTCACCAATTACACACCAGGTAATTATCTGGGAATATGACTGCACAGCAAGTAGGAGGTGTTGTGGGAAAGTACTCTGCGCCATGGAAAGCATTGGGCTCCTATTCAAAGAGGGCTAGAGTTAGAAGAACACAGTTTCTAAATAGCAGTCCATCTGGAGTATCAGAGTCCCACTCACAGAGAGCAGGGAAACAGGTTAAATAGCTTCCCTCCATCTGAATGTAAGTCATTTGCTCTAACCTAAGACAGCTCATTCCAGCCTGAAGGATGTTAATTAACTCAAGGGACATATTGCCTGCACAAGTATCTAAAGAAGATTTTCTCAGACACTTAGACAGACAAAGTCTTTGATAAACTATCAGGATGGCCATTGCGTCATCCATATTGCTACCCTCTTAGAAGATTATATTTATGCGGAAGACCCCACTAAAAGGCACTGAGAGCTATCAGATGCTATGAACTTTTTATTAATGGCAAAATGATTAATTGAGATTTTGACTTACCATATATATTGATCGAGGCATGGAGAAGGCTGAGGAATGAGCTTTCTTTTTTTTTTCATCTCAGCAAGCAGAGAAATATTCCTCTGCAACACTGCCTCTGCTGGCCATTCAGTATAATCTGCAGATGGAAAAGTCCACTGTTAGTCTTTTTTAGAACTTGAATATTTCCAAACCAAATGCAACACTACCAAAACATGATTTTTATAAAGGGTCAATTAGCACTATGGCATGTCTCATATTGTGAAAATCCAAAACTCACTAAAAATTATAATCTTAATTTAGATTTCAACCTAGCAGACTTCTTTCAATCCTCTGCCTCATTTGCTGATACTCTCTACACAACCCTATCACCTATATGAGGACTTGGATAGAAAGCTCTCTTTGGCAGCCAAGAGATAGAGTACCCTTCTCACAGGAATTATTTCAGGTTATGGTACACCATAGCAATTCAGTGATCTGATACGTTAAGGGAGGAAGGTTTATGCTACGGTTTGTGGGAATTATAAAAACAACAGATTCTAACATCTTCATTTTAGTGCATCCCTATCACTTAACCTATAGAGAACTCCAGAATGGTAAGATCAACCACTCCTTCAAACAAATGTATAAGTCTCAAATATTGTCCTAGGTCCTTTCATCTCACCACCTTAGTCTTCAGCTGGGCATCCTGTCCACATTGCTCCATTTTCTATACCATGATATAAGTATCCTATTGCGTACTAGGCAACTGATTCGCCCTCATGTCAGATGACACCCTGCTGTAGCTTTGTAATGTAATGGCACCACTTGACCAATCACCCTGGGTGACGATTACACCGGAGGACCAGACATCAGCAATTACAAACTAGGTAACTATCTGTGAATATGACTGCACAGCAAGTAAGAGGAGTAAGGGGTAAGTACAGTGCGCCATTGAAAGTATTGGGCTCCTATTTAAAGAGGGCTAGAGTTAGAAGAAGCAACTGATTGGCCCTCATGTCAGATGGCATTCTGCTGTAGCTTTGTGATGTAATGGCACCACTTGACCAATCGCCCTGGGTGACGATTACACCGGAGGACCAGACGTCACCAATTACACACCAGGTAATTATCTGGGAATATGACTGCACAGCAAGTAGGAGGTGTTGTGGGAAAGTACTCTGCGCCATGGAAAGCATTGGGCTCCTATTCAAAGAGGGCTAGAGTTAGAAGAACACAGTTTCTAAATAGCAGTCCATCTGGAGTATCAGAGTCCCACTCACAGAGAGCAGGGAAACAGGTTAAATAGCTTCCCTCCATCTGAATGTAAGTCATTTGCTCTAACCTAAGACAGCTCATTCCAGCCTGAAGGATGGTAATTAACTCAAGGGACATATTGCCTGCACAAGTATCTAAAGAAGATTTTCTCAGACACTTAGACAGACAAAGTCTTTGATAAACTATCAGGATGGCCATTGCGTCATCCATATTGCTACCCTCTTAGAAGATTATATTTATGCGGAAGACCCCACTAAAAGGCACTGAGAGCTATCAGATGCTATGAACTTTTTATTAATGGCAAAATGATTAATTGAGATTTTGACTTACCATATATATTGATCGAGGCATGGAGAAGGCTGAGGAATGAGCTTTCTTTTTTTCTTTCATCTCAGCAAGCAGAGAAATATTCCTCTGCAACACTGCCTCTGCTGGCCATTCAGTATAATCTGCAGATGGAAAAGTCCACTGTTAGTCTTTTTTAGAACTTGAATATTTCCAAACCAAATGCAACACTACCAAAACATGATTTTTATAAAGGGTCAATTAGCACTATGGCATGTCTCATATTGTGAAAATCCAAAACTCACTAAAAATTATAATCTTAATTTAGATTTCAACCTAGCAGACTTCTTTCAATCCTCTGCCTCATTTGCTGATACTCTCTACACAACCCTATCACCTATATGAGGACTTAGATAGAAAGCTCTCTTTGGCAGCCAAGAGATAGAGTACCCTTCTCACAGGAATTATTTCAGGTTATGGTACACCATAGCAATTCAGTGATCTGATACGTTAAGGGAGGAAGGTTTATGCTACGCTTTGTGGGAATAATAAAAACAACAGATTCTAACATCTTCATTTTAGTGCATCCCTATCACTTAACCTATAGAGAACTCCAGAATGGTAAGATCAACCACTCCTTCAAACAAATGTATAAGTCTCAAATATTGTCCTAGGTCCTTTCATCTCACCACCTTAGTCTTCAGCTGGGCATCCTGTCCACATTGCTCCATTTTCTATACCATGATATAAGTATCCTATTGCGTACTAGGCAACTGATTGGCCCTCATGTCAGATGACACCCTGCTGTAGCTTTGTAATGTAATGGCACCACTTGACCAATCACCCTGGGTGACGATTACACCGGAGGACCAGACATCAGCAATTACAAACTAGGTAACTATCTGTGAATATGACTGCACAGCAAGTAAGAGGAGTAAGGGGGAAGTACAGTGCGCCATTGAAAGTATTGGGCTCCTATTTAAAGAGGGCTAGAGTTAGAAGAAGCAACTGATTGGCCCTCATGTCAGATGGCATTCTGCTGTAGCTTTGTGATGTAATGGCACCACTTGACCAATCGCCCTGGGTGACGATTACACCGGAGGACCAGACGTCACCAATTACACACCAGGTAATTATCTGGGAATATGACTGCACAGCAAGTAGGAGGTGTTGTGGGAAAGTACTCTGCGCCATGGAAAGCATTGGGCTCCTATTCAAAGAGGGCTAGAGTTAGAAGAACACAGTTTCTAAATAGCAGTCCATCTGGAGTATCAGAGTCCCACTCACAGAGAGCAGGGAAACAGGTTAAATAGCTTCCCTCCATCTGAATGTAAGTCATTTGCTCTAACCTAAGACAGCTCATTCCAGCCTGAAGGATGTTAATTAACTCAAGGGACATATTGCCTGCACAAGTATCTAAAGAAGATTTTCTCAGACACTTAGACAGACAAAGTCTTTGATAAACTATCAGGATGGCCATTGCGTCATCCATATTGCTACCCTCTTAGAAGATTATATTTATGCGGAAGACCCCACTAAAAGGCACTGAGAGCTATCAGATGCTATGAACTTTTTATTAATGGCAAAATGATTAATTGAGATTTTGACTTACCATATATATTGATCGAGGCATGGAGAAGGCTGAGGAATGAGCTTTCTTTTTTTCTTTCATCTCAGCAAGCAGAGAAATATTCCTCTGCAACACTGCCTCTGCTGGCCATTCAGTATAATCTGCAGATGGAAAAGTCCACTGTTAGTCTTTTTTAGAACTTGAATATTTCCAAACCAAATGCAACACTACCAAAACATGATTTTTATAAAGGGTCAATTAGCACTATGGCATGTCTCATATTGTGAAAATCCAAAACTCACTAAAAATTATAATCTTAATTTAGATTTCAACCTAGCAGACTTCTTTCAATCCTATGCCTCATTTGCTGATACTCTCTACACAACCCTATCACCTATATGAGGACTTAGATAGAAAGCTCTCTTTGGCAGCCAAGAGATAGAGTACCCTTCTCACAGGAATTATTTCAGGTTATGGTACACCATAGCAATTGAGTGATCTGATACGTTAAGGGAGGAAGGTTTATGCTACGGTTTGTGGGAATAATAAAAACAACAGATTTTAACATCTTCATTTTAGTGCATCCCTATCACTTAACCTATAGAGAACTCCAGAATGGTAAGATCAACCACTCCTTCAAACAAATGTATAAGTCTCAAATATTGTCCTAGGTCCTTTCATCTCACCACCTTAGTCTTCAGCTGGGCATCCTGTCCACATTGCTCCATTTTCTATACCATGATATAAGTATCCTATTGCGTACTAGGCAACTGATTGGCCCTCATGTCAGATGACACCCTGCTGTAGCTTTGTAATGTAATGGCACCACTTGACCAATCACCCTGGGTGACGATTACACCGGAGGACCAGACATCAGCAATTACACACTAGGTAACTATCTGTGAATATGACTGCACAGCAAGTAAGAGGAGTAAGGGGGAAGTACAGTGCGCCATTGAAAGTATTGGGCTCCTATTTAAAGAGGGCTAGAGTTAGAAGAAGCAACTGATTGGCCCTCATGTCAGATGGCATTCTGCTGTAGCTTTGTGATGTAATGGCACCACTTGACCAATCGCCCTGGGTGACGATTACACCGGAGGACCAGACGTCACCAATTACACACCAGGTAATTATCTGGGAATAGGACTGCACAGCAAGTAGGAGGTGTTGTGGGAAAGTACTCTGCGCCATGGAAAGCATTGGGCTCCTATTCAAAGAGGGCTAGAGTTAGAAGAACACAGTTTCTAAATAGCAGTCCATCTGGAGTATCAGAGTCCCACTCACAGAGAGCAGGGAAACAGGTTAAATAGCTTCCCTCCATCTGAATGTAAGTCATTTGCTCTAACCTAAGACAGCTCATTCCAGCCTGAAGGATGTTAATTAACTCAAGGGACATATTGCCTGCACAAGTATCTAAAGAAGATTTTCTCAGACACTTAGACAGACAAAGTCTTTGATAAACTATCAGGATGGCCATTGCGTCATCCATATTGCTACCCTCTTAGAAGATTATATTTATGCGGAAGACCCCACTAAAAGGCACTGAGAGCTATCAGATGCTATGAACTTTTTATTAATGGCAAAATGATTAATTGAGATTTTGACTTACCATATATATTGATCGAGGCATGGAGAAGGCTGAGGAATGAGCTTTCTTTTTTTCTTTCATCTCAGCAAGCAGAGAAATATTCCTCTGCAACACTGCCTCTGCTGGCCATTCAGTATAATCTGCAGATGGAAAAGTCCACTGTTAGTCTTTTTTAGAACTTGAATATTTCCAAACCAAATGCAACACTACCAAAACATGATTTTTATAAAGGGTCAATTAGCACTATGGCATGTCTCATATTGTGAAAATCCAAAACTCACTAAAAATTATAATCTTAATTTAGATTTCAACCTAGCAGACTTCTTTCAATCCTATGCCTCATTTGCTGATACTCTCTACACAACCCTATCACCTATATGAGGACTTAGATAGAAAGCTCTCTTTGGCAGCCAAGAGATAGAGTACCCTTCTCACAGGAATTATTTCAGGTTATGGTACACCATAGCAATTGAGTGATCTGATACGTTAAGGGAGGAAGGTTTATGCTACGGTTTGTGGGAATAATAAAAACAACAGATTTTAACATCTTCATTTTAGTGCATCCCTATCACTTAACCTATAGAGAACTCCAGAATGGTAAGATCAACCTCTCCTTCAAACAAATGTATAAGTCTCAAATATTGTCCTAGGTCCTTTCATCTCACCACCTTAGTCTTCAGCTGGGCATCCTGTCCACATTGCTCCATTTTCTATACCATGATATAAGTATCCTATTGCGTACTAGGCAACTGATTGGCCCTCATGTCAGATGACACCCTGCTGTAGCTTTGTGATGTAATGGCACCACTTGACCAATCACCCTGGGTGACGATTACACCGGAGGACCAGACATCAGCAATTACAAACTAGGTAACTATCTGTGAATATGACTGCACAGCAAGTAAGAGGAGTAAGGGGGAAGTACAGTGCGCCATTGAAAGTATTGGGCTCCTATTTAAAGAGGGCTAGAGTTAGAAGAAGCAACTGATTGGCCCTCATGTCAGATGGCATTCTGCTGTAGCTTTGTGATGTAATGGCACCACTTGACCAATCGCCCTGGGTGACGATTACACCGGAGGACCAGACGTCACCAATTACACACCAGGTAATTATCTGGGAATATGACTGCACAGCAAGTAGGAGGTGTTGTGGGAAAGTACTCTGCGCCATGGAAAGCATTGGGCTCCTATTCAAAGAGGGCTAGAGTTAGAAGAACACAGTTTCTAAATAGCAGTCCATCTGGAGTATCAGAGTCCCACTCACAGAGAGCAGGGAAACAGGTTAAATAGCTTCCCTCCATCTGAATGTAAGTCATTTGCTCTAACCTAAGACAGCTCATTCCAGCCTGAAGGATGGTAATTAACTCAAGGGACATATTGCCTGCACAAGTATCTAAAGAAGATTTTCTCAGACACTTAGACAGACAAAGTCTTTGATAAACTATCAGGATGGCCATTGCGTCATCCATATTGCTACCGTCTTAGAAGATTATATTTATGCGGAAGACCCCACTAAAAGGCACTGAGAGCTATCAGATGGTATGAACTTTTTATTAATGGCAAAATGATTAATTGAGATTTTGACTTACCATATATATTGATCGAGGCATGGAGAAGGCTGAGGAATGAGCTTTCTTTTTTTTTTTTCATCTCAGCAAGCAGAGAAATATTCCTCTGCAACACTGCCTCTGCTGGCCATTCAGTATAATCTGCAGATGGAAAAGTCCACTGTTAGTCTTTTTTTAGAACTTGAATATTTCCAAACCAAATGCAACACTACCAAAACATGATTTTTATAAAGGGTCAATTAGCACTATGGCATGTCTCATATTGTGAAAATCCAAAACTCACTAAAAATTATAATCTTAATTTAGATTTCAACCTAGCAGACTTCTTTCAATCCTATGCCTCATTTGCTGATACTCTCTACACAACCCTATCACCTATATGAGGACTTAGATAGAAAGCTCTCTTTGGCAGCCAAGAGATAGAGTACCCTTCTCACAGGAATTATTTCAGGTTATGGTACACCATAGCAATTGAGTGATCTGATACGTTAAGGGAGGAAGGTTTATGCTACGGTTTGTGGGAATAATAAAAACAACAGATTTTAACATCTTCATTTTAGTGCATCCCTATCACTTAACCTATAGAGAACTCCAGAATGGTAAGATCAACCACTCCTTCAAACAAATGTATAAGTCTCAAATATTGTCCTAGGTCCTTTCATCTCACCACCTTAGTCTTCAGCTGGGCATCCTGTCCACATTGCTCCATTTTCTATACCATGATATAAGTATCCTATTGCGTACTAGGCAACTGATTGGCCCTCATGTCAGATGACACCCTGCTGTAGCTTTGTAATGTAATGGCACCACTTGACCAATCACCCTGGGTGACGATTACACCGGAGGACCAGACATCAGCAATTACACACTAGGTAACTATCTGTGAATATGACTGCACAGCAAGTAAGAGGAGTAAGGGGGAAGTACAGTGCGCCATTGAAAGTATTGGGCTCCTATTTAAAGAGGGCTAGAGTTAGAAGAAGCAACTGATTGGCCCTCATGTCAGATGGCATTCTGCTGTAGCTTTGTGATGTAATGGCACCACTTGACCAATCGCCCTGGGTGACGATTACACCGGAGGACCAGACGTCACCAATTACACACCAGGTAATTATCTGGGAATATGACTGCACAGCAAGTAGGAGGTGTTGTGGGAAAGTACTCTGCGCCATGGAAAGCATTGGGCTCCTATTCAAAGAGGGCTAGAGTTAGAAGAACACAGTTTCTAAATAGCAGTCCATCTGGAGTATCAGAGTCCCACTCACAGAGAGCAGGGAAACAGGTTAAATAGCTTCCCTCCATCTGAATGTAAGTCATTTGCTCTAACCTAAGACAGCTCATTCCAGCCTGAAGGATGTTAATTAACTCAAGGGACATATTGCCTGCACAAGTATCTAAAGAAGATTTTCTCAGACACTTAGACAGACAAAGTCTTTGATAAACTATCAGGATGGCCATTGCGTCATCCATATTGCTACCCTCTTAGAAGATTATATTTATGCGGAAGACCCCACTAAAAGGCACTGAGAGCTATCAGATGCTATGAACTTTTTATTAATGGCAAAATGATTAATTGAGATTTTGACTTACCATATATATTGATCGAGGCATGGAGAAGGCTGAGGAATGAGCTTTCTTTTTTTCTTTCATCTCAGCAAGCAGAGAAATATTCCTCTGCAACACTGCCTCTGCTGGCCATTCAGTATAATCTGCAGATGGAAAAGTCCACTGTTAGTCTTTTTTAGAACTTGAATATTTCCAAACCAAATGCAACACTACCAAAACATGATTTTTATAAAGGGTCAATTAGCACTATGGCATGTCTCATATTGTGAAAATCCAAAACTCACTAAAAATTATAATCTTAATTTAGATTTCAACCTAGCAGACTTCTTTCAATCCTATGCCTCATTTGCTGATACTCTCTACACAACCCTATCACCTATATGAGGACTTAGATAGAAAGCTCTCTTTGGCAGCCAAGAGATAGAGTACCCTTCTCACAGGAATTATTTCAGGTTATGGTACACCATAGCAATTGAGTGATCTGATACGTTAAGGGAGGAAGGTTTATGCTACGGTTTGTGGGAATAATAAAAACAACAGATTTTAACATCTTCATTTTAGTGCATCCCTATCACTTAACCTATAGAGAACTCCAGAATGGTAAGATCAACCACTCCTTCAAACAAATGTATAAGTCTCAAATATTGTCCTAGGTCCTTTCATCTCACCACCTTAGTCTTCAGCTGGGCATCCTGTCCACATTGCTCCATTTTCTATACCATGATATAAGTATCCTATTGCGTACTAGGCAACTGATTGGCCCTCATGTCAGATGACACCCTGCTGTAGCTTTGTAATGTAATGGCACCACTTGACCAATCACCCTGGGTGACGATTACACCGGAGGACCAGACATCAGCAATTACACACTAGGTAACTATCTGTGAATATGACTGCACAGCAAGTAGGAGGTGTAAGGGGGAAGTACAGTGCGCCATTGAAAGTATTGGGCTCCTATTTAAAGAGGGCTAGAGTTAGAAGAAGCAACTGATTGGCCCTCATGTCAGATGACATTCTGCTGTAGCTTTGTGATGTAATGGCACCACTTGACCAATCGCCCTGGGTGACGATTACACCGGAGGACCAGACGTCACCAATTACACACCAGGTAATTATCTGGGAATATGACTGCACAGCAAGTAGGAGGTGTTGTGGGAAAGTACTCTGCGCCATGGAAAGCATTGGGCTCCTATTCAAAGAGGGCTAGAGTTAGAAGAACACAGTTTCTAAATAGCAGTCCATCTGGAGTATCAGAGTCCCACTCACAGAGAGCAGGGAAACAGGTTAAATAGCTTCCCTCCATCTGAATGTAAGTCATTTGCTCTAACCTAAGACAGCTCATTCCAGCCTGAAGGATGGTAATTAACTCAAGGGACATATTGCCTGCACAAGTATCTAAAGAAGATTTTCTCAGACACTTAGACAGACAAAGTCTTTGATAAACTATCAGGATGGCCATTGCGTCATCCATATTGCTACCGTCTTAGAAGATTATATTTATGCGGAAGACCCCACTAAAAGGCACTGAGAGCTATCAGATGCTATGAACTTTTTATTAATGGCAAAATGATTAATTGAGATTTTGACTTACCATATATTTTGATCGAGGCATGGAGAAGGCTGAGGAATGAGCTTTCTTTTTTTTTTTCATCTCAGCAAGCAGAGAAATATTCCTCTGCAACACTGCCTCTGCTGGCCATTCAGTATAATCTGCAGATGGAAAAGTCCACTGTTAGTCTTTTTTTAGAACTTGAATATTTCCAAACCAAATGCAACACTACCAAAACATGATTTTTATAAAGGGTCAATTAGCACTATGGCATGTCTCATATTGTGAAAATCCAAAACTCACTAAAAATTATAATCTTAATTTAGATTTCAACCTAGCAGACTTCTTTCAATCCTATGCCTCATTTGCTGATACTCTCTACACAACCCTATCACCTATATGAGGACTTAGATAGAAAGCTCTCTTTGGCAGCCAAGAGATAGAGTACCCTTCTCACAGGAATTATTTCAGGTTATGGTACACCATAGCAATTGAGTGATCTGATACGTTAAGGGAGGAAGGTTTATGCTACGGTTTGTGGGAATAATAAAAACAACAGATTTTAACATCTTCATTTTAGTGCATCCCTATCACTTAACCTATAGAGAACTCCAGAATGGTAAGATCAACCACTCCTTCAAACAAATGTATAAGTCTCAAATATTGTCCTAGGTCCTTTCATCTCACCACCTTAGTCTTCAGCTGGGCATCCTGTCCACATTGCTCCATTTTCTATACCATGATATAAGTATCCTATTGCGTACTAGGCAACTGATTGGCCCTCATGTCAGATGACACCCTGCTGTAGCTTTGTAATGTAATGGCACCACTTGACCAATCACCCTGGGTGACGATTACACCGGAGGACCAGACATCAGCAATTACACACTAGGTAACTATCTGTGAATATGACTGCACAGCAAGTAGGAGGTGTAAGGGGGAAGTACAGTGCGCCATTGAAAGTATTGGGCTCCTATTTAAACAGGGCTAGAGTTAGAAGAAGCAACTGATTGGCCCTCATGTCAGATGACATTCTGCTGTAGCTTTGTGATGTAATGGCACCACTTGACCAATCGCCCTGGGTGACGATTACACCGGAGGACCAGACGTCACCAATTACACACCAGGTAATTATCTGGGAATATGACTGCACAGCAAGTAGGAGGTGTTGTGGGAAAGTACTCTGCGCCATGGAAAGCATTGGGCTCCTATTCAAAGAGGGCTAGAGTTAGAAGAACACAGTTTCTAAATAGCAGTCCATCTGGAGTATCAGAGTCCCACTCACAGAGAGCAGGGAAACAGGTTAAATAGCTTCCCTCCATCTGAATGTAAGTCATTTGCTCTAACCTAAGACAGCTCATTCCAGCCTGAAGGATGGTAATTAACTCAAGGGACATATTGCCTGCACAAGTATCTAAAGAAGATTTTCTCAGACACTTAGACAGACAAAGTCTTTGATAAACTATCAGGATGGCCATTGCGTCATCCATATTGCTACCGTCTTAGAAGATTATATTTATGCGGAGGACCCCACTAAAAGGCACTGAGAGCTATCAGATGGTATGAACTTTTTATTAATGGCAAAATGATTAATTGAGATTTTGACTTACCATATATATTGATCGAGGCATGGAGAAGGCTGAGGAATGAGCTTTCTTTTTTTTTTTTCATCTCAGCAAGCAGAGAAATATTCCTCTGCAACACTGCCTCTGCTGGCCATTCAGTATAATCTGCAGATGGAAAAGTCCTCTGTTAGTCTTTTTTTAGAACTTGAATATTTCCAAACCAAATGCAACACTTCCAAAAAATGATTTTTATAAAGGGTCAATTAGCACTATGGCATGTCTCATATTGTGAAAATCCAAAACTCACTAAAAATTATAATCTTAATTTAGATTTCAACCTAGCAGACTTCTTTCAATCCTCTGCCTCATTTGCGGATACTCTCTACACAACCCTATCACCTATATGAGGACTTAGATAGAAAGCTCTCTTTGGCAGCCAAGAGATAGAGTACCCTTCTCACAGGAATTATTTCAGGTTATGGTACACCATAGCAATTCAGTGATCTGATACGTTAAGGGAGGAAGGTTTATGCTACGGTTTGTGGGAATAATAAAAACAACAGATTCTAACATCTTCATTTTAGTGCATCCCTATCACTTAACCTATAGAGAACTCCAGAATGGTAAGATCAACCACTCCTTCAAACAAATGTATAAGTCTCAAATATTGTCCTAGGTCCTTTCATCTCACCACCTTAGTCTTCAGCTGGGCATCCTGTCCACATTGCTCCATTTTCTATACCATGATATAAGTATCCTATTGCGTACTAGGCAACTGATTGGCCCTCATGTCAGATAACACCCTGCTGTAGCTTTGTAATGTAATGGCACCACTTGACCAATCACCCTGGGTGACGATGACACCGGAGGACCAGACATCAGCAATTACACACTAGGTAACTATCTGTGAATATGACTGCACAGCAAGTAGGAGGTGTAAGGGGGAAGTACAGTGCGCCATTGAAAGTATTGGGCTCCTATTTAAAGAGGGCTAGAGTTAGAAGAAGCAACTGATTGGCCCTCATGTCAGATGACATTCTGCTGTAGCTTTGTGATGTAATGGCACCACTTGACCAATCGCCCTGGGTGACGATTACACCGGAGGACCAGACGTCACCAATTACACACCAGGTAATTATCTGGGAATATGACTGCACAGCAAGTAGGAGGTGTTGTGGGAAAGTACTCTGCGCCATGGAAAGCATTGGGCTCCTATTCAAAGAGGGCTAGAGTTAGAAGAACACAGTTTCTAAATAGCAGTCCATCTGGAGTATCAGAGTCCCACTCACAGAGAGCAGGGAAACAGGTTAAATAGCTTCCCTCCATCTGAATGTAAGTCATTTGCTCTAACCTAAGACAGCTCATTCCAGCCTGAAGGATGGTAATTAACTCAAGGGACATATTGCCTGCACAAGTATCTAAAGAAGATTTTCTCAGACACTTAGACAGACAAAGTCTTTGATAAACTATCAGGATGGCCATTGCGTCATCCATATTGCTAGCGTCTTAGAAGATTATATTTATGCGGAAGACCCCACTAAAAGGCACTGAGAGCTATCAGATGCTATGAACTTTTTATTAATGGCAAAATGATTAATTGAGATTTTGACTTACCATATATTTTGATCGAGGCATGGAGAAGGCTGAGGAATGAGCTTTCTTTTTTTTTTTTCATCTCAGCAAGCAGAGAAATATTCCTCTGCAACACTGCCTCTGCTGGCCATTCAGTATAATCTGCAGATGGAAAAGTCCACTGTTAGTCTTTTTTTAGAACTTGAATATTTCCAAACCAAATGCAACACTTCCAAAAAATGATTTTTATAAAGGGTCAATTAGCACTATGGCATGTCTCATATTGTGAAAATCCAAAACTCACTAAAAATTATAATCTTAATTTAGATTTCAACCTAGCAGACTTCTTTCAATCCTATGCCTCATTTGCTGATACTCTCTACACAACCCTATCACCTATATGAGGACTTAGATAGAAAGCTCTCTTTGGCAGCCAAGAGATAGAGTACCCTTCTCACAGGAATTATTTCAGGTTATGGTACACCATAGCAATTGAGTGATCTGATACGTTAAGGGAGGAAGGTTTATGCTACGGTTTGTGGGAATAATAAAAACAACAGATTTTAACATCTTCATTTTAGTGCATCCCTATCACTTAACCTATAGAGAACTCCAGAATGGTAAGATCAACCACTCCTTCAAACAAATGTATAAGTCTCAAATATTGTCCTAGGTCCTTTCATCTCACCACCTTAGTCTTCAGCTGGGCATCCTGTCCACATTGCTCCATTTTCTATACCATGATATAAGTATCCTATTGCGTACTAGGCAACTGATTGGCCCTCATGTCAGATGACACCCTGCTGTAGCTTTGTAATGTAATGGCACCACTTGACCAATCACCCTGGGTGACGATTACACCGGAGGACCAGACATCAGCAATTACAAACTAGGTAACTATCTGTGAATATGACTGCACAGCAAGTAGGAGGTGTAAGGGGGAAGTACAGTGCGCCATTGAAAGTATTGGGCTCCTATTTAAAGAGGGCTAGAGTTAGAAGAAGCAACTGATTGGCCCTCATGTCAGATGACATTCTGCTGTAGCTTTGTGATGTAATGGCACCACTTGACCAATCGCCCTGGGTGACGATTACACCGGAGGACCAGACGTCACCAATTACACACCAGGTAATTATCTGGGAATATGACTGCACAGCAAGTAGGAGGTGTTGTGGGAAAGTACTCTGCGCCATGGAAAGCATTGGGCTCCTATTCAAAGGGGGCTAGAGTTAGAAGAACACAGTTTCTAAATAGCAGTCCATCTGGAGTATCAGAGTCCCACTCACAGAGAGCAGGGAAACAGGTTAAATAGCTTCCCTCCATCTGAATGTAAGTCATTTGCTCTAGCCTAAGACAGCTCATTCCAGCCTGAAGGATGGTAATTAACTCAAGGGACATATTGCCTGCACAAGTATCTAAAGAAGATTTTCTCAGACACTTAGACAGACAAAGTCTTTGATAAACTATCAGGATGGCCATTGCGTCATCCATATTGCTAGCGTCTTAGAAGATTATATTTATGCGGAAGACCCCACTAAAAGGCACTGAGAGCTATCAGATGCTATGAACTTTTTATTAATGGCAAAATGATTAATTGAGATTTTGACTTACCATATATTTTGATCGAGGCATGGAGAAGGCTGAGGAATGAGCTTTCTTTTTTTTTTTTCATCTCAGCAAGCAGAGAAATATTCCTCTGCAACACTGCCTCTGCTGGCCATTCAGTATAATCTGCAGATGGAAAAGTCCACTGTTAGTCTTTTTTTAGAACTTGAATATTTCCAAACCAAATGCAACACTTCCAAAAAATGATTTTTATAAAGGGTCAATTAGCACTATGGCATGTCTCATATTGTGAAAATCCAAAACTCACTAAAAATTATAATCTTAATTTAGATTTCAACCTAGCAGACTTCTTTCAATCCTATGCCTCATTTGCTGATACTCTCTACACAACCCTATCACCTATATGAGGACTTAGATAGAAAGCTCTCTTTGGCAGCCAAGAGATAGAGTACCCTTCTCACAGGAATTATTTCAGGTTATGGTACACCATAGCAATTGAGTGATCTGATACGTTAAGGGAGGAAGGTTTATGCTACGGTTTGTGGGAATAATAAAAACAACAGATTTTAACATCTTCATTTTAGTGCATCCCTATCACTTAACCTATAGAGAACTCCAGAATGGTAAGATCAACCACTCCTTCAAACAAATGTATAAGTCTCAAATATTGTCCTAGGTCCTTTCATCTCACCACCTTAGTCTTCAGCTGGGCATCCTGTCCACATTGCTCCATTTTCTATACCATGATATAAGTATCCTATTGCGTACTAGGCAACTGATTGGCCCTCATGTCAGATGACACCCTGCTGTAGCTTTGTAATGTAATGGCACCACTTGACCAATCACCCTGGGTGACGATTACACCGGAGGACCAGACATCAGCAATTACAAACTAGGTAACTATCTGTGAATATGACTGCACAGCAAGTAGGAGGTGTAAGGGGGAAGTACAGTGCGCCATTGAAAGTATTGGGCTCCTATTTAAAGAGGGCTAGAGTTAGAAGAAGCAACTGATTGGCCCTCATGTCAGATGACATTCTGCTGTAGCTTTGTGATGTAATGGCACCACTTGACCAATCGCCCTGGGTGACGATTACACCGGAGGACCAGACGTCACCAATTACACACCAGGTAATTATCTGGGAATATGATTGCACAGCAAGTAGGAGGTGTTGTGGGAAAGTACTCTGCGCCATGGAAAGCATTGGGCTTCTATTCAAAGAGGGCTAGAGTTAGAAGAACACAGTTTCTAAATAGCAGTCCATCTGGAGTATCAGAGTCCCACTCACAGAGAGCAGGGAAACAGGTTAAATAGCTTCCCTCCATCTGAATGTAAGTCATTTGCTCTAACCTAAGACAGCTCATTCCAGCCTGAAGGATGGTAATTAACTCAAGGGACATATTGCCTGCACAAGTATCTAAAGAAGATTTTCTCAGACACTTAGACAGACAAAGTCTTTGATAAACTATCAGGATGGCCATTGCGTCATCCATATTGCTACCGTCTTAGAAGATTATATTTATGCGGAAGACCCCACTAAAAGGCACTGAGAGCTATCAGATGCTATGAACTTTTTATTAATGGCAAAATGATTAATTGAGATTTTGACTTACCATATATTTTGATCGAGGCATGGAGAAGGCTGAGGAATGAGCTTTCTTTTTTTTTTTCATCTCAGCAAGCAGAGAAATATTCCTCTGCAACACTGCCTCTGCTGGCCATTCAGTATAATCTGCAGATGGAAAAGTCCACTGTTAGTCTTTTTTTAGAACTTGAATATTTCCAAACCAAATGCAACACTTCCAAAAAATGATTTTTATAAAGGGTCAATTAGCACTATGGCATGTCTCATATTGTGAAAATCCAAAACTCACTAAAAATTATAATCTTAATTGAGATTTCAACCTAGCAGACTTCTTTCAATCCTATGCCTCATTTGCTGATACTCTCTACACAACCCTATCACCTATATGAGGACTTAGATAGAAAGCTCTCTTTGGCAGCCAAGAGATAGAGTACCCTTCTCACAGGAATTATTTCAGGTTATGGTACACCATAGCAATTGAGTGATCGGATACGTTAAGGGAGGAAGGTTTATGCTACGGTTTGTGGGAATAATAAAAACAACAGATTTTAACATCTTCATTTTAGTGCATCCCTATCACTTAACCTATAGAGAACTCCAGAATGGTAAGATCAACCACTCCTTCAAACAAATGTATAAGTCTCAAATATTGTCCTAGGTCCTTTCATCTCACCACCTTAGTCTTCAGCTGGGCATCCTGTCCACATTGCTCCATTTTCTATACCATGATATAAGTATCCTATTGCGTACTAGGCAACTGATTGGCCCTCATGTCAGATAACACCCTGCTGTAGCTTTGTAATGTAATGGCACCACTTGACCAATCACCCTGGGTGACGATGACACCGGAGGACCAGACATCAGCAATTACACACTAGGTAACTATCTGTGAATATGACTGCACAGCAAGTAGGAGGTGTAAGGGGGAAGTACAGTGCGCCATTGAAAGTATTGGGCTCCTATTTAAAGAGGGCTAGAGTTAGAAGAAGCAACTGATTGGCCCTCATGTCAGATGACATTCTGCTGTAGCTTTGTGATGTAATGGCACCACTTGACCAATCGCCCTGGGTGACGATTACACCGGAGGACCAGACGTCACCAATTACACACCAGGTAATTATCTGGGAATATGACTGCACAGCAAGTAGGAGGTGTTGTGGGAAAGTACTCTGCGCCATGGAAAGCATTGGGCTCCTATTCAAAGGGGGCTAGAGTTAGAAGAACACAGTTTCTAAATAGCAGTCCATCTGGAGTATCAGAGTCCCACTCACAGAGAGCAGGGAAACAGGTTAAATAGCTTCCCTCCATCTGAATGTAAGTCATTTGCTCTAGCCTAAGACAGCTCATTCCAGCCTGAAGGATGGTAATTAACTCAAGGGACATATTGCCTGCACAAGTATCTAAAGAAGATTTTCTCAGACACTTAGACAGACAAAGTCTTTGATAAACTATCAGGATGGCCATTGCGTCATCCATATTGCTAGCGTCTTAGAAGATTATATTTATGCGGAAGACCCCACTAAAAGGCACTGAGAGCTATCAGATGCTATGAACTTTTTATTAATGGCAAAATGATTAATTGAGATTTTGACTTACCATATATTTTGATCGAGGCATGGAGAAGGCTGAGGAATGAGCTTTCTTTTTTTTTTTTCATCTCAGCAAGCAGAGAAATATTCCTCTGCAACACTGCCTCTGCTGGCCATTCAGTATAATCTGCAGATGGAAAAGTCCACTGTTAGTCTTTTTTTAGAACTTGAATATTTCCAAACCAAATGCAACACTTCCAAAAAATGATTTTTATAAAGGGTCAATTAGCACTATGGCATGTCTCATATTGTGAAAATCCAAAACTCACTAAAAATTATAATCTTAATTTAGATTTCAACCTAGCAGACTTCTTTCAATCCTATGCCTCATTTGCTGATACTCTCTACACAACCCTATCACCTATATGAGGACTTAGATAGAAAGCTCTCTTTGGCAGCCAAGAGATAGAGTACCCTTCTCACAGGAATTATTTCAGGTTATGGTACACCATAGCAATTGAGTGATCTGATACGTTAAGGGAGGAAGGTTTATGCTACGGTTTGTGGGAATAATAAAAACAACAGATTTTAACATCTTCATTTTAGTGCATCCCTATCACTTAACCTATAGAGAACTCCAGAATGGTAAGATCAACCACTCCTTCAAACAAATGTATAAGTCTCAAATATTGTCCTAGGTCCTTTCATCTCACCACCTTAGTCTTCAGCTGGGCATCCTGTCCACATTGCTCCATTTTCTATACCATGATATAAGTATCCTATTGCGTACTAGGCAACTGATTGGCCCTCATGTCAGATGACACCCTGCTGTAGCTTTGTAATGTAATGGCACCACTTGACCAATCACCCTGGGTGACGATTACACCGGAGGACCAGACATCAGCAATTACAAACTAGGTAACTATCTGTGAATATGACTGCACAGCAAGTAGGAGGTGTAAGGGGGAAGTACAGTGCGCCATTGAAAGTATTGGGCTCCTATTTAAAGAGGGCTAGAGTTAGAAGAAGCAACTGATTGGCCCTCATGTCAGATGACATTCTGCTGTAGCTTTGTGATGTAATGGCACCACTTGACCAATCGCCCTGGGTGACGATTACACCGGAGGACCAGACGTCACCAATTACACACCAGGTAATTATCTGGGAATATGATTGCACAGCAAGTAGGAGGTGTTGTGGGAAAGTACTCTGCGCCATGGAAAGCATTGGGCTTCTATTCAAAGAGGGCTAGAGTTAGAAGAACACAGTTTCTAAATAGCAGTCCATCTGGAGTATCAGAGTCCCACTCACAGAGAGCAGGGAAACAGGTTAAATAGCTTCCCTCCATCTGAATGTAAGTCATTTGCTCTAACCTAAGACAGCTCATTCCAGCCTGAAGGATGGTAATTAACTCAAGGGACATATTGCCTGCACAAGTATCTAAAGAAGATTTTCTCAGACACTTAGACAGACAAAGTCTTTGATAAACTATCAGGATGGCCATTGCGTCATCCATATTGCTACCGTCTTAGAAGATTATATTTATGCGGAAGACCCCACTAAAAGGCACTGAGAGCTATCAGATGCTATGAACTTTTTATTAATGGCAAAATGATTAATTGAGATTTTGACTTACCATATATTTTGATCGAGGCATGGAGAAGGCTGAGGAATGAGCTTTCTTTTTTTTTTTCATCTCAGCAAGCAGAGAAATATTCCTCTGCAACACTGCCTCTGCTGGCCATTCAGTATAATCTGCAGATGGAAAAGTCCACTGTTAGTCTTTTTTTAGAACTTGAATATTTCCAAACCAAATGCAACACTTCCAAAAAATGATTTTTATAAAGGGTCAATTAGCACTATGGCATGTCTCATATTGTGAAAATCCAAAACTCACTAAAAATTATAATCTTAATTGAGATTTCAACCTAGCAGACTTCTTTCAATCCTATGCCTCATTTGCTGATACTCTCTACACAACCCTATCACCTATATGAGGACTTAGATAGAAAGCTCTCTTTGGCAGCCAAGAGATAGAGTACCCTTCTCACAGGAATTATTTCAGGTTATGGTACACCATAGCAATTGAGTGATCGGATACGTTAAGGGAGGAAGGTTTATGCTACGGTTTGTGGGAATAATAAAAACAACAGATTTTAACATCTTCATTTTAGTGCATCCCTATCACTTAACCTATAGAGAACTCCAGAATGGTAAGATCAACCACTCCTTCAAACAAATGTATAAGTCTCAAATATTGTCCTAGGTCCTTTCATCTCACCACCTTAGTCTTCAGCTGGGCATCCTGTCCACATTGCTCCATTTTCTATACCATGATATAAGTATCCTATTGCGTACTAGGCAACTGATTGGCCCTCATGTCAGATAACACCCTGCTGTAGCTTTGTAATGTAATGGCACCACTTGACCAATCACCCTGGGTGACGATGACACCGGAGGACCAGACATCAGCAATTACACACTAGGTAACTATCTGTGAATATGACTGCACAGCAAGTAGGAGGTGTAAGGGGGAAGTACAGTGCGCCATTGAAAGTATTGGGCTCCTATTTAAAGAGGGCTAGAGTTAGAAGAAGCAACTGATTGGCCCTCATGTCAGATGACATTCTGCTGTAGCTTTGTGATGTAATGGCACCACTTGACCAATCGCCCTGGGTGACGATTACACCGGAGGACCAGACGTCACCAATTACACACCAGGTAATTATCTGGGAATATGACTGCACAGCAAGTAGGAGGTGTTGTGGGAAAGTACTCTGCGCCATGGAAAGCATTGGGCTCCTATTCAAAGGGGGCTAGAGTTAGAAGAACACAGTTTCTAAATAGCAGTCCATCTGGAGTATCAGAGTCCCACTCACAGAGAGCAGGGAAACAGGTTAAATAGCTTCCCTCCATCTGAATGTAAGTCATTTGCTCTAGCCTAAGACAGCTCATTCCAGCCTGAAGGATGGTAATTAACTCAAGGGACATATTGCCTGCACAAGTATCTAAAGAAGATTTTCTCAGACACTTAGACAGACAAAGTCTTTGATAAACTATCAGGATGGCCATTGCGTCATCCATATTGCTAGCGTCTTAGAAGATTATATTTATGCGGAAGACCCCACTAAAAGGCACTGAGAGCTATCAGATGCTATGAACTTTTTATTAATGGCAAAATGATTAATTGAGATTTTGACTTACCATATATTTTGATTGAGGCATGGAGAAGGCTGAGGAATGAGCTTTCTTTTTTTTTTTTCATCTCAGCAAGCAGAGAAATATTCCTCTGCAACACTGCCTCTGCTGGCCATTCAGTATAATCTGCAGATGGAAAAGTCCACTGTTAGTCTTTTTTTAGAACTTGAATATTTCCAAACCAAATGCAACACTTCCAAAAAATGATTTTTATAAAGGGTCAATTAGCACTATGGCATGTCTCATATTGTGAAAATCCAAAACTCACTAAAAATTATAATCTTAATTTAGATTTCAACCTAGCAGACTTCTTTCAATCCTATGCCTCATTTGCTGATACTCTCTACACAACCCTATCACCTATATGAGGACTTAGATAGAAAGCTCTCTTTGGCAGCCAAGAGATAGAGTACCCTTCTCACAGGAATTATTTCAGGTTATGGTACACCATAGCAATTGAGTGATCTGATACGTTAAGGGAGGAAGGTTTATGCTACGGTTTGTGGGAATAATAAAAACAACAGATTTTAACATCTTCATTTTAGTGCATCCCTATCACTTAACCTATAGAGAACTCCAGAATGGTAAGATCAACCACTCCTTCAAACAAATGTATAAGTCTCAAATATTGTCCTAGGTCCTTTCATCTCACCACCTTAGTCTTCAGCTGGGCATCCTGTCCACATTGCTCCATTTTCTATACCATGATATAAGTATCCTATTGCGTACTAGGCAACTGATTGGCCCTCATGTCAGATGACACCCTGCTGTAGCTTTGTAATGTAATGGCACCACTTGACCAATCACCCTGGGTGACGATTACACCGGAGGACCAGACATCAGCAATTACAAACTAGGTAACTATCTGTGAATATGACTGCACAGCAAGTAGGAGGTGTAAGGGGGAAGTACAGTGCGCCATTGAAAGTATTGGGCTCCTATTTAAAGAGGGCTAGAGTTAGAAGAAGCAACTGATTGGCCCTCATGTCAGATGACATTCTGCTGTAGCTTTGTGATGTAATGGCACCACTTGACCAATCGCCCTGGGTGACGATTACACCGGAGGACCAGACGTCACCAATTACACACCAGGTAATTATCTGGGAATATGACTGCACAGCAAGTAGGAGGTGTTGTGGGAAAGTACTCTGCGCCATGGAAAGCATTGGGCTTCTATTCAAAGAGGGCTAGAGTTAGAAGAACACAGTTTCTAAATAGCAGTCCATCTGGAGTATCAGAGTCCCACTCACAGAGAGCAGGGAAACAGGTTAAATAGCTTCCCTCCATCTGAATGTAAGTCATTTGCTCTAACCTAAGACAGCTCATTCCAGCCTGAAGGATGGTAATTAACTCAAGGGACATATTGCCTGCACAAGTATCTAAAGAAGATTTTCTCAGACACTTAGACAGACAAAGTCTTTGATAAACTATCAGGATGGCCATTGCGTCATCCATATTGCTACCGTCTTAGAAGATTATATTTATGCGGAAGACCCCACTAAAAGGCACTGAGAGCTATCAGATGCTATGAACTTTTTATTAATGGCAAAATGATTAATTGAGATTTTGACTTACCATATATTTTGATCGAGGCATGGAGAAGGCTGAGGAATGAGCTTTCTTTTTTTTTTCATCTCAGCAAGCAGAGAAATATTCCTCTGCAACACTGCCTCTGCTGGCCATTCAGTATAATCTGCAGATGGAAAAGTCCACTGTTAGTCTTTTTTTAGAACTTGAATATTTCCAAACCAAATGCAACACTTCCAAAAAATGATTTTTATAAAGGGTCAATTAGCACTATGGCATGTCTCATATTGTGAAAATCCAAAACTCACTAAAAATTATAATCTTAATTTAGATTTCAACCTAGCAGACTTCTTTCAATCCTATGCCTCATTTGCTGATACTCTCTACACAACCCTATCACCTATATGAGGACTTAGATAGAAAGCTCTCTTTGGCAGCCAAGAGATAGAGTACCCTTCTCACAGGAATTATTTCAGGTTATGGTACACCATAGCAATTGAGTGATCTGATACGTTAAGGGAGGAAGGTTTATGCTACGGTTTGTGGGAATAATAAAAACAACAGATTTTAACATCTTCATTTTAGTGCATCCCTATCACTTAACCTATAGAGAACTCCAGAATGGTAAGATCAACCACTCCTTCAAACAAATGTATAAGTCTCAAATATTGTCCTAGGTCCTTTCATCTCACCACCTTAGTCTTCAGCTGGGCATCCTGTCCACATTGCTCCATTTTCTATACCATGATATAAGTATCCTATTGCGTACTAGGCAACTGATTGGCCCTCATGTCAGATGACACCCTGCTGTAGCTTTGTAATGTAATGGCACCACTTGACCAATCACCCTGGGTGACGATTACACCGGAGGACCAGACATCAGCAATTACAAACTAGGTAACTATCTGTGAATATGACTGCACAGCAAGTAGGAGGTGTAAGGGGGAAGTACAGTGCGCCATTGAAAGTATTGGGCTCCTATTTAAAGAGGGCTAGAGTTAGAAGAAGCAACTGATTGGCCCTCATGTCAGATGACATTCTGCTGTAGCTTTGTGATGTAATGGCACCACTTGACCAATCGCCCTGGGTGACGATTACACCGGAGGACCAGACGTCACCAATTACACACCAGGTAATTATCTGGGAATATGACTGCACAGCAAGTAGGAGGTGTTGTGGGAAAGTACTCTGCGCCATGGAAAGCATTGGGCTTCTATTCAAAGAGGGCTAGAGTTAGAAGAACACAGTTTCTAAATAGCAGTCCATCTGGAGTATCAGAGTCCCACTCACAGAGAGCAGGGAAACAGGTTAAATAGCTTCCCTCCATCTGAATGTAAGTCATTTGCTCTAACCTAAGACAGCTCATTCCAGCCTGAAGGATGGTAATTAACTCAAGGGACATATTGCCTGCACAAGTATCTAAAGAAGATTTTCTCAGACACTTAGACAGACAAAGTCTTTGATAAACTATCAGGATGGCCATTGCGTCATCCATATTGCTACCGTCTTAGAAGATTATATTTATGCGGAAGACCCCACTAAAAGGCACTGAGAGCTATCAGATGCTATGAACTTTTTATTAATGGCAAAATGATTAATTGAGATTTTGACTTACCATATATTTTGATCGAGGCATGGAGAAGGCTGAGGAATGAGCTTTCTTTTTTTTTTTCATCTCAGCAAGCAGAGAAATATTCCTCTGCAACACTGCCTCTGCTGGCCATTCAGTATAATCTGCAGATGGAAAAGTCCACTGTTAGTCTTTTTTTAGAACTTGAATATTTCCAAACCAAATGCAACACTTCCAAAAAATGATTTTTATAAAGGGTCAATTAGCACTATGGCATGTCTCATATTGTGAAAATCCAAAACTCACTAAAAATTATAATCTTAATTGAGATTTCAACCTAGCAGACTTCTTTCAATCCTATGCCTCATTTGCTGATACTCTCTACACAACCCTATCACCTATATGAGGACTTAGATAGAAAGCTCTCTTTGGCAGCCAAGAGATAGAGTACCCTTCTCACAGGAATTATTTCAGGTTATGGTACACCATAGCAATTGAGTGATCGGATACGTTAAGGGAGGAAGGTTTATGCTACGGTTTGTGGGAATAATAAAAACAACAGATTTTAACATCTTCATTTTAGTGCATCCCTATCACTTAACCTATAGAGAACTCCAGAATGGTAAGATCAACCACTCCTTCAAACAAATGTATAAGTCTCAAATATTGTCCTAGGTCCTTTCATCTCACCACCTTAGTCTTCAGCTGGGCATCCTGTCCACATTGCTCCATTTTCTATACCATGATATAAGTATCCTATTGCGTACTAGGCAACTGATTGGCCCTCATGTCAGATGACACCCTGCTGTAGCTTTGTAATGTAATGGCACCACTTGACCAATCACCCTGGGTGACGATTACACCGGAGGACCAGACATCAGCAATTACACACTAGGTAACTATCTGTGAATATGACTGCACAGCAAGTAGGAGGTGTAAGGGGGAAGTACAGTGCGCCATTGAAAGTATTGGGCTCCTATTTAAAGAGGGCTAGAGTTAGAAGAAGCAACTGATTGGCCCTCATGTCAGATGACATTCTGCTGTAGCTTTGTGATGTAATGGCACCACTTGACCAATCGCCCTGGGTGACGATTACACCGGAGGACCAGACGTCACCAATTACACACCAGGTAATTATCTGGGAATATGACTGCACAGCAAGTAGGAGGTGTTGTGGGAAAGTACTCTGCGCCATGGAAAGCATTGGGCTCCTATTCAAAGAGGGCTAGAGTTAGAAGAACACAGTTTCTAAATAGCAGTCCATCTGGAGTATCAGAGTCCCACTCACAGAGAGCAGGGAAACAGGTTAAATAGCTTCCCTCCATCTGAATGTAAGTCATTTGCTCTAACCTAAGACAGCTCATTCCAGCCTGAAGGATGGTAATTAACTCAAGGGACATATTGCCTGCACAAGTATCTAAAGAAGATTTTCTCAGACACTTAGACAGACAAAGTCTTTGATAAACTATCAGGATGGCCATTGCGTCATCCATATTGCTACCGTCTTAGAAGATTATATTTATGCGGAAGACCCCACTAAAAGGCACTGAGAGCTATCAGATGGTATGAACTTTTTATTAATGGCAAAATGATTAATTGAGATTTTGACTTACCATATATATTGATCGAGGCATGGAGAAGGCTGAGGAATGAGCTTTCTTTTTTTTTTTCATCTCAGCAAGCAGAGAAATATTCCTCTGCAACACTGCCTCTGCTGGCCATTCAGTATAATCTGCAGATGGAAAAGTCCACTGTTAGTCTTTTTTTAGAACTTGAATATTTCCAAACCAAATGCAACACTTCCAAAAAATGATTTTTATAAAGGGTCAATTAGCACTATGGCATGTCTCATATTGTGAAAATCCAAAACTCACTAAAAATTATAATCTTAATTTAGATTTCAACCTAGCAGACTTCTTTCAATCCTATGCCTCATTTGCTGATACTCTCTACACAACCCTATCACCTATATGAGGACTTAGATAGAAAGCTCTCTTTGGCAGCCAAGAGATAGAGTACCCTTCTCACAGGAATTATTTCAGGTTATGGTACACCATAGCAATTGAGTGATCTGATACGTTAAGGGAGGAAGGTTTATGCTACGGTTTGTGGGAATAATAAAAACAACAGATTTTAACATCTTCATTTTAGTGCATCCCTATCACTTAACCTATAGAGAACTCCAGAATGGTAAGATCAACCACTCCTTCAAACAAATGTATAAGTCTCAAATATTGTCCTAGGTCCTTTCATCTCACCACTTTAGTCTTCAGCTGGGCATCCTGTCCACATTGCTCCATTTTCTATACCATGATATAAGTATCCTATTGCGTACTAGGCAACTGATTGGCCCTCATGTCAGATGACACCCTGCTGTAGCTTTGTAATGTAATGGCACCACTTGACCAATCACCCTGGGTGACGATTACACCGGAGGACCAGACATCAGCAATTACACACTAGGTAACTATCTGTGAATATGACTGCACAGCAAGTAGGAGGTGTAAGGGGGAAGTACAGTGCGCCATTGAAAGTATTGGGCTCCTATTTAAACAGGGCTAGAGTTAGAAGAAGCAACTGATTGGCCCTCATGTCAGATGACATTCTGCTGTAGCTTTGTGATGTAATGGCACCACTTGACCAATCGCCCTGGGTGACGATTACACCGGAGGACCAGACGTCACCAATTACACACCAGGTAATTATCTGGGAATATGACTGCACAGCAAGTAGGAGGTGTTGTGGGAAAGTACTCTGCGCCATGGAAAGCATTGGGCTCCTATTCAAAGAGGGCTAGAGTTAGAAGAACACAGTTTCTAAATAGCAGTCCATCTGGAGTATCAGAGTCCCACTCACAGAGAGCAGGGAAACAGGTTAAATAGCTTCCCTCCATCTGAATGTAAGTCATTTGCTCTAACCTAAGACAGCTCATTCCAGCCTGAAGGATGGTAATTAACTCAAGGGACATATTGCCTGCACAAGTATCTAAAGAAGATTTTCTCAGACACTTAGACAGACAAAGTCTTTGATAAACTATCAGGATGGCCATTGCGTCATCCATATTGCTACCGTCTTAGAAGATTATATTTATGCGGAAGACCCCACTAAAAGGCACTGAGAGCTATCAGATGGTATGAACTTTTTATTAATGGCAAAATGATTAATTGAGATTTTGACTTACCATATATATTGATCGAGGCATGGAGAAGGCTGAGGAATGAGCTTTCTTTTTTTTTTTTCATCTCAGCAAGCAGAGAAATATTCCTCTGCAACACTGCCTCTGCTGGCCATTCAGTATAATCTGCAGATGGAAAAGTCCTCTGTTAGTCTTTTTTTAGAACTTGAATATTTCCAAACCAAATGCAACACTTCCAAAAAATGATTTTTATAAAGGGTCAATTAGCACTATGGCATGTCTCATATTGTGAAAATCCAAAACTCACTAAAAATTATAATCTTAATTTAGATTTCAACCTAGCAGACTTCTTTCAATCCTCTGCCTCATTTGCGGATACTCTCTACACAACCCTATCACCTATATGAGGACTTAGATAGAAAGCTCTCTTTGGCAGCCAAGAGATAGAGTACCCTTCTCACAGGAATTATTTCAGGTTATGGTACACCATAGCAATTCAGTGATCTGATACGTTAAGGGAGGAAGGTTTATGCTACGGTTTGTGGGAATAATAAAAACAACAGATTCTAACATCTTCATTTTAGTGCATCCCTATCACTTAACCTATAGAGAACTCCAGAATGGTAAGATCAACCACTCCTTCAAACAAATGTATAAGTCTCAAATATTGTCCTAGGTCCTTTCATCTCACCACCTTAGTCTTCAGCTGGGCATCCTGTCCACATTGCTCCATTTTCTATACCATGATATAAGTATCCTATTGCGTACTAGGCAACTGATTGGCCCTCATGTCAGATGACACCCTGCTGTAGCTTTGTGATGTAATGGCACCACTTGACCAATCACCCTGGGTGACGATTACACCGGAGGACCAGACATCAGCAATTACAAACTAGGTAACTATCTGTGAATATGACTGCACAGCAAGTAAGAGGAGTAAGGGGGAAGTACAGTGCGCCATTGAAAGTATTGGGCTCCTATTTAAAGAGGGCTAGAGTTAGAAGAAGCAACTGATTGGCCCTCATGTCAGATGGCATTCTGCTGTAGCTTTGTGATGTAATGGCACCACTTGACCAATCGCCCTGGGTGACGATTACACCGGAGGACCAGACGTCACCAATTACACACCAGGTAATTATCTGGGAATATGACTGCACAGCAAGTAGGAGGTGTTGTGGGAAAGTACTCTGCGCCATGGAAAGCATTGGGCTCCTATTCAAAGAGGGCTAGAGTTAGAAGAACACAGTTTCTAAATAGCAGTCCATCTGGAGTATCAGAGTCCCACTCACAGAGAGCAGGGAAACAGGTTAAATAGCTTCCCTCCATCTGAATGTAAGTCATTTGCTCTAACCTAAGACAGCTCATTCCAGCCTGAAGGATGGTAATTAACTCAAGGGACATATTGCCTGCACAAGTATCTAAAGAAGATTTTCTCAGACACTTAGACAGACAAAGTCTTTGATAAACTATCAGGATGGCCATTGCGTCATCCATATTGCTACCGTCTTAGAAGATTATATTTATGCGGAAGACCCCACTAAAAGGCACTGAGAGCTATCAGATGGTATGAACTTTTTATTAATGGCAAAATGATTAATTGAGATTTTGACTTACCATATATATTGATCGAGGCATGGAGAAGGCTGAGGAATGAGCTTTCTTTTTTTTTTTTCATCTCAGCAAGCAGAGAAATATTCCTCTGCAACACTGCCTCTGCTGGCCATTCAGTATAATCTGCAGATGGAAAAGTCCACTGTTAGTCTTTTTTTAGAACTTGAATATTTCCAAACCAAATGCAACACTTCCAAAAAATGATTTTTATAAAGGGTCAATTAGCACTATGGCATGTCTCATATTGTGAAAATCCAAAACTCACTAAAAATTATAATCTTAATTTAGATTTCAACCTAGCAGACTTCTTTCAATCCTATGCCTCATTTGCTGATACTCTCTACACAACCCTATCACCTATATGAGGACTTAGATAGAAAGCTCTCTTTGGCAGCCAAGAGATAGAGTACCCTTCTCACAGGAATTATTTCAGGTTATGGTACACCATAGCAATTGAGTGATCTGATACGTTAAGGGAGGAAGGTTTATGCTACGGTTTGTGGGAATAATAAAAACAACAGATTTTAACATCTTCATTTTAGTGCATCCCTATCACTTAACCTATAGAGAACTCCAGAATGGTAAGATCAACCACTCCTTCAAACAAATGTATAAGTCTCAAATATTGTCCTAGGTCCTTTCATCTCACCACCTTAGTCTTCAGCTGGGCATCCTGTCCACATTGCTCCATTTTCTATACCATGATATAAGTATCCTATTGCGTACTAGGCAACTGATTGGCCCTCATGTCAGATGACACCCTGCTGTAGCTTTGTAATGTAATGGCACCACTTGACCAATCACCCTGGGTGACGATTACACCGGAGGACCAGACATCAGCAATTACACACTAGGTAACTATCTGTGAATATGACTGCACAGCAAGTAGGAGGTGTAAGGGGGAAGTACAGTGCGCCATTGAAAGTATTGGGCTCCTATTTAAACAGGGCTAGAGTTAGAAGAAGCAACTGATTGGCCCTCATGTCAGATGACATTCTGCTGTAGCTTTGTGATGTAATGGCACCACTTGACCAATCGCCCTGGGTGACGATTACACCGGAGGACCAGACATCACCAATTACACACCAGGTAATTATCTGGGAATATGACTGCACAGCAAGTAGGAGGTGTTGTGGGAAAGTACTCTGCGCCATGGAAAGCATTGGGCTCCTATTCAAAGAGGGCTAGAGTTAGAAGAACACAGTTTCTAAATAGCAGTCCATCTGGAGTATCAGAGTCCCACTCACAGAGAGCAGGGAAACAGGTTAAATAGCTTCCCTCCATCTGAATGTAAGTCATTTGCTCTAACCTAAGACAGCTCATTCCAGCCTGAAGGATGGTAATTAACTCAAGGGACATATTGCCTGCACAAGTATCTAAAGAAGATTTTCTCAGACACTTAGACAGACAAAGTCTTTGATAAACTATCAGGATGGCCATTGCGTCATCCATATTGCTACCGTCTTAGAAGATTATATTTATGCGGAAGACCCCACTAAAAGGCACTGAGAGCTATCAGATGGTATGAACTTTTTATTAATGGCAAAATGATTAATTGAGATTTTGACTTACCATATATATTGATCGAGGCATGGAGAAGGCTGAGGAATGAGCTTTCTTTTTTTTTTTTCATCTCAGCAAGCAGAGAAATATTCCTCTGCAACACTGCCTCTGCTGGCCATTCAGTATAATCTGCAGATGGAAAAGTCCACTGTTAGTCTTTTTTTAGAACTTGAATATTTCCAAACCAAATGCAACACTTCCAAAAAATGATTTTTATAAAGGGTCAATTAGCACTATGGCATGTCTCATATTGTGAAAATCCAAAACTCACTAAAAATTATAATCTTAATTTAGATTTCAACCTAGCAGACTTCTTTCAATCCTATGCCTCATTTGCTGATACTCTCTACACAACCCTATCACCTATATGAGGACTTAGATAGAAAGCTCTCTTTGGCAGCCAAGAGATAGAGTACCCTTCTCACAGGAATTATTTCAGGTTATGGTACACCATAGCAATTGAGTGATCTGATACGTTAAGGGAGGAAGGTTTATGCTACGGTTTGTGGGAATAATAAAAACAACAGATTTTAACATCTTCATTTTAGTGCATCCCTATCACTTAACCTATAGAGAACTCCAGAATGGTAAGATCAACCACTCCTTCAAACAAATGTATAAGTCTCAAATATTGTCCTAGGTCCTTTCATCTCACCACCTTAGTCTTCAGCTGGGCATCCTGTCCACATTGCTCCATTTTCTATACCATGATATAAGTATCCTATTGCGTACTAGGCAACTGATTGGCCCTCATGTCAGATGACACCCTGCTGTAGCTTTGTAATGTAATGGCACCACTTGACCAATCACCCTGGGTGACGATTACACCGGAGGACCAGACATCAGCAATTACACACTAGGTAACTATCTGTGAATATGACTGCACAGCAAGTAGGAGGTGTAAGGGGGAAGTACAGTGCGCCATTGAAAGTATTGGGCTCCTATTTAAAGAGGGCTAGAGTTAGAAGAAGCAACTGATTGGCCCTCATGTCAGATGACATTCTGCTGTAGCTTTGTGATGTAATGGCACCACTTGACCAATCGCCCTGGGTGACGATTACACCGGAGGACCAGACGTCACCAATTACACACCAGGTAATTATCTGGGAATATGACTGCACAGCAAGTAGGAGGTGTTGTGGGAAAGTACTCTGCGCCATGGAAAGCATTGGGCTCCTATTCAAAGAGGGCTAGAGTTAGAAGAACACAGTTTCTAAATAGCAGTCCATCTGGAGTATCAGAGTCCCACTCACAGAGAGCAGGGAAACAGGTTAAATAGCTTCCCTCCATCTGAATGTAAGTCATTTGCTCTAACCTAAGACAGCTCATTCCAGCCTGAAGGATGGTAATTAACTCAAGGGACATATTGCCTGCACAAGTATCTAAAGAAGATTTTCTCAGACACTTAGACAGACAAAGTCTTTGATAAACTATCAGGATGGCCATTGCGTCATCCATATTGCTACCGTCTTAGAAGATTATATTTATGCGGAAGACCCCACTAAAAGGCACTGAGAGCTATCAGATGGTATGAACTTTTTATTAATGGCAAAATGATTAATTGATATTTTGACTTACCATATATATTGATCGAGGCATGGAGAAGGCTGAGGAATGAGCTTTCTTTTTTTTTTTTCATCTCAGCAAGCAGAGAAATATTCCTCTGCAACACTGCCTCTGCTGGCCATTCAGTATAGTCTGCAGATGGAAAAGTCCACTGTTAGTCTTTTTTTAGAACTTGAATATTTCCAAACCAAATGCAACACTTCCAAAAAATGATTTTTATAAAGGGTCAATTAGCACTATGGCATGTCTCATATTGTGAAAATCCAAAACTCACTAAAAATTATAATCTTAATTTAGATTTCAACCTAGCAGACTTCTTTCAATCCTATGCCTCATTTGCTGATACTCTCTACACAACCCTATCACCTATATGAGGACTTAGATAGAAAGCTCTCTTTGGCAGCCAAGAGATAGAGTACCCTTCTCACAGGAATTATTTCAGGTTATGGTACACCATAGCAATTGAGTGATCTGATACGTTAAGGGAGGAAGGTTTATGCTACGGTTTGTGGGAATAATAAAAACAACAGATTTTAACATCTTCATTTTTGTGCATCCCTATCACTTAACCTATAGAGAACTCCAGAATGGTAAGATCAACCACTCCTTCAAACAAATGTATAAGTCTCAAATATTGTCCTAGGTCCTTTCATCTCACCACCTTAGTCTTCAGCTGGGCATCCTGTCCACATTGCTCCATTTTCTATACCATGATATAAGTATCCTATTGCGTACTAGGCAACTGATTGGCCCTCATGTCAGATGACACCCTGCTGTAGCTTTGTAATGTAATGGCACCACTTGACCAATCACCCTGGGTGACGATTACACCGGAGGACCAGACATCAGCAATTACACACTAGGTAACTATCTGTGAATATGACTGCACTGCAAGTAGGAGGTGTAAGGGGGAAGTACAGTGCGCCATTGAAAGTATTGGGCTCCTATTTAAACAGGGCTAGAGTTAGAAGAAGCAACTGATTGGCCCTCATGTCAGATGACATTCTGCTGTAGCTTTGTGATGTAATGGCACCACTTGACCAATCGCCCTGGGTGACGATTACACCGGAGGACCAGACGTCACCAATTACACACCAGGTAATTATCTGGGAATATGACTGCACAGCAAGTAGGAGGTGTTGTGGGAAAGTACTCTGCGCCATGGAAAGCATTGGGCTCCTATTCAAAGAGGGCTAGAGTTAGAAGAACACAGTTTCTAAATAGCAGTCCATCTGGAGTATCAGAGTCCCACTCACAGAGAGCAGGGAAACAGGTTAAATAGCTTCCCTCCATCTGAATGTAAGTCATTTGCTCTAACCTAAGACAGCTCATTCCAGCCTGAAGGATGGTAATTAACTCAAGGGACATATTGCCTGCACAAGTATCTAAAGAAGATTTTCTCAGACACTTAGACAGACAAAGTCTTTGATAAACTATCAGGATGGCCATTGCGTCATCCATATTGCTACCGTCTTAGAAGATTATATTTATGCGGAAGACCCCACTAAAAGGCACTGAGAGCTATCAGATGGTATGAACTTTTTATTAATGGCAAAATGATTAATTGAGATTTTGACTTACCATATATATTGATCGAGGCATGGAGAAGGCTGAGGAATGAGCTTTCTTTTTTTTTTTTCATCTCAGCAAGCAGAGAAATATTCCTCTGCAACACTGCCTCTGCTGGCCATTCAGTATAATCTGCAGATGGAAAAGTCCTCTGTTAGTCTTTTTTTAGAACTTGAATATTTCCAAACCAAATGCAACACTTCCAAAAAATGATTTTTATAAAGGGTCAATTAGCACTATGGCATGTCTCATATTGTGAAAATCCAAAACTCACTAAAAATTATAATCTTAATTTAGATTTCAACCTAGCAGACTTCTTTCAATCCTCTGCCTCATTTGCGGATACTCTCTACACAACCCTATCACCTATATGAGGACTTAGATATAAAGCTCTCTTTGGCAGCCAAGAGATAGAGTACCCTTCTCACAGGAATTATTTCAGGTTATGGTACACCATAGCAATTCAGTGATATGATACGTTAAGGGAGGAAGGTTTATGCTACGGTTTGTGGGAATAATAAAAACAACAGATTCTAACATCTTCATTTTAGTGCATCCCTATCACTTAACCTATAGAGAACTCCAGAATGGTAAGATCAACCACTCCTTCAAACAAATGTATAAGTCTCAAATATTGTCCTAGGTCCTTTCATCTCACCACCTTAGTCTTCAGCTGGGCATCCTGTCCACATTGCTCCATTTTCTATACCATGATATAAGTATCCTATTGCGTACTAGGCAACTGATTGGCCCTCATGTCAGATAACACCCTGCTGTAGCTTTGTAATGTAATGGCACCACTTGACCAATCACCCTGGGTGACGATGACACCGGAGGACCAGACATCAGCAATTACACACTAGGTAACTATCTGTGAATATGACTGCACAGCAAGTAGGAGGTGTAAGGGGGAAGTACAGTGCGCCATTGAAAGTATTGGGCTCCTATTTAAAGAGGGCTAGAGTTAGAAGAAGCAACTGATTGGCCCTCATGTCAGATGACATTCTGCTGTAGCTTTGTGATGTAATGGCACCACTTGACCAATCGCCCTGGGTGACGATTACACCGGAGGACCAGACGTCACCAATTACACACCAGGTAATTATCTGGGAATATGACTGCACAGCAAGTAGGAGGTGTTGTGGGAAAGTACTCTGCGCCATGGAAAGCATTGGGCTCCAATTCAAAGGGGGCTAGAGTTAGAAGAACACAGTTTCTAAATAGCAGTCCATCTGGAGTATCAGAGTCCCACTCACAGAGAGCAGGGAAACAGGTTAAATAGCTTCCCTCCATCTGAATGTAAGTCATTTGCTCTAACCTAAGACAGCTCATTCCAGCCTGAAGGATGGTAATTAACTCAAGGGACATATTGCCTGCACAAGTATCTAAAGAAGATTTTCTCAGACACTTAGACAGACAAAGTCTTTGATAAACTATCAGGATGGCCATTGCGTCATCCATATTGCTACCGTCTTAGAAGATTATATTTATGCGGAAGACCCCACTAAAAGGCACTGAGAGCTATCAGATGGTATGAACTTTTTATTAATGGCAAAATGATTAATTGAGATTTTGACTTACCATATATATTGATCGAGGCATGGAGAAGGCTGAGGAATGAGCTTTCTTTTTTTTTTTTCATCTCAGCAAGCAGAGAAATATTCCTCTGCAACACTGCCTCTGCTGGCCATTCAGTATAGTCTGCAGATGGAAAAGTCCACTGTTAGTCTTTTTTTAGAACTTGAATATTTCCAAACCAAATGCAACACTTCCAAAAAATGATTTTTATAAAGGGTCAATTAGCACTATGGCATGTCTCATATTGTGAAAATCCAAAACTCACTAAAAATTATAATCTTAATTTAGATTTCAACCTAGCAGACTTCTTTCAATCCTATGCCTCATTTGCTGATACTCTCTACACAACCCTATCACCTATATGAGGACTTAGATAGAAAGCTCTCTTTGGCAGCCAAGAGATAGAGTACCCTTCTCACAGGAATTATTTCAGGTTATGGTACACCATAGCAATTGAGTGATCTGATACGTTAAGGGAGGAAGGTTTATGCTACGGTTTGTGGGAATAATAAAAACAACAGATTTTAACATCTTCATTTTAGTGCATCCCTATCACTTAACCTATAGAGAACTCCAGAATGGTAAGATCAACCACTCCTTCAAACAAATGTATAAGTCTCAAATATTGTCCTAGGTCCTTTCATCTCACCACCTTAGTCTTCAGCTGGGCATCCTGTCCACATTGCTCCATTTTCTATACCATGATATAAGTATCCTATTGCGTACTAGGCAACTGATTGGCCCTCATGTCAGATGACACCCTGCTGTAGCTTTGTAATGTAATGGCACCACTTGACCAATCACCCTGGGTGACGATTACACCGGAGGACCAGACATCAGCAATTACACACTAGGTAACTATCTGTGAATATGACTGCACAGCAAGTAGGAGGTGTAAGGGGGAAGTACAGTGCGCCATTGAAAGTATTGGGCTCCTATTTAAACAGGGCTAGAGTTAGAAGAAGCAACTGATTGGCCCTCATGTCAGATGACATTCTGCTGTAGCTTTGTGATGTAATGGCACCACTTGACCAATCGCCCTGGGTGACGATTACACCGGAGGACCAGACGTCACCAATTACACACCAGGTAATTATCTGGGAATATGACTGCACAGCAAGTAGGAGGTGTTGTGGGAAAGTACTCTGCGCCATGGAAAGCATTGGGCTCCTATTCAAAGAGGGCTAGAGTTAGAAGAACACAGTTTCTAAATAGCAGTCCATCTGGAGTATCAGAGTCCCACTCACAGAGAGCAGGGAAACAGGTTAAATAGCTTCCCTCCATCTGAATGTAAGTCATTTGCTCTAACCTAAGACAGCTCATTCCAGCCTGAAGGATGGTAATTAACTCAAGGGACATATTGCCTGCACAAGTATCTAAAGAAGATTTTCTCAGACACTTAGACAGACAAAGTCTTTGATAAACTATCAGGATGGCCATTGCGTCATCCATATTGCTACCGTCTTAGAAGATTATATTTATGCGGAAGACCCCACTAAAAGGCACTGAGAGCTATCAGATGGTATGAACTTTTTATTAATGGCAAAATGATTAATTGAGATTTTGACTTACCATATATATTGATCGAGGCATGGAGAAGGCTGAGGAATGAGCTTTCTTTTTTTTTTTTCATCTCAGCAAGCAGAGAAATATTCCTCTGCAACACTGCCTCTGCTGGCCATTCAGTATAATCTGCAGATGGAAAAGTCCTCTGTTAGTCTTTTTTTAGAACTTGAATATTTCCAAACCAAATGCAACACTTCCAAAAAATGATTTTTATAAAGGGTCAATTAGCACTATGGCATGTCTCATATTGTGAAAATCCAAAACTCACTAAAAATTATAATCTTAATTTAGATTTCAACCTAGCAGACTTCTTTCAATCCTCTGCCTCATTTGCGGATACTCTCTACACAACCCTATCACCTATATGAGGACTTAGATAGAAAGCTCTCTTTGGCAGCCAAGAGATAGAGTACCCTTCTCACAGGAATTATTTCAGGTTATGGTACACCTTAGCAATTCAGTGATCTGATACGTTAAGGGAGGAAGGTTTATGCTACGGTTTGTGGGAATAATAAAAACAACAGATTCTAACATCTTCATTTTAGTGCATCCCTATCACTTAACCTATAGAGAACTCCAGAATGGTAAGATCAACCACTCCTTCAAACAAATGTATAAGTCTCAAATATTGTCCTAGGTCCTTTCATCTCACCACCTTAGTCTTCAGCTGGGCATCCTGTCCACATTGCTCCATTTTCTATACCATGATATAAGTATCCTATTGCGTACTAGGCAACTGATTGGCCCTCATGTCAGATAACACCCTGCTGTAGCTTTGTAATGTAATGGCACCACTTGACCAATCACCCTGGGTGACGATGACACCGGAGGACCAGACATCAGCAATTACACACTAGGTAACTATCTGTGAATATGACTGCACAGCAAGTAGGAGGTGTAAGGGGGAAGTACAGTGCGCCATTGAAAGTATTGGGCTCCTATTTAAAGAGGGCTAGAGTTAGAAGAAGCAACTGATTGGCCCTCATGTCAGATGACATTCTGCTGTAGCTTTGTGATGTAATGGCACCACTTGACCAATCGCCCTGGGTGACGATTACACCGGAGGACCAGACGTCACCAATTACACACCAGGTAATTATCTGGGAATATGACTGCACAGCAAGTAGGAGGTGTTGTGGGAAAGTACTCTGCGCCATGGAAAGCATTGGGCTCCTATTCAAAGGGGGCTAGAGTTAGAAGAACACAGTTTCTAAATAGCAGTCCATCTGGAGTATCAGAGTCCCACTCACAGAGAGCAGGGAAACAGGTTAAATAGCTTCCCTCCATCTGAATGTAAGTCATTTGCTCTAACCTAAGACAGCTCATTCCAGCCTGAAGGATGGTAATTAACTCAAGGGACATATTGCCTGCACAAGTATCTAAAGAAGATTTTCTCAGACACTTAGACAGACAAAGTCTTTGATAAAATATCAGGATGGCCATTGCGTCATCCATATTGCTACCGTCTTAGAAGATTATATTTATGCGGAAGACCCCACTAAAAGGCACTGAGAGCTATCAGATGGTATGAACTTTTTATTAATGGCAAAATGATTAATTGAGATTTTGACTTACCATATATATTGATCGAGGCATGGAGAAGGCTGAGGAATGAGCTTTCTTTTTTTTTTTATCTCAGCAAGCAGAGAAATATTCCTCTGCAACACTGCCTCTGCTGGCCATTCAGTATAATCTGCAGATGGAAAAGTCCACTGTTAGTCTTTTTTTAGAACTTGAATATTTCCAAACCAAATGCAACACTACCAAAACATGATTTTTATAAAGGGTCAATTAGCACTATGGCATGTCTCATATTGTGAAAATCCAAAACTCACTAAAAATTATAATCTTAATTTAGATTTCAACCTAGCAGACTTCTTTCAATCCTATGCCTCATTTGCTGATACTCTCTACACAACCCTATCACCTATATGAGGACTTAGATAGAAAGCTCTCTTTGGCAGCCAAGAGATAGAGTACCCTTCTCACAGGAATTATTTCAGGTTATGGTACACCATAGCAATTGAGTGATCTGATACGTTAAGGGAGGAAGGTTTATGCTACGGTTTGTGGGAATAATAAAAACAACAGATTTTAACATCTTCATTTTAGTGCATCCCTATCACTTAACCTATAGAGAACTCCAGAATGGTAAGATCAACCACTCCTTCAAACAAATGTATAAGTCTCAAATATTGTCCTAGGTCCTTTCATCTCACCACCTTAGTCTTCAGCTGGGCATCCTGTCCACATTGCTCCATTTTCTATACCATGATATAAGTATCCTATTGCGTACTAGGCAACTGATTGGCCCTCATGTCAGATGACACCCTGCTGTAGCTTTGTAATGTAATGGCACCACTTGACCAATCACCCTGGGTGACGATTACACCGGAGGACCAGACATCAGCAATTACACACTAGGTAACTATCTGTGAATATGACTGCACAGCAAGTAGGAGGTGTAAGGGGGAAGTACAGTGCGCCATTGAAAGTATTGGGCTCCTATTTAAACAGGGCTAGAGTTAGAAGAAGCAACTGATTGGCCCTCATGTCAGATGACATTCTGCTGTAGCTTTGTGATGTAATGGCACCACTTGACCAATCGCCCTGGGTGACGATTACACCGGAGGACCAGACGTCACCAATTACACACCAGGTAATTATCTGGGAATATGACTGCACAGCAAGTAGGAGGTGTTGTGGGAAAGTACTCTGCGCCATGGAAAGCATTGGGCTCCTATTCAAAGAGGGCTAGAGTTAGAAGAACACAGTTTCTAAATAGCAGTCCATCTGGAGTATCAGAGTCCCACTCACAGAGAGCAGGGAAACAGGTTAAATAGCTTCCCTCCATCTGAATGTAAGTCATTTGCTCTAACCTAAGACAGCTCATTCCAGCCTGAAGGATGGTAATTAACTCAAGGGACATATTGCCTGCACAAGTATCTAAAGAAGATTTTCTCAGACACTTAGACAGACAAAGTCTTTGATAAACTATCAGGATGGCCATTGCGTCATCCATATTGCTACCGTCTTAGAAGATTATATTTATGCGGAAGACCCCACTAAAAGGCACTGAGAGCTATCAGATGGTATGAACTTTTTATTAATGGCAAAATGATTAATTGAGATTTTGACTTACCATATATATTGATCGAGGCATGGAGAAGGCTGAGGAATGAGCTTTCTTTTTTTTTTTTCATCTCAGCAAGCAGAGAAATATTCCTCTGCAACACTGCCTCTGCTGGCCATTCAGTATAATCTGCAGATGGAAAAGTCCTCTGTTAGTCTTTTTTTAGAACTTGAATATTTCCAAACCAAATGCAACACTTCCAAAAAATGATTTTTATAAAGGGTCAATTAGCACTATGGCATGTCTCATATTGTGAAAATCCAAAACTCACTAAAAATTATAATCTTAATTTAGATTTCAACCTAGCAGACTTCTTTCAATCCTCTGCCTCATTTGCGGATACTCTCTACACAACCCTATCACCTATATGAGGACTTAGATAGAAAGCTCTCTTTGGCAGCCAAGAGATAGAGTACCCTTCTCACAGGAATTATTTCAGGTTATGGTACACCATAGCAATTGAGTGATCTGATACGTTAAGGGAGGAAGGTTTATGCTACGGTTTGTGGGAATAATAAAAACAACAGATTTTAACATCTTCATTTTAGTGCATCCCTATCACTTAACCTATAGAGAACTCCAGAATGGTAAGATCAACCACTCCTTCAAACAAATGTATAAGTCTCAAATATTGTCCTAGGTCCTTTCATCTCACCACCTTAGTCTTCAGCTGGGCATCCTGTCCACATTGCTCCATTTTCTATACCATGATATAAGTATCCTATTGCGTACTAGGCAACTGATTGGCCCTCATGTCAGATGACACCCTGCTGTAGCTTTGTAATGTAATGGCACCACTTGACCAATCACCCTGGGTGACGATTACACCGGAGGACCAGACATCAGCAATTACACACTAGGTAACTATCTGTGAATATGACTGCACAGCAAGTAGGAGGTGTAAGGGGGAAGTACAGTGCGCCATTGAAAGTATTGGGCTCCTATTTAAAGAGGGCTAGAGTTAGAAGAAGCAACTGATTGGCCCTCATGTCAGATGACATTCTGCTGTAGCTTTGTGATGTAATGGCACCACTTGACCAATCGCCCTGGGTGACGATTACACCGGAGGACCAGACGTCACCAATTACACACCAGGTAATTATCTGGGAATATGACTGCACAGCAAGTAGGAGGTGTTGTGGGAAAGTACTCTGCGCCATGGAAAGCATTGGGCTCCTATTCAAAGAGGGCTAGAGTTAGAAGAACACAGTTTCTAAATAGCAGTCCATCTGGAGTATCAGAGTCCCACTCACAGAGAGCAGGGAAACAGGTTAAATAGCTTCCCTCCATCTGAATGTAAGTCATTTGCTCTAACCTAAGACAGCTCATTCCAGCCTGAAGGATGGTAATTAACTCAAGGGACATATTGCCTGCACAAGTATCTAAAGAAGATTTTCTCAGACACTTAGACAGACAAAGTCTTTGATAAACTATCAGGATGGCCATTGCGTCATCCATATTGCTACCGTCTTAGAAGATTATATTTATGCGGAAGACCCCACTAAAAGGCACTGAGAGCTATCAGATGGTATGAACTTTTTATTAATGGCAAAATGATTAATTGAGATTTTGACTTACCATATATATTGATCGAGGCATGGAGAAGGCTGAGGAATGAGCTTTCTTTTTTTTTTTTCATCTCAGCAAGCAGAGAAATATTCCTCTGCAACACTGCCTCTGCTGGCCATTCAGTATAGTCTGCAGATGGAAAAGTCCACTGTTAGTCTTTTTTTAGAACTTGAATATTTCCAAACCAAATGCAACACTTCCAAAAAATGATTTTTATAAAGGGTCAATTAGCACTATGGCATGTCTCATATTGTGAAAATCCAAAACTCACTAAAAATTATAATCTTAATTTAGATTTCAACCTAGCAGACTTCTTTCAATCCTATGCCTCATTTGCTGATACTCTCTACACAACCCTATCACCTATATGAGGACTTAGATAGAAAGCTCTCTTTGGCAGCCAAGAGATAGAGTACCCTTCTCACAGGAATTATTTCAGGTTATGGTACACCATAGCAATTGAGTGATCTGATACGTTAAGGGAGGAAGGTTTATGCTACGGTTTGTGGGAATAATAAAAACAACAGATTTTAACATCTTCATTTTAGTGCATCCCTATCACTTAACCTATAGAGAACTCCAGAATGGTAAGATCAACCACTCCTTCAAACAAATGTATAAGTCTCAAATATTGTCCTAGGTCCTTTCATCTCACCACCTTAGTCTTCAGCTGGGCATCCTGTCCACATTGCTCCATTTTCTATACCATGATATAAGTATCCTATTGCGTACTAGGCAACTGATTGGCCCTCATGTCAGATGACACCCTGCTGTAGCTTTGTAATGTAATGGCACCACTTGACCAATCACCCTGGGTGACGATTACACCGGAGGACCAGACATCAGCAATTACACACTAGGTAACTATCTGTGAATATGACTGCACTGCAAGTAGGAGGTGTAAGGGGGAAGTACAGTGCGCCATTGAAAGTATTGGGCTCCTATTTAAACAGGGCTAGAGTTAGAAGAAGCAACTGATTGGCCCTCATGTCAGATGACATTCTGCTGTAGCTTTGTGATGTAATGGCACCACTTGACCAATCGCCCTGGGTGACGATTACACCGGAGGACCAGACGTCACCAATTACACACCAGGTAATTATCTGGGAATATGACTGCACAGCAAGTAGGAGGTGTTGTGGGAAAGTACTCTGCGCCATGGAAAGCATTGGGCTCCTATTCAAAGAGGGCTAGAGTTAGAAGAACACAGTTTCTAAATAGCAGTCCATCTGGAGTATCAGAGTCCCACTCACAGAGAGCAGGGAAACAGGTTAAATAGCTTCCCTCCATCTGAATGTAAGTCATTTGCTCTAACCTAAGACAGCTCATTCCAGCCTGAAGGATGGTAATTAACTCAAGGGACATATTGCCTGCACAAGTATCTAAAGAAGATTTTCTCAGACACTTAGACAGACAAAGTCTTTGATAAACTATCAGGATGGCCATTGCGTCATCCATATTGCTACCGTCTTAGAAGATTATATTTATGCGGAAGACCCCACTAAAAGGCACTGAGAGCTATCAGATGGTATGAACTTTTTATTAATGGCAAAATGATTAATTGAGATTTTGACTTACCATATATATTGATCGAGGCATGGAGAAGGCTGAGGAATGAGCTTTCTTTTTTTTTTTTCATCTCAGCAAGCAGAGAAATATTCCTCTGCAACACTGCCTCTGCTGGCCATTCAGTATAATCTGCAGATGGAAAAGTCCTCTGTTAGTCTTTTTTTAGAACTTGAATATTTCCAAACCAAATGCAACACTTCCAAAAAATGATTTTTATAAAGGGTCAATTAGCACTATGGCATGTCTCATATTGTGAAAATCCAAAACTCACTAAAAATTATAATCTTAATTTAGATTTCAACCTAGCAGACTTCTTTCAATCCTCTGCCTCATTTGCGGATACTCTCTACACAACCCTATCACCTATATGAGGACTTAGATATAAAGCTCTCTTTGGCAGCCAAGAGATAGAGTACCCTTCTCACAGGAATTATTTCAGGTTATGGTACACCATAGCAATTCAGTGATATGATACGTTAAGGGAGGAAGGTTTATGCTACGGTTTGTGGGAATAATAAAAACAACAGATTCTAACATCTTCATTTTAGTGCATCCCTATCACTTAACCTATAGAGAACTCCAGAATGGTAAGATCAACCACTCCTTCAAACAAATGTATAAGTCTCAAATATTGTCCTAGGTCCTTTCATCTCACCACCTTAGTCTTCAGCTGGGCATCCTGTCCACATTGCTCCATTTTCTATACCATGATATAAGTATCCTATTGCGTACTAGGCAACTGATTGGCCCTCATGTCAGATAACACCCTGCTGTAGCTTTGTAATGTAATGGCACCACTTGACCAATCACCCTGGGTGACGATGACACCGGAGGACCAGACATCAGCAATTACACACTAGGTAACTATCTGTGAATATGACTGCACAGCAAGTAGGAGGTGTAAGGGGGAAGTACAGTGCGCCATTGAAAGTATTGGGCTCCTATTTAAAGAGGGCTAGAGTTAGAAGAAGCAACTGATTGGCCCTCATGTCAGATGACATTCTGCTGTAGCTTTGTGATGTAATGGCACCACTTGACCAATCGCCCTGGGTGACGATTACACCGGAGGACCAGACGTCACCAATTACACACCAGGTAATTATCTGGGAATATGACTGCACAGCAAGTAGGAGGTGTTGTGGGAAAGTACTCTGCGCCATGGAAAGCATTGGGCTCCAATTCAAAGGGGGCTAGAGTTAGAAGAACACAGTTTCTAAATAGCAGTCCATCTGGAGTATCAGAGTCCCACTCATTGAGAGCAGGGAAACAGGTTAAATAGCTTCCCTCCATCTGAATGTAAGTCATTTGCTCTAACCTAAGACAGCTCATTCCAGCCTGAAGGATGGTAATTAACTCAAGGGACATATTGCCTGCACAAGTATCTAAAGAAGATTTTCTCAGACACTTAGACAGACAAAGTCTTTGATAAACTATCAGGATGGCCATTGCGTCATCCATATTGCTACCGTCTTAGAAGATTATATTTATGCGGAAGACCCCACTAAAAGGCACTGAGAGCTATCAGATGGTATGAACTTTTTATTAATGGCAAAATGATTAATTGAGATTTTGACTTACCATATATATTGATCGAGGCATGGAGAAGGCTGAGGAATGAGCTTTCTTTTTTTTTTTTCATCTCAGCAAGCAGAGAAATATTCCTCTGCAACACTGCCTCTGCTGGCCATTCAGTATAGTCTGCAGATGGAAAAGTCCACTGTTAGTCTTTTTTTAGAACTTGAATATTTCCAAACCAAATGCAACACTTCCAAAAAATGATTTTTATAAAGGGTCAATTAGCACTATGGCATGTCTCATATTGTGAAAATCCAAAACTCACTAAAAATTATAATCTTAATTTAGATTTCAACCTAGCAGACTTCTTTCAATCCTATGCCTCATTTGCTGATACTCTCTACACAACCCTATCACCTATATGAGGACTTAGATAGAAAGCTCTCTTTGGCAGCCAAGAGATAGAGTACCCTTCTCACAGGAATTATTTCAGGTTATGGTACACCATAGCAATTGAGTGATCTGATACGTTAAGGGAGGAAGGTTTATGCTACGGTTTGTGGGAATAATAAAAACAACAGATTTTAACATCTTCATTTTAGTGCATCCCTATCACTTAACCTATAGAGAACTCCAGAATGGTAAGATCAACCACTCCTTCAAACAAATGTATAAGTCTCAAATATTGTCCTAGGTCCTTTCATCTCACCACCTTAGTCTTCAGCTGGGCATCCTGTCCACATTGCTCCATTTTCTATACCATGATATAAGTATCCTATTGCGTACTAGGCAACTGATTGGCCCTCATGTCAGATGACACCCTGCTGTAGCTTTGTAATGTAATGGCACCACTTGACCAATCACCCTGGGTGACGATTACACCGGAGGACCAGACATCAGCAATTACACACTAGGTAACTATCTGTGAATATGACTGCACAGCAAGTAGGAGGTGTAAGGGGGAAGTACAGTGCGCCATTGAAAGTATTGGGCTCCTATTTAAACAGGGCTAGAGTTAGAAGAAGCAACTGATTGGCCCTCATGTCAGATGACATTCTGCTGTAGCTTTGTGATGTAATGGCACCACTTGACCAATCGCCCTGGGTGACGATTACACCGGAGGACCAGACGTCACCAATTACACACCAGGTAATTATCTGGGAATATGACTGCACAGCAAGTAGGAGGTGTTGTGGGAAAGTACTCTGCGCCATGGAAAGCATTGGGCTCCTATTCAAAGAGGGCTAGAGTTAGAAGAACACAGTTTCTAAATAGCAGTCCATCTGGAGTATCAGAGTCCCACTCACAGAGAGCAGGGAAACAGGTTAAATAGCTTCCCTCCATCTGAATGTAAGTCATTTGCTCTAACCTAAGACAGCTCATTCCAGCCTGAAGGATGGTAATTAACTCAAGGGACATATTGCCTGCACAAGTATCTAAAGAAGATTTTCTCAGACACTTAGACAGACAAAGTCTTTGATAAACTATCAGGATGGCCATTGCGTCATCCATATTGCTACCGTCTTAGAAGATTATATTTATGCGGAAGACCCCACTAAAAGGCACTGAGAGCTATCAGATGGTATGAACTTTTTATTAATGGCAAAATGATTAATTGAGATTTTGACTTACCATATATATTGATCGAGGCATGGAGAAGGCTGAGGAATGAGCTTTCTTTTTTTTTTTTCATCTCAGCAAGCAGAGAAATATTCCTCTGCAACACTGCCTCTGCTGGCCATTCAGTATAATCTGCAGATGGAAAAGTCCTCTGTTAGTCTTTTTTTAGAACTTGAATATTTCCAAACCAAATGCAACACTTCCAAAAAATGATTTTTATAAAGGGTCAATTAGCACTATGGCATGTCTCATATTGTGAAAATCCAAAACTCACTAAAAATTATAATCTTAATTTAGATTTCAACCTAGCAGACTTCTTTCAATCCTCTGCCTCATTTGCGGATACTCTCTACACAACCCTATCACCTATATGAGGACTTAGATAGAAAGCTCTCTTTGGCAGCCAAGAGATAGAGTACCCTTCTCACAGGAATTATTTCAGGTTATGGTACACCTTAGCAATTCAGTGATCTGATACGTTAAGGGAGGAAGGTTTATGCTACGGTTTGTGGGAATAATAAAAACAACAGATTCTAACATCTTCATTTTAGTGCATCCCTATCACTTAACCTATAGAGAACTCCAGAATGGTAAGATCAACCACTCCTTCAAACAAATGTATAAGTCTCAAATATTGTCCTAGGTCCTTTCATCTCACCACCTTAGTCTTCAGCTGGGCATCCTGTCCACATTGCTCCATTTTCTATACCATGATATAAGTATCCTATTGCGTACTAGGCAACTGATTGGCCCTCATGTCAGATGACACCCTGCTGTAGCTTTGTAATGTAATGGCACCACTTGACCAATCACCCTGGGTGACGATTACACCGGAGGACCAGACATCAGCAATTACACACTAGGTAACTATCTGTGAATATGACTGCACAGCAAGTAGGAGGTGTAAGGGGGAAGTACAGTGCGCCATTGAAAGTATTGGGCTCCTATTTAAACAGGGCTAGAGTTAGAAGAAGCAACTGATTGGCCCTCATGTCAGATGACATTCTGCTGTAGCTTTGTGATGTAATGGCACCACTTGACCAATCGCCCTGGGTGACGATTACACCGGAGGACCAGACGTCACCAATTACACACCAGGTAATTATCTGGGAATATGACTGCACAGCAAGTAGGAGGTGTTGTGGGAAAGTACTCTGCGCCATGGAAAGCATTGGGCTCCTATTCAAAGAGGGCTAGAGTTAGAAGAACACAGTTTCTAAATAGCAGTCCATCTGGAGTATCAGAGTCCCACTCACAGAGAGCAGGGAAACAGGTTAAATAGCTTCCCTCCATCTGAATGTAAGTCATTTGCTCTAACCTAAGACAGCTCATTCCAGCCTGAAGGATGGTAATTAACTCAAGGGACATATTGCCTGCACAAGTATCTAAAGAAGATTTTCTCAGACACTTAGACAGACAAAGTCTTTGATAAACTATCAGGATGGCCATTGCGTCATCCATATTGCTACCGTCTTAGAAGATTATATTTATGCGGAAGAACCCACTAAAAGGCACTGAGAGCTATCAGATGGTATGAACTTTTTATTAATGGCAAAATGATTAATTGAGATTTTGACTTACCATATATATTGATCGAGGCATGGAGAAGGCTGAGGAATGAGCTTTCTTTTTTTTTTTTCATCTCAGCAAGCAGAGAAATATTCCTCTGCAACACTGCCTCTGCTGGCCATTCAGTATAATCTGCAGATGGAAAAGTCCTCTGTTAGTCTTTTTTTAGAACTTGAATATTTCCAAACCAAATGCAACACTTCCAAAAAATGATTTTTATAAAGGGTCAATTAGCACTATGGCATGTCTCATATTGTGAAAATCCAAAACTCACTAAAAATTATAATCTTAATTTAGATTTCAACCTAGCAGACTTCTTTCAATCCTCTGCCTCATTTGCGGATACTCTCTACACAACCCTATCACCTATATGAGGACTTAGATAGAAAGCTCTCTTTGGCAGCCAAGAGATAGAGTACCCTTCTCACAGGAATTATTTCAGGTTATGGTACACCTTAGCAATTCAGTGATCTGATACGTTAAGGGAGGAAGGTTTATGCTACGGTTTGTGGGAATAATAAAAACAACAGATTCTAACATCTTCATTTTAGTGCATCCCTATCACTTAACCTATAGAGAACTCCAGAATGGTAAGATCAACCACTCCTTCAAACAAATGTATAAGTCTCAAATATTGTCCTAGGTCCTTTCATCTCACCACCTTAGTCTTCAGCTGGGCATCCTGTCCACATTGCTCCATTTTCTATACCATGATATAAGTATCCTATTGCGTACTAGGCAACTGATTGGCCCTCATGTCAGATAACACCCTGCTGTAGCTTTGTAATGTAATGGCACCACTTGACCAATCACCCTGGGTGACGATGACACCGGAGGACCAGACATCAGCAATTACACACTAGGTAACTATCTGTGAATATGACTGCACAGCAAGTAGGAGGTGTAAGGGGGAAGTACAGTGCGCCATTGAAAGTATTGGGCTCCTATTTAAAGAGGGCTAGAGTTAGAAGAAGCAACTGATTGGCCCTCATGTCAGATGACATTCTGCTGTAGCTTTGTGATGTAATGGCACCACTTGACCAATCGCCCTGGGTGACGATTACACCGGAGGACCAGACGTCACCAATTACACACCAGGTAATTATCTGGGAATATGACTGCACAGCAAGTAGGAGGTGTTGTGGGAAAGTACTCTGCGCCATGGAAAGCATTGGGCTCCTATTCAAAGGGGGCTAGAGTTAGAAGAACACAGTTTCTAAATAGCAGTCCATCTGGAGTATCAGAGTCCCACTCACAGAGAGCAGGGAAACAGGTTAAATAGCTTCCCTCCATCTGAATGTAAGTCATTTGCTCTAACCTAAGACAGCTCATTCCAGCCTGAAGGATGGTAATTAACTCAAGGGACATATTGCCTGCACAAGTATCTAAAGAAGATTTTCTCAGACACTTAGACAGACAAAGTCTTTGATAAACTATCAGGATGGCCATTGCGTCATCCATATTGCTACCGTCTTAGAAGATTATATTTATGCGGAAGACCCCACTAAAAGGCACTGAGAGCTATCAGATGGTATGAACTTTTTATTAATGGCAAAATGATTAATTGAGATTTTGACTTACCATATATATTGATCGAGGCATGGAGAAGGCTGAGGAATGAGCTTTCTTTTTTTTTTTATCTCAGCAAGCAGAGAAATATTCCTCTGCAACACTGCCTCTGCTGGCCATTCAGTATAATCTGCAGATGGAAAAGTCCACTGTTAGTCTTTTTTTAGAACTTGAATATTTCCAAACCAAATGCAACACTACCAAAACATGATTTTTATAAAGGGTCAATTAGCACTATGGCATGTCTCATATTGTGAAAATCCAAAACTCACTAAAAATTATAATCTTAATTTAGATTTCAACCTAGCAGACTTCTTTCAATCCTCTGCCTCATTTGCTGATACTCTCTACACAACCCTATCGCCTATATGAGGACTTAGATAGAAAGCTCTCTTTGGCAGCCAAGAGATAGAGTACCCTTCTCACAGGAATTATTTCAGGTTATGGTACACCATAGCAATTCAGTGATCTGATACGTTAAGGGAGGAAGGTTTATGCTACGGTTTGTGGGAATAATAAAAACAACAGATTCTAACATCTTCATTTTAGTGCATCCCTATCACTTAACCTATAGAGAACTCCAGAATGGTAAGATCAACCACTCCTTCAAACAAATGTATAAGTCTCAAATATTGTCCTAGGTCCTTTCATCTCACCACCTTAGTCTTCAGCTGGGCATCCTGTCCACATTGCTCCATTTTCTATACCATGATATAAGTATCCTATTGCGTACTAGGCAACTGATTGGCCCTCATGTCAGATGACACCCTGCTGTAGCTTTGTGATGTAATGGCACCACTTGACCAATCACCCTGGGTGACGATTACACCGGAGGACCAGACATCAGCAATTACAAACTAGGTAACTATCTGTGAATATGACTGCACAGCAAGTAAGAGGAGTAAGGGGGAAGTACAGTGCGCCATTGAAAGTATTGGGCTCCTATTTAAAGAGGGCTAGAGTTAGAAGAAGCAACTGATTGGCCCTCATGTCAGATGGCATTCTGCTGTAGCTTTGTGATGTAATGGCACCACTTGACCAATCGCCCTGGGTGACGATTACACCGGAGGACCAGACGTCACCAATTACACACCAGGTAATTATCTGGGAATATGACTGCACAGCAAGTAGGAGGTGTTGTGGGAAAGTACTCTGCGCCATGGAAAGCATTGGGCTCCTATTCAAAGAGGGCTAGAGTTAGAAGAACACAGTTTCTAAATAGCAGTCCATCTGGAGTATCAGAGTCCCACTCACAGAGAGCAGGGAAACAGGTTAAATAGCTTCCCTCCATCTGAATGTAAGTCATTTGCTCTAACCTAAGACAGCTCATTCCAGCCTGAAGGATGGTAATTAACTCAAGGGACATATTGCCTGCACAAGTATCTAAAGAAGATTTTCTCAGACACTTAGACAGACAAAGTCTTTGATAAACTATCAGGATGGCCATTCCGTCATCCATATTGCTAGCGTCTTAGAAGATTATATTTATGCGGAAGACCCCACTAAAAGGCACTGAGAGCTATCAGATGCTATGAACTTTTTATTAATGGCAAAATGATTAATTGAGATTTTGACTTACCATATATTTTGATCGAGGCATGGAGAAGGCTGAGGAATGAGCTTTCTTTTTTTTTTTTCATCTCAGCAAGCAGAGAAATATTCCTCTGCAACACTGCCTCTGCTGGCCATTCAGTATAATCTGCAGATGGAAAAGTCCACTGTTAGTCTTTTTTTAGAACTTGAATATTTCCAAACCAAATGCAACACTTCCAAAAAATGATTTTTATAAAGGGTCAATTAGCACTATGGCATGTCTCATATTGTGAAAATCCAAAACTCACTAAAAATTATAATCTTAATTTAGATTTCAACCTAGCAGACTTCTTTCAATCCTCTGCCTCATTTGCGGATACTCTCTACACAACCCTATCACCTATATGAGGACTTAGATAGAAAGCTCTCTTTGGCAGCCAAGAGATAGAGTACCCTTCTCACAGGAATTATTTCAGGTTATGGTACACCATAGCAATTCAGTGATCTGATACGTTAAGGGAGGAAGGTTTATGCTACGGTTTGTGGGAATAATAAAAACAACAGATTCTAACATCTTCATTTTAGTGCATCCCTATCACTTAACCTATAGAGAACTCCAGAATGGTAAGATCAACCACTCCTTCAAACAAATGTATAAGTCTCAAATATTGTCCTAGGTCCTTTCATCTCACCACCTTAGTCTTCAGCTGGGCATCCTGTCCACATTGCTCCATTTTCTATACCATGATATAAGTATCCTATTGCGTACTAGGCAACTGATTGGCCCTCATGTCAGATAACACCCTGCTGTAGCTTTGTAATGTATGGGCACCACTTGACCAATCACCCTGGGTGACGATGACACCGGAGGACCAGACATCAGCAATTACACACTAGGTAACTATCTGTGAATATGACTGCACAGCAAGTAGGAGGTGTAAGGGGGAAGTACAGTGCGCCATTGAAAGTATTGGGCTCCTATTTAAAGAGGGCTAGAGTTAGAAGAAGCAACTGATTGGCCCTCATGTCAGATGACATTCTGCTGTAGCTTTGTGATGTAATGGCACCACTTGACCAATCGCCCTGGGTGACGATTACACCGGAGGACCAGACGTCACCAATTACACACCAGGTAATTATCTGGGAATATGACTGCACAGCAAGTAGGAGGTGTTGTGGGAAAGTACTCTGCGCCATGGAAAGCATTGGGCTCCTATTCAAAGGGGGCTAGAGTTAGAAGAACACAGTTTCTAAATAGCAGTCCATCTGGAGTATCAGAGTCCCACTCACAGAGAGCAGGGAAACAGGTTAAATAGCTTCCCTCCATCTGAATGTAAGTCATTTGCTCTAACCTAAGACAGCTCATTCCAGCCTGAAGGATGGTAATTAACTCAAGGGACATATTGCCTGCACAAGTATCTAAAGAAGATTTTCTCAGACACTTAGACAGACAAAGTCTTTGATAAACTATCAGGATGGCCATTGCGTCATCCATATTGCTACCGTCTTAGAAGATTATATTTATGCGGAAGACCCCACTAAAAGGCACGGAGAGCTATCAGATGGTATGAACTTTTTATTAATGGCAAAATGATTAATTGAGATTTTGACTTACCATATATATTGATCGAGGCATGGAGAAGGCTGAGGAATGAGCTTTCTTTTTTTTTTTTATCTCAGCAAGCAGAGAAATATTCCTCTGCAACACTGCCTCTGCTGGCCATTCAGTATAATCTGCAGATGGAAAAGTCCACTGTTAGTCTTTTTTTAGAACTTGAATATTTCCAAACCAAATGCAACACTACCAAAACATGATTTTTATAAAGGGTCAATTAGCACTATGGCATGTCTCATATTGTGAAAATCCAAAACTCACTAAAAATTATAATCTTAATTTAGATTTCAACCTAGCAGACTTCTTTCAATCCTCTGCCTCATTTGCTGATACTCTCTACACAACCCTATCACCTATATGAGGACTTAGATAGAAAGCTCTCTTTGGCAGCCAAGAGATAGAGTACCCTTCTCACAGGAATTATTTCAGGTTATGGTACACCATAGCAATTCAGTGATCTGATACGTTAAGGGAGGAAGGTTTATGCTACGGTTTGTGGGAATAATAAAAACAACAGATTCTAACATCTTCATTTTAGTGCATCCCTATCACTTAACCTATAGAGAACTCCAGAATGGTAAGATCAACCACTCCTTCAAACAAATGTATAAGTCTCAAATATTGTCCTAGGTCCTTTCATCTCACCACCTTAGTCTTCAGCTGGGCATCCTGTCCACATTGCTCCATTTTCTATACCATGATATAAGTATCCTATTGCGTACTAGGCAACTGATTGGCCCTCATGTCAGATGACACCCTGCTGTAGCTTTGTGATGTAATGGCACCACTTGACCAATCACCCTGGGTGAGGATTACACCGGAGGACCAGACATCAGCAATTACAAACTAGGTAACTATCTGTGAATATGACTGCACAGCAAGTAAGAGGAGTAAGGGGGAAGTACAGTGCGCCATTGAAAGTATTGGGCTCCTATTTAAAGAGGGCTAGAGTTAGAAGAAGCAACTGATTGGCCCTCATGTCAGATGGCATTCTGCTGTAGCTTTGTGATGTAATGGCACCACTTGACCAATCGCCCTGGGTGACGATTACACCGGAGGACCAGACGTCACCAATTACACACCAGGTAATTATCTGGGAATATGACTGCACAGCAAGTAGGAGGTGTTGTGGGAAAGTACTCTGCGCCATGGAAAGCATTGGGCTCCTATTCAAAGAGGGCTAGAGTTAGAAGAACACAGTTTCTAAATAGCAGTCCATCTGGAGTATCAGAGTCCCACTCACAGAGAGCAGGGAAACAGGTTAAATAGCTTCCCTCCATCTGAATGTAAGTCATTTGCTCTAACCTAAGACAGCTCATTCCAGCCTGAAGGATGGTAATTAACTCAAGGGACATATTGCCTGCACAAGTATCTAAAGAAGATTTTCTCAGACACTTAGACAGACAAAGTCTTTGATAAACTATCAGGATGGCCATTGCGTCATCCATATTGCTACCGTCTTAGAAGATTATATTTATGCGGAAGACCCCACTAAAAGGCACTGAGAGCTATCAGATGGTATGAACTTTTTATTAATGGCAAAATGATTAATTGAGATTTTGACTTACCATATATATTGATCGAGGCATGGAGAAGGCTGAGGAATGAGCTTTCTTTTTTTTTTTTCATCTCAGCAAGCAGAGAAATATTCCTCTGCAACACTGCCTCTGCTGGCCATTCAGTATAATCTGCAGATGGAAAAGTCCACTGTTAGTCTTTTTTTAGAACTTGAATATTTCCAAACCAAATGCAACACTACCAAAACATGATTTTTATAAAGGGTCAATTAGCACTATGGCATGTCTCATATTGTGAAAATCCAAAACTCACTAAAAATTATAATCTTAATTTAGATTTCAACCTAGCAGACTTCTTTCAATCCTATGCCTCATTTGCTGATACTCTCTACACAACCCTATCACCTATATGAGGACTTAGATAGAAAGCTCTCTTTGGCAGCCAAGAGATAGAGTACCCTTCTCACAGGAATTATTTCAGGTTATGGTACACCATAGCAATTGAGTGATCTGATACGTTAAGGGAGGAAGGTTTATGCTACGGTTTGTGGGAATAATAAAAACAACAGATTTTAACATCTTCATTTTAGTGCATCCCTATCACTTAACCTATAGAGAACTCCAGAATGGTAAGATCAACCACTCCTTCAAACAAATGTATAAGTCTCAAATATTGTCCTAGGTCCTTTCATCTCACCACCTTAGTCTTCAGCTGGGCATCCTGTCCACATTGCTCCATTTTCTATACCATGATATAAGTATCCTATTGCGTACTAGGCAACTGATTGGCCCTCATGTCAGATGACACCCTGCTGTAGCTTTGTAATGTAATGGCACCACTTGACCAATCACCCTGGGTGACGATTACACCGGAGGACCAGACATCAGCAATTACACACTAGGTAACTATCTGTGAATATGACTGCACAGTAAGTAGGAGGTGTAAGGGGGAAGTACAGTGCGCCATTGAAAGTATTGGGCTCCTATTTAAAGAGGGCTAGAGTTAGAAGAAGCAACTGATTGGCCCTCATGTCAGATGACATTCTGCTGTAGCTTTGTGATGTAATGGCACCACTTGACCAATCGCCCTGGGTGACGATTACACCGGAGGACCAGACGTCACCAATTACACACCAGGTAATTATCTGGGAATATGACTGCACAGCAAGTAGGAGGTGTTGTGGGAAAGTACTCTGCGCCATGGAAAGCATTGGGCTCCTATTCAAAGAGGGCTAGAGTTAGAAGAACACAGTTTCTAAATAGCAGTCCATCTGGAGTATCAGAGTCCCACTCACAGAGAGCAGGGAAACAGGTTAAATAGCTTCCCTCCATCTGAATGTAAGTCATTTGCTCTAACCTAAGACAGCTCATTCCAGCCTGAAGGATGGTAATTAACTCAAGGGACATATTGCCTGCACAAGTATCTAAAGAAGATTTTCTCAGACACTTAGACAGACAAAGTCTTTGATAAACTATCAGGATGGCCATTGCGTCATCCATATTGCTACCGTCTTAGAAGATTATATTTATGCGGAAGACCCCACTAAAAGGCACTGAGAGCTATCAGATGCTATGAACTTTTTATTAATGGCAAAATGATTAATTGAGATTTTGACTTACCATATATTTTGATCGAGGCATGGAGAAGGCTGAGGAATGAGCTTTCTTTTTTTTTTTTCATCTCAGCAAGCAGAGAAATATTCCTCTGCAACACTGCCTCTGCTGGCCATTCAGTATAATCTGCAGATGGAAAAGTCCACTGTTAGTCTTTTTTTAGAACTTGAATATTTCCAAACCAAATGCAACACTTCCAAAAAATGATTTTTATAAAGGGTCAATTAGCACTATGGCATGTCTCATATTGTGAAAATCCAAAACTCACTAAAAATTATAATCTTAATTTAGATTTCAACCTAGCAGACTTCTTTCAATCCTATGCCTCATTTGCTGATACTCTCTACACAACCCTATCACCTATATGAGGACTTAGATAGAAAGCTCTCTTTGGCAGCCAAGAGATAGAGTACCCTTCTCACAGGAATTATTTCAGGTTATGGTACACCATAGCAATTGAGTGATCTGATACGTTAAGGGAGGAAGGTTTATGCTACGGTTTGTGGGAATAATAAAAACAACAGATTTTAACATCTTCATTTTAGTGCATCCCTATCACTTAACCTATAGAGAACTCCAGAATGGTAAGATCAACCACTCCTTCAAACAAATGTATAAGTCTCAAATATTGTCCTAGGTCCTTTCATCTCACCACCTTAGTCTTCAGCTGGGCATCCTGTCCACATTGCTCCATTTTCTATACCATGATATAAGTATCCTATTGCGTACTAGGCAACTGATTGGCCCTCATGTCAGATGACACCCTGCTGTAGCTTTGTAATGTAATGGCACCACTTGACCAATCACCCTGGGTGACGATTACACCGGAGGACCAGACATCAGCAATTACACACTAGGTAACTATCTGTGAATATGACTGCACAGCAAGTAGGAGGTGTAAGGGGGAAGTACAGTGCGCCATTGAAAGTATTGGGCTCCTATTTAAAGAGGGCTAGAGTTAGAAGAAGCAACTGATTGGCCCTCATGTCAGATGACATTCTGCTGTAGCTTTGTGATGTAATGGCACCACTTGACCAATCGCCCTGGGTGACGATTACACCGGAGGACCAGACGTCACCAATTACACACCAGGTAATTATCTGGGAATATGACTGCACAGCAAGTAGGAGGTGTTGTGGGAAAGTACTCTGCGCCATGGAAAGCATTGGGCTCCTATTCAAAGAGGGCTAGAGTTAGAAGAACACAGTTTCTAAATAGCAGTCCATCTGGAGTATCAGAGTCCCACTCACAGAGAGCAGGGAAACAGGTTAAATAGCTTCCCTCCATCTGAATGTAAGTCATTTGCTCTAACCTAAGACAGCTCATTCCAGCCTGAAGGATGGTAATTAACTCAAGGGACATATTGCCTGCACAAGTATCTAAAGAAGATTTTCTCAGACACTTAGACAGACAAAGTCTTTGATAAACTATCAGGATGGCCATTGCGTCATCCATATTGCTACCGTCTTAGAAGATTATATTTATGCGGAAGACCCCACTAAAAGGCACTGAGAGCTATCAGATGCTATGAACTTTTTATTAATGGCAAAATGATTAATTGAGATTTTGACTTACCATATATTTTGATCGAGGCATGGAGAAGGCTGAGGAATGAGCTTTCTTTTTTTTTTTTCATCTCAGCAAGCAGAGAAATATTCCTCTGCAACACTGCCTCTGCTGGCCATTCAGTATAATCTGCAGATGGAAAAGTCCACTGTTAGTCTTTTTTTAGAACTTGAATATTTCCAAACCAAATGCAACACTTCCAAAAAATGATTTTTATAAAGGGTCAATTAGCACTATGGCATGTCTCATATTGTGAAAATCCAAAACTCACTAAAAATTATAATCTTAATTTAGATTTCAACCTAGCAGACTTCTTTCAATCCTATGCCTCATTTGCTGATACTCTCTACACAACCCTATCACCTATATGAGGACTTAGATAGAAAGCTCTCTTTGGCAGCCAAGAGATAGAGTACCCTTCTCACAGGAATTATTTCAGGTTATGGTACACCATAGCAATTGAGTGATCTGATACGTTAAGGGAGGAAGGTTTATGCTACGGTTTGTGGGAATAATAAAAACAACAGATTTTAACATCTTCATTTTAGTGCATCCCTATCACTTAACCTATAGAGAACTCCAGAATGGTAAGATCAACCACTCCTTCAAACAAATGTATAAGTCTCAAATATTGTCCTAGGTCCTTTCATCTCACCACCTTAGTCTTCAGCTGGGCATCCTGTCCACATTGCTCCATTTTCTATACCATGATATAAGTATCCTATTGCGTACTAGGCAACTGATTGGCCCTCATGTCAGATGACACCCTGCTGTAGCTTTGTAATGTAATGGCACCACTTGACCAATCACCCTGGGTGACAATTACACCGGAGGACCAGACATCAGCAATTACACACTAGGTAACTATCTGTGAATATGACTGCACAGCAAGTAGGAGGTGTAAGGGGGAAGTACAGTGCGCCATTGAAAGTATTGGGCTCCTATTTAAACAGGGCTAGAGTTAGAAGAAGCAACTGATTGGCCCTCATGTCAGATGACATTCTGCTGTAGCTTTGTGATGTAATGGCACCACTTGACCAATCGCCCTGGGTGACGATTACACCGGAGGACCAGACGTCACCAATTACACACCAGGTAATTATCTGGGAATATGACTGCACAGCAAGTAGGAGGTGTTGTGGGAAAGTACTCTGCGCCATGGAAAGCATTGGGCTCCTATTCAAAGAGGGCTAGAGTTAGAAGAACACAGTTTCTAAATAGCAGTCCATCTGGAGTATCAGAGTCCCACTCACAGAGAGCAGGGAAACAGGTTAAATAGCTTCCCTCCATCTGAATGTAAGTCATTTGCTCTAACCTAAGACAGCTCATTCCAGCCTGAAGGATGGTAATTAACTCAAGGGACATATTGCCTGCACAAGTATCTAAAGAAGATTTTCTCAGACACTTAGACAGACAAAGTCTTTGATAAACTATCAGGATGGCCATTGCGTCATCCATATTGCTACCGTCTTAGAAGATTATATTTATGCGGAAGACCCCACTAAAAGGCACTGAGAGCTATCAGATGGTATGAACTTTTTATTAATGGCAAAATGATTAATTGAGATTTTGACTTACCATATATATTGATCGAGGCATGGAGAAGGCTGAGGAATGAGCTTTCTTTTTTTTTTTTCATCTCAGCAAGCAGAGAAATATTCCTCTGCAACACTGCCTCTGCTGGCCATTCAGTATAATCTGCAGATGGAAAAGTCCTCTGTTAGTCTTTTTTTAGAACTTGAATATTTCCAAACCAAATGCAACACTTCCAAAAAATGATTTTTATAAAGGGTCAATTAGCACTATGGCATGTCTCATATTGTGAAAATCCAAAACTCACTAAAAATTATAATCTTAATTTAGATTTCAACCTAGCAGACTTCTTTCAATCCTCTGCCTCATTTGCGGATACTCTCTACACAACCCTATCACCTATATGAGGACTTAGATAGAAAGCTCTCTTTGGCAGCCAAGAGATAGAGTACCCTTCTCACAGGAATTATTTCAGGTTATGGTACACCATAGCAATTCAGTGATCTGATACGTTAAGGGAGGAAGGTTTATGCTACGGTTTGTGGGAATAATAAAAACAACAGATTCTAACATCTTCATTTTAGTGCATCCCTATCACTTAACCTATAGAGAACTCCAGAATGGTAAGATCAACCACTCCTTCAAACAAATGTATAAGTCTCAAATATTGTCCTAGGTCCTTTCATCTCACCACCTTAGTCTTCAGCTGGGCATCCTGTCCACATTGCTCCATTTTCTATACCATGATATAAGTATCCTATTGCGTACTAGGCAACTGATTGGCCCTCATGTCAGATAACACCCTGCTGTAGCTTTGTAATGTAATGGCACCACTTGACCAATCACCCTGGGTGACGATGACACCGGAGGACCAGACATCAGCAATTACACACTAGGTAACTATCTGTGAATATGACTGCACAGCAAGTAGGAGGTGTAAGGGGGAAGTACAGTGCGCCATTGAAAGTATTGGGCTCCTATTTAAAGAGGGCTAGAGTTAGAAGAAGCAACTGATTGGCCCTCATGTCAGATGACATTCTGCTGTAGCTTTGTGATGTAATGGCACCACTTGACCAATCGCCCTGGGTGACGATTACACCGGAGGACCAGACGTCACCAATTACACACCAGGTAATTATCTGGGAATATGACTGCACAGCAAGTAGGAGGTGTTGTGGGAAAGTACTCTGCGCCATGGAAAGCATTGGGCTCCTATTCAAAGGGGGCTAGAGTTAGAAGAACACAGTTTCTAAATAGCAGTCCATCTGGAGTATCAGAGTCCCACTCACAGAGAGCAGGGAAACAGGTTAAATAGCTTCCCTCCATCTGAATGTAAGTCATTTGCTCTAACCTAAGACAGCTCATTCCAGCCTGAAGGATGGTAATTAACTCAAGGGACATATTGCCTGCACAAGTATCTAAAGAAGATTTTCTCAGACACTTAGACAGACAAAGTCTTTGATAAACTATCAGGATGGCCATTGCGTCATCCATATTGCTACCGTCTTAGAAGATTATATTTATGCGGAAGACCCCACTAAAAGGCACTGAGAGCTATCAGATGGTATGAACTTTTTATTAATGGCAAAATGATTAATTGAGATTTTGACTTACCATATATATTGATCGAGGCATGGAGAAGGCTGAGGAATGAGCTTTCTTTTTTTTTTTTATCTCAGCAAGCAGAGAAATATTCCTCTGCAACACTGCCTCTGCTGGCCATTCAGTATAATCTGCAGATGGAAAAGTCCACTGTTAGTCTTTTTTTAGAACTTGAATATTTCCAAACCAAATGCAACACTACCAAAACATGATTTTTATAAAGGGTCAATTAGCACTGTGGCATGTCTCATATTGTGAAAATCCAAAACTCACTAAAAATTATAATCTTAATTTAGATTTCAACCTAGCAGACTTCTTTCAATCCTCTGCCTCATTTGCTGATACTCTCTACACAACCCTATCACCTATATGAGGACTTAGATAGAAAGCTCTCTTTGGCAGCCAAGAGATAGAGTACCCTTCTCACAGGAATTATTTCAGGTTATGGTACACCATAGCAATTCAGTGATCTGATACGTTAAGGGAGGAAGGTTTATGCTACGGTTTGTGGGAATAATAAAAACAACAGATTCTAACATCTTCATTTTAGTGCATCCCTATCACTTAACCTATAGAGAACTCCAGAATGGTAAGATCAACCACTCCTTCAAACAAATGTATAAGTCTCAAATATTGTCCTAGGTCCTTTCATCTCACCACCTTAGTCTTCAGCTGGGCATCCTGTCCACATTGCTCCATTTTCTATACCATGATATAAGTATCCTATTGCGTACTAGGCAACTGATTGGCCCTCATGTCAGATGACACCCTGCTGTAGCTTTGTGATGTAATGGCACCACTTGACCAATCACCCTGGGTGACGATTACACCGGAGGACCAGACATCAGCAATTACAAACTAGGTAACTATCTGTGAATATGACTGCACAGCAAGTAAGAGGAGTAAGGGGGAAGTACAGTGCGCCATTGAAAGTATTGGGCTCCTATTTAAAGAGGGCTAGAGTTAGAAGAAGCAACTGATTGGCCCTCATGTCAGATGGCATTCTGCTGTAGCTTTGTGATGTAATGGCACCACTTGACCAATCGCCCTGGGTGACGATTACACCGGAGGACCAGACGTCACCAATTACACACCAGGTAATTATCTGGGAATATGACTGCACAGCAAGTAGGAGGTGTTGTGGGAAAGTACTCTGCGCCATGGAAAGCATTGGGCTCCTATTCAAAGAGGGCTAGAGTTAGAAGAACACAGTTTCTAAATAGCAGTCCATCTGGAGTATCAGAGTCCCACTCACAGAGAGCAGGGAAACAGGTTAAATAGCTTCCCTCCATCTGAATGTAAGTCATTTGCTCTAACCTAAGACAGCTCATTCCAGCCTGAAGGATGGTAATTAACTCAAGGGACATATTGCCTGCACAAGTATCTAAAGAAGATTTTCTCAGACACTTAGACAGACAAAGTCTTTGATAAACTATCAGGATGGCCATTGCGTCATCCATATTGCTAGCGTCTTAGAAGATTATATTTATGCGGAAGACCCCACTAAAAGGCACTGAGAGCTATCAGATGGTATGAACTTTTTATTAATGGCAAAATGATTAATTGAGATTTTGACTTACCATATATATTGATCGAGGCATGGAGAAGGCTGAGGAATGAGCTTTCTTTTTTTTTTTTCATCTCAGCAAGCAGAGAAATATTCCTCTGCAACACTGCCTCTGCTGGCCATTCAGTATAATCTGCAGATGGAAAAGTCCACTGTTAGTCTTTTTTTAGAACTTGAATATTTCCAAACCAAATGCAACACTTCCAAAAAATGATTTTTATAAAGGGTCAATTAGCACTATGGCATGTCTCATATTGTGAAAATCCAAAACTCACTAAAAATTATAATCTTAATTTAGATTTCAACCTAGCAGACTTCTTTCAATCCTATGCCTCATTTGCTGATACTCTCTACACAACCCTATCACCTATATGAGGACTTAGATAGAAAGCTCTCTTTGGCAGCCAAGAGATAGAGTACCCTTCTCACAGGAATTATTTCAGGTTATGGTACACCATAGCAATTGAGTGATCTGATACGTTAAGGGAGGAAGGTTTATGCTACGGTTTGTGGGAATAATAAAAACAACAGATTTTAACATCTTCATTTTAGTGCATCCCTATCACTTAACCTATAGAGAACTCCAGAATGGTAAGATCAACCACTCCTTCAAACAAATGTATAAGTCTCAAATATTGTCCTAGGTCCTTTCATCTCACCACCTTAGTCTTCAGCTGGGCATCCTGTCCACATTGCTCCATTTTCTATACCATGATATAAGTATCCTATTGCGTACTAGGCAACTGATTGGCCCTCATGTCAGATGACACCCTGCTGTAGCTTTGTAATGTAATGGCACCACTTGACCAATCACCCTGGGTGACGATTACACCGGAGGACCAGACATCAGCAATTACACACTAGGTAACTATCTGTGAATATGACTGCACAGCAAGTAGGAGGTGTAAGGGGGAAGTACAGTGCGCCATTGAAAGTATTGGGCTCCTATTTAAAGAGGGCTAGAGTTAGAAGAAGCAACTGATTGGCCCTCATGTCAGATGACATTCTGCTGTAGCTTTGTGATGTAATGGCACCACTTGACCAATCGCCCTGGGTGACGATTACACCGGAGGACCAGACGTCACCAATTACACACCAGGTAATTATCTGGGAATATGACTGCACAGCAAGTAGGAGGTGTTGTGGGAAAGTACTCTGCGCCATGGAAAGCATTGGGCTCCTATTCAAAGAGGGCTAGAGTTAGAAGAACACAGTTTCTAAATAGCAGTCCATCTGGAGTATCAGAGTCCCACTCACAGAGAGCAGGGAAACAGGTTAAATAGCTTCCCTCCATCTGAATGTAAGTCATTTGCTCTAACCTAAGACAGCTCATTCCAGCCTGAAGGATGGTAATTAACTCAAGGGACATATTGCCTGCACAAGTATCTAAAGAAGATTTTCTCAGACACTTAGACAGACAAAGTCTTTGATAAACTATCAGGATGGCCATTGCGTCATCCATATTGCTACCGTCTTAGAAGATTATATTTATGCGGAAGACCCCACTAAAAGGCACTGAGAGCTATCAGATGCTATGAACTTTTTATTAATGGCAAAATGATTAATTGAGATTTTGACTTACCATATATTTTGATCGAGGCATGGAGAAGGCTGAGGAATGAGCTTTCTTTTTTTTTTTTCATCTCAGCAAGCAGAGAAATATTCCTCTGCAACACTGCCTCTGCTGGCCATTCAGTATAATCTGCAGATGGAAAAGTCCACTGTTAGTCTTTTTTTAGAACTTGAATATTTCCAAACCAAATGCAACACTTCCAAAAAATGATTTTTATAAAGGGTCAATTAGCACTATGGCATGTCTCATATTGTGAAAATCCAAAACTCACTAAAAATTATAATCTTAATTTAGATTTCAACCTAGCAGACTTCTTTCAATCCTATGCCTCATTTGCTGATACTCTCTACACAACCCTATCACCTATATGAGGACTTAGATAGAAAGCTCTCTTTGGCAGCCAAGAGATAGAGTACCCTTCTCACAGGAATTATTTCAGGTTATGGTACACCATAGCAATTGAGTGATCTGATACGTTAAGGGAGGAAGGTTTATGCTACGGTTTGTGGGAATAATAAAAACAACAGATTTTAACATCTTCATTTTAGTGCATCCCTATCACTTAACCTATAGAGAACTCCAGAATGGTAAGATCAACCACTCCTTCAAACAAATGTATAAGTCTCAAATATTGTCCTAGGTCCTTTCATCTCACCACCTTAGTCTTCAGCTGGGCATCCTGTCCACATTGCTCCATTTTCTATACCATGATATAAGTATCCTATTGCGTACTAGGCAACTGATTGGCCCTCATGTCAGATGACACCCTGCTGTAGCTTTGTAATGTAATGGCACCACTTGACCAATCACCCTGGGTGACAATTACACCGGAGGACCAGACATCAGCAATTACACACTAGGTAACTATCTGTGAATATGACTGCACAGCAAGTAGGAGGTGTAAGGGGGAAGTACAGTGCGCCATTGAAAGTATTGGGCTCCTATTTAAACAGGGCTAGAGTTAGAAGAAGCAACTGATTGGCCCTCATGTCAGATGACATTCTGCTGTAGCTTTGTGATGTAATGGCACCACTTGACCAATCGCCCTGGGTGACGATTACACCGGAGGACCAGACGTCACCAATTACACACCAGGTAATTATCTGGGAATATGACTGCACAGCAAGTAGGAGGTGTTGTGGGAAAGTACTCTGCGCCATGGAAAGCATTGGGCTCCTATTCAAAGAGGGCTAGAGTTAGAAGAACACAGTTTCTAAATAGCAGTCCATCTGGAGTATCAGAGTCCCACTCACAGAGAGCAGGGAAACAGGTTAAATAGCTTCCCTCCATCTGAATGTAAGTCATTTGCTCTAACCTAAGACAGCTCATTCCAGCCTGAAGGATGGTAATTAACTCAAGGGACATATTGCCTGCACAAGTATCTAAAGAAGATTTTCTCAGACACTTAGACAGACAAAGTCTTTGATAAACTATCAGGATGGCCATTGCGTCATCCATATTGCTACCGTCTTAGAAGATTATATTTATGCGGAAGACCCCACTAAAAGGCACTGAGAGCTATCAGATGGTATGAACTTTTTATTAATGGCAAAATGATTAATTGAGATTTTGACTTACCATATATATTGATCGAGGCATGGAGAAGGCTGAGGAATGAGCTTTCTTTTTTTTTTTTCATCTCAGCAAGCAGAGAAATATTCCTCTGCAACACTGCCTCTGCTGGCCATTCAGTATAATCTGCAGATGGAAAAGTCCTCTGTTAGTCTTTTTTTAGAACTTGAATATTTCCAAACCAAATGCAACACTTCCAAAAAATGATTTTTATAAAGGGTCAATTAGCACTATGGCATGTCTCATATTGTGAAAATCCAAAACTCACTAAAAATTATAATCTTAATTTAGATTTCAACCTAGCAGACTTCTTTCAATCCTCTGCCTCATTTGCGGATACTCTCTACACAACCCTATCACCTATATGAGGACTTAGATAGAAAGCTCTCTTTGGCAGCCAAGAGATAGAGTACCCTTCTCACAGGAATTATTTCAGGTTATGGTACACCATAGCAATTCAGTGATCTGATACGTTAAGGGAGGAAGGTTTATGCTACGGTTTGTGGGAATAATAAAAACAACAGATTCTAACATCTTCATTTTAGTGCATCCCTATCACTTAACCTATAGAGAACTCCAGAATGGTAAGATCAACCACTCCTTCAAACAAATGTATAAGTCTCAAATATTGTCCTAGGTCCTTTCATCTCACCACCTTAGTCTTCAGCTGGGCATCCTGTCCACATTGCTCCATTTTCTATACCATGATATAAGTATCCTATTGCGTACTAGGCAACTGATTGGCCCTCATGTCAGATAACACCCTGCTGTAGCTTTGTAATGTAATGGCACCACTTGACCAATCACCCTGGGTGACGATGACACCGGAGGACCAGACATCAGCAATTACACACTAGGTAACTATCTGTGAATATGACTGCACAGCAAGTAGGAGGTGTAAGGGGGAAGTACAGTGCGCCATTGAAAGTATTGGGCTCCTATTTAAAGAGGGCTAGAGTTAGAAGAAGCAACTGATTGGCCCTCATGTCAGATGACATTCTGCTGTAGCTTTGTGATGTAATGGCACCACTTGACCAATCGCCCTGGGTGACGATTACACCGGAGGACCAGACGTCACCAATTACACACCAGGTAATTATCTGGGAATATGACTGCACAGCAAGTAGGAGGTGTTGTGGGAAAGTACTCTGCGCCATGGAAAGCATTGGGCTCCTATTCAAAGGGGGCTAGAGTTAGAAGAACACAGTTTCTAAATAGCAGTCCATCTGGAGTATCAGAGTCCCACTCACAGAGAGCAGGGAAACAGGTTAAATAGCTTCCCTCCATCTGAATGTAAGTCATTTGCTCTAACCTAAGACAGCTCATTCCAGCCTGAAGGATGGTAATTAACTCAAGGGACATATTGCCTGCACAAGTATCTAAAGAAGATTTTCTCAGACACTTAGACAGACAAAGTCTTTGATAAACTATCAGGATGGCCATTGCGTCATCCATATTGCTACCGTCTTAGAAGATTATATTTATGCGGAAGACCCCACTAAAAGGCACTGAGAGCTATCAGATGGTATGAACTTTTTATTAATGGCAAAATGATTAATTGAGATTTTGACTTACCATATATATTGATCGAGGCATGGAGAAGGCTGAGGAATGAGCTTTCTTTTTTTTTTTTATCTCAGCAAGCAGAGAAATATTCCTCTGCAACACTGCCTCTGCTGGCCATTCAGTATAATCTGCAGATGGAAAAGTCCACTGTTAGTCTTTTTTTAGAACTTGAATATTTCCAAACCAAATGCAACACTACCAAAACATGATTTTTATAAAGGGTCAATTAGCACTGTGGCATGTCTCATATTGTGAAAATCCAAAACTCACTAAAAATTATAATCTTAATTTAGATTTCAACCTAGCAGACTTCTTTCAATCCTCTGCCTCATTTGCTGATACTCTCTACACAACCCTATCACCTATATGAGGACTTAGATAGAAAGCTCTCTTTGGCAGCCAAGAGATAGAGTACCCTTCTCACAGGAATTATTTCAGGTTATGGTACACCATAGCAATTCAGTGATCTGATACGTTAAGGGAGGAAGGTTTATGCTACGGTTTGTGGGAATAATAAAAACAACAGATTCTAACATCTTCATTTTAGTGCATCCCTATCACTTAACCTATAGAGAACTCCAGAATGGTAAGATCAACCACTCCTTCAAACAAATGTATAAGTCTCAAATATTGTCCTAGGTCCTTTCATCTCACCACCTTAGTCTTCAGCTGGGCATCCTGTCCACATTGCTCCATTTTCTATACCATGATATAAGTATCCTATTGCGTACTAGGCAACTGATTGGCCCTCATGTCAGATGACACCCTGCTGTAGCTTTGTGATGTAATGGCACCACTTGACCAATCACCCTGGGTGACGATTACACCGGAGGACCAGACATCAGCAATTACAAACTAGGTAACTATCTGTGAATATGACTGCACAGCAAGTAAGAGGAGTAAGGGGGAAGTACAGTGCGCCATTGAAAGTATTGGGCTCCTATTTAAAGAGGGCTAGAGTTAGAAGAAGCAACTGATTGGCCCTCATGTCAGATGGCATTCTGCTGTAGCTTTGTGATGTAATGGCACCACTTGACCAATCGCCCTGGGTGACGATTACACCGGAGGACCAGACGTCACCAATTACACACCAGGTAATTATCTGGGAATATGACTGCACAGCAAGTAGGAGGTGTTGTGGGAAAGTACTCTGCGCCATGGAAAGCATTGGGCTCCTATTCAAAGAGGGCTAGAGTTAGAAGAACACAGTTTCTAAATAGCAGTCCATCTGGAGTATCAGAGTCCCACTCACAGAGAGCAGGGAAACAGGTTAAATAGCTTCCCTCCATCTGAATGTAAGTCATTTGCTCTAACCTAAGACAGCTCATTCCAGCCTGAAGGATGGTAATTAACTCAAGGGACATATTGCCTGCACAAGTATCTAAAGAAGATTTTCTCAGACACTTAGACAGACAAAGTCTTTGATAAACTATCAGGATGGCCATTGCGTCATCCATATTGCTAGCGTCTTAGAAGATTATATTTATGCGGAAGACCCCACTAAAAGGCACTGAGAGCTATCAGATGGTATGAACTTTTTATTAATGGCAAAATGATTAATTGAGATTTTGACTTACCATATATATTGATCGAGGCATGGAGAAGGCTGAGGAATGAGCTTTCTTTTTTTTTTTTCATCTCAGCAAGCAGAGAAATATTCCTCTGCAACACTGCCTCTGCTGGCCATTCAGTATAATCTGCAGATGGAAAAGTCCACTGTTAGTCTTTTTTTAGAACTTGAATATTTCCAAACCAAATGCAACACTTCCAAAAAATGATTTTTATAAAGGGTCAATTAGCACTATGGCATGTCTCATATTGTGAAAATCCAAAACTCACTAAAAATTATAATCTTAATTTAGATTTCAACCTAGCAGACTTCTTTCAATCCTATGCCTCATTTGCTGATACTCTCTACACAACCCTATCACCTATATGAGGACTTAGATAGAAAGCTCTCTTTGGCAGCCAAGAGATAGAGTACCCTTCTCACAGGAATTATTTCAGGTTATGGTACACCATAGCAATTGAGTGATCTGATACGTTAAGGGAGGAAGGTTTATGCTACGGTTTGTGGGAATAATAAAAACAACAGATTTTAACATCTTCATTTTAGTGCATCCCTATCACTTAACCTATAGAGAACTCCAGAATGGTAAGATCAACCACTCCTTCAAACAAATGTATAAGTCTCAAATATTGTCCTAGGTCCTTTCATCTCACCACCTTAGTCTTCAGCTGGGCATCCTGTCCACATTGCTCCATTTTCTATACCATGATATAAGTATCCTATTGCGTACTAGGCAACTGATTGGCCCTCATGTCAGATGACACCCTGCTGTAGCTTTGTAATGTAATGGCACCACTTGACCAATCACCCTGGGTGACGATTACACCGGAGGACCAGACATCAGCAATTACACACTAGGTAACTATCTGTGAATATGACTGCACAGCAAGTAGGAGGTGTAAGGGGGAAGTACAGTGCGCCATTGAAAGTATTGGGCTCCTATTTAAACAGGGCTAGAGTTAGAAGAAGCAACTGATTGGCCCTCATGTCAGATGACATTCTGCTGTAGCTTTGTGATGTAATGGCACCACTTGACCAATCGCCCTGGGTGACGATTACACCGGAGGACCAGACGTCACCAATTACACACCAGGTAATTATCTGGGAATATGACTGCACAGCAAGTAGGAGGTGTTGTGGGAAAGTACTCTGCGCCATGGAAAGCATTGGGCTCCTATTCAAAGAGGGCTAGAGTTAGAAGAACACAGTTTCTAAATAGCAGTCCATCTGGAGTATCAGAGTCCCACTCACAGAGAGCAGGGAAACAGGTTAAATAGCTTCCCTCCATCTGAATGTAAGTCATTTGCTCTAACCTAAGACAGCTCATTCCAGCCTGAAGGATGGTAATTAACTCAAGGGACATATTGCCTGCACAAGTATCTAAAGAAGATTTTCTCAGACACTTAGACAGACAAAGTCTTTGATAAACTATCAGGATGGCCATTGCGTCATCCATATTGCTACCGTCTTAGAAGATTATATTTATGCGGAAGACCCCACTAAAAGGCACTGAGAGCTATCAGATGGTATGAACTTTTTATTAATGGCAAAATGATTAATTGAGATTTTGACTTACCATATATATTGATCGAGGCATGGAGAAGGCTGAGGAATGAGCTTTCTTTTTTTTTTTTTCATCTCAGCAAGCAGAGAAATATTCCTCTGCAACACTGCCTCTGCTGGCCATTCAGTATAATCTGCAGATGGAAAAGTCCTCTGTTAGTCTTTTTTTAGAACTTGAATATTTCCAAACCAAATGCAACACTTCCAAAAAATGATTTTTATAAAGGGTCAATTAGCACTATGGCATGTCTCATATTGTGAAAATCCAAAACTCACTAAAAATTATAATCTTAATTTAGATTTCAACCTAGCAGACTTCTTTCAATCCTATGCCTCATTTGCTGATACTCTCTACACAACCCTATCACCTATATGAGGACTTAGATAGAAAGCTCTCTTTGGCAGCCAAGAGATAGAGTACCCTTCTCACAGGAATTATTTCAGGTTATGGTACACCATAGCAATTCAGTGATCTGATACGTTAAGGGAGGAAGGTTTATGCTACGGTTTGTGGGAATAATAAAAACAACAGATTCTAACATCTTCATTTTAGTGCATCCCTATCACTTAACCTATAGAGAACTCCAGAATGGTAAGATCAACCACTCCTTCAAACAAATGTATAAGTCTCAAATATTGTCCTAGGTCCTTTCATCTCACCACCTTAGTCTTCAGCTGGGCATCCTGTCCACATTGCTCCATTTTCTATACCATGATATAAGTATCCTATTGCGTACTAGGCAACTGATTGGCCCTCATGTCAGATGACACCCTGCTGTAGCTTTGTGATGTAATGGCACCACTTGACCAATCACCCTGGGTGACGATTACACCGGAGGACCAGACATCAGCAATTACAAACTAGGTAACTATCTGTGAATATGACTGCACAGCAAGTAAGAGGAGTAAGGGGGAAGTACAGTGCGCCATTGAAAGTATTGGGCTCCTATTTAAAGAGGGCTAGAGTTAGAAGAAGCAACTGATTGGCCCTCATGTCAGATGGCATTCTGCTGTAGTTTTGTGATGTAATGGCACCACTTGACCAATCGCCCTGGGTGACGATTACACCGGAGGACCAGACGTCACCAATTACACACCAGGTAATTATCTGGGAATATGACTGCACAGCAAGTAGGAGGTGTTGTGGGAAAGTACTCTGCGCCATGGAAAGCATTGGGCTCCTATTCAAAGGGGGCTAGAGTTAGAAGAACACAGTTTCTAAATAGCAGTCCATCTGGAGTATCAGAGTCCCACTCACAGAGAGCAGGGAAACAGGTTAAATAGCTTCCCTCCATCTGAATGTAAGTCATTTGCTCTAACCTAAGACAGCTCATTCCAGCCTGAAGGATGGTAATTAACTCAAGGGACATATTGCCTGCACAAGTATCTAAAGAAGATTTTCTCAGACACTTAGACAGACAAAGTCTTTGATAAACTATCAGGATGGCCATTGCGTCATCCATATTGCTACCGTCTTAGAAGATTATATTTATGCGGAAGACCCCACTAAAAGGCACTGAGAGCTATCAGATGGTATGAACTTTTTATTAATGGCAAAATGATTAATTGAGATTTTGACTTACCATATATATTGATCGAGGCATGGAGAAGGCTGAGGAATGAGCTTTCTTTTTTTTTTTTATCTCAGCAAGCAGAGAAATATTCCTCTGCAACACTGCCTCTGCTGGCCATTCAGTATAATCTGCAGATGGAAAAGTCCACTGTTAGTCTTTTTTTAGAACTTGAATATTTCCAAACCAAATGCAACACTACCAAAACATGATTTTTATAAAGGGTCAATTAGCACTATGGCATGTCTCATATTGTGAAAATCCAAAACTCACTAAAAATTATAATCTTAATTTAGATTTCAACCTAGCAGACTTCTTTCAATCCTCTGCCTCATTTGCTGATACTCTCTACACAACCCTATCACCTATATGAGGACTTAGATAGAAAGCTCTCTTTGGCAGCCAAGAGATAGAGTACCCTTCTCACAGGAATTATTTCAGGTTATGGTACACCATAGCAATTCAGTGATCTGATACGTTAAGGGAGGAAGGTTTATGCTACGGTTTGTGGGAATAATAAAAACAACAGATTCTAACATCTTCATTTTAGTGCATCCCTATCACTTAACCTATAGAGAACTCCAGAATGGTAAGATCAACCACTCCTTCAAACAAATGTATAAGTCTCAAATATTGTCCTAGGTCCTTTCATCTCACCACCTTAGTCTTCAGCTGGGCATCCTGTCCACATTGCTCCATTTTCTATACCATGATATAAGTATCCTATTGCGTACTAGGCAACTGATTGGCCCTCATGTCAGATGACACCCTGCTGTAGCTTTGTAATGTAATGGCACCACTTGACCAATCACCCTGGGTGATGATTACACCGGAGGACCAGACATCAGCAATTACAAACTAGGTAACTATCTGTGAATAAGACTGCACAGCAAGTAAGAGGAGTAAGGGGGAAGTACAGTGCGCCATTGAAAGTATTGGGCTCCTATTTAAAGAGGGCTAGAGTTAGAAGAAGCAACTGATTGGCCCTCATGTCAGATGACATTCTGCTGTAGCTTTGTGATGTAATTGCACCACTTGACCAATCGCCCTGGGTGACGATTACACCGGAGGACCAGACGTCACCAATTACACACCAGGTAATTATCTGGGAATATGACTGCACAGCAAGTAGGAGGTGTTGTGGGAAAGTACTCTGCGCCATGGAAAGCATTGGGCTCCTATTCAAAGGGGGCTAGAGTTAGAAGAACACAGTTTCTAAATAGCAGTCCATCTGGAGTATCAGAGTCCCACTCACAGAGAGCAGGGAAACAGGTTAAATAGCTTCCCTCCATCTGAATGTAAGTCATTTGCTCTAACCTAAGACAGCTCATTCCAGCCTGAAGGATGGTAATTAACTCAAGGGACATATTGCCTGCACAAGTATCTAAAGAAGATTTTCTCAGACACTTAGACAGACAAAGTCTTTGATAAACTATCAGGATGGCCATTGCGTCATCCATATTGCTACCGTCTTAGAAGATTATATTTATGCGGAAGACCCCACTAAAAGGCACTGAGAGCTATCAGATGGTATGAACTTTTTATTAATGGCAAAATGATTAATTGAGATTTTGACTTACCATATATATTGATCGAGGCATGGAGAAGGCTGAGGAATGAGCTTTCTTTTTTTTTTTCATCTCAGCAAGCAGAGAAATATTCCTCTGCAACACTGCCTCTGCTGGCCATTCAGTATAATCTGCAGATGGAAAAGTCCACTGTTAGTCTTTTTTTAGAACTTGAATATTTCCAAACCAAATGCAACACTACCAAAACATGATTTTTATAAAGGGTCAATTAGCACTATGGCATGTCTCATATTGTGAAAATCCAAAACTCACTAAAAATTATAATCTTAATTTAGATTTCAACCTAGCAGACTTCTTTCAATCCTCTGCCTCATTTGCTGATACTCTCTACACAACCCTATCACCTATATGAGGACTTAGATAGAAAGCTCTCTTTGGCAGCCAAGAGATAGAGTACCCTTCTCACAGGAATTATTTCAGGTTATGGTACACCATAGCAATTCAGTGATCTGATACGTTAAGGGAGGAAGGTTTATGCTACGGTTTGTGGGAATAATAAAAACAACAGATTCTAACATCTTCATTTTAGTGCATCCCTATCACTTAACCTATAGAGAACTCCAGAATGGTAAGATCAACCACTCCTTCAAACAAATGTATAAGTCTCAAATATTGTCCTAGGTCCTTTCATCTCACCACCTTAGTCTTCAGCTGGGCATCCTGTCCACATTGCTCCATTTTCTATACCATGATATAAGTATCCTATTGCGTACTAGGCAACTGATTGGCCCTCATGTCAGATGACACCCTGCTGTAGCTTTGTGATGTAATGGCACCACTTGACCAATCACCCTGGGTGACGATTACACCGGAGGACCAGACATCAGCAATTACAAACTAGGTAACTATCTGTGAATATGACTGCACAGCAAGTAAGAGGAGTAAGGGGGAAGTACAGTGCGCCATTGAAAGTATTGGGCTCCTATTTAAAGAGGGCTAGAGTTAGAAGAAGCAACTGATTGGCCCTCATGTCAGATGGCATTCTGCTGTAGCTTTGTGATGTAATGGCACCACTTGACCAATCGCCCTGGGTGACGATTACACCGGAGGACCAGACGTCACCAATTACACACCAGGTAATTATCTGGGAATATGACTGCACAGCAAGTAGGAGGTGTTGTGGGAAAGTACTCTGCGCCATGGAAAGCATTGGGCTCCTATTCAAAGAGGGCTAGAGTTAGAAGAACACAGTTTCTAAATAGCAGTCCATCTGGAGTATCAGAGTCCCACTCACAGAGAGCAGGGAAACAGGTTAAATAGCTTCCCTCCATCTGAATGTAAGTCATTTGCTCTAACCTAAGACAGCTCATTCCAGCCTGAAGGATGGTAATTAACTCAAGGGACATATTGCCTGCACAAGTATCTAAAGAAGATTTTCTCAGACACTTAGACAGACAAAGTCTTTGATAAACTATCAGGATGGCCATTGCGTCATCCATATTGCTACCGTCTTAGAAGATTATATTTATGCGGAAGACCCCACTAAAAGGCACTGAGAGCTATCAGATGGTATGAACTTTTTATTAATGGCAAAATGATTAATTGAGATTTTGACTTACCATATATATTGATCGAGGCATGGAGAAGGCTGAGGAATGAGCTTTCTTTTTTTTTTTTCATCTCAGCAAGCAGAGAAATATTCCTCTGCAACACTGCCTCTGCTGGCCATTCAGTATAATCTGCAGATGGAAAAGTCCACTGTTAGTCTTTTTTTAGAACTTGAATATTTCCAAACCAAATGCAACACTACCAAAACATGATTTTTATAAAGGGTCAATTAGCACTATGGCATGTCTCATATTGTGAAAATCCAAAACTCACTAAAAATTATAATCTTAATTTAGATTTCAACCTAGCCTACTTCTTTCAATCCTATGCCTCATTTGCTGATACTCTCTACACAACCCTATCACCTATATGAGGACTTAGGTAGAAAGCTCTCTTTGGCAGCCAAGAGATAGAGTACCCTTCTCACAGGAATTATTTCAGGTTATGGTACACCATAGCAATTGAGTGATCTGATACGTTAAGGGAGGAAGGTTTATGCTACGGTTTGTGGGAATAATAAAAACAACAGATTTTAACATCTTCATTTTAGTGCATCCCTATCACTTAACCTATAGAGAACTCCAGAATGGTAAGATCAACCACTCCTTCAAACAAATGTATAAGTCTCAAATATTGTCCTAGGTCCTTTCATCTCACCACCTTAGTCTTCAGCTGGGCATCCTGTCCACATTGCTCCATTTTCTATACCATGATATAAGTATCCTATTGCGTACTAGGCAACTGATTGGCCCTCATGTCAGATGACACCCTGCTGTAGCTTTGTAATGTAATGGCACCACTTGACCAATCACCCTGGGTGACGATTACACCGGAGGACCAGACATCAGCAATTACACACTAGGTAACTATCTGTGAATATGACTGCACAGCAAGTAGGAGGTGTAAGGGGGAAGTACAGTGCGCCATTGAAAGTATTGGGCTCCTATTTAAAGAGGGCTAGAGTTAGAAGAAGCAACTGATTGGCCCTCATGTCAGATGACATTCTGCTGTAGCTTTGTGATGTAATGGCACCACTTGACCAATCGCCCTGGGTGACGATTACACCGGAGGACCAGACGTCACCAATTACACACCAGGTAATTATCTGGGAATATGACTGCACAGCAAGTAGGAGGTGTTGTGGGAAAGTACTCTGCGCCATGGAAAGCATTGGGCTCCTATTCAAAGAGGGCTAGAGTTAGAAGAACACAGTTTCTAAATAGCAGTCCATCTGGAGTATCAGAGTCCCACTCACAGAGAGCAGGGAAACAGGTTAAATAGCTTCCCTCCATCTGAATGTAAGTCATTTGCTCTAACCTAAGACAGCTCATTCCAGCCTGAAGGATGGTAATTAACTCAAGGGACATATTGCCTGCACAAGTATCTAAAGAAGATTTTCTCAGACACTTAGACAGACAAAGTCTTTGATAAACTATCAGGATGGCCATTGCGTCATCCATATTGCTACCGTCTTAGAAGATTATATTTATGCGGAAGACCCCACTAAAAGGCACTGAGAGCTATCAGATGCTATGAACTTTTTATTAATGGCAAAATGATTAATTGAGATTTTGACTTACCATATATTTTGATCGAGGCATGGAGAAGGCTGAGGAATGAGCTTTCTTTTTTTTTTTCATCTCAGCAAGCAGAGAAATATTCCTCTGCAACACTGCCTCTGCTGGCCATTCAGTATAATCTGCAGATGGAAAAGTCCACTGTTAGTCTTTTTTTAGAACTTGAATATTTCCAAACCAAATGCAACACTACCAAAACATGATTTTTATAAAGGGTCAATTAGCACTATGGCATGTCTCATATTGTGAAAATCCAAAACTCACTAAAAATTATAATCTTAATTTAGATTTCAACCTAGCAGACTTCTTTCAATCCTCTGCCTCATTTGCTGATACTCTCTACACAACCCTATCACCTATATGAGGACTTAGATAGAAAGCTCTCTTTGGCAGCCAAGAGATAGAGTACCCTTCTCACAGGAATTATTTCAGGTTATGGTACACCATAGCAATTCAGTGATCTGATACGTTAAGGGAGGAAGGTTTATGCTACGGTTTGTGGGAATAATAAAAACAACAGATTCTAACATCTTCATTTTAGTGCATCCCTATCACTTAACCTATAGAGAACTCCAGAATGGTAAGATCAACCACTCCTTCAAACAAATGTATAAGTCTCAAATATTGTCCTAGGTCCTTTCATCTCACCACCTTAGTCTTCAGCTGGGCATCCTGTCCACATTGCTCCATTTTCTATACCATGATATAAGTATCCTATTGCGTACTAGGCAACTGATTGGCCCTCATGTCAGATGACACCCTGCTGTAGCTTTGTAATGTAATGGCACCACTTGACCAATCACCCTGGGTGATGATTACACCGGAGGACCAGACATCAGCAATTACAAACTAGGTAACTATCTGTGAATAAGACTGCACAGCAAGTAAGAGGAGTAAGGGGGAAGTACAGTGCGCCATTGAAAGTATTGGGCTCCTATTTAAAGAGGGCTAGAGTTAGAAGAAGCAACTGATTGGCCCTCATGTCAGATGACATTCTGCTGTAGCTTTGTGATGTAATTGCACCACTTGACCAATCGCCCTGGGTGACGATTACACCGGAGGACCAGACGTCACCAATTACACACCAGGTAATTATCTGGGAATATGACTGCACAGCAAGTAGGAGGTGTTGTGGGAAAGTACTCTGCGCCATGGAAAGCATTGGGCTCCTATTCAAAGGGGGCTAGAGTTAGAAGAACACAGTTTCTAAATAGCAGTCCATCTGGAGTATCAGAGTCCCACTCACAGAGAGCAGGGAAACAGGTTAAATAGCTTCCCTCCATCTGAATGTAAGTCATTTGCTCTAACCTAAGACAGCTCATTCCAGCCTGAAGGATGGTAATTAACTCAAGGGACATATTGCCTGCACAAGTATCTAAAGAAGATTTTCTCAGACACTTAGACAGACAAAGTCTTTGATAAACTATCAGGATGGCCATTGCGTCATCCATATTGCTACCGTCTTAGAAGATTATATTTATGCGGAAGACCCCACTAAAAGGCACTGAGAGCTATCAGATGGTATGAACTTTTTATTAATGGCAAAATGATTAATTGAGATTTTGACTTACCATATATATTGATCGAGGCATGGAGAAGGCTGAGGAATGAGCTTTCTTTTTTTTTTTCATCTCAGCAAGCAGAGAAATATTCCTCTGCAACACTGCCTCTGCTGGCCATTCAGTATAATCTGCAGATGGAAAAGTCCACTGTTAGTCTTTTTTTAGAACTTGAATATTTCCAAACCAAATGCAACACTACCAAAACATGATTTTTATAAAGGGTCAATTAGCACTATGGCATGTCTCATATTGTGAAAATCCAAAACTCACTAAAAATTATAATCTTAATTTAGATTTCAACCTAGCAGACTTCTTTCAATCCTCTGCCTCATTTGCTGATACTCTCTACACAACCCTATCACCTATATGAGGACTTAGATAGAAAGCTCTCTTTGGCAGCCAAGAGATAGAGTACCCTTCTCACAGGAATTATTTCAGGTTATGGTACACCATAGCAATTCAGTGATCTGATACGTTAAGGGAGGAAGGTTTATGCTACGGTTTGTGGGAATAATAAAAACAACAGATTCTAACATCTTCATTTTAGTGCATCCCTATCACTTAACCTATAGAGAACTCCAGAATGGTAAGATCAACCACTCCTTCAAACAAATGTATAAGTCTCAAATATTGTCCTAGGTCCTTTCATCTCACCACCTTAGTCTTCAGCTGGGCATCCTGTCCACATTGCTCCATTTTCTATACCATGATATAAGTATCCTATTGCGTACTAGGCAACTGATTGGCCCTCATGTCAGATGACACCCTGCTGTAGCTTTGTGATGTAATGGCACCACTTGACCAATCACCCTGGGTGACGATTACACCGGAGGACCAGACATCAGCAATTACAAACTAGGTAACTATCTGTGAATATGACTGCACAGCAAGTAAGAGGAGTAAGGGGGAAGTACAGTGCGCCATTGAAAGTATTGGGCTCCTATTTAAAGAGGGCTAGAGTTAGAAGAAGCAACTGATTGGCCCTCATGTCAGATGGCATTCTGCTGTAGCTTTGTGATGTAATGGCACCACTTGACCAATCGCCCTGGGTGACGATTACACCGGAGGACCAGACGTCACCAATTACACACCAGGTAATTATCTGGGAATATGACTGCACAGCAAGTAGGAGGTGTTGTGGGAAAGTACTCTGCGCCATGGAAAGCATTGGGCTCCTATTCAAAGAGGGCTAGAGTTAGAAGAACACAGTTTCTAAATAGCAGTCCATCTGGAGTATCAGAGTCCCACTCACAGAGAGCAGGGAAACAGGTTAAATAGCTTCCCTCCATCTGAATGTAAGTCATTTGCTCTAACCTAAGACAGCTCATTCCAGCCTGAAGGATGGTAATTAACTCAAGGGACATATTGCCTGCACAAGTATCTAAAGAAGATTTTCTCAGACACTTAGACAGACAAAGTCTTTGATAAACTATCAGGATGGCCATTGCGTCATCCATATTGCTACCGTCTTAGAAGATTATATTTATGCGGAAGACCCCACTAAAAGGCACTGAGAGCTATCAGATGGTATGAACTTTTTATTAATGGCAAAATGATTAATTGAGATTTTGACTTACCATATATATTGATCGAGGCATGGAGAAGGCTGAGGAATGAGCTTTCTTTTTTTTTTTTCATCTCAGCAAGCAGAGAAATATTCCTCTGCAACACTGCCTCTGCTGGCCATTCAGTATAATCTGCAGATGGAAAAGTCCACTGTTAGTCTTTTTTTAGAACTTGAATATTTCCAAACCAAATGCAACACTACCAAAACATGATTTTTATAAAGGGTCAATTAGCACTATGGCATGTCTCATATTGTGAAAATCCAAAACTCACTAAAAATTATAATCTTAATTTAGATTTCAACCTAGCCTACTTCTTTCAATCCTATGCCTCATTTGCTGATACTCTCTACACAACCCTATCACCTATATGAGGACTTAGGTAGAAAGCTCTCTTTGGCAGCCAAGAGATAGAGTACCCTTCTCACAGGAATTATTTCAGGTTATGGTACACCATAGCAATTGAGTGATCTGATACGTTAAGGGAGGAAGGTTTATGCTACGGTTTGTGGGAATAATAAAAACAACAGATTTTAACATCTTCATTTTAGTGCATCCCTATCACTTAACCTATAGAGAACTCCAGAATGGTAAGATCAACCACTCCTTCAAACAAATGTATAAGTCTCAAATATTGTCCTAGGTCCTTTCATCTCACCACCTTAGTCTTCAGCTGGGCATCCTGTCCACATTGCTCCATTTTCTATACCATGATATAAGTATCCTATTGCGTACTAGGCAACTGATTGGCCCTCATGTCAGATGACACCCTGCTGTAGCTTTGTAATGTAATGGCACCACTTGACCAATCACCCTGGGTGACGATTACACCGGAGGACCAGACATCAGCAATTACACACTAGGTAACTATCTGTGAATATGACTGCACAGCAAGTAGGAGGTGTAAGGGGGAAGTACAGTGCGCCATTGAAAGTATTGGGCTCCTATTTAAAGAGGGCTAGAGTTAGAAGAAGCAACTGATTGGCCCTCATGTCAGATGACATTCTGCTGTAGCTTTGTGATGTAATGGCACCACTTGACCAATCGCCCTGGGTGACGATTACACCGGAGGACCAGACGTCACCAATTACACACCAGGTAATTATCTGGGAATATGACTGCACAGCAAGTAGGAGGTGTTGTGGGAAAGTACTCTGCGCCATGGAAAGCATTGGGCTCCTATTCAAAGAGGGCTAGAGTTAGAAGAACACAGTTTCTAAATAGCAGTCCATCTGGAGTATCAGAGTCCCACTCACAGAGAGCAGGGAAACAGGTTAAATAGCTTCCCTCCATCTGAATGTAAGTCATTTGCTCTAACCTAAGACAGCTCATTCCAGCCTGAAGGATGGTAATTAACTCAAGGGACATATTGCCTGCACAAGTATCTAAAGAAGATTTTCTCAGACACTTAGACAGACAAAGTCTTTGATAAACTATCAGGATGGCCATTGCGTCATCCATATTGCTACCGTCTTAGAAGATTATATTTATGCGGAAGACCCCACTAAAAGGCACTGAGAGCTATCAGATGCTATGAACTTTTTATTAATGGCAAAATGATTAATTGAGATTTTGACTTACCATATATTTTGATCGAGGCATGGAGAAGGCTGAGGAATGAGCTTTCTTTTTTTTTTTCATCTCAGCAAGCAGAGAAATATTCCTCTGCAACACTGCCTCTGCTGGCCATTCAGTATAATCTGCAGATGGAAAAGTCCACTGTTAGTCCTTTTTTAGAACTTGAATATTTCCAAACCAAATGCAACACTTCCAAAAAATGATTTTTATAAAGGGTCAATTAGCACTACGGCATGTCTCATATTGTGAAAATCCAAAACTCACTAAAAATTATAATCTTAATTTAGATTTCAACCTAGCAGACTTCTTTCAATCCTATGCCTCATTTGCTGATACTCTCTACACAACCCTATCACCTATATGAGGACTTAGATAGAAAGCTCTCTTTGGCAGCCAAGAGATAGAGTACCCTTCTCACAGGAATTATTTCAGGTTATGGTACACCATAGCAATTGAGTGATCTGATACGTTAAGGGAGGAAGGTTTATGCTACGGTTTGTGGGAATAATAAAAACAACAGATTTTAACATCTTCATTTTAGTGCATCCCTATCACTTAACCTATAGAGAAATCCAGAATGGTAAGATCAACCACTCCTTCAAACAAATGTATAAGTCTCAAATATTGTCCTAGGTCCTTTCATCTCACCACCTTAGTCTTCAGCTGGGCATCCTGTCCACATTGCTCCATTTTCTATACCATGATATAAGTATCCTATTGCGTACTAGGCAACTGATTGGCCCTCATGTCAGATGACACCCTGCTGTAGCTTTGTAATGTAATGGCACCACTTGACCAATCACCCTGGGTGACGATTACACCGGAGGACCAGACATCAGCAATTACACACTAGGTAACTATCTGTGAATATGACTGCACAGCAAGTAGGAGGTGTAAGGGGGAAGTACAGTGCGCCATTGAAAGTATTGGGCTCCTATTTAAAGAGGGCTAGAGTTAGAAGAAGCAACTGATTGGCCCTCATGTCAGATGACATTCTGCTGTAGCTTTGTGATGTAATGGCACCACTTGACCAATCGCCCTGGGTGACGATTACACCGGAGGACCAGACGTCACCAATTACACACCAGGTAATTATCTGGGAATATGACTGCACAGCAAGTAGGAGGTGTTGTGGGAAAGTACTCTGCGCCATGGAAAGCATTGGGCTCCTATTCAAAGAGGGCTAGAGTTAGAAGAACACAGTTTCTAAATAGCAGTCCATCTGGAGTATCAGAGTCCCACTCACAGAGAGCAGGGAAACAGGTTAAATAGCTTCCCTCCATCTGAATGTAAGTCATTTGCTCTAACCTAAGACAGCTCATTCCAGCCTGAAGGATGGTAATTAACTCAAGGGACATATTGCCTGCACAAGTATCTAAAGAAGATTTTCTCAGACACTTAGACAGACAAAGTCTTTGATAAACTATCAGGATGGCCATTGCGTCATCCATATTGCTACCGTCTTAGAAGATTATATTTATGCGGAAGACCCCACTAAAAGGCACTGAGAGCTATCAGATGGTATGAACTTTTTATTAATGGCAAAATGATTAATTGAGATTTTGACTTACCATATATATTGATCGAGGCATGGAGAAGGCTGAGGAATGAGCTTTCTTTTTTTTTTTTCATCTCAGCAAGCAGAGAAATATTCCTCTGCAACACTGCCTCTGCTGGCCATTCAGTATAATCTGCAGATGGAAAAGTCCACTGTTAGTCTTTTTTTAGAACTTGAATATTTCCAAACCAAATGCAACACTACCAAAACATGATTTTTATAAAGGGTCAATTAGCACTATGGCATGTCTCATATTGTGAAAATCCAAAACTCACTAAAAATTATAATCTTAATTTAGATTTCAACCTAGCAGACTTCTTTCAATCCTATGCCTCATTTGCTGATACTCTCTACACAACCCTATCACCTATATGAGGACTTAGGTAGAAAGCTCTCTTTGGCAGCCAAGAGATAGAGTACCCTTCTCACAGGAATTATTTCAGGTTATGGTACACCATAGCAATTGAGTGATCTGATACGTTAAGGGAGGAAGGTTTATGCTACGGTTTGTGGGAATAATAAAAACAACAGATTTTAACATCTTCATTTTAGTGCATCCCTATCACTTAACCTATAGAGAACTCCAGAATGGTAAGATCAACCACTCCTTCAAACAAATGTATAAGTCTCAAATATTGTCCTAGGTCCTTTCATCTCACCACCTTAGTCTTCAGCTGGGCATCCTGTCCACATTGCTCCATTTTCTATACCATGATATAAGTATCCTATTGCGTACTAGGCAACTGATTGGCCCTCATGTCAGATGACACCCTGCTGTAGCTTTGTAATGTAATGGCACCACTTGACCAATCACCCTGGGTGACGATTACACCGGAGGACCAGACATCAGCAATTACACACTAGGTAACTATCTGTGAATATGACTGCACAGCAAGTAGGAGGTGTAAGGGGGAAGTACAGTGCGCCATTGAAAGTATTGGGCTCCTATTTAAAGAGGGCTAGAGTTAGAAGAAGCAACTGATTGGCCCTCATGTCAGATGACATTCTGCTGTAGCTTTGTGATGTAATGGCACCACTTGACCAATCGCCCTGGGTGACGATTACACCGGAGGACCAGACGTCACCAATTACACACCAGGTAATTATCTGGGAATATGACTGCACAGCAAGTAGGAGGTGTTGTGGGAAAGTACTCTGCGCCATGGAAAGCATTGGGCTCCTATTCAAAGAGGGCTAGAGTTAGAAGAACACAGTTTCTAAATAGCAGTCCATCTGGAGTATCAGAGTCCCACTCACAGAGAGCAGGGAAACAGGTTAAATAGCTTCCCTCCATCTGAATGTAAGTCATTTGCTCTAACCTAAGACAGCTCATTCCAGCCTGAAGGATGGTAATTAACTCAGGGGACATATTGCCTGCACAAGTATCTAAAGAAGATTTTCTCAGACACTTAGACAGACAAAGTCTTTGATAAACTATCAGGATGGCCATTGCGTCATCCATATTGCTACCGTCTTAGAAGATTATATTTATGCGGAAGACCCCACTAAAAGGCACTGAGAGCTATCAGATGCTATGAACTTTTTATTAATGGCAAAATGATTAATTGAGATTTTGACTTACCATATATTTTGATCGAGGCATGGAGAAGGCTGAGGAATGAGCTTTCTTTTTTTTTTTCATCTCAGCAAGCAGAGAAATATTCCTCTGCAACACTGCCTCTGCTGGCCATTCAGTATAATCTGCAGATGGAAAAGTCCACTGTTAGTCCTTTTTTAGAACTTGAATATTTCCAAACCAAATGCAACACTTCCAAAAAATGATTTTTATAAAGGGTCAATTAGCACTACGGCATGTCTCATATTGTGAAAATCCAAAACTCACTAAAAATTATAATCTTAATTTAGATTTCAACCTAGCAGACTTCTTTCAATCCTATGCCTCATTTGCTGATACTCTCTACACAACCCTATCACCTATATGAGGACTTAGATAGAAAGCTCTCTTTGGCAGCCAAGAGATAGAGTACCCTTCTCACAGGAATTATTTCAGGTTATGGTACACCATAGCAATTGAGTGATCTGATACGTTAAGGGAGGAAGGTTTATGCTACGGTTTGTGGGAATAATAAAAACAACAGATTTTAACATCTTCATTTTAGTGCATCCCTATCACTTAACCTATAGAGAACTCCAGAATGGTAAGATCAACCACTCCTTCAAACAAATGTATAAGTCTCAAATATTGTCCTAGGTCCTTTCATCTCACCACCTTAGTCTTCAGCTGGGCATCCTGTCCACATTGCTCCATTTTCTATACCATGATATAAGTATCCTATTGCGTACTAGGCAACTGATTGGCCCTCATGTCAGATGACACCCTGCTGTAGCTTTGTAATGTAATGGCACCACTTGACCAATCACCCTGGGTGACGATTACACCGGAGGACCAGACATCAGCAATTACACACTAGGTAACTATCTGTGAATATGACTGCACAGCAAGTAGGAGGTGTAAGGGGGAAGTACAGTGCGCCATTGAAAGTATTGGGCTCCTATTTAAAGAGGGCTAGAGTTAGAAGAAGCAACTGATTGGCCCTCATGTCAGATGACATTCTGCTGTAGCTTTGTGATGTAATGGCACCACTTGACCAATCGCCCTGGGTGACGATTACACCGGAGGACCAGACGTCACCAATTACACACCAGGTAATTATCTGGGAATATGACTGCACAGCAAGTAGGAGGTGTTGTGGGAAAGTACTCTGCGCCATGGAAAGCATTGGGCTCCTATTCAAAGAGGGCTAGAGTTAGAAGAACACAGTTTCTAAATAGCAGTCCATCTGGAGTATCAGAGTCCCACTCACAGAGAGCAGGGAAACAGGTTAAATAGCTTCCCTCCATCTGAATGTAAGTCATTTGCTCTAACCTAAGACAGCTCATTCCAGCCTGAAGGATGGTAATTAACTCAAGGGACATATTGCCTGCACAAGTATCTAAAGAAGATTTTCTCAGACACTTAGACAGACAAAGTCTTTGATAAACTATCAGGATGGCCATTGCGTCATCCATATTGCTACCGTCTTAGAAGATTATATTTATGCGGAAGACCCCACTAAAAGGCACTGAGAGCTATCAGATGCTATGAACTTTTTATTAATGGCAAAATGATTAATTGAGATTTTGACTTACCATATATTTTGATCGAGGCATGGAGAAGGCTGAGGAATGAGCTTTCTTTTTTTTTTTCATCTCAGCAAGCAGAGAAATATTCCTCTGCAACACTGCCTCTGCTGGCCATTCAGTATAATCTGCAGATGGAAAAGTCCACTGTTAGTCCTTTTTTAGAACTTGAATATTTCCAAACCAAATGCAACACTTCCAAAAAATGATTTTTATAAAGGGTCAATTAGCACTACGGCATGTCTCATATTGTGAAAATCCAAAACTCACTAAAAATTATAATCTTAATTTAGATTTCAACCTAGCAGACTTCTTTCAATCCTATGCCTCATTTGCTGATACTCTCTACACAACCCTATCACCTATATGAGGACTTAGATAGAAAGCTCTCTTTGGCAGCCAAGAGATAGAGTACCCTTCTCACAGGAATTATTTCAGGTTATGGTACACCATAGCAATTGAGTGATCTGATACGTTAAGGGAGGAAGGTTTATGCTACGGTTTGTGGGAATAATAAAAACAACAGATTTTAACATCTTCATTTTAGTGCATCCCTATCACTTAACCTATAGAGAAATCCAGAATGGTAAGATCAACCACTCCTTCAAACAAATGTATAAGTCTCAAATATTGTCCTAGGTCCTTTCATCTCACCACCTTAGTCTTCAGCTGGGCATCCTGTCCACATTGCTCCATTTTCTATACCATGATATAAGTATCCTATTGCGTACTAGGCAACTGATTGGCCCTCATGTCAGATGACACCCTGCTGTAGCTTTGTAATGTAATGGCACCACTTGACCAATCACCCTGGGTGACGATTACACCGGAGGACCAGACATCAGCAATTACACACTAGGTAACTATCTGTGAATATGACTGCACAGCAAGTAGGAGGTGTAAGGGGGAAGTACAGTGCGCCATTGAAAGTATTGGGCTCCTATTTAAAGAGGGCTAGAGTTAGAAGAAGCAACTGATTGGCCCTCATGTCAGATGACATTCTGCTGTAGCTTTGTGATGTAATGGCACCACTTGACCAATCGCCCTGGGTGACGATTACACCGGAGGACCAGACGTCACCAATTACACACCAGGTAATTATCTGGGAATATGACTGCACAGCAAGTAGGAGGTGTTGTGGGAAAGTACTCTGCGCCATGGAAAGCATTGGGCTCCTATTCAAAGAGGGCTAGAGTTAGAAGAACACAGTTTCTAAATAGCAGTCCATCTGGAGTATCAGAGTCCCACTCACAGAGAGCAGGGAAACAGGTTAAATAGCTTCCCTCCATCTGAATGTAAGTCATTTGCTCTAACCTAAGACAGCTCATTCCAGCCTGAAGGATGGTAATTAACTCAAGGGACATATTGCCTGCACAAGTATCTAAAGAAGATTTTCTCAGACACTTAGACAGACAAAGTCTTTGATAAACTATCAGGATGGCCATTGCGTCATCCATATTGCTACCGTCTTAGAAGATTATATTTATGCGGAAGACCCCACTAAAAGGCACTGAGAGCTATCAGATGGTATGAACTTTTTATTAATGGCAAAATGATTAATTGAGATTTTGACTTACCATATATATTGATCGAGGCATGGAGAAGGCTGAGGAATGAGCTTTCTTTTTTTTTTTTCATCTCAGCAAGCAGAGAAATATTCCTCTGCAACACTGCCTCTGCTGGCCATTCAGTATAATCTGCAGATGGAAAAGTCCACTGTTAGTCTTTTTTTAGAACTTGAATATTTCCAAACCAAATGCAACACTACCAAAACATGATTTTTATAAAGGGTCAATTAGCACTATGGCATGTCTCATATTGTGAAAATCCAAAACTCACTAAAAATTATAATCTTAATTTAGATTTCAACCTAGCAGACTTCTTTCAATCCTATGCCTCATTTGCTGATACTCTCTACACAACCCTATCACCTATATGAGGACTTAGGTAGAAAGCTCTCTTTGGCAGCCAAGAGATAGAGTACCCTTCTCACAGGAATTATTTCAGGTTATGGTACACCATAGCAATTGAGTGATCTGATACGTTAAGGGAGGAAGGTTTATGCTACGGTTTGTGGGAATAATAAAAACAACAGATTTTAACATCTTCATTTTAGTGCATCCCTATCACTTAACCTATAGAGAACTCCAGAATGGTAAGATCAACCACTCCTTCAAACAAATGTATAAGTCTCAAATATTGTCCTAGGTCCTTTCATCTCACCACCTTAGTCTTCAGCTGGGCATCCTGTCCACATTGCTCCATTTTCTATACCATGATATAAGTATCCTATTGCGTACTAGGCAACTGATTGGCCCTCATGTCAGATGACACCCTGCTGTAGCTTTGTAATGTAATGGCACCACTTGACCAATCACCCTGGGTGACGATTACACCGGAGGACCAGACATCAGCAATTACACACTAGGTAACTATCTGTGAATATGACTGCACAGCAAGTAGGAGGTGTAAGGGGGAAGTACAGTGCGCCATTGAAAGTATTGGGCTCCTATTTAAAGAGGGCTAGAGTTAGAAGAAGCAACTGATTGGCCCTCATGTCAGATGACATTCTGCTGTAGCTTTGTGATGTAATGGCACCACTTGACCAATCGCCCTGGGTGACGATTACACCGGAGGACCAGACGTCACCAATTACACACCAGGTAATTATCTGGGAATATGACTGCACAGCAAGTAGGAGGTGTTGTGGGAAAGTACTCTGCGCCATGGAAAGCATTGGGCTCCTATTCAAAGAGGGCTAGAGTTAGAAGAACACAGTTTCTAAATAGCAGTCCATCTGGAGTATCAGAGTCCCACTCACAGAGAGCAGGGAAACAGGTTAAATAGCTTCCCTCCATCTGAATGTAAGTCATTTGCTCTAACCTAAGACAGCTCATTCCAGCCTGAAGGATGGTAATTAACTCAGGGGACATATTGCCTGCACAAGTATCTAAAGAAGATTTTCTCAGACACTTAGACAGACAAAGTCTTTGATAAACTATCAGGATGGCCATTGAGTCATCCATATTGCTACCGTCTTAGAAGATTATATTTATGCGGAAGACCCCACTAAAAGGCACTGAGAGCTATCAGATGCTATGAACTTTTTATTAATGGCAAAATGATTAATTGAGATTTTGACTTACCATATATTTTGATCGAGGCATGGAGAAGGCTGAGGAATGAGCTTTCTTTTTTTTTTTCATCTCAGCAAGCAGAGAAATATTCCTCTGCAACACTGCCTCTGCTGGCCATTCAGTATAATCTGCAGATGGAAAAGTCCACTGTTAGTCCTTTTTTAGAACTTGAATATTTCCAAACCAAATGCAACACTTCCAAAAAATGATTTTTATAAAGGGTCAATTAGCACTACGGCATGTCTCATATTGTGAAAATCCAAAACTCACTAAAAATTATAATCTTAATTTAGATTTCAACCTAGCAGACTTCTTTCAATCCTATGCCTCATTTGCTGATACTCTCTACACAACCCTATCACCTATATGAGGACTTAGATAGAAAGCTCTCTTTGGCAGCCAAGAGATAGAGTACCCTTCTCACAGGAATTATTTCAGGTTATGGTACACCATAGCAATTGAGTGATCTGATACGTTAAGGGAGGAAGGTTTATGCTACGGTTTGTGGGAATAATAAAAACAACAGATTTTAACATCTTCATTTTAGTGCATCCCTATCACTTAACCTATAGAGAACTCCAGAATGGTAAGATCAACCACTCCTTCAAACAAATGTATAAGTCTCAAATATTGTCCTAGGTCCTTTCATCTCACCACCTTAGTCTTCAGCTGGGCATCCTGTCCACATTGCTCCATTTTCTATACCATGATATAAGTATCCTATTGCGTACTAGGCAACTGATTGGCCCTCATGTCAGATGACACCCTGCTGTAGCTTTGTAATGTAATGGCACCACTTGACCAATCACCCTGGGTGACGATTACACCGGAGGACCAGACATCAGCAATTACACACTAGGTAACTATCTGTGAATATGACTGCACAGCAAGTAGGAGGTGTAAGGGGGAAGTACAGTGCGCCATTGAAAGTATTGGGCTCCTATTTAAAGAGGGCTAGAGTTAGAAGAAGCAACTGATTGGCCCTCATGTCAGATGACATTCTGCTGTAGCTTTGTGATGTAATGGCACCACTTGACCAATCGCCCTGGGTGACGATTACACCGGAGGACCAGACGTCACCAATTACACACCAGGTAATTATCTGGGAATATGACTGCACAGCAAGTAGGAGGTGTTGTGGGAAAGTACTCTGCGCCATGGAAAGCATTGGGCTCCTATTCAAAGAGGGCTAGAGTTAGAAGAACACAGTTTCTAAATAGCAGTCCATCTGGAGTATCAGAGTCCCACTCACAGAGAGCAGGGAAACAGGTTAAATAGCTTCCCTCCATCTGAATGTAAGTCATTTGCTCTAACCTAAGACAGCTCATTCCAGCCTGAAGGATGGTAATTAACTCAAGGGACATATTGCCTGCACAAGTATCTAAAGAAGATTTTCTCAGACACTTAGACAGACAAAGTCTTTGATAAACTATCAGGATGGCCATTGCGTCATCCATATTGCTACCGTCTTAGAAGATTATATTTATGCGGAAGACCCCACTAAAAGGCACTGAGAGCTATCAGATGCTATGAACTTTTTATTAATGGCAAAATGATTAATTGAGATTTTGACTTACCATATATTTTGATCGAGGCATGGAGAAGGCTGAGGAATGAGCTTTCTTTTTTTTTTTCATCTCAGCAAGCAGAGAAATATTCCTCTGCAACACTGCCTCTGCTGGCCATTCAGTATAATCTGCAGATGGAAAAGTCCACTGTTAGTCCTTTTTTAGAACTTGAATATTTCCAAACCAAATGCAACACTTCCAAAAAATGATTTTTATAAAGGGTCAATTAGCACTACGGCATGTCTCATATTGTGAAAATCCAAAACTCACTAAAAATTATAATCTTAATTTAGATTTCAACCTAGCAGACTTCTTTCAATCCTATGCCTCATTTGCTGATACTCTCTACACAACCCTATCACCTATATGAGGACTTAGATAGAAAGCTCTCTTTGGCAGCCAAGAGATAGAGTACCCTTCTCACAGGAATTATTTCAGGTTATGGTACACCATAGCAATTGAGTGATCTGATACGTTAAGGGAGGAAGGTTTATGCTACGGTTTGTGGGAATAATAAAAACAACAGATTTTAACATCTTCATTTTAGTGCATCCCTATCACTTAACCTATAGAGAACTCCAGAATGGTAAGATCAACCACTCCTTCAAACAAATGTATAAGTCTCAAATATTGTCCTAGGTCCTTTCATCTCACCACCTTAGTCTTCAGCTGGGCATCCTGTCCACATTGCTCCATTTTCTATACCATGATATAAGTATCCTATTGCGTACTAGGCAACTGATTGGCCCTCATGTCAGATGACACCCTGCTGTAGCTTTGTAATGTAATGGCACCACTTGACCAATCACCCTGGGTGACGATTACACCGGAGGACCAGACATCAGCAATTACACACTAGGTAACTATCTGTGAATATGACTGCACAGCAAGTAGGAGGTGTAAGGGGGAAGTACAGTGCGCCATTGAAAGTATTGGGCTCCTATTTAAAGAGGGCTAGAGTTAGAAGAAGCAACTGATTGGCCCTCATGTCAGATGACATTCTGCTGTAGCTTTGTGATGTAATGGCACCACTTGACCAATCGCCCTGGGTGACGATTACACCGGAGGACCAGACGTCACCAATTACACACCAGGTAATTATCTGGGAATATGACTGCACAGCAAGTAGGAGGTGTTGTGGGAAAGTACTCTGCGCCATGGAAAGCATTGGGCTCCTATTCAAAGAGGGCTAGAGTTAGAAGAACACAGTTTCTAAATAGCAGTCCATCTGGAGTATCAGAGTCCCACTCACAGAGAGCAGGGAAACAGGTTAAATAGCTTCCCTCCATCTGAATGTAAGTCATTTGCTCTAACCTAAGACAGCTCATTCCAGCCTGAAGGATGGTAATTAACTCAAGGGACATATTGCCTGCACAAGTATCTAAAGAAGATTTTCTCAGACACTTAGACAGACAAAGTCTTTGATAAACTATCAGGATGGCCATTGCGTCATCCATATTGCTACCGTCTTAGAAGATTATATTTATGCGGAAGACCCCACTAAAAGGCACTGAGAGCTATCAGATGCTATGAACTTTTTATTAATGGCAAAATGATTAATTGAGATTTTGACTTACCATATATTTTGATCGAGGCATGGAGAAGGCTGAGGAATGAGCTTTCTTTTTTTTTTTTCATCTCAGCAAGCAGAGAAATATTCCTCTGCAACACTGCCTCTGCTGGCCATTCAGTATAATCTGCAGATGGAAAAGTCCACTGTTAGTCTTTTTTTAGAACTTGAATATTTCCAAACCAAATGCAACACTTCCAAAAAATGATTTTTATAAAGGGTCAATTAGCACTATGGCATGTCTCATATTGTGAAAATCCAAAACTCACTAAAAATTATAATCTTAATTTAGATTTCAACCTAGCAGACTTCTTTCAATCCTATGCCTCATTTGCTGATACTCTCTACACAACCCTATCACCTATATGAGGACTTAGATAGAAAGCTCTCTTTGGCAGCCAAGAGATAGAGTACCCTTCTCACAGGAATTATTTCAGGTTATGGTACACCATAGCAATTGAGTGATCTGATACGTTAAGGGAGGAAGGTTTATGCTACGGTTTGTGGGAATAATAAAAACAACAGATTTTAACATCTTCATTTTAGTGCATCCCTATCACTTAACCTATAGAGAACTCCAGAATGGTAAGATCAACCACTCCTTCAAACAAATGTATAAGTCTCAAATATTGTCCTAGGTCCTTTCATCTCACCACCTTAGTCTTCAGCTGGGCATCCTGTCCACATTGCTCCATTTTCTATACCATGATATAAGTATCCTATTGCGTACTAGGCAACTGATTGGCCCTCATGTCAGATGACACCCTGCTGTAGCTTTGTAATGTAATGGCACCACTTGACCAATCACCCTGGGTGACGATTACACCGGAGGACCAGACATCAGCAATTACACACTAGGTAACTATCTGTGAATATGACTGCACAGCAAGTAGGAGGTGTAAGGGGGAAGTACAGTGCGCCATTGAAAGTATTGGGCTCCTATTTAAAGAGGGCTAGAGTTAGAAGAAGCAACTGATTGGCCCTCATGTCAGATGACATTCTGCTGTAGCTTTGTGATGTAATGGCACCACTTGACCAATCGCCCTGGGTGACGATTACACCGGAGGACCAGACGTCACCAATTACACACCAGGTAATTATCTGGGAATATGACTGCACAGCAAGTAGGAGGTGTTGTGGGAAAGTACTCTGCGCCATGGAAAGCATTGGGCTCCTATTCAAAGAGGGCTAGAGTTAGAAGAACACAGTTTCTAAATAGCAGTCCATCTGGAGTATCAGAGTCCCACTCACAGAGAGCAGGGAAACAGGTTAAATAGCTTCCCTCCATCTGAATGTAAGTCATTTGCTCTAACCTAAGACAGCTCATTCCAGCCTGAAGGATGGTAATTAACTCAAGGGACATATTGCCTGCACAAGTATCTAAAGAAGATTTTCTCAGACACTTAGACAGACAAAGTCTTTGATAAACTATCAGGATGGCCATTGCGTCATCCATATTGCTACCGTCTTAGAAGATTATATTTATGCGGAAGACCCCACTAAAAGGCACTGAGAGCTATCAGATGGTATGAACTTTTTATTAATGGCAAAATGATTAATTGAGATTTTGACTTACCATATATATTGATCGAGGCATGGAGAAGGCTGAGGAATGAGCTTTCTTTTTTTTTTTTCATCTCAGCAAGCAGAGAAATATTCCTCTGCAACACTGCCTCTGCTGGCCATTCAGTATAATCTGCAGATGGAAAAGTCCACTGTTAGTCTTTTTTTAGAACTTGAATATTTCCAAACCAAATGCAACACTTCCAAAAAATGATTTTTATAAAGGGTCAATTAGCACTATGGCATGTCTCATATTGTGAAAATCCAAAACTCACTAAAAATTATAATCTTAATTTAGATTTCAACCTAGCAGACTTCTTTCAATCCTATGCCTCATTTGCTGATACTCTCTACACAACCCTATCACCTATATGAGGACTTAGATAGAAAGCTCTCTTTGGCAGCCAAGAGATAGAGTACCCTTCTCACAGGAATTATTTCAGGTTATGGTACACCATAGCAATTGAGTGATCTGATACGTTAAGGGAGGAAGGTTTATGCTACGGTTTGTGGGAATAATAAAAACAACAGATTTTAACATCTTCATTTTAGTGCATCCCTATCACTTAACCTATAGAGAACTCCAGAATGGTAAGATCAACCACTCCTTCAAACAAATGTATAAGTCTCAAATATTGTCCTAGGTCCTTTCATCTCACCACCTTAGTCTTCAGCTGGGCATCCTGTCCACATTGCTCCATTTTCTATACCATGATATAAGTATCCTATTGCGTACTAGGCAACTGATTGGCCCTCATGTCAGATGACACCCTGCTGTAGCTTTGTAATGTAATGGCACCACTTGACCAATCACCCTGGGTGACGATTACACCGGAGGACCAGACATCAGCAATTACACACTAGGTAACTATCTGTGAATATGACTGCACAGCAAGTAGGAGGTGTAAGGGGGAAGTACAGTGCGCCATTGAAAGTATTGGGCTCCTATTTAAAGAGGGCTAGAGTTAGAAGAAGCAACTGATTGGCCCTCATGTCAGATGACATTCTGCTGTAGCTTTGTGATGTAATGGCACCACTTGACCAATCGCCCTGGGTGACGATTACACCGGAGGACCAGACGTCACCAATTACACACCAGGTAATTATCTGGGAATATGACTGCACAGCAAGTAGGAGGTGTTGTGGGAAAGTACTCTGCGCCATGGAAAGCATTGGGCTCCTATTCAAAGAGGGCTAGAGTTAGAAGAACACAGTTTCTAAATAGCAGTCCATCTGGAGTATCAGAGTCCCACTCACAGAGAGCAGGGAAACAGGTTAAATAGCTTCCCTCCATCTGAATGTAAGTCATTTGCTCTAACCTAAGACAGCTCATTCCAGCCTGAAGGATGGTAATTAACTCAAGGGACATATTGCCTGCACAAGTATCTAAAGAAGATTTTCTCAGACACTTAGACAGACAAAGTCTTTGATAAACTATCAGGATGGCCATTGCGTCATCCATATTGCTACCGTCTTAGAAGATTATATTTATGCGGAAGACCCCACTAAAAGGCACTGAGAGCTATCAGATGGTATGAACTTTTTATTAATGGCAAAATGATTAATTGAGATTTTGACTTACCATATATATTGATCGAGGCATGGAGAAGGCTGAGGAATGAGCTTTCTTTTTTTTTTTTCATCTCAGCAAGCAGAGAAATATTCCTCTGCAACACTGCCTCTGCTGGCCATTCAGTATAATCTGCAGATGGAAAAGTCCACTGTTAGTCTTTTTTTAGAACTTGAATATTTCCAAACCAAATGCAACACTTCCAAAAAATGATTTTTATAAAGGGTCAATTAGCACTATGGCATGTCTCATATTGTGAAAATCCAAAACTCACTAAAAATTATAATCTTAATTTAGATTTCAACCTAGCAGACTTCTTTCAATCCTATGCCTCATTTGCTGATACTCTCTACACAACCCTATCACCTATATGAGGACTTAGATAGAAAGCTCTCTTTGGCAGCCAAGAGATAGAGTACCCTTCTCACAGGAATTATTTCAGGTTATGGTACACCATAGCAATTGAGTGATCTGATACGTTAAGGGAGGAAGGTTTATGCTACGGTTTGTGGGAATAATAAAAACAACAGATTTTAACATCTTCATTTTAGTGCATCCCTATCACTTAACCTATAGAGAACTCCAGAATGGTAAGATCAACCACTCCTTCAAACAAATGTATAAGTCTCAAATATTGTCCTAGGTCCTTTCATCTCACCACCTTAGTCTTCAGCTGGGCATCCTGTCCACATTGCTCCATTTTCTATACCATGATATAAGTATCCTATTGCGTACTAGGCAACTGATTGGCCCTCATGTCAGATGACACCCTGCTGTAGCTTTGTAATGTAATGGCACCACTTGACCAATCACCCTGGGTGACGATTACACCGGAGGACCAGACATCAGCAATTACACACTAGGTAACTATCTGTGAATATGACTGCACAGCAAGTAGGAGGTGTAAGGGGGAAGTACAGTGCGCCATTGAAAGTATTGGGCTCCTATTTAAAGGGGGCTAGAGTTAGAAGAAGCAACTGATTGGCCCTCATGTCAGATGACATTCTGCTGTAGCTTTGTGATGTAATGGCACCACTTGACCAATCGCCCTGGGTGACGATTACACCGGAGGACCAGACGTCACCAATTACACACCAGGTAATTATCTGGGAATATGACTGCACAGCAAGTAGGAGGTGTTGTGGGAAAGTACTCTGCGCCATGGAAAGCATTGGGCTCCTATTCAAAGAGGGCTAGAGTTAGAAGAACACAGTTTCTAAATAGCAGTCCATCTGGAGTATCAGAGTCCCACTCACAGAGAGCAGGGAAACAGGTTAAATAGCTTCCCTCCATCTGAATGTAAGTCATTTGCTCTAACCTAAGACAGCTCATTCCAGCCTGAAGGATGGTAATTAACTCAAGGGACATATTGCCTGCACAAGTATCTAAAGAAGATTTTCTCAGACACTTAGACAGACAAAGTCTTTGATAAACTATCAGGATGGCCATTGCGTCATCCATATTGCTACCGTCTTAGAAGATTATATTTATGCGGAAGACCCCACTAAAAGGCACTGAGAGCTATCAGATGCTATGAACTTTTTATTAATGGCAAAATGATTAATTGAGATTTTGACTTACCATATATTTTGATCGAGGCATGGAGAAGGCTGAGGAATGAGCTTTCTTTTTTTTTTTTCATCTCAGCAAGCAGAGAAATATTCCTCTGCAACACTGCCTCTGCTGGCCATTCAGTATAATCTGCAGATGGAAAAGTCCACTGTTAGTCTTTTTTTAGAACTTGAATATTTCCAAACCAAATGCAACACTTCCAAAAAATGATTTTTATAAAGGGTCAATTAGCACTATGGCATGTCTCATATTGTGAAAATCCAAAACTCACTAAAAATTATAATCTTAATTTAGATTTCAACCTAGCAGACTTCTTTCAATCCTATGCCTCATTTGCTGATACTCTCTACACAACCCTATCACCTATATGAGGACTTAGATAGAAAGCTCTCTTTGGCAGCCAAGAGATAGAGTACCCTTCTCACAGGAATTATTTCAGGTTATGGTACACCATAGCAATTGAGTGATCTGATACGTTAAGGGAGGAAGGTTTATGCTACGGTTTGTGGGAATAATAAAAACAACAGATTTTAACATCTTCATTTTAGTGCATCCCTATCACTTAACCTATAGAGAACTCCAGAATGGTAAGATCAACCACTCCTTCAAACAAATGTATAAGTCTCAAATATTGTCCTAGGTCCTTTCATCTCACCACCTTAGTCTTCAGCTGGGCATCCTGTCCACATTGCTCCATTTTCTATACCATGATATAAGTATCCTATTGCGTACTAGGCAACTGATTGGCCCTCATGTCAGATGACACCCTGCTGTAGCTTTGTAATGTAATGGCACCACTTGACCAATCACCCTGGGTGACGATTACACCGGAGGACCAGACATCAGCAATTACACACTAGGTAACTATCTGTGAATATGACTGCACAGCAAGTAGGAGGTGTAAGGGGGAAGTACAGTGCGCCATTGAAAGTATTGGGCTCCTATTTAAAGAGGGCTAGAGTTAGAAGAAGCAACTGATTGGCCCTCATGTCAGATGACATTCTGCTGTAGCTTTGTGATGTAATGGCACCACTTGACCAATCGCCCTGGGTGACGATTACACCGGAGGACCAGACGTCACCAATTACACACCAGGTAATTATCTGGGAATATGACTGCACAGCAAGTAGGAGGTGTTGTGGGAAAGTACTCTGCGCCATGGAAAGCATTGGGCTCCTATTCAAAGAGGGCTAGAGTTAGAAGAACACAGTTTCTAAATAGCAGTCCATCTGGAGTATCAGAGTCCCACTCACAGAGAGCAGGGAAACAGGTTAAATAGCTTCCCTCCATCTGAATGTAAGTCATTTGCTCTAACCTAAGACAGCTCATTCCAGCCTGAAGGATGGTAATTAACTCAAGGGACATATTGCCTGCACAAGTATCTAAAGAAGATTTTCTCAGACACTTAGACAGACAAAGTCTTTGATAAACTATCAGGATGGCCATTGCGTCATCCATATTGCTACCGTCTTAGAAGATTATATTTATGCGGAAGACCCCACTAAAAGGCACTGAGAGCTATCAGATGGTATGAACTTTTTATTAATGGCAAAATGATTAATTGAGATTTTGACTTACCATATATATTGATCGAGGCATGGAGAAGGCTGAGGAATGAGCTTTCTTTTTTTTTTTTCATCTCAGCAAGCAGAGAAATATTCCTCTGCAACACTGCCTCTGCTGGCCATTCAGTATAATCTGCAGATGGAAAAGTCCACTGTTAGTCTTTTTTTAGAACTTGAATATTTCCAAACCAAATGCAACACTTCCAAAAAATGATTTTTATAAAGGGTCAATTAGCACTATGGCATGTCTCATATTGTGAAAATCCAAAACTCACTAAAAATTATAATCTTAATTTAGATTTCAACCTAGCAGACTTCTTTCAATCCTATGCCTCATTTGCTGATACTCTCTACACAACCCTATCACCTATATGAGGACTTAGATAGAAAGCTCTCTTTGGCAGCCAAGAGATAGAGTACCCTTCTCACAGGAATTATTTCAGGTTATGGTACACCATAGCAATTGAGTGATCTGATACGTTAAGGGAGGAAGGTTTATGCTACGGTTTGTGGGAATAATAAAAACAACAGATTTTAACATCTTCATTTTAGTGCATCCCTATCACTTAACCTATAGAGAACTCCAGAATGGTAAGATCAACCACTCCTTCAAACAAATGTATAAGTCTCAAATATTGTCCTAGGTCCTTTCATCTCACCACCTTAGTCTTCAGCTGGGCATCCTGTCCACATTGCTCCATTTTCTATACCATGATATAAGTATCCTATTGCGTACTAGGCAACTGATTGGCCCTCATGTCAGATGACACCCTGCTGTAGCTTTGTAATGTAATGGCACCACTTGACCAATCACCCTGGGTGACGATTACACCGGAGGACCAGACATCAGCAATTACACACTAGGTAACTATCTGTGAATATGACTGCACAGCAAGTAGGAGGTGTAAGGGGGAAGTACAGTGCGCCATTGAAAGTATTGGGCTCCTATTTAAAGAGGGCTAGAGTTAGAAGAAGCAACTGATTGGCCCTCATGTCAGATGACATTCTGCTGTAGCTTTGTGATGTAATGGCACCACTTGACCAATCGCCCTGGGTGACGATTACACCGGAGGACCAGACGTCACCAATTACACACCAGGTAATTATCTGGGAATATGACTGCACAGCAAGTAGGAGGTGTTGTGGGAAAGTACTCTGCGCCATGGAAAGCATTGGGCTCCTATTCAAAGAGGGCTAGAGTTAGAAGAACACAGTTTCTAAATAGCAGTCCATCTGGAGTATCAGAGTCCCACTCACAGAGAGCAGGGAAACAGGTTAAATAGCTTCCCTCCATCTGAATGTAAGTCATTTGCTCTAACCTAAGACAGCTCATTCCAGCCTGAAGGATGGTAATTAACTCAAGGGACATATTGCCTGCACAAGTATCTAAAGAAGATTTTCTCAGACACTTAGACAGACAAAGTCTTTGATAAACTATCAGGATGGCCATTGCGTCATCCATATTGCTACCGTCTTAGAAGATTATATTTATGCGGAAGACCCCACTAAAAGGCACTGAGAGCTATCAGATGCTATGAACTTTTTATTAATGGCAAAATGATTAATTGAGATTTTGACTTACCATATATTTTGATCGAGGCATGGAGAAGGCTGAGGAATGAGCTTTCTTTTTTTTTTTTCATCTCAGCAAGCAGAGAAATATTCCTCTGCAACACTGCCTCTGCTGGCCATTCAGTATAATCTGCAGATGGAAAAGTCCACTGTTAGTCTTTTTTTAGAACTTGAATATTTCCAAACCAAATGCAACACTTCCAAAAAATGATTTTTATAAAGGGTCAATTAGCACTATGGCATGTCTCATATTGTGAAAATCCAAAACTCACTAAAAATTATAATCTTAATTTAGATTTCAACCTAGCAGACTTCTTTCAATCCTATGCCTCATTTGCTGATACTCTCTACACAACCCTATCACCTATATGAGGACTTAGATAGAAAGCTCTCTTTGGCAGCCAAGAGATAGAGTACCCTTCTCACAGGAATTATTTCAGGTTATGGTACACCATAGCAATTGAGTGATCTGATACGTTAAGGGAGGAAGGTTTATGCTACGGTTTGTGGGAATAATAAAAACAACAGATTTTAACATCTTCATTTTAGTGCATCCCTATCACTTAACCTATAGAGAACTCCAGAATGGTAAGATCAACCACTCCTTCAAACAAATGTATAAGTCTCAAATATTGTCCTAGGTCCTTTCATCTCACCACCTTAGTCTTCAGCTGGGCATCCTGTCCACATTGCTCCATTTTCTATACCATGATATAAGTATCCTATTGCGTACTAGGCAACTGATTGGCCCTCATGTCAGATGACACCCTGCTGTAGCTTTGTAATGTAATGGCACCACTTGACCAATCACCCTGGGTGACGATTACACCGGAGGACCAGACATCAGCAATTACACACTAGGTAACTATCTGTGAATATGACTGCACAGCAAGTAGGAGGTGTAAGGGGGAAGTACAGTGCGCCATTGAAAGTATTGGGCTCCTATTTAAAGAGGGCTAGAGTTAGAAGAAGCAACTGATTGGCCCTCATGTCAGATGACATTCTGCTGTAGCTTTGTGATGTAATGGCACCACTTGACCAATCGCCCTGGGTGACGATTACACCGGAGGACCAGACGTCACCAATTACACACCAGGTAATTATCTGGGAATATGACTGCACAGCAAGTAGGAGGTGTTGTGGGAAAGTACTCTGCGCCATGGAAAGCATTGGGCTCCTATTCAAAGAGGGCTAGAGTTAGAAGAACACAGTTTCTAAATAGCAGTCCATCTGGAGTATCAGAGTCCCACTCACAGAGAGCAGGGAAACAGGTTAAATAGCTTCCCTCCATCTGAATGTAAGTCATTTGCTCTAACCTAAGACAGCTCATTCCAGCCTGAAGGATGGTAATTAACTCAAGGGACATATTGCCTGCACAAGTATCTAAAGAAGATTTTCTCAGACACTTAGACAGACAAAGTCTTTGATAAACTATCAGGATGGCCATTGCGTCATCCATATTGCTACCGTCTTAGAAGATTATATTTATGCGGAAGACCCCACTAAAAGGCACTGAGAGCTATCAGATGGTATGAACTTTTTATTAATGGCAAAATGATTAATTGAGATTTTGACTTACCATATATATTGATCGAGGCATGGAGAAGGCTGAGGAATGAGCTTTCTTTTTTTTTTTTCATCTCAGCAAGCAGAGAAATATTCCTCTGCAACACTGCCTCTGCTGGCCATTCAGTATAATCTGCAGATGGAAAAGTCCACTGTTAGTCTTTTTTTAGAACTTGAATATTTCCAAACCAAATGCAACACTTCCAAAAAATGATTTTTATAAAGGGTCAATTAGCACTATGGCATGTCTCATATTGTGAAAATCCAAAACTCACTAAAAATTATAATCTTAATTTAGATTTCAACCTAGCAGACTTCTTTCAATCCTATGCCTCATTTGCTGATACTCTCTACACAACCCTATCACCTATATGAGGACTTAGATAGAAAGCTCTCTTTGGCAGCCAAGAGATAGAGTACCCTTCTCACAGGAATTATTTCAGGTTATGGTACACCATAGCAATTGAGTGATCTGATACGTTAAGGGAGGAAGGTTTATGCTACGGTTTGTGGGAATAATAAAAACAACAGATTTTAACATCTTCATTTTAGTGCATCCCTATCACTTAACCTATAGAGAACTCCAGAATGGTAAGATCAACCACTCCTTCAAACAAATGTATAAGTCTCAAATATTGTCCTAGGTCCTTTCATCTCACCACCTTAGTCTTCAGCTGGGCATCCTGTCCACATTGCTCCATTTTCTATACCATGATATAAGTATCCTATTGCGTACTAGGCAACTGATTGGCCCTCATGTCAGATGACACCCTGCTGTAGCTTTGTAATGTAATGGCACCACTTGACCAATCACCCTGGGTGACGATTACACCGGAGGACCAGACATCAGCAATTACACACTAGGTAACTATCTGTGAATATGACTGCACAGCAAGTAGGAGGTGTAAGGGGGAAGTACAGTGCGCCATTGAAAGTATTGGGCTCCTATTTAAAGAGGGCTAGAGTTAGAAGAAGCAACTGATTGGCCCTCATGTCAGATGACATTCTGCTGTAGCTTTGTGATGTAATGGCACCACTTGACCAATCGCCCTGGGTGACGATTACACCGGAGGACCAGACGTCACCAATTACACACCAGGTAATTATCTGGGAATATGACTGCACAGCAAGTAGGAGGTGTTGTGGGAAAGTACTCTGCGCCATGGAAAGCATTGGGCTCCTATTCAAAGAGGGCTAGAGTTAGAAGAACACAGTTTCTAAATAGCAGTCCATCTGGAGTATCAGAGTCCCACTCACAGAGAGCAGGGAAACAGGTTAAATAGCTTCCCTCCATCTGAATGTAAGTCATTTGCTCTAACCTAAGACAGCTCATTCCAGCCTGAAGGATGGTAATTAACTCAAGGGACATATTGCCTGCACAAGTATCTAAAGAAGATTTTCTCAGACACTTAGACAGACAAAGTCTTTGATAAACTATCAGGATGGCCATTGCGTCATCCATATTGCTACCGTCTTAGAAGATTATATTTATGCGGAAGACCCCACTAAAAGGCACTGAGAGCTATCAGATGGTATGAACTTTTTATTAATGGCAAAATGATTAATTGAGATTTTGACTTACCATATATATTGATCGAGGCATGGAGAAGGCTGAGGAATGAGCTTTCTTTTTTTTTTTTCATCTCAGCAAGCAGAGAAATATTCCTCTGCAACACTGCCTCTGCTGGCCATTTAGTATAATCTGCAGATGGAAAAGTCCACTGTTAGTCTTTTTTTAGAACTTGAATATTTCCAAACCAAATGCAACACTTCCAAAAAATGATTTTTATAAAGGGTCAATTAGCACTATGGCATGTCTCATATTGTGAAAATCCAAAACTCACTAAAAATTATAATCTTAATTTAGATTTCAACCTAGCAGACTTCTTTCAATCCTATGCCTCATTTGCTGATACTCTCTACACAACCCTATCACCTATATGAGGACTTAGATAGAAAGCTCTCTTTGGCAGCCAAGAGATAGAGTACCCTTCTCACAGGAATTATTTCAGGTTATGGTACACCATAGCAATTCAGTGATCTGATACGTTAAGGGAGGAAGGTTTATGCTACGGTTTGTGGGAATAATAAAAACAACAGATTCTAACATCTTCATTTTAGTGCATCCCTATCACTTAACCTATAGAGAACTCCAGAATGGTGAGATCAAACACTCCTTCAAACAAATGTATAAGTCTCAAATATTGTCCTAGGTCCTTTCATCTCACCACCTTAGTCTTCAGCTGGGCATCCTGTCCACATTGCTCCATTTTCTATACCATGATATAAGTATCCTATTGCGTACTAGGCAACTGATTGGCCCTCATGTCAGATGACACCCTGCTGTAGCTTTGTAATGTAATGGCACCACTTGACCAATCACCCTGGGTTACGATTACACCGGAGGACCAGACATCAGCAATTACACACTAGGTAACTATCTGTGAATATGACTGCACAGCAAGTAGGAGGTGTAAGGGGGAAGTACAGTGCGCCATTGAAAGTATTGGGCTCCTATTTAAAGAGGGCTAGAGTTAGAAGAAGCAACTGATTGGCCCTCATGTCAGATGACATTCTGCTGTAGCTTTGTGATGTAATGGCACCACTTGACCAATCGCCCTGGGTGACGATTACACCGGAGGACCAGACGTCACCAATTACACACCAGGTAATTATCTGGGAATATGACTGCACAGCAAGTAGGAGGTGTTGTGGGAAAGTACTCTGCGCCATGGAAAGCATTGGGCTCCTATTCAAAGAGGGCTAGAGTTAGAAGAACACAGTTTCTAAATAGCAGTCCATCTGGAGTATCAGAGTCCCACTCACAGAGAGCAGGGAAACAGGTTAAATAGCTTCCCTCCATCTGAATGTAAGTCATTTGCTCTAACCTAAGACAGCTCATTCCAGCCTGAAGGATGGTAATTAACTCAAGGGACATATTGCCTGCACAAGTATCTAAAGAAGATTTTCTCAGACACTTAGACAGACAAAGTCTTTGATAAACTATCAGGATGGCCATTGCGTCATCCATATTGCTACCGTCTTAGAAGATTATATTTATGCGGAAGACCCCACTAAAAGGCACTGAGAGCTATCAGATGGTATGAACTTTTTATTAATGGCAAAATGATTAATTGAGATTTTGACTTACCATATATATTGATCGAGGCATGGAGAAGGCTGAGGAATGAGCTTTCTTTTTTTTTTTTCATCTCAGCAAGCAGAGAAATATTCCTCTGCAACACTGCCTCTGCTGGCCATTCAGTATAATCTGCAGATGGAAAAGTCCACTGTTAGTCTTTTTTTAGAACTTGAATATTTCCAAACCAAATGCAACACTTCCAAAAAATGATTTTTATAAAGGGTCAATTAGCACTATGGCATGTCTCATATTGTGAAAATCCAAAACTCACTAAAAATTATAATCTTAATTTAGATTTCAACCTAGCAGACTTCTTTCAATCCTATGCCTCATTTGCTGATACTCTCTACACAACCCTATCACCTATATGAGGACTTAGATAGAAAGCTCTCTTTGGCAGCCAAGAGAGAGAGTACCCTTCTCACAGGAATTATTTCAGGTTATGGTACACCATAGCAATTGAGTGATCTGATACGTTAAGGGAGGAAGGTTTATGCTACGGTTTGTGGGAATAATAAAAACAACAGATTTTAACATCTTCATTTTAGTGCATCCCTATCACTTAACCTATAGAGAACTCCAGAATGGTAAGATCAACCACTCCTTCAAACAAATGTATAAGTCTCAAATATTGTCCTAGGTCCTTTCATCTCACCACCTTAGTCTTCAGCTGGGCATCCTGTCCACATTGCTCCATTTTCTATACCATGATATAAGTATCCTATTGCGTACTAGGCAACTGATTGGCCCTCATGTCAGATAACACCCTGCTGTAGCTTTGTAATGTAATGGCACCACTTGACCAATCACCCTGGGTGACGATGACACCGGAGGACCAGACATCAGCAATTACACACTAGGTAACTATCTGTGAATATGACTGCACAGCAAGTAGGAGGTGTAAGGGGGAAGTACAGTGCGCCATTGAAAGTATTGGGCTCCTATTTAAAGAGGGCTAGAGTTAGAAGAAGCAACTGATTGGCCCTCATGTCAGATGACATTCTGCTGTAGCTTTGTGATGTAATGGCACCACTTGACCAATCGCCCTGGGTGACGATTACACCGGAGGACCAGACGTCACCAATTACACACCAGGTAATTATCTGGGAATATGACTGCACAGCAAGTAGGAGGTGTTGTGGGAAAGTACTCTGCGCCATGGAAAGCATTGGGCTCCTATTCAAAGAGGGCTAGAGTTAGAAGAACACAGTTTCTAAATAGCAGTCCATCTGGAGTATCAGAGTCCCACTCACAGAGAGCAGGGAAACAGGTTAAATAGCTTCCCTCCATCTGAATGTAAGTCATTTGCTCTAACCTAAGACAGCTCATTCCAGCCTGAAGGATGGTAATTAACTCAAGGGACATATTGCCTGCACAAGTATCTAAAGAAGATTTTCTCAGACACTTAGACAGACAAAGTCTTTGATAAACTATCAGGATGGCCATTGCGTCATCCATATTGCTACCGTCTTAGAAGATTATATTTATGCGGAAGACCCCACTAAAAGGCACTGAGAGCTATCAGATGGTATGAACTTTTTATTAATGGCAAAATGATTAATTGAGATTTTGACTTACCATATATATTGATCGAGGCATGGAGAAGGCTGAGGAATGAGCTTTCTTTTTTTTTTTCATCTCAGCAAGCAGAGAAATATTCCTCTGCAACACTGCCTCTGCTGGCCATTCAGTATAATCTGCAGATGGAAAAATCCACTGTTAGTCTTTTTTTAGAACTTGAATATTTCCAAACCAAATGCAACACTTCCAAAAAATGATTTTTATAAAGGGTCAATTAGCACTATGGCATGTCTCATATTGTGAAAATCCAAAACTCACTAAAAATTATAATCTTAATTTAGATTTCAACCTAGCAGACTTCTTTCAATCCTATGCCTCATTTGCTGATACTCTCTACACAACCCTATCACCTATATGAGGACTTAGATAGAAAGCTCTCTTTGGCAGCCAAGAGAGAGAGTACCCTTCTCACAGGAATTATTTCAGGTTATGGTACACCATAGCAATTGAGTGATCTGATACGTTAAGGGAGGAAGGTTTATGCTACGGTTTGTGGGAATAATAAAAACAACAGATTTTAACATCTTCATTTTAGTGCATCCCTATCACTTAACCTATAGAGAACTCCAGAATGGTAAGATCAACCACTCCTTCAAACAAATGTATAAGTCTCAAATATTGTCCTAGGTCCTTTCATCTCACCACCTTAGTCTTCAGCTGGGCATCCTGTCCACATTGCTCCATTTTCTATACCATGATATAAGTATCCTATTGCGTACTAGGCAACTGATTGGCCCTCATGTCAGATGACACCCTGCTGTAGCTTTGTAATGTAATGGCACCACTTGACCAATCACCCTGGGTGACGATTACACCGGAGGACCAGACATCAGCAATTACACACTAGGTAACTATCTGTGAATATGACTGCACAGCAAGTAGGAGGTGTAAGGGGGAAGTACAGTGCGCCATTGAAAGTATTGGGCTCCTATTTAAACAGGGCTAGAGTTAGAAGAAGCAACTGATTGGCCCTCATGTCAGATGACATTCTGCTGTAGCTTTGTGATGTAATGGCACCACTTGACCAATCGCCCTGGGTGACGATTACACCGGAGGACCAGACGTCACCAATTACACACCAGGTAATTATCTGGGAATATGACTGCACAGCAAGTAGGAGGTGTTGTGGGAAAGTACTCTGCGCCATGGAAAGCATTGGGCTCCTATTCAAAGAGGGCTAGAGTTAGAAGAACACAGTTTCTAAATAGCAGTCCATCTGGAGTATCAGAGTCCCACTCACAGAGAGCAGGGAAACAGGTTAAATAGCTTCCCTCCATCTGAATGTAAGTCATTTGCTCTAACCTAAGACAGCTCATTCCAGCCTGAAGGATGGTAATTAACTCAAGGGACATATTGCCTGCACAAGTATCTAAAGAAGATTTTCTCAGACACTTAGACAGACAAAGTCTTTGATAAACTATCAGGATGGCCATTGCGTCATCCATATTGCTACCGTCTTAGAAGATTATATTTATGCGGAAGACCCCACTAAAAGGCACTGAGAGCTATCAGATGGTATGAACTTTTTATTAATGGCAAAATGATTAATTGAGATTTTGACTTACCATATATATTGATCGAGGCATGGAGAAGGCTGAGGAATGAGCTTTCTTTTTTTTTTTTCATCTCAGCAAGCAGAGAAATATTCCTCTGCAACACTGCCTCTGCTGGCCATTCAGTATAATCTGCAGATGGAAAAGTCCACTGTTAGTCTTTTTTTAGAACTTGAATATTTCCAAACCAAATGCAACACTTCCAAAAAATGATTTTTATAAAGGGTCAATTAGCACTATGGCATGTCTCATATTGTGAAAATCCAAAACTCACTAAAAATTATAATCTTAATTTAGATTTCAACCTAGCAGACTTCTTTCAATCCTATGCCTCATTTGCTGATACTCTCTACACAACCCTATCACCTATATGAGGACTTAGATAGAAAGCTCTCTTTGGCAGCCAAGAGATAGAGTACCCTTCTCACAGGAATTATTTCAGGTTATGGTACACCATAGCAATTCAGTGATCTGATACGTTAAGGGAGGAAGGTTTATGCTACGGTTTGTGGGAATAATAAAAACAACAGATTTTAACATCTTCATTTTAGTGCATCCCTATCACTTAACCTATAGAGAACTCCAGAATGGTAAGATCAACCACTCCTTCAAACAAATGTATAAGTCTCAAATATTGTCCTAGGTCCTTTCATCTCACCACCTTAGTCTTCAGCTGGGCATCCTGTCCACATTGCTCCATTTTCTATACCATGATATAAGTATCCTATTGCGTACTAGGCAACTGATTGGCCCTCATGTCAGATGACACCCTGCTGTAGCTTTGTAATGTAATGGCACCACTTGACCAATCACCCTGGGTTACGATTACACCGGAGGACCAGACATCAGCAATTACACACTAGGTAACTATCTGTGAATATGACTGCACAGCAAGTAGGAGGTGTAAGGGGGAAGTACAGTGCGTCATTGAAAGTATTGGGCTCCTATTTAAAGAGGGCTAGAGTTAGAAGAAGCAACTGATTGGCCCTCATGTCAGATGACATTCTGCTGTAGCTTTGTGATGTAATGGCACCACTTGACCAATCGCCCTGGGTGACGATTACACCGGAGGACCAGACGTCACCAATTACACACCAGGTAATTATCTGGGAATATGACTGCACAGCAAGTAGGAGGTGTTGTGGGAAAGTACTCTGCGCCATGGAAAGCATTGGGCTCCTATTCAAAGAGGGCTAGAGTTAGAAGAACACAGTTTCTAAATAGCAGTCCATCTGGAGTATCAGAGTCCCACTCACAGAGAGCAGGGAAACAGGTTAAATAGCTTCCCTCCATCTGAATGTAAGTCATTTGCTCTAACCTAAGACAGCTCATTCCAGCCTGAAGGATGGTAATTAACTCAAGGGACATATTGCCTGCACAAGTATCTGAAGAAGATTTTCTCAGACACTTAGACAGACAAAGTCTTTGATAAACTATCAGGATGGCCATTGCGTCATCCATATTGCTACCGTCTTAGAAGATTATATTTATGCGGAAGACCCCACTAAAAGGCACTGAGAGCTATCAGATGGTATGAACTTTTTATTAATGGCAAAATGATTAATTGAGATTTTGACTTACCATATATATTGATCGAGGCATGGAGAAGGCTGAGGAATGAGCTTTCTTTTTTTTTTTCATCTCAGCAAGCAGAGAAATATTCCTCTGCAACACTGCCTCTGCTGGCCATTCAGTATAATCTGCAGATGGAAAAATCCACTGTTAGTCTTTTTTTAGAACTTGAATATTTCCATACCAAATGCAACACTTCCAAAAAATGATTTTTATAAAGGGTCAATTAGCACTATGGCATGTCTCATATTGTGAAAATCCAAAACTCACTAAAAATTATAATCTTAATTTAGATTTCAACCTAGCAGACTTCTTTCAATCCTATGCCTCATTTGCTGATACTCTCTACACAACCCTATCACCTATATGAGGACTTAGATAGAAAGCTCTCTTTGGCAGCCAAGAGAGAGAGTACCCTTCTCACAGGAATTATTTCAGGTTATGGTACACCATAGCAATTGAGTGATCTGATACGTTAAGGGAGGAAGGTTTATGCTACGGTTTGTGGGAATAATAAAAACAACAGATTTTAACATCTTCATTTTAGTGCATCCCTATCACTTAACCTATAGAGAACTCCAGAATGGTAAGATCAACCACTCCTTCAAACAAATGTATAAGTCTCAAATATTGTCCTAGGTCCTTTCATCTCACCACCTTAGTCTTCAGCTGGGCATCCTGTCCACATTGCTCCATTTTCTATACCATGATATAAGTATCCTATTGCGTACTAGGCAACTGATTGGCCCTCATGTCAGATGACACCCTGCTGTAGCTTTGTAATGTAATGGCACCACTTGACCAATCACCCTGGGTGACGATTACACCGGAGGACCAGACATCAGCAATTACACACTAGGTAACTATCTGTGAATATGACTGCACAGCAAGTAGGAGGTGTAAGGGGGAAGTACAGTGCGCCATTGAAAGTATTGGGCTCCTATTTAAAGAGGGCTAGAGTTAGAAGAAGCAACTGATTGGCCCTCATGTCAGATGACATTCTGCTGTAGCTTTGTGATGTAATGGCACCACTTGACCAATCGCCCTGGGTGACGATTACACCGGAGGACCAGACGTCACCAATTACACACCAGGTAATTATCTGGGAATATGACTGCACAGCAAGTAGGAGGTGTTGTGGGAAAGTACTCTGCGCCATGGAAAGCATTGGGCTCCTATTCAAAGAGGGCTAGAGTTAGAAGAACACAGTTTCTAAATAGCAGTCCATCTGGAGTATCAGAGTCCCACTCACAGAGAGCAGGGAAACAGGTTAAATAGCTTCCCTCCATCTGAATGTAAGTCATTTGCTCTAACCTAAGACAGCTCATTCCAGCCTGAAGGATGGTAATTAACTCAAGGGACATATTGCCTGCACAAGTATCTAAAGAAGATTTTCTCAGACACTTAGACAGACAAAGTCTTTGATAAACTATCAGGATGGCCATTGCGTCATCCATATTGCTACCGTCTTAGAAGATTATATTTATGCGGAAGACCCCACTAAAAGGCACTGAGAGCTATCAGATGGTATGAACTTTTTATTAATGGCAAAATGATTAATTGAGATTTTGACTTACCATATATATTGATCGAGGCATGGAGAAGGCTGAGGAATGAGCTTTCTTTTTTTTTTTTCATCTCAGCAAGCAGAGAAATATTCCTCTGCAACACTGCCTCTGCTGGCCATTCAGTATAATCTGCAGATGGAAAAGTCCACTGTTAGTCTTTTTTTAGAACTTGAATATTTCCAAACCAAATGCAACACTTCCAAAAAATGATTTTTATAAAGGGTCAATTAGCACTATGGCATGTCTCATATTGTGAAAATCCAAAACTCACTAAAAATTATAATCTTAATTTAGATTTCAACCTAGCAGACTTCTTTCAATCCTATGCCTCATTTGCTGATACTCTCTACACAACCCTATCACCTATATGAGGACTTAGATAGAAAGCTCTCTTTGGCAGCCAAGAGATAGAGTACCCTTCTCACAGGAATTATTTCAGGTTATGGTACACCATAGCAATTGAGTGATCTGATACGTTAAGGGAGGAAGGTTTATGCTACGGTTTGTGGGAATAATAAAAACAACAGATTTTAACATCTTCATTTTAGTGCATCCCTATCACTTAACCTATAGAGAACTCCAGAATGGTAAGATCAACCACTCCTTCAAACAAATGTATAAGTCTCAAATATTGTCCTAGGTCCTTTCATCTCACCACCTTAGTCTTCAGCTGGGCATCCTGTCCACATTGCTCCATTTTCTATACCATGATATAAGTATCCTATTGCGTACTAGGCAACTGATTGGCCCTCATGTCAGATAACACCCTGCTGTAGCTTTGTAATGTAATGGCACCACTTGACCAATCACCCTGGGTGACGATGACACCGGAGGACCAGACATCAGCAATTACACACTAGGTAACTATCTGTGAATATGACTGCACAGCAAGTAGGAGGTGTAAGGGGGAAGTACAGTGCGCCATTGAAAGTATTGGGCTCCTATTTAAAGAGGGCTAGAGTTAGAAGAAGCAACTGATTGGCCCTCATGTCAGATGACATTCTGCTGTAGCTTTGTGATGTAATGGCACCACTTGACCAATCGCCCTGGGTGACGATTACACCGGAGGACCAGACGTCACCAATTACACACCAGGTAATTATCTGGGAATATGACTGCACAGCAAGTAGGAGGTGTTGTGGGAAAGTACTCTGCGCCATGGAAAGCATTGGGCTCCTATTCAAAGAGGGCTAGAGTTAGAAGCACACAGTTTCTAAATAGCAGTCCATCTGGAGTATCAGAGTCCCACTCACAGAGAGCAGGGAAACAGGTTAAATAGCTTCCCTCCATCTGAATGTAAGTCATTTGCTCTAACCTAAGACAGCTCATTCCAGCCTGAAGGATGGTAATTAACTCAAGGGACATATTGCCTGCACAAGTATCTAAAGAAGATTTTCTCAGACACTTAGACAGACAAAGTCTTTGATAAACTATCAGGATGGCCATTGCGTCATCCATATTGCTACCGTCTTAGAAGATTATATTTATGCGGAAGACCCCACTAAAAGGCACTGAGAGCTATCAGATGGTATGAACTTTTTATTAATGGCAAAATGATTAATTGAGATTTTGACTTACCATATATATTGATCGAGGCATGGAGAAGGCTGAGGAATGAGCTTTCTTTTTTTTTTTCATCTCAGCAAGCAGAGAAATATTCCTCTGCAACACTGCCTCTGCTGGCCATTCAGTATAATCTGCAGATGGAAAAATCCACTGTTAGTCTTTTTTTAGAACTTGAATATTTCCAAACCAAATGCAACACTTCCAAAAAATGATTTTTATAAAGGGTCAATTAGCACTATGGCATGTCTCATATTGTGAAAATCCAAAACTCACTAAAAATTATAATCTTAATTTAGATTTCAACCTAGCAGACTTCTTTCAATCCTATGCCTCATTTGCTGATACTCTCTACACAACCCTATCACCTATATGAGGACTTAGATAGAAAGCTCTCTTTGGCAGCCAAGAGAGAGAGTACCCTTCTCACAGGAATTATTTCAGGTTATGGTACACCATAGCAATTGAGTGATCTGATACGTTAAGGGAGGAAGGTTTATGCTACGGTTTGTGGGAATAATAAAAACAACAGATTTTAACATCTTCATTTTAGTGCATCCCTATCACTTAACCTATAGAGAACTCCAGAATGGTAAGATCAACCACTCCTTCAAACAAATGTATAAGTCTCAAATATTGTCCTAGGTCCTTTCATCTCACCACCTTAGTCTTCAGCTGGGCATCCTGTCCACATTGCTCCATTTTCTATACCATGATATAAGTATCCTATTGCGTACTAGGCAACTGATTGGCCCTCATGTCAGATAACACCCTGCTGTAGCTTTGTAATGTAATGGCACCACTTGACCAATCACCCTGGGTGACGATGACACCGGAGGACCAGACATCAGCAATTACACACTAGGTAACTATCTGTGAATATGACTGCACAGCAAGTAGGAGGTGTAAGGGGGAAGTACAGTGCGCCATTGAAAGTATTGGGCTCCTATTTAAAGAGGGCTAGAGTTAGAAGAAGCAACTGATTGGCCCTCATGTCAGATGACATTCTGCTGTAGCTTTGTGATGTAATGGCACCACTTGACCAATCGCCCTGGGTGACGATTACACCGGAGGACCAGACGTCACCAATTACACACCAGGTAATTATCTGGGAATATGACTGCACAGCAAGTAGGAGGTGTTGTGGGAAAGTACTCTGCGCCATGGAAAGCATTGGGCTCCTATTCAAAGAGGGCTAGAGTTAGAAGAACACAGTTTCTAAATAGCAGTCCATCTGGAGTATCAGAGTCCCACTCACAGAGAGCAGGGAAACAGGTTAAATAGCTTCCCTCCATCTGAATGTAAGTCATTTGCTCTAACCTAAGACAGCTCATTCCAGCCTGAAGGATGGTAATTAACTCAAGGGACATATTGCCTGCACAAGTATCTAAAGAAGATTTTCTCAGACACTTAGACAGACAAAGTCTTTGATAAACTATCAGGATGGCCATTGCGTCATCCATATTGCTACCGTCTTAGAAGATTATATTTATGCGGAAGACCCCACTAAAAGGCACTGAGAGCTATCAGATGCTATGAACTTTTTATTAATGGCAAAATGATTAATTGAGATTTTGACTTACCATATATTTTGATCGAGGCATGGAGAAGGCTGAGGAATGAGCTTTCTTTTTTTTTTTCATCTCAGCAAGCAGAGAAATATTCCTCTGCAACACTGCCTCTGCTGGCCATTCAGTATAATCTGCAGATGGAAAAATCCACTGTTAGTCTTTTTTTAGAACTTGAATATTTCCAAACCAAATGCAACACTTCCAAAAAATGATTTTTATAAAGGGTCAATTAGCACTATGGCATGTCTCATATTGTGAAAATCCAAAACTCACTAAAAATTATAATCTTAATTTAGATTTCAACCTAGCAGACTTCTTTCAATCCTATGCCTCATTTGCTGATACTCTCTACACAACCCTATCACCTATATGAGGACTTAGATAGAAAGCTCTCTTTGGCAGCCAAGAGAGAGAGTACCCTTCTCACAGGAATTATTTCAGGTTATGGTACACCATAGCAATTGAGTGATCTGATACGTTAAGGGAGGAAGGTTTATGCTACGGTTTGTGGGAATAATAAAAACAACAGATTTTAACATCTTCATTTTAGTGCATCCCTATCACTTAACCTATAGAGAACTCCAGAATGGTAAGATCAACCACTCCTTCAAACAAATGTATAAGTCTCAAATATTGTCCTAGGTCCTTTCATCTCACCACCTTAGTCTTCAGCTGGGCATCCTGTCCACATTGCTCCATTTTCTATACCATGATATAAGTATCCTATTGCGTACTAGGCAACTGATTGGCCCTCATGTCAGATGACACCCTGCTGTAGCTTTGTAATGTAATGGCACCACTTGACCAATCACCCTGGGTGACGATTACACCGGAGGACCAGACATCAGCAATTACACACTAGGTAACTATCTGTGAATATGACTGCACAGCAAGTAGGAGGTGTAAGGGGGAAGTACAGTGCGCCATTGAAAGTATTGGGCTCCTATTTAAACAGGGCTAGAGTTAGAAGAAGCAACTGATTGGCCCTCATGTCAGATGACATTCTGCTGTAGCTTTGTGATGTAATGGCACCACTTGACCAATCGCCCTGGGTGACGATTACACCGGAGGACCAGACGTCACCAATTACACACCAGGTAATTATCTGGGAATATGACTGCACAGCAAGTAGGAGGTGTTGTGGGAAAGTACTCTGCGCCATGGAAAGCATTGGGCTCCTATTCAAAGAGGGCTAGAGTTAGAAGAACACAGTTTCTAAATAGCAGTCCATCTGGAGTATCAGAGTCCCACTCACAGAGAGCAGGGAAACAGGTTAAATAGCTTCCCTCCATCTGAATGTAAGTCATTTGCTCTAACCTAAGACAGCTCATTCCAGCCTGAAGGATGGTAATTAACTCAAGGGACATATTGCCTGCACAAGTATCTAAAGAAGATTTTCTCAGACACTTAGACAGACAAAGTCTTTGATAAACTATCAGGATGGCCATTGCGTCATCCATATTGCTACCGTCTTAGAAGATTATATTTATGCGGAAGACCCCACTAAAAGGCACTGAGAGCTATCAGATGCTATGAACTTTTTATTAATGGCAAAATGATTAATTGAGATTTTGACTTACCATATATTTTGATCGAGGCATGGAGAAGGCTGAGGAATGAGCTTTCTTTTTTTTTTCATCTCAGCAAGCAGAGAAATATTCCTCTGCAACACTGCCTCTGCTGGCCATTCAGTATAATCTGCAGATGGAAAAGTCCACTGTTAGTCTTTTTTTAGAACTTGAATATTTCCAAACCAAATGCAACACTTCCAAAAAATGATTTTTATAAAGGGTCAATTAGCACTATGGCATGTCTCATATTGTGAAAATCCAAAACTCACTAAAAATTATAATCTTAATTTAGATTTCAACCTAGCAGACTTCTTTCAATCCTATGCCTCATTTGCTGATACTCTCTACACAACCCTATCACCTATATGAGGACTTAGATAGAAAGCTCTCTTTGGCAGCCAAGAGAGAGAGTACCCTTCTCACAGGAATTATTTCAGGTTATGGTACACCATAGCAATTGAGTGATCTGATACGTTAAGGGAGGAAGGTTTATGCTACGGTTTGTGGGAATAATAAAAACAACAGATTTTAACATCTTCATTTTAGTGCATCCCTATCACTTAACCTATAGAGAACTCCAGAATGGTAAGATCAACCACTCCTTCAAACAAATGTATAAGTCTCAAATATTGTCCTAGGTCCTTTCATCTCACCACCTTAGTCTTCAGCTGGGCATCCTGTCCACATTGCTCCATTTTCTATACCATGATATAAGTATCCTATTGCGTACTAGGCAACTGATTGGCCCTCATGTCAGATAACACCCTGCTGTAGCTTTGTAATGTAATGGCACCACTTGACCAATCACCCTGGGTGACGATGACACCGGAGGACCAGACATCAGCAATTACACACTAGGTAACTATCTGTGAATATGACTGCACAGCAAGTAGGAGGTGTAAGGGGGAAGTACAGTGCGCCATTGAAAGTATTGGGCTCCTATTTAAAGAGGGCTAGAGTTAGAAGAAGCAACTGATTGGCCCTCATGTCAGATGACATTCTGCTGTAGCTTTGTGATGTAATGGCACCACTTGACCAATCGCCCTGGGTGACGATTACACCGGAGGACCAGACGTCACCAATTACACACCAGGTAATTATCTGGGAATATGACTGCACAGCAAGTAGGAGGTGTTGTGGGAAAGTACTCTGCGCCATGGAAAGCATTGGGCTCCTATTCAAAGAGGGCTAGAGTTAGAAGAACACAGTTTCTAAATAGCAGTCCATCTGGAGTATCAGAGTCCCACTCACAGAGAGCAGGGAAACAGGTTAAATAGCTTCCCTCCATCTGAATGTAAGTCATTTGCTCTAACCTAAGACAGCTCATTCCAGCCTGAAGGATGGTAATTAACTCAAGGGACATATTGCCTGCACAAGTATCTAAAGAAGATTTTCTCAGACACTTAGACAGACAAAGTCTTTGATAAACTATCAGGATGGCCATTGCGTCATCCATATTGCTACCGTCTTAGAAGATTATATTTATGCGGAAGACCCCACTAAAAGGCACTGAGAGCTATCAGATGGTATGAACTTTTTATTAATGGCAAAATGATTAATTGAGATTTTGACTTACCATATATATTGATCGAGGCATGGAGAAGGCTGAGGAATGAGCTTTCTTTTTTTTTTTCATCTCAGCAAGCAGAGAAATATTCCTCTGCAACACTGCCTCTGCTGGCCATTCAGTATAATCTGCAGATGGAAAAATCCACTGTTAGTCTTTTTTTAGAACTTGAATATTTCCAAACCAAATGCAACACTTCCAAAAAATGATTTTTATAAAGGGTCAATTAGCACTATGGCATGTCTCATATTGTGAAAATCCAAAACTCACTAAAAATTATAATCTTAATTTAGATTTCAACCTAGCAGACTTCTTTCAATCCTATGCCTCATTTGCTGATACTCTCTACACAACCCTATCACCTATATGAGGACTTAGATAGAAAGCTCTCTTTGGCAGCCAAGAGAGAGAGTACCCTTCTCACAGGAATTATTTCAGGTTATGGTACACCATAGCAATTGAGTGATCTGATACGTTAAGGGAGGAAGGTTTATGCTACGGTTTGTGGGAATAATAAAAACAACAGATTTTAACATCTTCATTTTAGTGCATCCCTATCACTTAACCTATAGAGAACTCCAGAATGGTAAGATCAACCACTCCTTCAAACAAATGTATAAGTCTCAAATATTGTCCTAGGTCCTTTCATCTCACCACCTTAGTCTTCAGCTGGGCATCCTGTCCACATTGCTCCATTTTCTATACCATGATATAAGTATCCTATTGCGTACTAGGCAACTGATTGGCCCTCATGTCAGATGACACCCTGCTGTAGCTTTGTAATGTAATGGCACCACTTGACCAATCACCCTGGGTGACGATTACACCGGAGGACCAGACATCAGCAATTACACACTAGGTAACTATCTGTGAATATGACTGCACAGCAAGTAGGAGGTGTAAGGGGGAAGTACAGTGCGCCATTGAAAGTATTGGGCTCCTATTTAAACAGGGCTAGAGTTAGAAGAAGCAACTGATTGGCCCTCATGTCAGATGACATTCTGCTGTAGCTTTGTGATGTAATGGCACCACTTGACCAATCGCCCTGGGTGACGATTACACCGGAGGACCAGACGTCACCAATTACACACCAGGTAATTATCTGGGAATATGACTGCACAGCAAGTAGGAGGTGTTGTGGGAAAGTACTCTGCGCCATGGAAAGCATTGGGCTCCTATTCAAAGAGGGCTAGAGTTAGAAGAACACAGTTTCTAAATAGCAGTCCATCTGGAGTATCAGAGTCCCACTCACAGAGAGCAGGGAAACAGGTTAAATAGCTTCCCTCCATCTGAATGTAAGTCATTTGCTCTAACCTAAGACAGCTCATTCCAGCCTGAAGGATGGTAATTAACTCAAGGGACATATTGCCTGCACAAGTATCTAAAGAAGATTTTCTCAGACACTTAGACAGACAAAGTCTTTGATAAACTATCAGGATGGCCATTGCGTCATCCATATTGCTACCGTCTTAGAAGATTATATTTATGCGGAAGACCCCACTAAAAGGCACTGAGAGCTATCAGATGGTATGAACTTTTTATTAATGGCAAAATGATTAATTGAGATTTTGACTTACCATATATATTGATCGAGGCATGGAGAAGGCTGAGGAATGAGCTTTCTTTTTTTTTTTTCATCTCAGCAAGCAGAGAAATATTCCTCTGCAACACTGCCTCTGCTGGCCATTCAGTATAATCTGCAGATGGAAAAGTCCACTGTTAGTCTTTTTTTAGAACTTGAATATTTCCAAACCAAATGCAACACTTCCAAAAAATGATTTTTATAAAGGGTCAATTAGCACTATGGCATGTCTCATATTGTGAAAATCCAAAACTCACTAAAAATTATAATCTTAATTTAGATTTCAACCTAGCAGACTTCTTTCAATCCTATGCCTCATTTGCTGATACTCTCTACACAACCCTATCACCTATATGAGGACTTAGATAGAAAGCTCTCTTTGGCAGCCAAGAGATAGAGTACCCTTCTCACAGGAATTATTTCAGGTTATGGTACACCATAGCAATTCAGTGATCTGATACGTTAAGGGAGGAAGGTTTATGCTACGGTTTGTGGGAATAATAAAAACAACAGATTCTAACATCTTCATTTTAGTGCATCCCTATCACTTAACCTATAGAGAACTCCAGAATGGTAAGATCAACCACTCCTTCAAACAAATGTATAAGTCTCAAATATTGTCCTAGGTCCTTTCATCTCACCACCTTAGTCTTCAGCTGGGCATCCTGTCCACATTGCTCCATTTTCTATACCATGATATAAGTATCCTATTGCGTACTAGGCAACTGATTGGCCCTCATGTCAGATGACACCCTGCTGTAGCTTTGTAATGTAATGGCACCACTTGACCAATCACCCTGGGTTACGATTACACCGGAGGACCAGACATCAGCAATTACACACTAGGTAACTATCTGTGAATATGACTGCACAGCAAGTAGGAGGTGTAAGGGGGAAGTACAGTGCGCCATTGAAAGTATTGGGCTCCTATTTAAAGAGGGCTAGAGTTAGAAGAAGCAACTGATTGGCCCTCATGTCAGATGACATTCTGCTGTAGCTTTGTGATGTAATGGCACCACTTGACCAATCGCCCTGGGTGACGATTACACCGGAGGACCAGACGTCACCAATTACACACCAGGTAATTATCTGGGAATATGACTGCACAGCATGTAGGAGGTGTTGTGGGAAAGTACTCTGCGCCATGGAAAGCATTGGGCTCCTATTCAAAGAGGGCTAGAGTTAGAAGAACACAGTTTCAAAATAGCAGTCCATCTGGAGTATCAGAGTCCCACTCACAGAGAGCAGGGAAACAGGTTAAATAGCTTCCCTCCATCTGAATGTAAGTCATTTGCTCTAACCTAAGACAGCTCATTCCAGCCTGAAGGATGGTAATTAACTCAAGGGACATATTGCCTGCACAAGTATCTAAAGAAGATTTTCCCAGACACTTAGACAGACAAAGTCTTTGATAAACTATCAGGATGGCCATTGCGTCATCCATATTGCTACCGTCTTAGAAGATTATATTTATGCGGAAGACCCCACTAAAAGGCACTGAGAGCTATCAGATGGTATGAACTTTTTATTAATGGCAAAATGATTAATTGAGATTTTGACTTACCATATATATTGATCGAGGCATGGAGAAGGCTGAGGAATGAGCTTTCTTTTTTTTTTTTCATCTCAGCAAGCAGAGAAATATTCCTCTGCAACACTGCCTCTGCTGGCCATTCAGTATAATCTGCAGATGGAAAAGTCCACTGTTAGTCTTTTTTTAGAACTTGAATATTTCCAAACCAAATGCAACACTTCCAAAAAATGATTTTTATAAAGGGTCAATTAGCACTATGGCATGTCTCATATTGTGAAAATCCAAAACTCACTAAAAATTATAATCTTAATTTAGATTTCAACCTAGCAGACTTCTTTCAATCCTATGCCTCATTTGCTGATACTCTCTACACAACCCTATCACCTATATGAGGACTTAGATAGAAAGCTCTCTTTGGCAGCCAAGAGAGAGAGTACCCTTCTCACAGGAATTATTTCAGGTTATGGTACACCATAGCAATTGAGTGATCTGATACGTTAAGGGAGGAAGGTTTATGCTACGGTTTGTGGGAATAATAAAAACAACAGATTTTAACATCTTCATTTTAGTGCATCCCTATCACTTAACCTATAGAGAACTCCAGAATGGTAAGATCAACCACTCCTTCAAACAAATGTATAAGTCTCAAATATTGTCCTAGGTCCTTTCATCTCACCACCTTAGTCTTCAGCTGGGCATCCTGTCCACATTGCTCCATTTTCTATACCATGATATAAGTATCCTATTGCGTACTAGGCAACTGATTGGCCCTCATGTCAGATAACACCCTGCTGTAGCTTTGTAATGTAATGGCACCACTTGACCAATCACCCTGGGTGACGATGACACCGGAGGACCAGACATCAGCAATTACACACTAGGTAACTATCTGTGAATATGACTGCACAGCAAGTAGGAGGTGTAAGGGGGAAGTACAGTGCGCCATTGAAAGTATTGGGCTCCTATTTAAAGAGGGCTAGAGTTAGAAGAAGCAACTGATTGGCCCTCATGTCAGATGACATTCTGCTGTAGCTTTGTGATGTAATGGCACCACTTGACCAATCGCCCTGGGTGACGATTACACCGGAGGACCAGACGTCACCAATTACACACCAGGTAATTATCTGGGAATATGACTGCACAGCAAGTAGGAGGTGTTGTGGGAAAGTACTCTGCGCCATGGAAAGCATTGGGCTCCTATTCAAAGAGGGCTAGAGTTAGAAGAACACAGTTTCTAAATAGCAGTCCATCTGGAGTATCAGAGTCCCACTCACAGAGAGCAGGGAAACAGGTTAAATAGCTTCCCTCCATCTGAATGTAAGTCATTTGCTCTAACCTAAGACAGCTCATTCCAGCCTGAAGGATGGTAATTAACTCAAGGGACATATTGCCTGCACAAGTATCTAAAGAAGATTTTCTCAGACACTTAGACAGACAAAGTCTTTGATAAACTATCAGGATGGCCATTGCGTCATCCATATTGCTACCGTCTTAGAAGATTATATTTATGCGGAAGACCCCACTAAAAGGCACTGAGAGCTATCAGATGGTATGAACTTTTTATTAATGGCAAAATGATTAATTGAGATTTTGACTTACCATATATATTGATCGAGGCATGGAGAAGGCTGAGGAATGAGCTTTCTTTTTTTTTTTCATCTCAGCAAGCAGAGAAATATTCCTCTGCAACACTGCCTCTGCTGGCCATTCAGTATAATCTGCAGATGGAAAAATCCACTGTTAGTCTTTTTTTAGAACTTGAATATTTCCAAACCAAATGCAACACTTCCAAAAAATGATTTTTATAAAGGGTCAATTAGCACTATGGCATGTCTCATATTGTGAAAATCCAAAACTCACTAAAAATTATAATCTTAATTTAGATTTCAACCTAGCAGACTTCTTTCAATCCTATGCCTCATTTGCTGATACTCTCTACACAACCCTATCACCTATATGAGGACTTAGATAGAAAGCTCTCTTTGGCAGCCAAGAGAGAGAGTACCCTTCTCACAGGAATTATTTCAGGTTATGGTACACCATAGCAATTGAGTGATCTGATACGTTAAGGGAGGAAGGTTTATGCTACGGTTTGTGGGAATAATAAAAACAACAGATTTTAACATCTTCATTTTAGTGCATCCCTATCACTTAACCTATAGAGAACTCCAGAATGGTAAGATCAACCACTCCTTCAAACAAATGTATAAGTCTCAAATATTGTCCTAGGTCCTTTCATCTCACCACCTTAGTCTTCAGCTGGGCATCCTGTCCACATTGCTCCATTTTCTATACCATGATATAAGTATCCTATTGCGTACTAGGCAACTGATTGGCCCTCATGTCAGATGACACCCTGCTGTAGCTTTGTAATGTAATGGCACCACTTGACCAATCACCCTGGGTGACGATTACACCGGAGGACCAGACATCAGCAATTACACACTAGGTAACTATCTGTGAATATGACTGCACAGCAAGTAGGAGGTGTAAGGGGGAAGTACAGTGCGCCATTGAAAGTATTGGGCTCCTATTTAAACAGGGCTAGAGTTAGAAGAAGCAACTGATTGGCCCTCATGTCAGATGACATTCTGCTGTAGCTTTGTGATGTAATGGCACCACTTGACCAATCGCCCTGGGTGACGATTACACCGGAGGACCAGACGTCACCAATTACACACCAGGTAATTATCTGGGAATATGACTGCACAGCAAGTAGGAGGTGTTGTGGGAAAGTACTCTGCGCCATGGAAAGCATTGGGCTCCTATTCAAAGAGGGCTAGAGTTAGAAGAACACAGTTTCTAAATAGCAGTCCATCTGGAGTATCAGAGTCCCACTCACAGAGAGCAGGGAAACAGGTTAAATAGCTTCCCTCCATCTGAATGTAAGTCATTTGCTCTAACCTAAGACAGCTCATTCCAGCCTGAAGGATGGTAATTAACTCAAGGGACATATTGCCTGCACAAGTATCTAAAGAAGATTTTCTCAGACACTTAGACAGACAAAGTCTTTGATAAACTATCAGGATGGCCATTGCGTCATCCATATTGCTACCGTCTTAGAAGATTATATTTATGCGGAAGACCCCACTAAAAGGCACTGAGAGCTATCAGATGGTATGAACTTTTTATTAATGGCAAAATGATTAATTGAGATTTTGACTTACCATATATATTGATCGAGGCATGGAGAAGGCTGAGGAATGAGCTTTCTTTTTTTTTTTTCATCTCAGCAAGCAGAGAAATATTCCTCTGCAACACTGCCTCTGCTGGCCATTCAGTATAATCTGCAGATGGAAAAGTCCACTGTTAGTCTTTTTTTAGAACTTGAATATTTCCAAACCAAATGCAACACTTCCAAAAAATGATTTTTATAAAGGGTCAATTAGCACTATGGCATGTCTCATATTGTGAAAATCCAAAACTCACTAAAAATTATAATCTTAATTTAGATTTCAACCTAGCAGACTTCTTTCAATCCTATGCCTCATTTGCTGATACTCTCTACACAACCCTATCACCTATATGAGGACTTAGATAGAAAGCTCTCTTTGGCAGCCAAGAGAGAGAGTACCCTTCTCACAGGAATTATTTCAGGTTATGGTACACCATAGCAATTGAGTGATCTGATACGTTAAGGGAGGAAGGTTTATGCTACGGTTTGTGGGAATAATAAAAACAACAGATTTTAACATCTTCATTTTAGTGCATCCCTATCACTTAACCTATAGAGAACTCCAGAATGGTAAGATCAACCACTCCTTCAAACAAATGTATAAGTCTCAAATATTGTCCTAGGTCCTTTCATCTCACCACCTTAGTCTTCAGCTGGGCATCCTGTCCACATTGCTCCATTTTCTATACCATGATATAAGTATCCTATTGCGTACTAGGCAACTGATTGGCCCTCATGTCAGATAACACCCTGCTGTAGCTTTGTAATGTAATGGCACCACTTGACCAATCACCCTGGGTGACGATGACACCGGAGGACCAGACATCAGCAATTACACACTAGGTAACTATCTGTGAATATGACTGCACAGCAAGTAGGAGGTGTAAGGGGGAAGTACAGTGCGCCATTGAAAGTATTGGGCTCCTATTTAAAGAGGGCTAGAGTTAGAAGAAGCAACTGATTGGCCCTCATGTCAGATGACATTCTGCTGTAGCTTTGTGATGTAATGGCACCACTTGACCAATCGCCCTGGGTGACGATTACACCGGAGGACCAGACGTCACCAATTACACACCAGGTAATTATCTGGGAATATGACTGCACAGCAAGTAGGAGGTGTTGTGGGAAAGTACTCTGCGCCATGGAAAGCATTGGGCTCCTATTCAAAGAGGGCTAGAGTTAGAAGAACACAGTTTCTAAATAGCAGTCCATCTGGAGTATCAGAGTCCCACTCACAGAGAGCAGGGAAACAGGTTAAATAGCTTCCCTCCATCTGAATGTAAGTCATTTGCTCTAACCTAAGACAGCTCATTCCAGCCTGAAGGATGGTAATTAACTCAAGGGACATATTGCCTGCACAAGTATCTAAAGAAGATTTTCTCAGACACTTAGACAGACAAAGTCTTTGATAAACTATCAGGATGGCCATTGCGTCATCCATATTGCTACCGTCTTAGAAGATTATATTTATGCGGAAGACCCCACTAAAAGGCACTGAGAGCTATCAGATGGTATGAACTTTTTATTAATGGCAAAATGATTAATTGAGATTTTGACTTACCATATATATTGATCGAGGCATGGAGAAGGCTGAGGAATGAGCTTTCTTTTTTTTTTTCATCTCAGCAAGCAGAGAAATATTCCTCTGCAACACTGCCTCTGCTGGCCATTCAGTATAATCTGCAGATGGAAAAATCCACTGTTAGTCTTTTTTTAGAACTTGAATATTTCCAAACCAAATGCAACACTTCCAAAAAATGATTTTTATAAAGGGTCAATTAGCACTATGGCATGTCTCATATTGTGAAAATCCAAAACTCACTAAAAATTATAATCTTAATTTAGATTTCAACCTAGCAGACTTCTTTCAATCCTATGCCTCATTTGCTGATACTCTCTACACAACCCTATCACCTATATGAGGACTTAGATAGAAAGCTCTCTTTGGCAGCCAAGAGAGAGAGTACCCTTCTCACAGGAATTATTTCAGGTTATGGTACACCATAGCAATTGAGTGATCTGATACGTTAAGGGAGGAAGGTTTATGCTACGGTTTGTGGGAATAATAAAAACAACAGATTTTAACATCTTCATTTTAGTGCATCCCTATCACTTAACCTATAGAGAACTCCAGAATGGTAAGATCAACCACTCCTTCAAACAAATGTATAAGTCTCAAATATTGTCCTAGGTCCTTTCATCTCACCACCTTAGTCTTCAGCTGGGCATCCTGTCCACATTGCTCCATTTTCTATACCATGATATAAGTATCCTATTGCGTACTAGGCAACTGATTGGCCCTCATGTCAGATGACACCCTGCTGTAGCTTTGTAATGTAATGGCACCACTTGACCAATCACCCTGGGTGACGATTACACCGGAGGACCAGACATCAGCAATTACACACTAGGTAACTATCTGTGAATATGACTGCACAGCAAGTAGGAGGTGTAAGGGGGAAGTACAGTGCGCCATTGAAAGTATTGGGCTCCTATTTAAACAGGGCTAGAGTTAGAAGAAGCAACTGATTGGCCCTCATGTCAGATGACATTCTGCTGTAGCTTTGTGATGTAATGGCACCACTTGACCAATCGCCCTGGGTGACGATTACACCGGAGGACCAGACGTCACCAATTACACACCAGGTAATTATCTGGGAATATGACTGCACAGCAAGTAGGAGGTGTTGTGGGAAAGTACTCTGCGCCATGGAAAGCATTGGGCTCCTATTCAAAGAGGGCTAGAGTTAGAAGAACACAGTTTCTAAATAGCAGTCCATCTGGAGTATCAGAGTCCCACTCACAGAGAGCAGGGAAACAGGTTAAATAGCTTCCCTCCATCTGAATGTAAGTCATTTGCTCTAACCTAAGACAGCTCATTCCAGCCTGAAGGATGGTAATTAACTCAAGGGACATATTGCCTGCACAAGTATCTAAAGAAGATTTTCTCAGACACTTAGACAGACAAAGTCTTTGATAAACTATCAGGATGGCCATTGCGTCATCCATATTGCTACCGTCTTAGAAGATTATATTTATGCGGAAGACCCCACTAAAAGGCACTGAGAGCTATCAGATGGTATGAACTTTTTATTAATGGCAAAATGATTAATTGAGATTTTGACTTACCATATATATTGATCGAGGCATGGAGAAGGCTGAGGAATGAGCTTTCTTTTTTTTTTTTCATCTCAGCAAGCAGAGAAATATTCCTCTGCAACACTGCCTCTGCTGGCCATTCAGTATAATCTGCAGATGGAAAAGTCCACTGTTAGTCTTTTTTTAGAACTTGAATATTTCCAAACCAAATGCAACACTTCCAAAAAATGATTTTTATAAAGGGTCAATTAGCACTATGGCATGTCTCATATTGTGAAAATCCAAAACTCACTAAAAATTATAATCTTAATTTAGATTTCAACCTAGCAGACTTCTTTCAATCCTATGCCTCATTTGCTGATACTCTCTACACAACCCTATCACCTATATGAGGACTTAGATAGAAAGCTCTCTTTGGCAGCCAAGAGATAGAGTACCCTTCTCACAGGAATTATTTCAGGTTATGGTACACCATAGCAATTCAGTGATCTGATACGTTAAGGGAGGAAGGTTTATGCTACGGTTTGTGGGAATAATAAAAACAACAGATTCTAACATCTTCATTTTAGTGCATCCCTATCACTTAACCTATAGAGAACTCCAGAATGGTAAGATCAACCACTCCTTCAAACAAATGTATAAGTCTCAAATATTGTCCTAGGTCCTTTCATCTCACCACCTTAGTCTTCAGCTGGGCATCCTGTCCACATTGCTCCATTTTCTATACCATGATATAAGTATCCTATTGCGTACTAGGCAACTGATTGGCCCTCATGTCAGATGACACCCTGCTGTAGCTTTGTAATGTAATGGCACCACTTGACCAATCACCCTGGGTTACGATTACACCGGAGGACCAGACATCAGCAATTACACACTAGGTAACTATCTGTGAATATGACTGCACAGCAAGTAGGAGGTGTAAGGGGGAAGTACAGTGCGCCATTGAAAGTATTGGGCTCCTATTTAAAGAGGGCTAGAGTTAGAAGAAGCAACTGATTGGCCCTCATGTCAGATGACATTCTGCTGTAGCTTTGTGATGTAATGGCACCACTTGACCAATCGCCCTGGGTGACGATTACACCGGAGGACCAGACGTCACCAATTACACACCAGGTAATTATCTGGGAATATGACTGCACAGCATGTAGGAGGTGTTGTGGGAAAGTACTCTGCGCCATGGAAAGCATTGGGCTCCTATTCAAAGAGGGCTAGAGTTAGAAGAACACAGTTTCAAAATAGCAGTCCATCTGGAGTATCAGAGTCCCACTCACAGAGAGCAGGGAAACAGGTTAAATAGCTTCCCTCCATCTGAATGTAAGTCATTTGCTCTAACCTAAGACAGCTCATTCCAGCCTGAAGGATGGTAATTAACTCAAGGGACATATTGCCTGCACAAGTATCTAAAGAAGATTTTCCCAGACACTTAGACAGACAAAGTCTTTGATAAACTATCAGGATGGCCATTGCGTCATCCATATTGCTACCGTCTTAGAAGATTATATTTATGCGGAAGACCCCACTAAAAGGCACTGAGAGCTATCAGATGGTATGAACTTTTTATTAATGGCAAAATGATTAATTGAGATTTTGACTTACCATATATATTGATCGAGGCATGGAGAAGGCTGAGGAATGAGCTTTCTTTTTTTTTTTTCATCTCAGCAAGCAGAGAAATATTCCTCTGCAACACTGCCTCTGCTGGCCATTCAGTATAATCTGCAGATGGAAAAGTCCACTGTTAGTCTTTTTTTAGAACTTGAATATTTCCAAACCAAATGCAACACTTCCAAAAAATGATTTTTATAAAGGGTCAATTAGCACTATGGCATGTCTCATATTGTGAAAATCCAAAACTCACTAAAAATTATAATCTTAATTTAGATTTCAACCTAGCAGACTTCTTTCAATCCTATGCCTCATTTGCTGATACTCTCTACACAACCCTATCACCTATATGAGGACTTAGATAGAAAGCTCTCTTTGGCAGCCAAGAGAGAGAGTACCCTTCTCACAGGAATTATTTCAGGTTATGGTACACCATAGCAATTGAGTGATCTGATACGTTAAGGGAGGAAGGTTTATGCTACGGTTTGTGGGAATAATAAAAACAACAGATTTTAACATCTTCATTTTAGTGCATCCCTATCACTTAACCTATAGAGAACTCCAGAATGGTAAGATCAACCACTCCTTCAAACAAATGTATAAGTCTCAAATATTGTCCTAGGTCCTTTCATCTCACCACCTTAGTCTTCAGCTGGGCATCCTGTCCACATTGCTCCATTTTCTATACCATGATATAAGTATCCTATTGCGTACTAGGCAACTGATTGGCCCTCATGTCAGATAACACCCTGCTGTAGCTTTGTAATGTAATGGCACCACTTGACCAATCACCCTGGGTGACGATGACACCGGAGGACCAGACATCAGCAATTACACACTAGGTAACTATCTGTGAATATGACTGCACAGCAAGTAGGAGGTGTAAGGGGGAAGTACAGTGCGCCATTGAAAGTATTGGGCTCCTATTTAAAGAGGGCTAGAGTTAGAAGAAGCAACTGATTGGCCCTCATGTCAGATGACATTCTGCTGTAGCTTTGTGATGTAATGGCACCACTTGACCAATCGCCCTGGGTGACGATTACACCGGAGGACCAGACGTCACCAATTACACACCAGGTAATTATCTGGGAATATGACTGCACAGCAAGTAGGAGGTGTTGTGGGAAAGTACTCTGCGCCATGGAAAGCATTGGGCTCCTATTCAAAGAGGGCTAGAGTTAGAAGAACACAGTTTCTAAATAGCAGTCCATCTGGAGTATCAGAGTCCCACTCACAGAGAGCAGGGAAACAGGTTAAATAGCTTCCCTCCATCTGAATGTAAGTCATTTGCTCTAACCTAAGACAGCTCATTCCAGCCTGAAGGATGGTAATTAACTCAAGGGACATATTGCCTGCACAAGTATCTAAAGAAGATTTTCTCAGACACTTAGACAGACAAAGTCTTTGATAAACTATCAGGATGGCCATTGCGTCATCCATATTGCTACCGTCTTAGAAGATTATATTTATGCGGAAGACCCCACTAAAAGGCACTGAGAGCTATCAGATGGTATGAACTTTTTATTAATGGCAAAATGATTAATTGAGATTTTGACTTACCATATATATTGATCGAGGCATGGAGAAGGCTGAGGAATGAGCTTTCTTTTTTTTTTTCATCTCAGCAAGCAGAGAAATATTCCTCTGCAACACTGCCTCTGCTGGCCATTCAGTATAATCTGCAGATGGAAAAATCCACTGTTAGTCTTTTTTTAGAACTTGAATATTTCCAAACCAAATGCAACACTTCCAAAAAATGATTTTTATAAAGGGTCAATTAGCACTATGGCATGTCTCATATTGTGAAAATCCAAAACTCACTAAAAATTATAATCTTAATTTAGATTTCAACCTAGCAGACTTCTTTCAATCCTATGCCTCATTTGCTGATACTCTCTACACAACCCTATCACCTATATGAGGACTTAGATAGAAAGCTCTCTTTGGCAGCCAAGAGAGAGAGTACCCTTCTCACAGGAATTATTTCAGGTTATGGTACACCATAGCAATTGAGTGATCTGATACGTTAAGGGAGGAAGGTTTATGCTACGGTTTGTGGGAATAATAAAAACAACAGATTTTAACATCTTCATTTTAGTGCATCCCTATCACTTAACCTATAGAGAACTCCAGAATGGTAAGATCAACCACTCCTTCAAACAAATGTATAAGTCTCAAATATTGTCCTAGGTCCTTTCATCTCACCACCTTAGTCTTCAGCTGGGCATCCTGTCCACATTGCTCCATTTTCTATACCATGATATAAGTATCCTATTGCGTACTAGGCAACTGATTGGCCCTCATGTCAGATGACACCCTGCTGTAGCTTTGTAATGTAATGGCACCACTTGACCAATCACCCTGGGTGACGATTACACCGGAGGACCAGACATCAGCAATTACACACTAGGTAACTATCTGTGAATATGACTGCACAGCAAGTAGGAGGTGTAAGGGGGAAGTACAGTGCGCCATTGAAAGTATTGGGCTCCTATTTAAAGAGGGCTAGAGTTAGAAGAAGCAACTGATTGGCCCTCATGTCAGATGACATTCTGCTGTAGCTTTGTGATGTAATGGCACCACTTGACCAATCGCCCTGGGTGACGATTACACCGGAGGACCAGACGTCACCAATTACACACCAGGTAATTATCTGGGAATATGACTGCACAGCAAGTAGGAGGTGTTGTGGGAAAGTACTCTGCGCCATGGAAAGCATTGGGCTCCTATTCAAAGAGGGCTAGAGTTAGAAGAACACAGTTTCTAAATAGCAGTCCATCTGGAGTATCAGAGTCCCACTCACAGAGAGCAGGGAAACAGGTTAAATAGCTTCCCTCCATCTGAATGTAAGTCATTTGCTCTAACCTAAGACAGCTCATTCCAGCCTGAAGGATGGTAATTAACTCAAGGGACATATTGCCTGCACAAGTATCTAAAGAAGATTTTCTCAGACACTTAGACAGACAAAGTCTTTGATAAACTATCAGGATGGCCATTGCGTCATCCATATTGCTACCGTCTTAGAAGATTATATTTATGCGGAAGACCCCACTAAAAGGCACTGAGAGCTATCAGATGGTATGAACTTTTTATTAATGGCAAAATGATTAATTGAGATTTTGACTTACCATATATATTGATCGAGGCATGGAGAAGGCTGAGGAATGAGCTTTCTTTTTTTTTTTCATCTCAGCAAGCAGAGAAATATTCCTCTGCAACACTGCCTCTGCTGGCCATTCAGTATAATCTGCAGATGGAAAAATCCACTGTTAGTCTTTTTTTAGAACTTGAATATTTCCAAACCAAATGCAACACTTCCAAAAAATGATTTTTATAAAGGGTCAATTAGCACTATGGCATGTCTCATATTGTGAAAATCCAAAACTCACTAAAAATTATAATCTTAATTTAGATTTCAACCTAGCAGACTTCTTTCAATCCTATGCCTCATTTGCTGATACTCTCTACACAACCCTATCACCTATATGAGGACTTAGATAGAAAGCTCTCTTTGGCAGCCAAGAGAGAGAGTACCCTTCTCACAGGAATTATTTCAGGTTATGGTACACCATAGCAATTGAGTGATCTGATACGTTAAGGGAGGAAGGTTTATGCTACGGTTTGTGGGAATAATAAAAACAACAGATTTTAACATCTTCATTTTAGTGCATCCCTATCACTTAACCTATAGAGAACTCCAGAATGGTAAGATCAACCACTCCTTCAAACAAATGTATAAGTCTCAAATATTGTCCTAGGTCCTTTCATCTCACCACCTTAGTCTTCAGCTGGGCATCCTGTCCACATTGCTCCATTTTCTATACCATGATATAAGTATCCTATTGCGTACTAGGCAACTGATTGGCCCTCATGTCAGATGACACCCTGCTGTAGCTTTGTAATGTAATGGCACCACTTGACCAATCACCCTGGGTGACGATTACACCGGAGGACCAGACATCAGCAATTACACACTAGGTAACTATCTGTGAATATGACTGCACAGCAAGTAGGAGGTGTAAGGGGGAAGTACAGTGCGCCATTGAAAGTATTGGGCTCCTATTTAAACAGGGCTAGAGTTAGAAGAAGCAACTGATTGGCCCTCATGTCAGATGACATTCTGCTGTAGCTTTGTGATGTAATGGCACCACTTGACCAATCGCCCTGGGTGACGATTACACCGGAGGACCAGACGTCACCAATTACACACCAGGTAATTATCTGGGAATATGACTGCACAGCAAGTAGGAGGTGTTGTGGGAAAGTACTCTGCGCCATGGAAAGCATTGGGCTCCTATTCAAAGAGGGCTAGAGTTAGAAGAACACAGTTTCAAAATAGCAGTCCATCTGGAGTATCAGAGTCCCACTCACAGAGAGCAGGGAAACAGGTTAAATAGCTTCCCTCCATCTGAATGTAAGTCATTTGCTCTAACCTAAGACAGCTCATTCCAGCCTGAAGGATGGTAATTAACTCAAGGGACATATTGCCTGCACAAGTATCTAAAGAAGATTTTCCCAGACACTTAGACAGACAAAGTCTTTGATAAACTATCAGGATGGCCATTGCGTCATCCATATTGCTACCGTCTTAGAAGATTATATTTATGCGGAAGACCCCACTAAAAGGCACTGAGAGCTATCAGATGGTATGAACTTTTTATTAATGGCAAAATGATTAATTGAGATTTTGACTTACCATATATATTGATCGAGGCATGGAGAAGGCTGAGGAATGAGCTTTCTTTTTTTTTTTTCATCTCAGCAAGCAGAGAAATATTCCTCTGCAACACTGCCTCTGCTGGCCATTCAGTATAATCTGCAGATGGAAAAGTCCACTGTTAGTCTTTTTTTAGAACTTGAATATTTCCAAACCAAATGCAACACTTCCAAAAAATGATTTTTATAAAGGGTCAATTAGCACTATGGCATGTCTCATATTGTGAAAATCCAAAACTCACTAAAAATTATAATCTTAATTTAGATTTCAACCTAGCAGACTTCTTTCAATCCTATGCCTCATTTGCTGATACTCTCTACACAACCCTATCACCTATATGAGGACTTAGATAGAAAGCTCTCTTTGGCAGCCAAGAGAGAGAGTACCCTTCTCACAGGAATTATTTCAGGTTATGGTACACCATAGCAATTGAGTGATCTGATACGTTAAGGGAGGAAGGTTTATGCTACGGTTTGTGGGAATAATAAAAACAACAGATTTTAACATCTTCATTTTAGTGCATCCCTATCACTTAACCTATAGAGAACTCCAGAATGGTAAGATCAACCACTCCTTCAAACAAATGTATAAGTCTCAAATATTGTCCTAGGTCCTTTCATCTCACCACCTTAGTCTTCAGCTGGGCATCCTGTCCACATTGCTCCATTTTCTATACCATGATATAAGTATCCTATTGCGTACTAGGCAACTGATTGGCCCTCATGTCAGATAACACCCTGCTGTAGCTTTGTAATGTAATGGCACCACTTGACCAATCACCCTGGGTGACGATGACACCGGAGGACCAGACATCAGCAATTACACACTAGGTAACTATCTGTGAATATGACTGCACAGCAAGTAGGAGGTGTAAGGGGGAAGTACAGTGCGCCATTGAAAGTATTGGGCTCCTATTTAAAGAGGGCTAGAGTTAGAAGAAGCAACTGATTGGCCCTCATGTCAGATGACATTCTGCTGTAGCTTTGTGATGTAATGGCACCACTTGACCAATCGCCCTGGGTGACGATTACACCGGAGGACCAGACGTCACCAATTACACACCAGGTAATTATCTGGGAATATGACTGCACAGCAAGTAGGAGGTGTTGTGGGAAAGTACTCTGCGCCATGGAAAGCATTGGGCTCCTATTCAAAGAGGGCTAGAGTTAGAAGAACACAGTTTCTAAATAGCAGTCCATCTGGAGTATCAGAGTCCCACTCACAGAGAGCAGGGAAACAGGTTAAATAGCTTCCCTCCATCTGAATGTAAGTCATTTGCTCTAACCTAAGACAGCTCATTCCAGCCTGAAGGATGGTAATTAACTCAAGGGACATATTGCCTGCACAAGTATCTAAAGAAGATTTTCTCAGACACTTAGACAGACAAAGTCTTTGATAAACTATCAGGATGGCCATTGCGTCATCCATATTGCTACCGTCTTAGAAGATTATATTTATGCGGAAGACCCCACTAAAAGGCACTGAGAGCTATCAGATGGTATGAACTTTTTATTAATGGCAAAATGATTAATTGAGATTTTGACTTACCATATATATTGATCGAGGCATGGAGAAGGCTGAGGAATGAGCTTTCTTTTTTTTTTTCATCTCAGCAAGCAGAGAAATATTCCTCTGCAACACTGCCTCTGCTGGCCATTCAGTATAATCTGCAGATGGAAAAATCCACTGTTAGTCTTTTTTTAGAACTTGAATATTTCCAAACCAAATGCAACACTTCCAAAAAATGATTTTTATAAAGGGTCAATTAGCACTATGGCATGTCTCATATTGTGAAAATCCAAAACTCACTAAAAATTATAATCTTAATTTAGATTTCAACCTAGCAGACTTCTTTCAATCCTATGCCTCATTTGCTGATACTCTCTACACAACCCTATCACCTATATGAGGACTTAGATAGAAAGCTCTCTTTGGCAGCCAAGAGAGAGAGTACCCTTCTCACAGGAATTATTTCAGGTTATGGTACACCATAGCAATTGAGTGATCTGATACGTTAAGGGAGGAAGGTTTATGCTACGGTTTGTGGGAATAATAAAAACAACAGATTTTAACATCTTCATTTTAGTGCATCCCTATCACTTAACCTATAGAGAACTCCAGAATGGTAAGATCAACCACTCCTTCAAACAAATGTATAAGTCTCAAATATTGTCCTAGGTCCTTTCATCTCACCACCTTAGTCTTCAGCTGGGCATCCTGTCCACATTGCTCCATTTTCTATACCATGATATAAGTATCCTATTGCGTACTAGGCAACTGATTGGCCCTCATGTCAGATGACACCCTGCTGTAGCTTTGTAATGTAATGGCACCACTTGACCAATCACCCTGGGTGACGATTACACCGGAGGACCAGACATCAGCAATTACACACTAGGTAACTATCTGTGAATATGACTGCACAGCAAGTAGGAGGTGTAAGGGGGAAGTACAGTGCGCCATTGAAAGTATTGGGCTCCTATTTAAACAGGGCTAGAGTTAGAAGAAGCAACTGATTGGCCCTCATGTCAGATGACATTCTGCTGTAGCTTTGTGATGTAATGGCACCACTTGACCAATCGCCCTGGGTGACGATTACACCGGAGGACCAGACGTCACCAATTACACACCAGGTAATTATCTGGGAATATGACTGCACAGCAAGTAGGAGGTGTTGTGGGAAAGTACTCTGCGCCATGGAAAGCATTGGGCTCCTATTCAAAGAGGGCTAGAGTTAGAAGAACACAGTTTCTAAATAGCAGTCCATCTGGAGTATCAGAGTCCCACTCACAGAGAGCAGGGAAACAGGTTAAATAGCTTCCCTCCATCTGAATGTAAGTCATTTGCTCTAACCTAAGACAGCTCATTCCAGCCTGAAGGATGGTAATTAACTCAAGGGACATATTGCCTGCACAAGTATCTAAAGAAGATTTTCTCAGACACTTAGACAGACAAAGTCTTTGATAAACTATCAGGATGGCCATTGCGTCATCCATATTGCTACCGTCTTAGAAGATTATATTTATGCGGAAGACCCCACTAAAAGGCACTGAGAGCTATCAGATGGTATGAACTTTTTATTAATGGCAAAATGATTAATTGAGATTTTGACTTACCATATATATTGATCGAGGCATGGAGAAGGCTGAGGAATGAGCTTTCTTTTTTTTTTTTCATCTCAGCAAGCAGAGAAATATTCCTCTGCAACACTGCCTCTGCTGGCCATTCAGTATAATCTGCAGATGGAAAAGTCCACTGTTAGTCTTTTTTTAGAACTTGAATATTTCCAAACCAAATGCAACACTTCCAAAAAATGATTTTTATAAAGGGTCAATTAGCACTATGGCATGTCTCATATTGTGAAAATCCAAAACTCACTAAAAATTATAATCTTAATTTAGATTTCAACCTAGCAGACTTCTTTCAATCCTATGCCTCATTTGCTGATACTCTCTACACAACCCTATCACCTATATGAGGACTTAGATAGAAAGCTCTCTTTGGCAGCCAAGAGATAGAGTACCCTTCTCACAGGAATTATTTCAGGTTATGGTACACCATAGCAATTCAGTGATCTGATACGTTAAGGGAGGAAGGTTTATGCTACGGTTTGTGGGAATAATAAAAACAACAGATTCTAACATCTTCATTTTAGTGCATCCCTATCACTTAACCTATAGAGAACTCCAGAATGGTAAGATCAACCACTCCTTCAAACAAATGTATAAGTCTCAAATATTGTCCTAGGTCCTTTCATCTCACCACCTTAGTCTTCAGCTGGGCATCCTGTCCACATTGCTCCATTTTCTATACCATGATATAAGTATCCTATTGCGTACTAGGCAACTGATTGGCCCTCATGTCAGATGACACCCTGCTGTAGCTTTGTAATGTAATGGCACCACTTGACCAATCACCCTGGGTTACGATTACACCGGAGGACCAGACATCAGCAATTACACACTAGGTAACTATCTGTGAATATGACTGCACAGCAAGTAGGAGGTGTAAGGGGGAAGTACAGTGCGCCATTGAAAGTATTGGGCTCCTATTTAAACAGGGCTAGAGTTAGAAGAAGCAACTGATTGGCCCTCATGTCAGATGACATTCTGCTGTAGCTTTGTGATGTAATGGCACCACTTGACCAATCGCCCTGGGTGACGATTACACCGGAGGACCAGACGTCACCAATTACACACCAGGTAATTATCTGGGAATATGACTGCACAGCAAGTAGGAGGTGTTGTGGGAAAGTACTCTGCGCCATGGAAAGCATTGGGCTCCTATTCAAAGAGGGCTAGAGTTAGAAGAACACAGTTTCTAAATAGCAGTCCATCTGGAGTATCAGAGTCCCACTCACAGAGAGCAGGGAAACAGGTTAAATAGCTTCCCTCCATCTGAATGTAAGTCATTTGCTCTAACCTAAGACAGCTCATTCCAGCCTGAAGGATGGTAATTAACTCAAGGGACATATTGCCTGCACAAGTATCTAAAGAAGATTTTCTCAGACACTTAGACAGACAAAGTCTTTGATAAACTATCAGGATGGCCATTGCGTCATCCATATTGCTACCGTCTTAGAAGATTATATTTATGCGGAAGACCCCACTAAAAGGCACTGAGAGCTATCAGATGGTATGAACTTTTTATTAATGGCAAAATGATTAATTGAGATTTTGACTTACCATATATATTGATCGAGGCATGGAGAAGGCTGAGGAATGAGCTTTCTTTTTTTTTTTTCATCTCAGCAAGCAGAGAAATATTCCTCTGCAACACTGCCTCTGCTGGCCATTCAGTATAATCTGCAGATGGAAAAGTCCACTGTTAGTCTTTTTTTAGAACTTGAATATTTCCAAACCAAATGCAACACTTCCAAAAAATGATTTTTATAAAGGGTCAATTAGCACTATGGCATGTCTCATATTGTGAAAATCCAAAACTCACTAAAAATTATAATCTTAATTTAGATTTCAACCTAGCAGACTTCTTTTAATCCTATGCCTCATTTGCTGATACTCTCTACACAACCCTATCACCTATATGAGGACTTAGATAGAAAGCTCTCTTTGGCAGCCAAGAGATAGAGTACCCTTCTCACAGGAATTATTTCAGGTTATGGTACACCATAGCAATTCAGTGATCTGATACGTTAAGGGAGGAAGGTTTATGCTACGGTTTGTGGGAATAATAAAAACAACAGATTCTAACATCTTCATTTTAGTGCATCCCTATCACTTAACCTATAGAGAACTCCAGAATGGTAAGATCAACCACTCCTTCAAACAAATGTATAAGTCTCAAATATTGTCCTAGGTCCTTTCATCTCACCACCTTAGTCTTCAGCTGGGCATCCTGTCCACATTGCTCCATTTTCTATACCATGATATAAGTATCCTATTGCGTACTAGGCAACTGATTGGCCCTCATGTCAGATGACACCCTGCTGTAGCTTTGTAATGTAATGGCACCACTTGACCAATCACCCTGGGTTACGATTACACCGGAGGACCAGACATCAGCAATTACACACTAGGTAACTATCTGTGAATATGACTGCACAGCAAGTAGGAGGTGTAAGGGGGAAGTACAGTGCGCCATTGAAAGTATTGGGCTCCTATTTAAAGAGGGCTAGAGTTAGAAGAAGCAACTGATTGGCCCTCATGTCAGATGACATTCTGCTGTAGCTTTGTGATGTAATGGCACCACTTGACCAATCGCCCTGGGTGACGATTACACCGGAGGACCAGACGTCACCAATTACACACCAGGTAATTATCTGGGAATATGACTGCACAGCAAGTAGGAGGTGTTGTGGGAAAGTACTCTGCGCCATGGAAAGCATTGGGCTCCTATTCAAAGAGGGCTAGAGTTAGAAGAACACAGTTTCTAAATAGCAGTCCATCTGGAGTATCAGAGTCCCACTCACAGAGAGCAGGGAAACAGGTTAAATAGCTTCCCTCCATCTGAATGTAAGTCATTTGCTCTAACCTAAGACAGCTCATTCCAGCCTGAAGGATGGTAATTAACTCAAGGGACATATTGCCTGCACAAGTATCTAAAGAAGATTTTCTCAGACACTTAGACAGACAAAGTCTTTGATAAACTATCAGGATGGCCATTGCGTCATCCATATTGCTACCGTCTTAGAAGATTATATTTATGCGGAAGACCCCACTAAAAGGCACTGAGAGCTATCAGATGGTATGAACTTTTTATTAATGGCAAAATGATTAATTGAGATTTTGACTTACCATATATATTGATCGAGGCATGGAGAAGGCTGAGGAATGAGCTTTCTTTTTTTTTTTCATCTCAGCAAGCAGAGAAATATTCCTCTGCAACACTGCCTCTGCTGGCCATTCAGTATAATCTGCAGATGGAAAAATCCACTGTTAGTCTTTTTTTAGAACTTGAATATTTCCATACCAAATGCAACACTTCCAAAAAATGATTTTTATAAAGGGTCAATTAGCACTATGGCATGTCTCATATTGTGAAAATCCAAAACTCACTAAAAATTATAATCTTAATTTAGATTTCAACCTAGCAGACTTCTTTCAATCCTATGCCTCATTTGCTGATACTCTCTACACAACCCTATCACCTATATGAGGACTTAGATAGAAAGCTCTCTTTGGCAGCCAAGAGAGAGAGTACCCTTCTCACAGGAATTATTTCAGGTTATGGTACACCATAGCAATTGAGTGATCTGATACGTTAAGGGAGGAAGGTTTATGCTACGGTTTGTGGGAATAATAAAAACAACAGATTTTAACATCTTCATTTTAGTGCATCCCTATCACTTAACCTATAGAGAACTCCAGAATGGTAAGATCAACCACTCCTTCAAACAAATGTATAAGTCTCAAATATTGTCCTAGGTCCTTTCATCTCACCACCTTAGTCTTCAGCTGGGCATCCTGTCCACATTGCTCCATTTTCTATACCATGATATAAGTATCCTATTGCGTACTAGGCAACTGATTGGCCCTCATGTCAGATGACACCCTGCTGTAGCTTTGTAATGTAATGGCACCACTTGACCAATCACCCTGGGTGACGATTACACCGGAGGACCAGACATCAGCAATTACACACTAGGTAACTATCTGTGAATATGACTGCACAGCAAGTAGGAGGTGTAAGGGGGAAGTACAGTGCGCCATTGAAAGTATTGGGCTCCTATTTAAAGAGGGCTAGAGTTAGAAGAAGCAACTGATTGGCCCTCATGTCAGATGACATTCTGCTGTAGCTTTGTGATGTAATGGCACCACTTGACCAATCGCCCTGGGTGACGATTACACCGGAGGACCAGACGTCACCAATTACACACCAGGTAATTATCTGGGAATATGACTGCACAGCAAGTAGGAGGTGTTGTGGGAAAGTACTCTGCGCCATGGAAAGCATTGGGCTCCTATTCAAAGAGGGCTAGAGTTAGAAGAACACAGTTTCTAAATAGCAGTCCATCTGGAGTATCAGAGTCCCACTCACAGAGAGCAGGGAAACAGGTTAAATAGCTTCCCTCCATCTGAATGTAAGTCATTTGCTCTAACCTAAGACAGCTCATTCCAGCCTGAAGGATGGTAATTAACTCAAGGGACATATTGCCTGCACAAGTATCTAAAGAAGATTTTCTCAGACACTTAGACAGACAAAGTCTTTGATAAACTATCAGGATGGCCATTGCGTCATCCATATTGCTACCGTCTTAGAAGATTATATTTATGCGGAAGACCCCACTAAAAGGCACTGAGAGCTATCAGATGGTCTGAACTTTTTATTAATGGCAAAATGATTAATTGAGATTTTGACTTACCATATATATTGATCGAGGCATGGAGAAGGCTGAGGAATGAGCTTTCTTTTTTTTTCATCTCAGCAAGCAGAGAAATATTCCTCTGCAACACTGCCTCTGCTGGCCATTCAGTATAATCTGCAGATGGAAAAATCCACTGTTAGTCTTTTTTTAGAACTTGAATATTTCCATACCAAATGCAACACTTCCAAAAAATGATTTTTATAAAGGGTCAATTAGCACTATGGCATGTCTCATATTGTGAAAATCCAAAACTCACTAAAAATTATAATCTTAATTTAGATTTCAACCTAGCAGACTTCTTTCAATCCTATGCCTCATTTGCTGATACTCTCTACACAACCCTATCACCTATATGAGGACTTAGATAGAAAGCTCTCTTTGGCAGCCAAGAGAGAGAGTACCCTTCTCACAGGAATTATTTCAGGTTATGGTACACCATAGCAATTGAGTGATCTGATACGTTAAGGGAGGAAGGTTTATGCTACGGTTTGTGGGAATAATAAAAACAACAGATTTTAACATCTTCATTTTAGTGCATCCCTATCACTTAACCTATAGAGAACTCCAGAATGGTAAGATCAACCACTCCTTCAAACAAATGTATAAGTCTCAAATATTGTCCTAGGTCCTTTCATCTCACCACCTTAGTCTTCAGCTGGGCATCCTGTCCACATTGCTCCATTTTCTATACCATGATATAAGTATCCTATTGCGTACTAGGCAACTGATTGGCCCTCATGTCAGATGACACCCTGCTGTAGCTTTGTAATGTAATGGCACCACTTGACCAATCACCCTGGGTGACGATTACACCGGAGGACCAGACATCAGCAATTACACACTAGGTAACTATCTGTGAATATGACTGCACAGCAAGTAGGAGGTGTAAGGGGGAAGTACAGTGCGCCATTGAAAGTATTGGGCTCCTATTTAAAGAGGGCTAGAGTTAGAAGAAGCAACTGATTGGCCCTCATGTCAGATGACATTCTGCTGTAGCTTTGTGATGTAATGGCACCACTTGACCAATCGCCCTGGGTGACGATTACACCGGAGGACCAGACGTCACCAATTACACACCAGGTAATTATCTGGGAATATGACTGCACAGCAAGTAGGAGGTGTTGTGGGAAAGTACTCTGCGCCATGGAAAGCATTGGGCTCCTATTCAAAGAGGGCTAGAGTTAGAAGAACACAGTTTCTAAATAGCAGTCCATCTGGAGTATCAGAGTCCCACTCACAGAGAGCAGGGAAACAGGTTAAATAGCTTCCCTCCATCTGAATGTAAGTCATTTGCTCTAACCTAAGACAGCTCATTCCAGCCTGAAGGATGGTAATTAACTCAAGGGACATATTGCCTGCACAAGTATCTAAAGAAGATTTTCTCAGACACTTAGACAGACAAAGTCTTTGATAAACTATCAGGATGGCCATTGCGTCATCCATATTGCTACCGTCTTAGAAGATTATATTTATGCGGAAGACCCCACTAAAAGGCACTGAGAGCTATCAGATGGTATGAACTTTTTATTAATGGCAAAATGATTAATTGAGATTTTGACTTACCATATATATTGATCGAGGCATGGAGAAGGCTGAGGAATGAGCTTTCTTTTTTTTTTTTCATCTCAGCAAGCAGAGAAATATTCCTCTGCAACACTGCCTCTGCTGGCCATTCAGTATAATCTGCAGATGGAAAAGTCCACTGTTAGTCTTTTTTTAGAACTTGAATATTTCCAAACCAAATGCAACACTTCCAAAAAATGATTTTTATAAAGGGTCAATTAGCACTATGGCATGTCTCATATTGTGAAAATCCAAAACTCACTAAAAATTATAATCTTAATTTAGATTTCAACCTAGCAGACTTCTTTCAATCCTATGCCTCATTTGCTGATACTCTCTACACAACCCTATCACCTATATGAGGACTTAGATAGAAAGCTCTCTTTGGCAGCCAAGAGATAGAGTACCCTTCTCACAGGAATTATTTCAGGTTATGGTACACCATAGCAATTGAGTGATCTGATACGTTAAGGGAGGAAGGTTTATGCTACGGTTTGTGGGAATAATAAAAACAACAGATTTTAACATCTTCATTTTAGTGCATCCCTATCACTTAACCTATAGAGAACTCCAGAATGGTAAGATCAACCACTCCTTCAAACAAATGTATAAGTCTCAAATATTGTCCTAGGTCCTTTCATCTCACCACCTTAGTCTTCAGCTGGGCATCCTGTCCACATTGCTCCATTTTCTATACCATGATATAAGTATCCTATTGCGTACTAGGCAACTGATTGGCCCTCATGTCAGATAACACCCTGCTGTAGCTTTGTAATGTAATGGCACCACTTGACCAATCACCCTGGGTGACGATGACACCGGAGGACCAGACATCAGCAATTACACACTAGGTAACTATCTGTGAATATGACTGCACAGCAAGTAGGAGGTGTAAGGGGGAAGTACAGTGCGCCATTGAAAGTATTGGGCTCCTATTTAAAGAGGGCTAGAGTTAGAAGAAGCAACTGATTGGCCCTCATGTCAGATGACATTCTGCTGTAGCTTTGTGATGTAATGGCACCACTTGACCAATCGCCCTGGGTGACGATTACACCGGAGGACCAGACGTCACCAATTACACACCAGGTAATTATCTGGGAATATGACTGCACAGCAAGTAGGAGGTGTTGTGGGAAAGTACTCTGCGCCATGGAAAGCATTGGGCTCCTATTCAAAGAGGGCTAGAGTTAGAAGAACACAGTTTCTAAATAGCAGTCCATCTGGAGTATCAGAGTCCCACTCACAGAGAGCAGGGAAACAGGTTAAATAGCTTCCCTCCATCTGAATGTAAGTCATTTGCTCTAACCTAAGACAGCTCATTCCAGCCTGAAGGATGGTAATTAACTCAAGGGACATATTGCCTGCACAAGTATCTAAAGAAGATTTTCTCAGACACTTAGACAGACAAAGTCTTTGATAAACTATCAGGATGGCCATTGCGTCATCCATATTGCTACCGTCTTAGAAGATTATATTTATGCGGAAGACCCCACTAAAAGGCACTGAGAGCTATCAGATGGTATGAACTTTTTATTAATGGCAAAATGATTAATTGAGATTTTGACTTACCATATATATTGATCGAGGCATGGAGAAGGCTGAGGAATGAGCTTTCTTTTTTTTTTTCATCTCAGCAAGCAGAGAAATATTCCTCTGCAACACTGCCTCTGCTGGCCATTCAGTATAATCTGCAGATGGAAAAATCCACTGTTAGTCTTTTTTTAGAACTTGAATATTTCCAAACCAAATGCAACACTTCCAAAAAATGATTTTTATAAAGGGTCAATTAGCACTATGGCATGTCTCATATTGTGAAAATCCAAAACTCACTAAAAATTATAATCTTAATTTAGATTTCAACCTAGCAGACTTCTTTCAATCCTATGCCTCATTTGCTGATACTCTCTACACAACCCTATCACCTATATGAGGACTTAGATAGAAAGCTCTCTTTGGCAGCCAAGAGAGAGAGTACCCTTCTCACAGGAATTATTTCAGGTTATGGTACACCATAGCAATTGAGTGATCTGATACGTTAAGGGAGGAAGGTTTATGCTACGGTTTGTGGGAATAATAAAAACAACAGATTTTAACATCTTCATTTTAGTGCATCCCTATCACTTAACCTATAGAGAACTCCAGAATGGTAAGATCAACCACTCCTTCAAACAAATGTATAAGTCTCAAATATTGTCCTAGGTCCTTTCATCTCACCACCTTAGTCTTCAGCTGGGCATCCTGTCCACATTGCTCCATTTTCTATACCATGATATAAGTATCCTATTGCGTACTAGGCAACTGATTGGCCCTCATGTCAGATAACACCCTGCTGTAGCTTTGTAATGTAATGGCACCACTTGACCAATCACCCTGGGTGACGATGACACCGGAGGACCAGACATCAGCAATTACACACTAGGTAACTATCTGTGAATATGACTGCACAGCAAGTAGGAGGTGTAAGGGGGAAGTACAGTGCGCCATTGAAAGTATTGGGCTCCTATTTAAAGAGGGCTAGAGTTAGAAGAAGCAACTGATTGGCCCTCATGTCAGATGACATTCTGCTGTAGCTTTGTGATGTAATGGCACCACTTGACCAATCGCCCTGGGTGACGATTACACCGGAGGACCAGACGTCACCAATTACACACCAGGTAATTATCTGGGAATATGACTGCACAGCAAGTAGGAGGTGTTGTGGGAAAGTACTCTGCGCCATGGAAAGCATTGGGCTCCTATTCAAAGAGGGCTAGAGTTAGAAGAACACAGTTTCTAAATAGCAGTCCATCTGGAGTATCAGAGTCCCACTCACAGAGAGCAGGGAAACAGGTTAAATAGCTTCCCTCCATCTGAATGTAAGTCATTTGCTCTAACCTAAGACAGCTCATTCCAGCCTGAAGGATGGTAATTAACTCAAGGGACATATTGCCTGCACAAGTATCTAAAGAAGATTTTCTCAGACACTTAGACAGACAAAGTCTTTGATAAACTATCAGGATGGCCATTGCGTCATCCATATTGCTACCGTCTTAGAAGATTATATTTATGCGGAAGACCCCACTAAAAGGCACTGAGAGCTATCAGATGGTATGAACTTTTTATTAATGGCAAAATGATTAATTGAGATTTTGACTTACCATATATATTGATCGAGGCATGGAGAAGGCTGAGGAATGAGCTTTCTTTTTTTTTTTCATCTCAGCAAGCAGAGAAATATTCCTCTGCAACACTGCCTCTGCTGGCCATTCAGTATAATCTGCAGATGGAAAAATCCACTGTTAGTCTTTTTTTAGAACTTGAATATTTCCATACCAAATGCAACACTTCCAAAAAATGATTTTTATAAAGGGTCAATTAGCACTATGGCATGTCTCATATTGTGAAAATCCAAAACTCACTAAAAATTATAATCTTAATTTAGATTTCAACCTAGCAGACTTCTTTCAATCCTATGCCTCATTTGCTGATACTCTCTACACAACCCTATCACCTATATGAGGACTTAGATAGAAAGCTCTCTTTGGCAGCCAAGAGAGAGAGTACCCTTCTCACAGGAATTATTTCAGGTTATGGTACACCATAGCAATTGAGTGATCTGATACGTTAAGGGAGGAAGGTTTATGCTACGGTTTGTGGGAATAATAAAAACAACAGATTTTAACATCTTCATTTTAGTGCATCCCTATCACTTAACCTATAGAGAACTCCAGAATGGTAAGATCAACCACTCCTTCAAACAAATGTATAAGTCTCAAATATTGTCCTAGGTCCTTTCATCTCACCACCTTAGTCTTCAGCTGGGCATCCTGTCCACATTGCTCCATTTTCTATACCATGATATAAGTATCCTATTGCGTACTAGGCAACTGATTGGCCCTCATGTCAGATGACACCCTGCTGTAGCTTTGTAATGTAATGGCACCACTTGACCAATCACCCTGGGTGACGATTACACCGGAGGACCAGACATCAGCAATTACACACTAGGTAACTATCTGTGAATATGACTGCACAGCAAGTAGGAGGTGTAAGGGGGAAGTACAGTGCGCCATTGAAAGTATTGGGCTCCTATTTAAACAGGGCTAGAGTTAGAAGAAGCAACTGATTGGCCCTCATGTCAGATGACATTCTGCTGTAGCTTTGTGATGTAATGGCACCACTTGACCAATCGCCCTGGGTGACGATTACACCGGAGGACCAGACGTCACCAATTACACACCAGGTAATTATCTGGGAATATGACTGCACAGCAAGTAGGAGGTGTTGTGGGAAAGTACTCTGCGCCATGGAAAGCATTGGGCTCCTATTCAAAGAGGGCTAGAGTTAGAAGAACACAGTTTCTAAATAGCAGTCCATCTGGAGTATCAGAGTCCCACTCACAGAGAGCAGGGAAACAGGTTAAATAGCTTCCCTCCATCTGAATGTAAGTCATTTGCTCTAACCTAAGACAGCTCATTCCAGCCTGAAGGATGGTAATTAACTCAAGGGACATATTGCCTGCACAAGTATCTAAAGAAGATTTTCTCAGACACTTAGACAGACAAAGTCTTTGATAAACTATCAGGATGGCCATTGCGTCATCCATATTGCTACCGTCTTAGAAGATTATATTTATGCGGAAGACCCCACTAAAAGGCACTGAGAGCTATCAGATGGTATGAACTTTTTATTAATGGCAAAATGATTAATTGAGATTTTGACTTACCATATATATTGATCGAGGCATGGAGAAGGCTGAGGAATGAGCTTTCTTTTTTTTTTTTCATCTCAGCAAGCAGAGAAATATTCCTCTGCAACACTGCCTCTGCTGGCCATTCAGTATAATCTGCAGATGGAAAAGTCCACTGTTAGTCTTTTTTTAGAACTTGAATATTTCCAAACCAAATGCAACACTTCCAAAAAATGATTTTTATAAAGGGTCAATTAGCACTATGGCATGTCTCATATTGTGAAAATCCAAAACTCACTAAAAATTATAATCTTAATTTAGATTTCAACCTAGCAGACTTCTTTCAATCCTATGCCTCATTTGCTGATACTCTCTACACAACCCTATCACCTATATGAGGACTTAGATAGAAAGCTCTCTTTGGCAGCCAAGAGATAGAGTACCCTTCTCACAGGAATTATTTCAGGTTATGGTACACCATAGCAATTGAGTGATCTGATACGTTAAGGGAGGAAGGTTTATGCTACGGTTTGTGGGAATAATAAAAACAACAGATTTTAACATCTTCATTTTAGTGCATCCCTATCACTTAACCTATAGAGAACTCCAGAATGGTAAGATCAACCACTCCTTCAAACAAATGAATAAGTCTCAAATATTGTCCTAGGTCCTTTCATCTCACCACCTTAGTCTTCAGCTGGGCATCCTGTCCACATTGCTCCATTTTCTATACCATGATATAAGTATCCTATTGCGTACTAGGCAACTGATTGGCCCTCATGTCAGATAACACCCTGCTGTAGCTTTGTAATGTAATGGCACCACTTGACCAATCACCCTGGGTGACGATGACACCGGAGGACCAGACATCAGCAATTACACACTAGGTAACTATCTGTGAATATGACTGCACAGCAAGTAGGAGGTGTAAGGGGGAAGTACAGTGCGCCATTGAAAGTATTGGGCTCCTATTTAAAGAGGGCTAGAGTTAGAAGAAGCAACTGATTGGCCCTCATGTCAGATGACATTCTGCTGTAGCTTTGTGATGTAATGGCACCACTTGACCAATCGCCCTGGGTGACGATTACACCGGAGGACCAGACGTCACCAATTACACACCAGGTAATTATCTGGGAATATGACTGCACAGCAAGTAGGAGGTGTTGTGGGAAAGTACTCTGCGCCATGGAAAGCATTGGGCTCCTATTCAAAGAGGGCTAGAGTTAGAAGAACACAGTTTCTAAATAGCAGTCCATCTGGAGTATCAGAGTCCCACTCACAGAGAGCAGGGAAACAGGTTAAATAGCTTCCCTCCATCTGAATGTAAGTCATTTGCTCTAACCTAAGACAGCTCATTCCAGCCTGAAGGATGGTAATTAACTCAAGGGACATATTGCCTGCACAAGTATCTAAAGAAGATTTTCTCAGACACTTAGACAGACAAAGTCTTTGATAAACTATCAGGATGGCCATTGCGTCATCCATATTGCTACCGTCTTAGAAGATTATATTTATGCGGAAGACCCCACTAAAAGGCACTGAGAGCTATCAGATGGTATGAACTTTTTATTAATGGCAAAATGATTAATTGAGATTTTGACTTACCATATATATTGATCGAGGCATGGAGAAGGCTGAGGAATGAGCTTTCTTTTTTTTTTTTCATCTCAGCAAGCAGAGAAATATTCCTCTGCAACACTGCCTCTGCTGGCCATTCAGTATAATCTGCAGATGGAAAAGTCCACTGTTAGTCTTTTTTTAGAACTTGAATATTTCCAAACCAAATGCAACACTTCCAAAAAATGATTTTTATAAAGGGTCAATTAGCACTATGGCATGTCTCATATTGTGAAAATCCAAAACTCACTAAAAATTATAATCTTAATTTAGATTTCAACCTAGCAGACTTCTTTCAATCCTATGCCTCATTTGCTGATACTCTCTACACAACCCTATCACCTATATGAGGACTTAGATAGAAAGCTCTCTTTGGCAGCCAAGAGATAGAGTACCCTTCTCACAGGAATTATTTCAGGTTATGGTACACCATAGCAATTGAGTGATCTGATACGTTAAGGGAGGAAGGTTTATGCTACGGTTTGTGGGAATAATAAAAACAACAGATTTTAACATCTTCATTTTAGTGCATCCCTATCACTTAACCTATAGAGAACTCCAGAATGGTAAGATCAACCACTCCTTCAAACAAATGAATAAGTCTCAAATATTGTCCTAGGTCCTTTCATCTCACCACCTTAGTCTTCAGCTGGGCATCCTGTCCACATTGCTCCATTTTCTATACCATGATATAAGTATCCTATTGCGTACTAGGCAACTGATTGGCCCTCATGTCAGATAACACCCTGCTGTAGCTTTGTAATGTAATGGCACCACTTGACCAATCACCCTGGGTGACGATGACACCGGAGGACCAGACATCAGCAATTACACACTAGGTAACTATCTGTGAATATGACTGCACAGCAAGTAGGAGGTGTAAGGGGGAAGTACAGTGCGCCATTGAAAGTATTGGGCTCCTATTTAAAGAGGGCTAGAGTTAGAAGAAGCAACTGATTGGCCCTCATGTCAGATGACATTCTGCTGTAGCTTTGTGATGTAATGGCACCACTTGACCAATCGCCCTGGGTGACGATTACACCGGAGGACCAGACGTCACCAATTACACACCAGGTAATTATCTGGGAATATGACTGCACAGCAAGTAGGAGGTGTTGTGGGAAAGTACTCTGCGCCATGGAAAGCATTGGGCTCCTATTCAAAGAGGGCTAGAGTTAGAAGAACACAGTTTCTAAATAGCAGTCCATCTGGAGTATCAGAGTCCCACTCACAGAGAGCAGGGAAACAGGTTAAATAGCTTCCCTCCATCTGAATGTAAGTCATTTGCTCTAACCTAAGACAGCTCATTCCAGCCTGAAGGATGGTAATTAACTCAAGGGACATATTGCCTGCACAAGTATCTAAAGAAGATTTTCTCAGACACTTAGACAGACAAAGTCTTTGATAAACTATCAGGATGGCCATTGCGTCATCCATATTGCTACCGTCTTAGAAGATTATATTTATGCGGAAGACCCCACTAAAAGGCACTGAGAGCTATCAGATGGTATGAACTTTTTATTAATGGCAAAATGATTAATTGAGATTTTGACTTACCATATATATTGATCGAGGCATGGAGAAGGCTGAGGAATGAGCTTTCTTTTTTTTTTTTCATCTCAGCAAGCAGAGAAATATTCCTCTGCAACACTGCCTCTGCTGGCCATTCAGTATAATCTGCAGATGGAAAAGTCCACTGTTAGTCTTTTTTTAGAACTTGAATATTTCCAAACCAAATGCAACACTTCCAAAAAATGATTTTTATAAAGGGTCAATTAGCACTATGGCATGTCTCATATTGTGAAAATCCAAAACTCACTAAAAATTATAATCTTAATTTAGATTTCAACCTAGCAGACTTCTTTCAATCCTATGCCTCATTTGCTGATACTCTCTACACAACCCTATCACCTATATGAGGACTTAGATAGAAAGCTCTCTTTGGCAGCCAAGAGATAGAGTACCCTTCTCACAGGAATTATTTCAGGTTATGGTACACCATAGCAATTGAGTGATCTGATACGTTAAGGGAGGAAGGTTTATGCTACGGTTTGTGGGAATAATAAAAACAACAGATTTTAACATCTTCATTTTAGTGCATCCCTATCACTTAACCTATAGAGAACTCCAGAATGGTAAGATCAACCACTCCTTCAAACAAATGAATAAGTCTCAAATATTGTCCTAGGTCCTTTCATCTCACCACCTTAGTCTTCAGCTGGGCATCCTGTCCACATTGCTCCATTTTCTATACCATGATATAAGTATCCTATTGCGTACTAGGCAACTGATTGGCCCTCATGTCAGATAACACCCTGCTGTAGCTTTGTAATGTAATGGCACCACTTGACCAATCACCCTGGGTGACGATGACACCGGAGGACCAGACATCAGCAATTACACACTAGGTAACTATCTGTGAATATGACTGCACAGCAAGTAGGAGGTGTAAGGGGGAAGTACAGTGCGCCATTGAAAGTATTGGGCTCCTATTTAAAGAGGGCTAGAGTTAGAAGAAGCAACTGATTGGCCCTCATGTCAGATGACATTCTGCTGTAGCTTTGTGATGTAATGGCACCACTTGACCAATCGCCCTGGGTGACGATTACACCGGAGGACCAGACGTCACCAATTACACACCAGGTAATTATCTGGGAATATGACTGCACAGCAAGTAGGAGGTGTTGTGGGAAAGTACTCTGCGCCATGGAAAGCATTGGGCTCCTATTCAAAGAGGGCTAGAGTTAGAAGAACACAGTTTCTAAATAGCAGTCCATCTGGAGTATCAGAGTCCCACTCACAGAGAGCAGGGAAACAGGTTAAATAGCTTCCCTCCATCTGAATGTAAGTCATTTGCTCTAACCTAAGACAGCTCATTCCAGCCTGAAGGATGGTAATTAACTCAAGGGACATATTGCCTGCACAAGTATCTAAAGAAGATTTTCTCAGACACTTAGACAGACAAAGTCTTTGATAAACTATCAGGATGGCCATTGCGTCATCCATATTGCTACCGTCTTAGAAGATTATATTTATGCGGAAGACCCCACTAAAAGGCACTGAGAGCTATCAGATGGTATGAACTTTTTATTAATGGCAAAATGATTAATTGAGATTTTGACTTACCATATATATTGATCGAGGCATGGAGAAGGCTGAGGAATGAGCTTTCTTTTTTTTTTTTCATCTCAGCAAGCAGAGAAATATTCCTCTGCAACACTGCCTCTGCTGGCCATTCAGTATAATCTGCAGATGGAAAAGTCCACTGTTAGTCTTTTTTTAGAACTTGAATATTTCCAAACCAAATGCAACACTTCCAAAAAATGATTTTTATAAAGGGTCAATTAGCACTATGGCATGTCTCATATTGTGAAAATCCAAAACTCACTAAAAATTATAATCTTAATTTAGATTTCAACCTAGCAGACTTCTTTCAATCCTATGCCTCATTTGCTGATACTCTCTACACAACCCTATCACCTATATGAGGACTTAGATAGAAAGCTCTCTTTGGCAGCCAAGAGATAGAGTACCCTTCTCACAGGAATTATTTCAGGTTATGGTACACCATAGCAATTGAGTGATCTGATACGTTAAGGGAGGAAGGTTTATGCTACGGTTTGTGGGAATAATAAAAACAACAGATTTTAACATCTTCATTTTAGTGCATCCCTATCACTTAACCTATAGAGAACTCCAGAATGGTAAGATCAACCACTCCTTCAAACAAATGAATAAGTCTCAAATATTGTCCTAGGTCCTTTCATCTCACCACCTTAGTCTTCAGCTGGGCATCCTGTCCACATTGCTCCATTTTCTATACCATGATATAAGTATCCTATTGCGTACTAGGCAACTGATTGGCCCTCATGTCAGATAACACCCTGCTGTAGCTTTGTAATGTAATGGCACCACTTGACCAATCACCCTGGGTGACGATGACACCGGAGGACCAGACATCAGCAATTACACACTAGGTAACTATCTGTGAATATGACTGCACAGCAAGTAGGAGGTGTAAGGGGGAAGTACAGTGCGCCATTGAAAGTATTGGGCTCCTATTTAAAGAGGGCTAGAGTTAGAAGAAGCAACTGATTGGCCCTCATGTCAGATGACATTCTGCTGTAGCTTTGTGATGTAATGGCACCACTTGACCAATCGCCCTGGGTGACGATTACACCGGAGGACCAGACGTCACCAATTACACACCAGGTAATTATCTGGGAATATGACTGCACAGCAAGTAGGAGGTGTTGTGGGAAAGTACTCTGCGCCATGGAAAGCATTGGGCTCCTATTCAAAGAGGGCTAGAGTTAGAAGAACACAGTTTCTAAATAGCAGTCCATCTGGAGTATCAGAGTCCCACTCACAGAGAGCAGGGAAACAGGTTAAATAGCTTCCCTCCATCTGAATGTAAGTCATTTGCTCTAACCTAAGACAGCTCATTCCAGCCTGAAGGATGGTAATTAACTCAAGGGACATATTGCCTGCACAAGTATCTAAAGAAGATTTTCTCAGACACTTAGACAGACAAAGTCTTTGATAAACTATCAGGATGGCCATTGCGTCATCCATATTGCTACCGTCTTAGAAGATTATATTTATGCGGAAGACCCCACTAAAAGGCACTGAGAGCTATCAGATGGTATGAACTTTTTATTAATGGCAAAATGATTAATTGAGATTTTGACTTACCATATATATTGATCGAGGCATGGAGAAGGCTGAGGAATGAGCTTTCTTTTTTTTTTTTCATCTCAGCAAGCAGAGAAATATTCCTCTGCAACACTGCCTCTGCTGGCCATTCAGTATAATCTGCAGATGGAAAAGTCCACTGTTAGTCTTTTTTTAGAACTTGAATATTTCCAAACCAAATGCAACACTTCCAAAAAATGATTTTTATAAAGGGTCAATTAGCACTATGGCATGTCTCATATTGTGAAAATCCAAAACTCACTAAAAATTATAATCTTAATTTAGATTTCAACCTAGCAGACTTCTTTCAATCCTATGCCTCATTTGCTGATACTCTCTACACAACCCTATCACCTATATGAGGACTTAGATAGAAAGCTCTCTTTGGCAGCCAAGAGATAGAGTACCCTTCTCACAGGAATTATTTCAGGTTATGGTACACCATAGCAATTGAGTGATCTGATACGTTAAGGGAGGAAGGTTTATGCTACGGTTTGTGGGAATAATAAAAACAACAGATTTTAACATCTTCATTTTAGTGCATCCCTATCACTTAACCTATAGAGAACTCCAGAATGGTAAGATCAACCACTCCTTCAAACAAATGAATAAGTCTCAAATATTGTCCTAGGTCCTTTCATCTCACCACCTTAGTCTTCAGCTGGGCATCCTGTCCACATTGCTCCATTTTCTATACCATGATATAAGTATCCTATTGCGTACTAGGCAACTGATTGGCCCTCATGTCAGATAACACCCTGCTGTAGCTTTGTAATGTAATGGCACCACTTGACCAATCACCCTGGGTGACGATGACACCGGAGGACCAGACATCAGCAATTACACACTAGGTAACTATCTGTGAATATGACTGCACAGCAAGTAGGAGGTGTAAGGGGGAAGTACAGTGCGCCATTGAAAGTATTGGGCTCCTATTTAAAGAGGGCTAGAGTTAGAAGAAGCAACTGATTGGCCCTCATGTCAGATGACATTCTGCTGTAGCTTTGTGATGTAATGGCACCACTTGACCAATCGCCCTGGGTGACGATTACACCGGAGGACCAGACGTCACCAATTACACACCAGGTAATTATCTGGGAATATGACTGCACAGCAAGTAGGAGGTGTTGTGGGAAAGTACTCTGCGCCATGGAAAGCATTGGGCTCCTATTCAAAGAGGGCTAGAGTTAGAAGAACACAGTTTCTAAATAGCAGTCCATCTGGAGTATCAGAGTCCCACTCACAGAGAGCAGGGAAACAGGTTAAATAGCTTCCCTCCATCTGAATGTAAGTCATTTGCTCTAACCTAAGACAGCTCATTCCAGCCTGAAGGATGGTAATTAACTCAAGGGACATATTGCCTGCACAAGTATCTAAAGAAGATTTTCTCAGACACTTAGACAGACAAAGTCTTTGATAAACTATCAGGATGGCCATTGCGTCATCCATATTGCTACCGTCTTAGAAGATTATATTTATGCGGAAGACCCCACTAAAAGGCACTGAGAGCTATCAGATGGTATGAACTTTTTATTAATGGCAAAATGATTAATTGAGATTTTGACTTACCATATATATTGATCGAGGCATGGAGAAGGCTGAGGAATGAGCTTTCTTTTTTTTTTTTCATCTCAGCAAGCAGAGAAATATTCCTCTGCAACACTGCCTCTGCTGGCCATTCAGTATAATCTGCAGATGGAAAAGTCCACTGTTAGTCTTTTTTTAGAACTTGAATATTTCCAAACCAAATGCAACACTTCCAAAAAATGATTTTTATAAAGGGTCAATTAGCACTATGGCATGTCTCATATTGTGAAAATCCAAAACTCACTAAAAATTATAATCTTAATTTAGATTTCAACCTAGCAGACTTCTTTCAATCCTATGCCTCATTTGCTGATACTCTCTACACAACCCTATCACCTATATGAGGACTTAGATAGAAAGCTCTCTTTGGCAGCCAAGAGATAGAGTACCCTTCTCACAGGAATTATTTCAGGTTATGGTACACCATAGCAATTGAGTGATCTGATACGTTAAGGGAGGAAGGTTTATGCTACGGTTTGTGGGAATAATAAAAACAACAGATTTTAACATCTTCATTTTAGTGCATCCCTATCACTTAACCTATAGAGAACTCCAGAATGGTAAGATCAACCACTCCTTCAAACAAATGTATAAGTCTCAAATATTGTCCTAGGTCCTTTCATCTCACCACCTTAGTCTTCAGCTGGGCATCCTGTCCACATTGCTCCATTTTCTATACCATGATATAAGTATCCTATTGCGTACTAGGCAACTGATTGGCCCTCATGTCAGATGACACCCTGCTGTAGCTTTGTAATGTAATGGCACCACTTGACCAATCACCCTGGGTGACGATTACACCGGAGGACCAGACATCAGCAATTACACACTAGGTAACTATCTGTGAATATGACTGCACAGCAAGTAGGAGGTGTAAGGGGGAAGTACAGTGCGCCATTGAAAGTATTGGGCTCCTATTTAAACAGGGCTAGAGTTAGAAGAAGCAACTGATTGGCCCTCATGTCAGATGACATTCTGCTGTAGCTTTGTGATGTAATGGCACCACTTGACCAATCGCCCTGGGTGACGATTACACCGGAGGACCAGACGTCACCAATTACACACCAGGTAATTATCTGGGAATATGACTGCACAGCAAGTAGGAGGTGTTGTGGGAAAGTACTCTGCGCCATGGAAAGCATTGGGCTCCTATTCAAAGAGGGCTAGAGTTAGAAGAACACAGTTTCTAAATAGCAGTCCATCTGGAGTATCAGAGTCCCACTCACAGAGAGCAGGGAAACAGGTTAAATAGCTTCCCTCCATCTGAATGTAAGTCATTTGCTCTAACCTAAGACAGCTCATTCCAGCCTGAAGGATGGTAATTAACTCAAGGGACATATTGCCTGCACAAGTATCTAAAGAAGATTTTCTCAGACACTTAGACAGACAAAGTCTTTGATAAACTATCAGGATGGCCATTGCGTCATCCATATTGCTACCGTCTTAGAAGATTATATTTATGCGGAAGACCCCACTAAAAGGCACTGAGAGCTATCAGATGGTATGAACTTTTTATTAATGGCAAAATGATTAATTGAGATTTTGACTTACCATATATATTGATCGAGGCATGGAGAAGGCTGAGGAATGAGCTTTCTTTTTTTTTTTCATCTCAGCAAGCAGAGAAATATTCCTCTGCAACACTGCCTCTGCTGCCATTCAGTATAATCTGCAGATGGAAAAGTCCACTGTTAGTCTTTTTTTAGAACTTGAATATTTCCAAACCAAATGCAACACTTCCAAAAAATGATTTTTATAAAGGGTCAATTAGCACTATGGCATGTCTCATATTGTGAAAATCCAAAACTCACTAAAAATTATAATCTTAATTTAGATTTCAACCTAGCAGACTTCTTTCAATCCTATGCCTCATTTGCTGATACTCTCTACACAACCCTATCACCTATATGAGGACTTAGATAGAAAGCTCTCTTTGGCAGCCAAGAGATAGAGTACCCTTCTCACAGGAATTATTTCAGGTTATGGTACACCATAGCAATTGAGTGATCTGATACGTTAAGGGAGGAAGGTTTATGCTACGGTTTGTGGGAATAATAAAAACAACAGATTTTAACATCTTCATTTTAGTGCATCCCTATCACTTAACCTATAGAGAACTCCAGAATGGTAAGATCAACCACTCCTTCAAACAAATGAATAAGTCTCAAATATTGTCCTAGGTCCTTTCATCTCACCACCTTAGTCTTCAGCTGGGCATCCTGTCCACATTGCTCCATTTTCTATACCATGATATAAGTATCCTATTGCGTACTAGGCAACTGATTGGCCCTCATGTCAGATAACACCCTGCTGTAGCTTTGTAATGTAATGGCACCACTTGACCAATCACCCTGGGTGACGATGACACCGGAGGACCAGACATCAGCAATTACACACTAGGTAACTATCTGTGAATATGACTGCACAGCAAGTAGGAGGTGTAAGGGGGAAGTACAGTGCGCCATTGAAAGTATTGGGCTCCTATTTAAAGAGGGCTAGAGTTAGAAGAAGCAACTGATTGGCCCTCATGTCAGATGACATTCTGCTGTAGCTTTGTGATGTAATGGCACCACTTGACCAATCGCCCTGGGTGACGATTACACCGGAGGACCAGACGTCACCAATTACACACCAGGTAATTATCTGGGAATATGACTGCACAGCAAGTAGGAGGTGTTGTGGGAAAGTACTCTGCGCCATGGAAAGCATTGGGCTCCTATTCAAAGAGGGCTAGAGTTAGAAGAACACAGTTTCTAAATAGCAGTCCATCTGGAGTATCAGAGTCCCACTCACAGAGAGCAGGGAAACAGGTTAAATAGCTTCCCTCCATCTGAATGTAAGTCATTTGCTCTAACCTAAGACAGCTCATTCCAGCCTGAAGGATGGTAATTAACTCAAGGGACATATTGCCTGCACAAGTATCTAAAGAAGATTTTCTCAGACACTTAGACAGACAAAGTCTTTGATAAACTATCAGGATGGCCATTGCGTCATCCATATTGCTACCGTCTTAGAAGATTATATTTATGCGGAAGACCCCACTAAAAGGCACTGAGAGCTATCAGATGGTATGAACTTTTTATTAATGGCAAAATGATTAATTGAGATTTTGACTTACCATATATATTGATCGAGGCATGGAGAAGGCTGAGGAATGAGCTTTCTTTTTTTTTTTTCATCTCAGCAAGCAGAGAAATATTCCTCTGCAACACTGCCTCTGCTGGCCATTCAGTATAATCTGCAGATGGAAAAGTCCACTGTTAGTCTTTTTTTAGAACTTGAATATTTCCAAACCAAATGCAACACTTCCAAAAAATGATTTTTATAAAGGGTCAATTAGCACTATGGCATGTCTCATATTGTGAAAATCCAAAACTCACTAAAAATTATAATCTTAATTTAGATTTCAACCTAGCAGACTTCTTTCAATCCTATGCCTCATTTGCTGATACTCTCTACACAACCCTATCACCTATATGAGGACTTAGATAGAAAGCTCTCTTTGGCAGCCAAGAGATAGAGTACCCTTCTCACAGGAATTATTTCAGGTTATGGTACACCATAGCAATTGAGTGATCTGATACGTTAAGGGAGGAAGGTTTATGCTACGGTTTGTGGGAATAATAAAAACAACAGATTTTAACATCTTCATTTTAGTGCATCCCTATCACTTAACCTATAGAGAACTCCAGAATGGTAAGATCAACCACTCCTTCAAACAAATGTATAAGTCTCAAATATTGTCCTAGGTCCTTTCATCTCACCACCTTAGTCTTCAGCTGGGCATCCTGTCCACATTGCTCCATTTTCTATACCATGATATAAGTATCCTATTGCGTACTAGGCAACTGATTGGCCCTCATGTCAGATGACACCCTGCTGTAGCTTTGTAATGTAATGGCACCACTTGACCAATCACCCTGGGTGACGATTACACCGGAGGACCAGACATCAGCAATTACACACTAGGTAACTATCTGTGAATATGACTGCACAGCAAGTAGGAGGTGTAAGGGGGAAGTACAGTGCGCCATTGAAAGTATTGGGCTCCTATTTAAACAGGGCTAGAGTTAGAAGAAGCAACTGATTGGCCCTCATGTCAGATGACATTCTGCTGTAGCTTTGTGATGTAATGGCACCACTTGACCAATCGCCCTGGGTGACGATTACACCGGAGGACCAGACGTCACCAATTACACACCAGGTAATTATCTGGGAATATGACTGCACAGCAAGTAGGAGGTGTTGTGGGAAAGTACTCTGCGCCATGGAAAGCATTGGGCTCCTATTCAAAGAGGGCTAGAGTTAGAAGAACACAGTTTCTAAATAGCAGTCCATCTGGAGTATCAGAGTCCCACTCACAGAGAGCAGGGAAACAGGTTAAATAGCTTCCCTCCATCTGAATGTAAGTCATTTGCTCTAACCTAAGACAGCTCATTCCAGCCTGAAGGATGGTAATTAACTCAAGGGACATATTGCCTGCACAAGTATCTAAAGAAGATTTTCTCAGACACTTAGACAGACAAAGTCTTTGATAAACTATCAGGATGGCCATTGCGTCATCCATATTGCTACCGTCTTAGAAGATTATATTTATGCGGAAGACCCCACTAAAAGGCACTGAGAGCTATCAGATGGTATGAACTTTTTATTAATGGCAAAATGATTAATTGAGATTTTGACTTACCATATATATTGATCGAGGCATGGAGAAGGCTGAGGAATGAGCTTTCTTTTTTTTTTTCATCTCAGCAAGCAGAGAAATATTCCTCTGCAACACTGCCTCTGCTGGCCATTCAGTATAATCTGCAGATGGAAAAGTCCACTGTTAGTCTTTTTTTAGAACTTGAATATTTCCAAACCAAATGCAACACTACCAAAACATGATTTTTATAAAGGGTCAATTAGCACTATGGCATGTCTCATATTGTGAAAATCCAAAACTCACTAAAAATTATAATCTTAATTTAGATTTCAACCTAGCAGACTTCTTTCAATCCTCTGCCTCATTTGCGGATACTCTCTACACAACCCTATCACCTATATGAGGACTTAGATAGAAAGCTCTCTTTGGCAGCCAAGAGATAGAGTACCCTTCTCACAGGAATTATTTCAGGTTATGGTACACCATAGCAATTCAGTGATCTGATACGTTAAGGGAGGAAGGTTTATGCTACGGTTTGTGGGAATAATAAAAACAACAGATTCTAACATCTTCATTTTAGTGCATCCCTATCACTTAACCTATAGAGAACTCCAGAATGGTAAGATCAACCACTCCTTCAAACAAATGTATAAGTCTCAAATATTGTCCTAGGTCCTTTCATCTCACCACCTTAGTCTTCAGCTGGGCATCCTGTCCACATTGCTCCATTTTCTATACCATGATATAAGTATCCTATTGCGTACTAGGCAACTGATTGGCCCTCATGTCAGATGACACCCTGCTGTAGCTTTGTAATGTAATGGCACCACTTGACCAATCACCCTGGGTGACGATGACACCGGAGGACCAGACATCAGCAATTACACACTAGGTAACTATCTGTGAATATGACTGCACAGCAAGTAGGAGGTGTAAGGGGGAAGTACAGTGCGCCATTGAAAGTATTGGGCTCCTATTTAAACAGGGCTAGAGTTAGAAGAAGCAACTGATTGGCCCTCATGTCAGATGACATTCTGCTGTAGCTTTGTGATGTAATGGCACCACTTGACCAATCGCCCTGGGTGACGATTACACCGGAGGACCAGACGTCACCAATTACACACCAGGTAATTATCTGGGAATATGACTGCACAGCAAGTAGGAGGTGTTGTGGGAAAGTACTCTGCGCCATGGAAAGCATTGGGCTCCTATTCAAAGAGGGCTAGAGTTAGAAGAACACAGTTTCTAAATAGCAGTCCATCTGGAGTATCAGAGTCCCACTCACAGAGAGCAGGGAAACAGGTTAAATAGCTTCCCTCCATCTGAATGTAAGTCATTTGCTCTAACCTAAGACAGCTCATTCCAGCCTGAAGGATGGTAATTAACTCAAGGGACATATTGCCTGCACAAGTATCTAAAGAAGATTTTCTCAGACACTTAGACAGACAAAGTCTTTGATAAACTATCAGGATGGCCATTGCGTCATCCATATTGCTACCGTCTTAGAAGATTATATTTATGCGGAAGACCCCACTAAAAGGCACTGAGAGCTATCAGATGGTATGAACTTTTTATTAATGGCAAAATGATTAATTGAGATTTTGACTTACCATATATATTGATCGAGGCATGGAGAAGGCTGAGGAATGAGCTTTCTTTTTTTTTTTTCATCTCAGCAAGCAGAGAAATATTCCTCTGCAACACTGCCTCTGCTGGCCATTCAGTATAATCTGCAGATGGAAAAGTCCACTGTTAGTCTTTTTTTAGAACTTGAATATTTCCAAACCAAATGCAACACTACCAAAACATGATTTTTATAAAGGGTCAATTAGCACTATGGCATGTCTCATATTGTGAAAATCCAAAACTCACTAAAAATTATAATCTTAATTTAGATTTCAACCTAGCAGACTTCTTTCAATCCTATGCCTCATTTGCTGATACTCTCTACACAACCCTATCACCTATATGAGGACTTAGATAGAAAGCTCTCTTTGGCAGCCAAGAGATAGAGTACCCTTCTCACAGGAATTATTTCAGGTTATGGTACACCATAGCAATTGAGTGATCTGATACGTTAAGGGAGGAAGGTTTATGCTACGGTTTGTGGGAATAATAAAAACAACAGATTTTAACATCTTCATTTTAGTGCATCCCTATCACTTAACCTATAGAGAACTCCAGAATGGTAAGATCAACCACTCCTTCAAACAAATGTATAAGTCTCATATATTGTCCTAGGTCCTTTCATCTCACCACCTTAGTCTTCAGCTGGGCATCCTGTCCACATTGCTCCATTTTCTATACCATGATATAAGTATCCTATTGCGTACTAGGCAACTGATTGGCCCTCATGTCAGATGACACCCTGCTGTAGCTTTGTAATGTAATGGCACCACTTGACCAATCACCCTGGGTGACGATTACACCGGAGGACCAGACATCAGCAATTACACACTAGGTAACTATCTGTGAATATGACTGCACAGCAAGTAGGAGGTGTAAGGGGGAAGTACAGTGCGCCATTGAAAGTATTGGGCTCCTATTTAAACAGGGCTAGAGTTAGAAGAAGCAACTGATTGGCCCTCATGTCAGATGACATTCTGCTGTAGCTTTGTGATGTAATGGCACCACTTGACCAATCGCCCTGGGTGACGATTACACCGGAGGACCAGACGTCACCAATTACACACCAGGTAATTATCTGGGAATATGACTGCACAGCAAGTAGGAGGTGTTGTGGGAAAGTACTCTGCGCCATGGAAAGCATTGGGCTCCTATTCAAAGAGGGCTAGAGTTAGAAGAACACAGTTTCTAAATAGCAGTCCATCTGGAGTATCAGAGTCCCACTCACAGAGAGCAGGGAAACAGGTTAAATAGCTTCCCTCCATCTGAATGCAAGTCATTTGCTCTAACCTAAGACAGCTCATTCCAGCCTGAAGGATGGTAATTAACTCAAGGGACATATTGCCTGCACAAGTATCTAAAGAAGATTTTCTCAGACACTTAGACAGACAAAGTCTTTGATAAACTATCAGGATGGCCATTGCGTCATCCATATTGCTACCGTCCTAGAAGATTATATTTATGCGGAAGACCCCACTAAAAGGCACTGAGAGCTATCAGATGCTATGAACTTTTTATTAATGGCAAAATGATTAATTGAGATTTTGACTTACCATATATATTGATCGAGGCATGGAGAAGGCTGAGGAATGAGCTTTCTTTTTTTTTTTTCATCTCAGCAAGCAGAGAAATATTCCTCTGCAACACTGCCTCTGCTGGCCATTCAGTATAATCTGCAGATGGAAAAGTCCACTGTTAGTCTTTTTTTAGAACTTGAATATTTCCAAACCAAATGCAACACTTCCAAAAAATGATTTTTATAAAGGGTCAATTAGCACTATGGCATGTCTCATATTGTGAAAATCCAAAACTCACTAAAAATTATAATCTTAATTTAGATTTCAACCTAGCAGACTTCTTTCAATCCTATGCCTCATTTGCTGATACTCTCTACACAACCCTATCACCTATATGAGGACTTAGATAGAAAGCTCTCTTTGGCAGCCAAGAGATAGAGTACCCTTCTCACAGGAATTATTTCAGGTTATGGTACACCATAGCAATTGAGTGATCTGATACGTTAAGGGAGGAAGGTTTATGCTACGGTTTGTGGGAATAATAAAAACAACAGATTTTAACATCTTCATTTTAGTGCATCCCTATCACTTAACCTATAGAGAACTCCAGAATGGTAAGATCAACCACTCCTTCAAACAAATGAATAAGTCTCAAATATTGTCCTAGGTCCTTTCATCTCACCACCTTAGTCTTCAGCTGGGCATCCTGTCCACATTGCTCCATTTTCTATACCATGATATAAGTATCCTATTGCGTACTAGGCAACTGATTGGCCCTCATGTCAGATAACACCCTGCTGTAGCTTTGTAATGTAATGGCACCACTTGACCAATCACCCTGGGTGACGATGACACCGGAGGACCAGACATCAGCAATTACACACTAGGTAACTATCTGTGAATATGACTGCACAGCAAGTAGGAGGTGTAAGGGGGAAGTACAGTGCGCCATTGAAAGTATTGGGCTCCTATTTAAAGAGGGCTAGAGTTAGAAGAAGCAACTGATTGGCCCTCATGTCAGATGACATTCTGCTGTAGCTTTGTGATGTAATGGCACCACTTGACCAATCGCCCTGGGTGACGATTACACCGGAGGACCAGACGTCACCAATTACACACCAGGTAATTATCTGGGAATATGACTGCACAGCAAGTAGGAGGTGTTGTGGGAAAGTACTCTGCGCCATGGAAAGCATTGGGCTCCTATTCAAAGAGGGCTAGAGTTAGAAGAACACAGTTTCTAAATAGCAGTCCATCTGGAGTATCAGAGTCCCACTCACAGAGAGCAGGGAAACAGGTTAAATAGCTTCCCTCCATCTGAATGTAAGTCATTTGCTCTAACCTAAGACAGCTCATTCCAGCCTGAAGGATGGTAATTAACTCAAGGGACATATTGCCTGCACAAGTATCTAAAGAAGATTTTCTCAGACACTTAGACAGACAAAGTCTTTGATAAACTATCAGGATGGCCATTGCGTCATCCATATTGCTACCGTCTTAGAAGATTATATTTATGCGGAAGACCCCACTAAAAGGCACTGAGAGCTATCAGATGGTATGAACTTTTTATTAATGGCAAAATGATTAATTGAGATTTTGACTTACCATATATATTGATCGAGGCATGGAGAAGGCTGAGGAATGAGCTTTCTTTTTTTTTTTTCATCTCAGCAAGCAGAGAAATATTCCTCTGCAACACTGCCTCTGCTGGCCATTCAGTATAATCTGCAGATGGAAAAGTCCACTGTTAGTCTTTTTTTAGAACTTGAATATTTCCAAACCAAATGCAACACTTCCAAAAAATGATTTTTATAAAGGGTCAATTAGCACTATGGCATGTCTCATATTGTAAAAATCCAAAACTCACTAAAAATTATAATCTTAATTTAGATTTCAACCTAGCAGACTTCTTTCAATCCTATGCCTCATTTGCTGATACTCTCTACACAACCCTATCACCTATATGAGGACTTAGATAGAAAGCTCTCTTTGGCAGCCAAGAGATAGAGTACCCTTCTCACAGGAATTATTTCAGGTTATGGTACACCATAGCAATTGAGTGATCTGATACGTTAAGGGAGGAAGGTTTATGCTACGGTTTGTGGGAATAATAAAAACAACAGATTTTAACATCTTCATTTTAGTGCATCCCTATCACTTAACCTATAGAGAACTCCAGAATGGTAAGATCAACCACTCCTTCAAACAAATGTATAAGTCTCAAATATTGTCCTAGGTCCTTTCATCTCACCACCTTAGTCTTCAGCTGGGCATCCTGTCCACATTGCTCCATTTTCTATACCATGATATAAGTATCCTATTGCGTACTAGGCAACTGATTGGCCCTCATGTCAGATGACACCCTGCTGTAGCTTTGTAATGTAATGGCACCACTTGACCAATCACCCTGGGTGACGATTACACCGGAGGACCAGACATCAGCAATTACACACTAGGTAACTATCTGTGAATATGACTGCACAGCAAGTAGGAGGTGTAAGGGGGAAGTACAGTGCGCCATTGAAAGTATTGGGCTCCTATTTAAACAGGGCTAGAGTTAGAAGAAGCAACTGATTGGCCCTCATGTCAGATGACATTCTGCTGTAGCTTTGTGATGTAATGGCACCACTTGACCAATCGCCCTGGGTGACGATTACACCGGAGGACCAGACGTCACCAATTACACACCAGGTAATTATCTGGGAATATGACTGCACAGCAAGTAGGAGGTGTTGTGGGAAAGTACTCTGCGCCATGGAAAGCATTGGGCTCCTATTCAAAGAGGGCTAGAGTTAGAAGAACACAGTTTCTAAATAGCAGTCCATCTGGAGTATCAGAGTCCCACTCACAGAGAGCAGGGAAACAGGTTAAATAGCTTCCCTCCATCTGAATGTAAGTCATTTGCTCTAACCTAAGACAGCTCATTCCAGCCTGAAGGATGGTAATTAACTCAAGGGACATATTGCCTGCACAAGTATCTAAAGAAGATTTTCTCAGACACTTAGACAGACAAAGTCTTTGATAAACTATCAGGATGGCCATTGCGTCATCCATATTGCTACCGTCTTAGAAGATTATATTTATGCGGAAGACCCCACTAAAAGGCACTGAGAGCTATCAGATGGTATGAACTTTTTATTAATGGCAAAATGATTAATTGAGATTTTGACTTACCATATATATTGATCGAGGCATGGAGAAGGCTGAGGAATGAGCTTTCTTTTTTTTTTTCATCTCAGCAAGCAGAGAAATATTCCTCTGCAACACTGCCTCTGCTGGCCATTCAGTATAATCTGCAGATGGAAAAGTCCACTGTTAGTCTTTTTTTAGAACTTGAATATTTCCAAACCAAATGCAACACTTCCAAAAAATGATTTTTATAAAGGGTCAATTAGCACTATGGCATGTCTCATATTGTGAAAATCCAAAACTCACTAAAAATTATAATCTTAATTTAGATTTCAACCTAGCAGACTTCTTTCAATCCTCTGCCTCATTTGCGGATACTCTCTACACAACCCTATCACCTATATGAGGACTTAGATAGAAAGCTCTCTTTGGCAGCCAAGAGATAGAGTACCCTTCTCACAGGAATTATTTCAGGTTATGGTACACCATAGCAATTCAGTGATCTGATACGTTAAGGGAGGAAGGTTTATGCTACGGTTTGTGGGAATAATAAAAACAACAGATTCTAACATCTTCATTTTAGTGCATCCCTATCACTTAACCTATAGAGAACTCCAGAATGGTAAGATCAACCACTCCTTCAAACAAATGTATAAGTCTCAAATATTGTCCTAGGTCCTTTCATCTCACCACCTTAGTCTTCAGCTGGGCATCCTGTCCACATTGCTCCATTTTCTATACCATGATATAAGTATCCTATTGCGTACTAGGCAACTGATTGGCCCTCATGTCAGATAACACCCTGCTGTAGCTTTGTAATGTAATGGCACCACTTGACCAATCACCCTGGGTGACGATTACACCGGAGGACCAGACATCAGCAATTACAAACTAGGTAACTATCTGTGAATATGACTGCACAGCAAGTAGGAGGTGTAAGGGGGAAGTACAGTGCGCCATTGAAAGTATTGGGCTCCTATTTAAACAGGGCTAGAGTTAGAAGAAGCAACTGATTGGCCCTCATGGCAGATGACATTCTGCTGTAGCTTTGTGATGTAATGGCACCACTTGACCAATCGCCCTGGGTGACGATTACACCGGAGGACCAGACGTCACCAATTACACACCAGGTAATTGTCTGGGAATATGACTGCACAGCAAGTAGGAGGTGTTGTGGGAAAGTACTCTGCACCATGGAAAGCATTGGGCTCCTATTCAAAGAGGGCTAGAGTTAGAAGAACACAGTTTCTAAATAGCAGTCCATCTGGAGTATCAGAGTCCCACTCACAGAGAGCAGGGAAACAGGTTAAATAGCTTCCCTCCATCTGAATGTAAGTCATTTGCTCTAACCTAAGACAGCTCATTCCAGCCTGAAGGATGGTAATTAACTCAAGGGACATATTGCCTGCACAAGTATCTAAAGAAGATTTTCTCAGACACTTAGACAGACAAAGTCTTTGATAAACTATCAGGATGGCCATTGCGTCATCCATATTGCTACCGTCCTAGAAGATTATATTTATGCGGAAGACCCCACTAAAAGGCACTGAGAGCTATCAGATGCTATGAACTTTTTATTAATGGCAAAATGATTAATTGAGATTTTGACTTACCATATATATTGATCGAGGCATGGAGAAGGCTGAGGAATGAGCTTTCTTTTTTTTTTTTCATCTCAGCAAGCAGAGAAATATTCCTCTGCAACACTGCCTCTGCTGGCCATTCAGTATAATCTGCAGATGGAAAAGTCCACTGTTAGTCTTTTTTTAGAACTTGAATATTTCCAAACCAAATGCAACACTTCCAAAAAATGATTTTTATAAAGGGTCAATTAGCACTATGGCATGTCTCATATTGTGAAAATCCAAAACTCACTAAAAATTATAATCTTAATTTAGATTTCAACCTAGCAGACTTCTTTCAATCCTATGCCTCATTTGCTGATACTCTCTACACAACCCTATCACCTATATGAGGACTTAGATAGAAAGCTCTCTTTGGCAGCCAAGAGATAGAGTACCCTTCTCACAGGAATTATTTCAGGTTATGGTACACCATAGCAATTGAGTGATCTGATACGTTAAGGGAGGAAGGTTTATGCTACGGTTTGTGGGAATAATAAAAACAACAGATTTTAACATCTTCATTTTAGTGCATCCCTATCACTTAACCTATAGAGAACTCCAGAATGGTAAGATCAACCACTCCTTCAAACAAATGAATAAGTCTCAAATATTGTCCTAGGTCCTTTCATCTCACCACCTTAGTCTTCAGCTGGGCATCCTGTCCACATTGCTCCATTTTCTATACCATGATATAAGTATCCTATTGCGTACTAGGCAACTGATTGGCCCTCATGTCAGATAACACCCTGCTGTAGCTTTGTAATGTAATGGCACCACTTGACCAATCACCCTGGGTGACGATGACACCGGAGGACCAGACATCAGCAATTACACACTAGGTAACTATCTGTGAATATGACTGCACAGCAAGTAGGAGGTGTAAGGGGGAAGTACAGTGCGCCATTGAAAGTATTGGGCTCCTATTTAAAGAGGGCTAGAGTTAGAAGAAGCAACTGATTGGCCCTCATGTCAGATGACATTCTGCTGTAGCTTTGTGATGTAATGGCACCACTTGACCAATCGCCCTGGGTGACGATTACACCGGAGGACCAGACGTCACCAATTACACACCAGGTAATTATCTGGGAATATGACTGCACAGCAAGTAGGAGGTGTTGTGGGAAAGTACTCTGCGCCATGGAAAGCATTGGGCTCCTATTCAAAGAGGGCTAGAGTTAGAAGAACACAGTTTCTAAATAGCAGTCCATCTGGAGTATCAGAGTCCCACTCACAGAGAGCAGGGAAACAGGTTAAATAGCTTCCCTCCATCTGAATGTAAGTCATTTGCTCTAACCTAAGACAGCTCATTCCAGCCTGAAGGATGGTAATTAACTCAAGGGACATATTGCCTGCACAAGTATCTAAAGAAGATTTTCTCAGACACTTAGACAGACAAAGTCTTTGATAAACTATCAGGATGGCCATTGCGTCATCCATATTGCTACCGTCTTAGAAGATTATATTTATGCGGAAGACCCCACTAAAAGGCACTGAGAGCTATCAGATGGTATGAACTTTTTATTAATGGCAAAATGATTAATTGAGATTTTGACTTACCATATATATTGATCGAGGCATGGAGAAGGCTGAGGAATGAGCTTTCTTTTTTTTTTTCATCTCAGCAAGCAGAGAAATATTCCTCTGCAACACTGCCTCTGCTGGCCATTCAGTATAATCTGCAGATGGAAAAGTCCACTGTTAGTCTTTTTTTAGAACTTGAATATTTCCAAACCAAATGCAACACTTCCAAAAAATGATTTTTATAAAGGGTCAATTAGCACTATGGCATGTCTCATATTGTGAAAATCCAAAACTCACTAAAAATTATAATCTTAATTTAGATTTCAACCTAGCAGACTTCTTTCAATCCTATGCCTCATTTGCTGATACTCTCTACACAACCCTATCACCTATATGAGGACTTAGATAGAAAGCTCTCTTTGGCAGCCAAGAGATAGAGTACCCTTCTCACAGGAATTATTTCAGGTTATGGTACACCATAGCAATTGAGTGATCTGATACGTTAAGGGAGGAAGGTTTATGCTACGGTTTGTGGGAATAATAAAAACAACAGATTTTAACATCTTCATTTTAGTGCATCCCTATCACTTAACCTATAGAGAACTCCAGAATGGTAAGATCAACCACTCCTTCAAACAAATGAATAAGTCTCAAATATTGTCCTAGGTCCTTTCATCTCACCACCTTAGTCTTCAGCTGGGCATCCTGTCCACATTGCTCCATTTTCTATACCATGATATAAGTATCCTATTGCGTACTAGGCAACTGATTGGCCCTCATGTCAGATAACACCCTGCTGTAGCTTTGTAATGTAATGGCACCACTTGACCAATCACCCTGGGTGACGATGACACCGGAGGACCAGACATCAGCAATTACACACTAGGTAACTATCTGTGAATATGACTGCACAGCAAGTAGGAGGTGTAAGGGGGAAGTACAGTGCGCCATTGAAAGTATTGGGCTCCTATTTAAAGAGGGCTAGAGTTAGAAGAAGCAACTGATTGGCCCTCATGTCAGATGACATTCTGCTGTAGCTTTGTGATGTAATGGCACCACTTGACCAATCGCCCTGGGTGACGATTACACCGGAGGACCAGACGTCACCAATTACACACCAGGTAATTATCTGGGAATATGACTGCACAGCAAGTAGGAGGTGTTGTGGGAAAGTACTCTGCGCCATGGAAAGCATTGGGCTCCTATTCAAAGAGGGCTAGAGTTAGAAGAACACAGTTTCTAAATAGCAGTCCATCTGGAGTATCAGAGTCCCACTCACAGAGAGCAGGGAAACAGGTTAAATAGCTTCCCTCCATCTGAATGTAAGTCATTTGCTCTAACCTAAGACAGCTCATTCCAGCCTGAAGGATGGTAATTAACTCAAGGGACATATTGCCTGCACAAGTATCTAAAGAAGATTTTCTCAGACACTTAGACAGACAAAGTCTTTGATAAACTATCAGGATGGCCATTGCGTCATCCATATTGCTACCGTCTTAGAAGATTATATTTATGCGGAAGACCCCACTAAAAGGCACTGAGAGCTATCAGATGGTATGAACTTTTTATTAATGGCAAAATGATTAATTGAGATTTTGACTTACCATATATATTGATCGAGGCATGGAGAAGGCTGAGGAATGAGCTTTCTTTTTTTTTTTTCATCTCAGCAAGCAGAGAAATATTCCTCTGCAACACTGCCTCTGCTGGCCATTCAGTATAATCTGCAGATGGAAAAGTCCACTGTTAGTCTTTTTTTAGAACTTGAATATTTCCAAACCAAATGCAACACTTCCAAAAAATGATTTTTATAAAGGGTCAATTAGCACTATGGCATGTCTCATATTGTGAAAATCCAAAACTCACTAAAAATTATAATCTTAATTTAGATTTCAACCTAGCAGACTTCTTTCAATCCTATGCCTCATTTGCTGATACTCTCTACACAACCCTATCACCTATATGAGGACTTAGATAGAAAGCTCTCTTTGGCAGCCAAGAGATAGAGTACCCTTCTCACAGGAATTATTTCAGGTTATGGTACACCATAGCAATTGAGTGATCTGATACGTTAAGGGAGGAAGGTTTATGCTACGGTTTGTGGGAATAATAAAAACAACAGATTTTAACATCTTCATTTTAGTGCATCCCTATCACTTAACCTATAGAGAACTCCAGAATGGTAAGATCAACCACTCCTTCAAACAAATGTATAAGTCTCAAATATTGTCCTAGGTCCTTTCATCTCACCACCTTAGTCTTCAGCTGGGCATCCTGTCCACATTGCTCCATTTTCTATACCATGATATAAGTATCCTATTGCGTACTAGGCAACTGATTGGCCCTCATGTCAGATGACACCCTGCTGTAGCTTTGTAATGTAATGGCACCACTTGACCAATCACCCTGGGTGACGATTACACCGGAGGACCAGACATCAGCAATTACACACTAGGTAACTATCTGTGAATATGACTGCACAGCAAGTAGGAGGTGTAAGGGGGAAGTACAGTGCGCCATTGAAAGTATTGGGCTCCTATTTAAACAGGGCTAGAGTTAGAAGAAGCAACTGATTGGCCCTCATGTCAGATGACATTCTGCTGTAGCTTTGTGATGTAATGGCACCACTTGACCAATCGCCCTGGGTGACGATTACACCGGAGGACCAGACGTCACCAATTACACACCAGGTAATTATCTGGGAATATGACTGCACAGCAAGTAGGAGGTGTTGTGGGAAAGTACTCTGCGCCATGGAAAGCATTGGGCTCCTATTCAAAGAGGGCTAGAGTTAGAAGAACACAGTTTCTAAATAGCAGTCCATCTGGAGTATCAGAGTCCCACTCACAGAGAGCAGGGAAACAGGTTAAATAGCTTCCCTCCATCTGAATGTAAGTCATTTGCTCTAACCTAAGACAGCTCATTCCAGCCTGAAGGATGGTAATTAACTCAAGGGACATATTGCCTGCACAAGTATCTAAAGAAGATTTTCTCAGACACTTAGACAGACAAAGTCTTTGATAAACTATCAGGATGGCCATTGCGTCATCCATATTGCTACCGTCTTAGAAGATTATATTTATGCGGAAGACCCCACTAAAAGGCACTGAGAGCTATCAGATGGTATGAACTTTTTATTAATGGCAAAATGATTAATTGAGATTTTGACTTACCATATATATTGATCGAGGCATGGAGAAGGCTGAGGAATGAGCTTTCTTTTTTTTTTTCATCTCAGCAAGCAGAGAAATATTCCTCTGCAACACTGCCTCTGCTGGCCATTCAGTATAATCTGCAGATGGAAAAGTCCACTGTTAGTCTTTTTTTAGAACTTGAATATTTCCAAACCAAATGCAACACTTCCAAAAAATGATTTTTATAAAGGGTCAATTAGCACTATGGCATGTCTCATATTGTGAAAATCCAAAACTCACTAAAAATTATAATCTTAATTTAGATTTCAACCTAGCAGACTTCTTTCAATCCTCTGCCTCATTTGCGGATACTCTCTACACAACCCTATCACCTATATGAGGACTTAGATAGAAAGCTCTCTTTGGCAGCCAAGAGATAGAGTACCCTTCTCACAGGAATTATTTCAGGTTATGGTACACCATAGCAATTCAGTGATCTGATACGTTAAGGGAGGAAGGTTTATGCTACGGTTTGTGGGAATAATAAAAACAACAGATTCTAACATCTTCATTTTAGTGCATCCCTATCACTTAACCTATAGAGAACTCCAGAATGGTAAGATCAACCACTCCTTCAAACAAATGTATAAGTCTCAAATATTGTCCTAGGTCCTTTCATCTCACCACCTTAGTCTTCAGCTGGGCATCCTGTCCACATTGCTCCATTTTCTATACCATGATATAAGTATCCTATTGCGTACTAGGCAACTGATTGGCCCTCATGTCAGATGACACCCTGCTGTAGCTTTGTAATGTAATGGCACCACTTGACCAATCACCCTGGGTTACGATTACACCGGAGGACCAGACATCAGCAATTACACACTAGGTAACTATCTGTGAATATGACTGCACAGCAAGTAGGAGGTGTAAGGGGGAAGTACAGTGCGCCATTGAAAGTATTGGGCTCCTATTTAAAGAGGGCTAGAGTTAGAAGAAGCAACTGATTGGCCCTCATGTCAGATGACATTCTGCTGTAGCTTTGTGATGTAATGGCACCACTTGACCAATCGCCCTGGGTGACGATTACACCGGAGGACCAGACGTCACCAATTACACACCAGGTAATTATCTGGGAATATGACTGCACAGCAAGTAGGAGGTGTTGTGGGAAAGTACTCTGCGCCATGGAAAGCATTGGGCTCCTATTCAAAGAGGGCTAGAGTTAGAAGAACACAGTTTCTAAATAGCAGTCCATCTGGAGTATCAGAGTCCCACTCACAGAGAGCAGGGAAACAGGTTAAATAGCTTCCCTCCATCTGAATGTAAGTCATTTGCTCTAACCTAAGACAGCTCATTCCAGCCTGAAGGATGGTAATTAACTCAAGGGACATATTGCCTGCACAAGTATCTAAAGAAGATTTTCTCAGACACTTAGACAGACAAAGTCTTTGATAAACTATCAGGATGGCCATTGCGTCATCCATATTGCTACCGTCTTAGAAGATTATATTTATGCGGAAGACCCCACTAAAAGGCACTGAGAGCTATCAGATGGTATGAACTTTTTATTAATGGCAAAATGATTAATTGAGATTTTGACTTACCATATATATTGATCGAGGCATGGAGAAGGCTGAGGAATGAGCTTTCTTTTTTTTTTTCATCTCAGCAAGCAGAGAAATATTCCTCTGCAACACTGCCTCTGCTGGCCATTCAGTATAATCTGCAGATGGAAAAATCCACTGTTAGTCTTTTTTTAGAACTTGAATATTTCCAAACCAAATGCAACACTTCCAAAAAATGATTTTTATAAAGGGTCAATTAGCACTATGGCATGTCTCATATTGTGAAAATCCAAAACTCACTAAAAATTATAATCTTAATTTAGATTTCAACCTAGCAGACTTCTTTCAATCCTATGCCTCATTTGCTGATACTCTCTACACAACCCTATCACCTATATGAGGACTTAGATAGAAAGCTCTCTTTGGCAGCCAAGAGATAGAGTACCCTTCTCACAGGAATTATTTCAGGTTATGGTACACCATAGCAATTGAGTGATCTGATACGTTAAGGGAGGAAGGTTTATGCTACGGTTTGTGGGAATAATAAAAACAACAGATTTTAACATCTTCATTTTAGTGCATCCCTATCACTTAACCTATAGAGAACTCCAGAATGGTAAGATCAACCACTCCTTCAAACAAATGTATAAGTCTCAAATATTGTCCTAGGTCCTTTCATCTCACCACCTTAGTCTTCAGCTGGGCATCCTGTCCACATTGCTCCATTTTCTATACCATGATATAAGTATCCTATTGCGTACTAGGCAACTGATTGGCCCTCATGTCAGATGACACCCTGCTGTAGCTTTGTAATGTAATGGCACCACTTGACCAATCACCCTGGGTGACGATGACACCGGAGGACCAGACATCAGCAATTACACACTAGGTAACTATCTGTGAATATGACTGCACAGCAAGTAGGAGGTGTAAGGGGGAAGTACAGTGCGCCATTGAAAGTATTGGGCTCCTATTTAAACAGGGCTAGAGTTAGAAGAAGCAACTGATTGGCCCTCATGTCAGATGACATTCTGCTGTAGCTTTGTGATGTAATGGCACCACTTGACCAATCGCCCTGGGTGACGATTACACCGGAGGACCAGACGTCACCAATTACACACCAGGTAATTATCTGGGAATATGACTGCACAGCAAGTAGGAGGTGTTGTGGGAAAGTACTCTGCGCCATGGAAAGCATTGGGCTCCTATTCAAAGAGGGCTAGAGTTAGAAGAACACAGTTTCTAAATAGCAGTCCATCTGGAGTATCAGAGTCCCACTCACAGAGAGCAGGGAAACAGGTTAAATAGCTTCCCTCCATCTGAATGTAAGTCATTTGCTCTAACCTAAGACAGCTCATTCCAGCCTGAAGGATGGTAATTAACTCAAGGGACATATTGCCTGCACAAGTATCTAAAGAAGATTTTCTCAGACACTTAGACAGACAAAGTCTTTGATAAACTATCAGGATGGCCATTGCGTCATCCATATTGCTACCGTCTTAGAAGATTATATTTATGCGGAAGACCCCACTAAAAGGCACTGAGAGCTATCAGATGGTATGAACTTTTTATTAATGGCAAAATGATTAATTGAGATTTTGACTTACCATATATATTGATCGAGGCATGGAGAAGGCTGAGGAATGAGCTTTCTTTTTTTTTTTTCATCTCAGCAAGCAGAGAAATATTCCTCTGCAACACTGCCTCTGCTGGCCATTCAGTATAATCTGCAGATGGAAAAGTCCACTGTTAGTCTTTTTTTAGAACTTGAATATTTCCAAACCAAATGCAACACTACCAAAACATGATTTTTATAAAGGGTCAATTAGCACTATGGCATGTCTCATATTGTGAAAATCCAAAACTCACTAAAAATTATAATCTTAATTTAGATTTCAACCTAGCAGACTTCTTTCAATCCTATGCCTCATTTGCTGATACTCTCTACACAACCCTATCACCTATATGAGGACTTAGATAGAAAGCTCTCTTTGGCAGCCAAGAGATAGAGTACCCTTCTCACAGGAATTATTTCAGGTTATGGTACACCATAGCAATTGAGTGATCTGATACGTTAAGGGAGGAAGGTTTATGCTACGGTTTGTGGGAATAATAAAAACAACAGATTTTAACATCTTCATTTTAGTGCATCCCTATCACTTAACCTATAGAGAACTCCAGAATGGTAAGATCAACCACTCCTTCAAACAAATGTATAAGTCTCAAATATTGTCCTAGGTCCTTTCATCTCACCACCTTAGTCTTCAGCTGGGCATCCTGTCCACATTGCTCCATTTTCTATACCATGATATAAGTATCCTATTGCGTACTAGGCAACTGATTGGCCCTCATGTCAGATGACACCCTGCTGTAGCTTTGTAATGTAATGGCACCACTTGACCAATCACCCTGGGTGACGATTACACCGGAGGACCAGACATCAGCAATTACACACTAGGTAACTATCTGTGAATATGACTGCACAGCAAGTAGGAGGTGTAAGGGGGAAGTACAGTGCGCCATTGAAAGTATTGGGCTCCTATTTAAACAGGGCTAGAGTTAGAAGAAGCAACTGATTGGCCCTCATGTCAGATGACATTCTGCTGTAGCTTTGTGATGTAATGGCACCACTTGACCAATCGCCCTGGGTGACGATTACACCGGAGGACCAGACGTCACCAATTACACACCAGGTAATTATCTGGGAATATGACTGCACAGCAAGTAGGAGGTGTTGTGGGAAAGTACTCTGCGCCATGGAAAGCATTGGGCTCCTATTCAAAGAGGGCTAGAGTTAGAAGAACACAGTTTCTAAATAGCAGTCCATCTGGAGTATCAGAGTCCCACTCACAGAGAGCAGGGAAACAGGTTAAATAGCTTCCCTCCATCTGAATGTAAGTCATTTGCTCTAACCTAAGACAGCTCATTCCAGCCTGAAGGATGGTAATTAACTCAAGGGACATATTGCCTGCACAAGTATCTAAAGAAGATTTTCTCAGACACTTAGACAGACAAAGTCTTTGATAAACTATCAGGATGGCCATTGCGTCATCCATATTGCTACCGTCCTAGAAGATTATATTTATGCGGAAGACCCCACTAAAAGGCACTGAGAGCTATCAGATGCTATGAACTTTTTATTAATGGCAAAATGATTAATTGAGATTTTGACTTACCATATATATTGATCGAGGCATGGAGAAGGCTGAGGAATGAGCTTTCTTTTTTTTTTTTCATCTCAGCAAGCAGAGAAATATTCCTCTGCAACACTGCCTCTGCTGGCCATTCAGTATAATCTGCAGATGGAAAAGTCCACTGTTAGTCTTTTTTTAGAACTTGAATATTTCCAAACCAAATGCAACACTTCCAAAAAATGATTTTTATAAAGGGTCAATTAGCACTATGGCATGTCTCATATTGTGAAAATCCAAAACTCACTAAAAATTATAATCTTAATTTAGATTTCAACCTAGCAGACTTCTTTCAATCCTATGCCTCATTTGCTGATACTCTCTACACAACCCTATCACCTATATGAGGACTTAGATAGAAAGCTCTCTTTGGCAGCCAAGAGATAGAGTACCCTTCTCACAGGAATTATTTCAGGTTATGGTACACCATAGCAATTGAGTGATCTGATACGTTAAGGGAGGAAGGTTTATGCTACGGTTTGTGGGAATAATAAAAACAACAGATTTTAACATCTTCATTTTAGTGCATCCCTATCACTTAACCTATAGAGAACTCCAGAATGGTAAGATCAACCACTCCTTCAAACAAATGAATAAGTCTCAAATATTGTCCTAGGTCCTTTCATCTCACCACCTTAGTCTTCAGCTGGGCATCCTGTCCACATTGCTCCATTTTCTATACCATGATATAAGTATCCTATTGCGTACTAGGCAACTGATTGGCCCTCATGTCAGATAACACCCTGCTGTAGCTTTGTAATGTAATGGCACCACTTGACCAATCACCCTGGGTGACGATGACACCGGAGGACCAGACATCAGCAATTACACACTAGGTAACTATCTGTGAATATGACTGCACAGCAAGTAGGAGGTGTAAGGGGGAAGTACAGTGCGCCATTGAAAGTATTGGGCTCCTATTTAAAGAGGGCTAGAGTTAGAAGAAGCAACTGATTGGCCCTCATGTCAGATGACATTCTGCTGTAGCTTTGTGATGTAATGGCACCACTTGACCAATCGCCCTGGGTGACGATTACACCGGAGGACCAGACGTCACCAATTACACACCAGGTAATTATCTGGGAATATGACTGCACAGCAAGTAGGAGGTGTTGTGGGAAAGTACTCTGCGCCATGGAAAGCATTGGGCTCCTATTCAAAGAGGGCTAGAGTTAGAAGAACACAGTTTCTAAATAGCAGTCCATCTGGAGTATCAGAGTCCCACTCACAGAGAGCAGGGAAACAGGTTAAATAGCTTCCCTCCATCTGAATGTAAGTCATTTGCTCTAACCTAAGACAGCTCATTCCAGCCTGAAGGATGGTAATTAACTCAAGGGACATATTGCCTGCACAAGTATCTAAAGAAGATTTTCTCAGACACTTAGACAGACAAAGTCTTTGATAAACTATCAGGATGGCCATTGCGTCATCCATATTGCTACCGTCTTAGAAGATTATATTTATGCGGAAGACCCCACTAAAAGGCACTGAGAGCTATCAGATGGTATGAACTTTTTATTAATGGCAAAATGATTAATTGAGATTTTGACTTACCATATATATTGATCGAGGCATGGAGAAGGCTGAGGAATGAGCTTTCTTTTTTTTTTTCATCTCAGCAAGCAGAGAAATATTCCTCTGCAACACTGCCTCTGCTGGCCATTCAGTATAATCTGCAGATGGAAAAGTCCACTGTTAGTCTTTTTTTAGAACTTGAATATTTCCAAACCAAATGCAACACTTCCAAAAAATGATTTTTATAAAGGGTCAATTAGCACTATGGCATGTCTCATATTGTGAAAATCCAAAACTCACTAAAAATTATAATCTTAATTTAGATTTCAACCTAGCAGACTTCTTTCAATCCTATGCCTCATTTGCTGATACTCTCTACACAACCCTATCACCTATATGAGGACTTAGATAGAAAGCTCTCTTTGGCAGCCAAGAGATAGAGTACCCTTCTCACAGGAATTATTTCAGGTTATGGTACACCATAGCAATTGAGTGATCTGATACGTTAAGGGAGGAAGGTTTATGCTACGGTTTGTGGGAATAATAAAAACAACAGATTTTAACATCTTCATTTTAGTGCATCCCTATCACTTAACCTATAGAGAACTCCAGAATGGTAAGATCAACCACTCCTTCAAACAAATGAATAAGTCTCAAATATTGTCCTAGGTCCTTTCATCTCACCACCTTAGTCTTCAGCTGGGCATCCTGTCCACATTGCTCCATTTTCTATACCATGATATAAGTATCCTATTGCGTACTAGGCAACTGATTGGCCCTCATGTCAGATAACACCCTGCTGTAGCTTTGTAATGTAATGGCACCACTTGACCAATCACCCTGGGTGACGATGACACCGGAGGACCAGACATCAGCAATTACACACTAGGTAACTATCTGTGAATATGACTGCACAGCAAGTAGGAGGTGTAAGGGGGAAGTACAGTGCGCCATTGAAAGTATTGGGCTCCTATTTAAAGAGGGCTAGAGTTAGAAGAAGCAACTGATTGGCCCTCATGTCAGATGACATTCTGCTGTAGCTTTGTGATGTAATGGCACCACTTGACCAATCGCCCTGGGTGATGATTACACCGGAGGACCAGACGTCACCAATTACACACCAGGTAATTATCTGGGAATATGACTGCACAGCAAGTAGGAGGTGTTGTGGGAAAGTACTCTGCGCCATGGAAAGCATTGGGCTCCTATTCAAAGAGGGCTAGAGTTAGAAGAACACAGTTTCTAAATAGCAGTCCATCTGGAGTATCAGAGTCCCACTCACAGAGAGCAGGGAAACAGGTTAAATAGCTTCCCTCCATCTGAATGTAAGTCATTTGCTCTAACCTAAGACAGCTCATTCCAGCCTGAAGGATGGTAATTAACTCAAGGGACATATTGCCTGCACAAGTATCTAAAGAAGATTTTCTCAGACACTTAGACAGACAAAGTCTTTGATAAACTATCAGGATGGCCATTGCGTCATCCATATTGCTACCGTCTTAGAAGATTATATTTATGCGGAAGACCCCACTAAAAGGCACTGAGAGCTATCAGATGGTATGAACTTTTTATTAATGGCAAAATGATTAATTGAGATTTTGACTTACCATATATATTGATCGAGGCATGGAGAAGGCTGAGGAATGAGCTTTCTTTTTTTTTTTTCATCTCAGCAAGCAGAGAAATATTCCTCTGCAACACTGCCTCTGCTGGCCATTCAGTATAATCTGCAGATGGAAAAGTCCACTGTTAGTCTTTTTTTAGAACTTGAATATTTCCAAACCAAATGCAACACTTCCAAAAAATGATTTTTATAAAGGGTCAATTAGCACTATGGCATGTCTCATATTGTGAAAATCCAAAACTCACTAAAAATTATAATCTTAATTTAGATTTCAACCTAGCAGACTTCTTTCAATCCTATGCCTCATTTGCTGATACTCTCTACACAACCCTATCACCTATATGAGGACTTAGATAGAAAGCTCTCTTTGGCAGCCAAGAGATAGAGTACCCTTCTCACAGGAATTATTTCAGGTTATGGTACACCATAGCAATTGAGTGATCTGATACGTTAAGGGAGGAAGGTTTATGCTACGGTTTGTGGGAATAATAAAAACAACAGATTTTAACATCTTCATTTTAGTGCATCCCTATCACTTAACCTATAGAGAACTCCAGAATGGTAAGATCAACCACTCCTTCAAACAAATGTATAAGTCTCAAATATTGTCCTAGGTCCTTTCATCTCACCACCTTAGTCTTCAGCTGGGCATCCTGTCCACATTGCTCCATTTTCTATACCATGATATAAGTATCCTATTGCGTACTAGGCAACTGATTGGCCCTCATGTCAGATAACACCCTGCTGTAGCTTTGTAATGTAATGGCACCACTTGACCAATCACCCTGGGTGACGATGACACCGGAGGACCAGACATCAGCAATTACACACTAGGTAACTATCTGTGAATATGACTGCACAGCAAGTAGGAGGTGTAAGGGGGAAGTACAGTGCGCCATTGAAAGTATTGGGCTCCTATTTAAAGAGGGCTAGAGTTAGAAGAAGCAACTGATTGGCCCTCATGTCAGATGACATTCTGCTGTAGCTTTGTGATGTAATGGCACCACTTGACCAATCGCCCTGGGTGACGATTACACCGGAGGACCAGACGTCACCAATTACACACCAGGTAATTATCTGGGAATATGACTGCACAGCAAGTAGGAGGTGTTGTGGGAAAGTACTCTGCGCCATGGAAAGCATTGGGCTCCTATTCAAAGAGGGCTAGAGTTAGAAGAACACAGTTTCTAAATAGCAGTCCATCTGGAGTATCAGAGTCCCACTCACAGAGAGCAGGGAAACAGGTTAAATAGCTTCCCTCCATCTGAATGTAAGTCATTTGCTCTAACCTAAGACAGCTCATTCCAGCCTGAAGGATGGTAATTAACTCAAGGGACATATTGCCTGCACAAGTATCTAAAGAAGATTTTCTCAGACACTTAGACAGACAAAGTCTTTGATAAACTATCAGGATGGCCATTGCGTCATCCATATTGCTACCGTCTTAGAAGATTATATTTATGCGGAAGACCCCACTAAAAGGCACTGAGAGCTATCAGATGGTATGAACTTTTTATTAATGGCAAAATGATTAATTGAGATTTTGACTTACCATATATATTGATCGAGGCATGGAGAAGGCTGAGGAATGAGCTTTCTTTTTTTTTTTCATCTCAGCAAGCAGAGAAATATTCCTCTGCAACACTGCCTCTGCTGGCCATTCAGTATAATCTGCAGATGGAAAAGTCCACTGTTAGTCTTTTTTTAGAACTTGAATATTTCCAAACCAAATGCAACACTTCCAAAAAATGATTTTTATAAAGGGTCAATTAGCACTATGGCATGTCTCATATTGTGAAAATCCAAAACTCACTAAAAATTATAATCTTAATTTAGATTTCAACCTAGCAGACTTCTTTCAATCCTATGCCTCATTTGCTGATACTCTCTACACAACCCTATCACCTATATGAGGACTTAGATAGAAAGCTCTCTTTGGCAGCCAAGAGATAGAGTACCCTTCTCACAGGAATTATTTCAGGTTATGGTACACCATAGCAATTGAGTGATCTGATACGTTAAGGGAGGAAGGTTTATGCTACGGTTTGTGGGAATAATAAAAACAACAGATTTTAACATCTTCATTTTAGTGCATCCCTATCACTTAACCTATAGAGAACTCCAGAATGGTAAGATCAACCACTCCTTCAAACAAATGAATAAGTCTCAAATATTGTCCTAGGTCCTTTCATCTCACCACCTTAGTCTTCAGCTGGGCATCCTGTCCACATTGCTCCATTTTCTATACCATGATATAAGTATCCTATTGCGTACTAGGCAACTGATTGGCCCTCATGTCAGATAACACCCTGCTGTAGCTTTGTAATGTAATGGCACCACTTGACCAATCACCCTGGGTGACGATGACACCGGAGGACCAGACATCAGCAATTACACACTAGGTAACTATCTGTGAATATGACTGCACAGCAAGTAGGAGGTGTAAGGGGGAAGTACAGTGCGCCATTGAAAGTATTGGGCTCCTATTTAAAGAGGGCTAGAGTTAGAAGAAGCAACTGATTGGCCCTCATGTCAGATGACATTCTGCTGTAGCTTTGTGATGTAATGGCACCACTTGACCAATCGCCCTGGGTGATGATTACACCGGAGGACCAGACGTCACCAATTACACACCAGGTAATTATCTGGGAATATGACTGCACAGCAAGTAGGAGGTGTTGTGGGAAAGTACTCTGCACCATGGAAAGCATTGGGCTCCTATTCAAAGAGGGCTAGAGTTAGAAGAACACAGTTTCTAAATAGCAGTCCATCTGGAGTATCAGAGTCCCACTCACAGAGAGCAGGGAAACAGGTTAAATAGCTTCCCTCCATCTGAATGTAAGTCATTTGCTCTAACCTAAGACAGCTCATTCCAGCCTGAAGGATGGTAATTAACTCAAGGGACATATTGCCTGCACAAGTATCTAAAGAAGATTTTCTCAGACACTTAGACAGACAAAGTCTTTGATAAACTATCAGGATGGCCATTGCGTCATCCATATTGCTACCGTCTTAGAAGATTATATTTATGCGGAAGACCCCACTAAAAGGCACTGAGAGCTATCAGATGGTATGAACTTTTTATTAATGGCAAAATGATTAATTGAGATTTTGACTTACCATATATATTGATCGAGGCATGGAGAAGGCTGAGGAATGAGCTTTCTTTTTTTTTTTTCATCTCAGCAAGCAGAGAAATATTCCTCTGCAACACTGCCTCTGCTGGCCATTCAGTATAATCTGCAGATGGAAAAGTCCACTGTTAGTCTTTTTTTAGAACTTGAATATTTCCAAACCAAATGCAACACTTCCAAAAAATGATTTTTATAAAGGGTCAATTAGCACTATGGCATGTCTCATATTGTGAAAATCCAAAACTCACTAAAAATTATAATCTTAATTTAGATTTCAACCTAGCAGACTTCTTTCAATCCTATGCCTCATTTGCTGATACTCTCTACACAACCCTATCACCTATATGAGGACTTAGATAGAAAGCTCTCTTTGGCAGCCAAGAGATAGAGTACCCTTCTCACAGGAATTATTTCAGGTTATGGTACACCATAGCAATTGAGTGATCTGATACGTTAAGGGAGGAAGGTTTATGCTACGGTTTGTGGGAATAATAAAAACAACAGATTTTAACATCTTCATTTTAGTGCATCCCTATCACTTAACCTATAGAGAACTCCAGAATGGTAAGATCAACCACTCCTTCAAACAAATGAATAAGTCTCAAATATTGTCCTAGGTCCTTTCATCTCACCACCTTAGTCTTCAGCTGGGCATCCTGTCCACATTGCTCCATTTTCTATACCATGATATAAGTATCCTATTGCGTACTAGGCAACTGATTGGCCCTCATGTCAGATAACACCCTGCTGTAGCTTTGTAATGTAATGGCACCACTTGACCAATCACCCTGGGTGACGATGACACCGGAGGACCAGACATCAGCAATTACACACTAGGTAACTATCTGTGAATATGACTGCACAGCAAGTAGGAGGTGTAAGGGGGAAGTACAGTGCGCCATTGAAAGTATTGGGCTCCTATTTAAAGAGGGCTAGAGTTAGAAGAAGCAACTGATTGGCCCTCATGTCAGATGACATTCTGCTGTAGCTTTGTGATGTAATGGCACCACTTGACCAATCGCCCTGGGTGATGATTACACCGGAGGACCAGACGTCACCAATTACACACCAGGTAATTATCTGGGAATATGACTGCACAGCAAGTAGGAGGTGTTGTGGGAAAGTACTCTGCGCCATGGAAAGCATTGGGCTCCTATTCAAAGAGGGCTAGAGTTAGAAGAACACAGTTTCTAAATAGCAGTCCATCTGGAGTATCAGAGTCCCACTCACAGAGAGCAGGGAAACAGGTTAAATAGCTTCCCTCCATCTGAATGTAAGTCATTTGCTCTAACCTAAGACAGCTCATTCCAGCCTGAAGGATGGTAATTAACTCAAGGGACATATTGCCTGCACAAGTATCTAAAGAAGATTTTCTCAGACACTTAGACAGACAAAGTCTTTGATAAACTATCAGGAGGGCCATTGCGTCATCCATATTGCTACCGTCTTAGAAGATTATATTTATGCGGAAGACCCCACTAAAAGGCACTGAGAGCTATCAGATGGTATGAACTTTTTATTAATGGCAAAATGATTAATTGAGATTTTGACTTACCATATATATTGATCGAGGCATGGAGAAGGCTGAGGAATGAGCTTTCTTTTTTTTTTTTCATCTCAGCAAGCAGAGAAATATTCCTCTGCAACACTGCCTCTGCTGGCCATTCAGTATAATCTGCAGATGGAAAAGTCCACTGTTAGTCTTTTTTTAGAACTTGAATATTTCCAAACCAAATGCAACACTTCCAAAAAATGATTTTTATAAAGGGTCAATTAGCACTATGGCATGTCTCATATTGTGAAAATCCAAAACTCACTAAAAATTATAATCTTAATTTAGATTTCAACCTAGCAGACTTCTTTCAATCCTATGCCTCATTTGCTGATACTCTCTACACAACCCTATCACCTATATGAGGACTTAGATAGAAAGCTCTCTTTGGCAGCCAAGAGATAGAGTACCCTTCTCACAGGAATTATTTCAGGTTATGGTACACCATAGCAATTGAGTGATCTGATACGTTAAGGGAGGAAGGTTTATGCTACGGTTTGTGGGAATAATAAAAACAACAGATTTTAACATCTTCATTTTAGTGCATCCCTATCACTTAACCTATAGAGAACTCCAGAATGGTAAGATCAACCACTCCTTCAAACAAATGTATAAGTCTCAAATATTGTCCTAGGTCCTTTCATCTCACCACCTTAGTCTTCAGCTGGGCATCCTGTCCACATTGCTCCATTTTCTATACCATGATATAAGTATCCTATTGCGTACTAGGCAACTGATTGGCCCTCATGTCAGATGACACCCTGCTGTAGCTTTGTAATGTAATGGCACCACTTGACCAATCACCCTGGGTGACGATTACACCGGAGGACCAGACATCAGCAATTACACACTAGGTAACTATCTGTGAATATGACTGCACAGCAAGTAGGAGGTGTAAGGGGGAAGTACAGTGCGCCATTGAAAGTATTGGGCTCCTATTTAAACAGGGCTAGAGTTAGAAGAAGCAACTGATTGGCCCTCATGTCAGATGACATTCTGCTGTAGCTTTGTGATGTAATGGCACCACTTGACCAATCGCCCTGGGTGACGATTACACCGGAGGACCAGACGTCACCAATTACACACCAGGTAATTATCTGGGAATATGACTGCACAGCAAGTAGGAGGTGTTGTGGGAAAGTACTCTGCGCCATGGAAAGCATTGGGCTCCTATTCAAAGAGGGCTAGAGTTAGAAGAACACAGTTTCTAAATAGCAGTCCATCTGGAGTATCAGAGTCCCACTCACAGAGAGCAGGGAAACAGGTTAAATAGCTTCCCTCCATCTGAATGTAAGTCATTTGCTCTAACCTAAGACAGCTCATTCCAGCCTGAAGGATGGTAATTAACTCAAGGGACATATTGCCTGCACAAGTATCTAAAGAAGATTTTCTCAGACACTTAGACAGACAAAGTCTTTGATAAACTATCAGGATGGCCATTGCGTCATCCATATTGCTACCGTCTTAGAAGATTATATTTATGCGGAAGACCCCACTAAAAGGCACTGAGAGCTATCAGATGGTATGAACTTTTTATTAATGGCAAAATGATTAATTGAGATTTTGACTTACCATATATATTGATCGAGGCATGGAGAAGGCTGAGGAATGAGCTTTCTTTTTTTTTTTCATCTCAGCAAGCAGAGAAATATTCCTCTGCAACACTGCCTCTGCTGGCCATTCAGTATAATCTGCAGATGGAAAAGTCCACTGTTAGTCTTTTTTTAGAACTTGAATATTTCCAAACCAAATGCAACACTTCCAAAAAATGATTTTTATAAAGGGTCAATTAGCACTATGGCATGTCTCATATTGTGAAAATCCAAAACTCACTAAAAATTATAATCTTAATTTAGATTTCAACCTAGCAGACTTCTTTCAATCCTCTGCCTCATTTGCGGATACTCTCTACACAACCCTATCACCTATATGAGGACTTAGATAGAAAGCTCTCTTTGGCAGCCAAGAGATAGAGTACCCTTCTCACAGGAATTATTTCAGGTTATGGTACACCATAGCAATTCAGTGATCTGATACGTTAAGGGAGGAAGGTTTATGCTACGGTTTGTGGGAATAATAAAAACAACAGATTTTAACATCTTCATTTTAGTGCATCCCTATCACTTAACCTATAGAGAACTCCAGAATGGTAAGATCAACCACTCCTTCAAACAAATGTATAAGTCTCAAATATTGTCCTAGGTCCTTTCATCTCACCACCTTAGTCTTCAGCTGGGCATCCTGTCCACATTGCTCCATTTTCTATACCATGATATAAGTATCCTATTGCGTACTAGGCAACTGATTGGCCCTCATGTCAGATGACACCCTGCTGTAGCTTTGTAATGTAATGGCACCACTTGACCAATCACCCTGGGTGACGATTACACCGGAGGACCAGACATCAGCAATTACACACTAGGTAACTATCTGTGAATATGACTGCACAGCAAGTAGGAGGTGTAAGGGGGAAGTACAGTGCGCCATTGAAAGTATTGGGCTCCTATTTAAACAGGGCTAGAGTTAGAAGAAGCAACTGATTGGCCCTCATGTCAGATGACATTCTGCTGTAGCTTTGTGATGTAATGGCACCACTTGACCAATCGCCCTGGGTGACGATTACACCGGAGGACCAGACGTCACCAATTACACACCAGGTAATTATCTGGGAATATGACTGCACAGCAAGTAGGAGGTGTTGTGGGAAAGTACTCTGCGCCATGGAAAGCATTGGGCTCCTATTCAAAGAGGGCTAGAGTTAGAAGAACACAGTTTCTAAATAGCAGTCCATCTGGAGTATCAGAGTCCCACTCACAGAGAGCAGGGAAACAGGTTAAATAGCTTCCCTCCATCTGAATGTAAGTCATTTGCTCTAACCTAAGACAGCTCATTCCAGCCTGAAGGATGGTAATTAACTCAAGGGACATATTGCCTGCACAAGTATCTAAAGAAGATTTTCTCAGACACTTAGACAGACAAAGTCTTTGATAAACTATCAGGATGGCCATTGCGTCATCCATATTGCTACCGTCTTAGAAGATTATATTTATGCGGAAGACCCCACTAAAAGGCACTGAGAGCTATCAGATGGTATGAACTTTTTATTAATGGCAAAATGATTAATTGAGATTTTGACTTACCATATATATTGATCGAGGCATGGAGAAGGCTGAGGAATGAGCTTTCTTTTTTTTTTCATCTCAGCAAGCAGAGAAATATTCCTCTGCAACACTGCCTCTGCTGGCCATTCAGTATAATCTGCAGATGGAAAAGTCCACTGTTAGTCTTTTTTTAGAACTTGAATATTTCCAAACCAAATGCAACACTTCCAAAAAATGATTTTTATAAAGGGTCAATTAGCACTATGGCATGTCTCATATTGTGAAAATCCAAAACTCACTAAAAATTATAATCTTAATTTAGATTTCAACCTAGCAGACTTCTTTCAATCCTCTGCCTCATTTGCGGATACTCTCTACACAACCCTATCACCTATATGAGGACTTAGATAGAAAGCTCTCTTTGGCAGCCAAGAGATAGAGTACCCTTCTCACAGGAATTATTTCAGGTTATGGTACACCATAGCAATTCAGTGATCTGATACGTTAAGGGAGGAAGGTTTATGCTACGGTTTGTGGGAATAATAAAAACAACAGATTCTAACATCTTCATTTTAGTGCATCCCTATCACTTAACCTATAGAGAACTCCAGAATGGTAAGATCAACCACTCCTTCAAACAAATGTATAAGTCTCAAATATTGTCCTAGGTCCTTTCATCTCACCACCTTAGTCTTCAGCTGGGCATCCTGTCCACATTGCTCCATTTTCTATACCATGATATAAGTATCCTATTGCGTACTAGGCAACTGATTGGCCCTCATGTCAGATGACACCCTGCTGTAGCTTTGTAATGTAATGGCACCACTTGACCAATCACCCTGGGTTACGATTACACCGGAGGACCAGACATCAGCAATTACACACTAGGTAACTATCTGTGAATATGACTGCACAGCAAGTAGGAGGTGTAAGGGGGAAGTACAGTGCGCCATTGAAAGTATTGGGCTCCTATTTAAAGAGGGCTAGAGTTAGAAGAAGCAACTGATTGGCCCTCATGTCAGATGACATTCTGCTGTAGCTTTGTGATGTAATGGCACCACTTGACCAATCGCCCTGGGTGACGATTACACCGGAGGACCAGACGTCACCAATTACACACCAGGTAATTATCTGGGAATATGACTGCACAGCAAGTAGGAGGTGTTGTGGGAAAGTACTCTGCGCCATGGAAAGCATTGGGCTCCTATTCAAAGAGGGCTAGAGTTAGAAGAACACAGTTTCTAAATAGCAGTCCATCTGGAGTATCAGAGTCCCACTCACAGAGAGCAGGGAAACAGGTTAAATAGCTTCCCTCCATCTGAATGTAAGTCATTTGCTCTAACCTAAGACAGCTCATTCCAGCCTGAAGGATGGTAATTAACTCAAGGGACATATTGCCTGCACAAGTATCTAAAGAAGATTTTCTCAGACACTTAGACAGACAAAGTCTTTGATAAACTATCAGGATGGCCATTGCGTCATCCATATTGCTACCGTCTTAGAAGATTATATTTATGCGGAAGACCCCACTAAAAGGCACTGAGAGCTATCAGATGGTATGAACTTTTTATTAATGGCAAAATGATTAATTGAGATTTTGACTTACCATATATATTGATCGAGGCATGGAGAAGGCTGAGGAATGAGCTTTCTTTTTTTTTTTCATCTCAGCAAGCAGAGAAATATTCCTCTGCAACACTGCCTCTGCTGGCCATTCAGTATAATCTGCAGATGGAAAAATCCACTGTTAGTCTTTTTTTAGAACTTGAATATTTCCAAACCAAATGCAACACTTCCAAAAAATGATTTTTATAAAGGGTCAATTAGCACTATGGCATGTCTCATATTGTGAAAATCCAAAACTCACTAAAAATTATAATCTTAATTTAGATTTCAACCTAGCAGACTTCTTTCAATCCTATGCCTCATTTGCTGATACTCTCTACACAACCCTATCACCTATATGAGGACTTAGATAGAAAGCTCTCTTTGGCAGCCAAGAGAGAGAGTACCCTTCTCACAGGAATTATTTCAGGTTATGGTACACCATAGCAATTGAGTGATCTGATACGTTAAGGGAGGAAGGTTTATGCTACGGTTTGTGGGAATAATAAAAACAACAGATTTTAACATCTTCATTTTAGTGCATCCCTATCACTTAACCTATAGAGAACTCCAGAATGGTAAGATCAACCACTCCTTCAAACAAATGTATAAGTCTCAAATATTGTCCTAGGTCCTTTCATCTCACCACCTTAGTCTTCAGCTGGGCATCCTGTCCACATTGCTCCATTTTCTATACCATGATATAAGTATCCTATTGCGTACTAGGCAACTGATTGGCCCTCATGTCAGATGACACCCTGCTGTAGCTTTGTAATGTAATGGCACCACTTGACCAATCACCCTGGGTGACGATTACACCGGAGGACCAGACATCAGCAATTACAAACTAGGTAACTATCTGTGAATATGACTGCACAGCAAGTAGGAGGTGTAAGGGGGAAGTACAGTGCGCCATTGAAAGTATTGGGCTCCTATTTAAAGAGGGCTAGAGTTAGAAGAAGCAACTGATTGGCCCTCATGTCAGATGACATTCTGCTGTAGCTTTGTGATGTAATGGCACCACTTGACCAATCGCCCTGGGTGACGATTACACCGGAGGACCAGACGTCACCAATTACACACCAGGTAATTATCTGGGAATATGACTGCACAGCAAGTAGGAGGTGTTGTGGGAAAGTACTCTGCGCCATGGAAAGCATTGGGCTCCTATTCAAAGAGGGCTAGAGTTAGAAGAACACAGTTTCTAAATAGCAGTCCATCTGGAGTATCAGAGTCCCACTCACAGAGAGCAGGGAAACAGGTTAAATAGCTTCCCTCCATCTGAATGTAAGTCATTTGCTCTAACCTAAGACAGCTCATTCCAGCCTGAAGGATGGTAATTAACTCAAGGGACATATTGCCTGCACAAGTATCTAAAGAAGATTTTCTCAGACACTTAGACAGACAAAGTCTTTGATAAACTATCAGGATGGCCATTGCGTCATCCATATTGCTACCGTCTTAGAAGATTATATTTATGCGGAAGACCCCACTAAAAGGCACTGAGAGCTATCAGATGGTATGAACTTTTTATTAATGGCAAAATGATTAATTGAGATTTTGACTTACCATATATATTGATCGAGGCATGGAGAAGGCTGAGGAATGAGCTTTCTTTTTTTTTTTCATCTCAGCAAGCAGAGAAATATTCCTCTGCAACACTGCCTCTGCTGGCCATTCAGTATAATCTGCAGATGGAAAAATCCACTGTTAGTCTTTTTTTAGAACTTGAATATTTCCAAACCAAATGCAACACTTCCAAAAAATGATTTTTATAAAGGGTCAATTAGCACTATGGCATGTCTCATATTGTGAAAATCCAAAACTCACTAAAAATTATAATCTTAATTTAGATTTCAACCTAGCAGACTTCTTTCAATCCTATGCCTCATTTGCTGATACTCTCTACACAACCCTATCACCTATATGAGGACTTAGATAGAAAGCTCTCTTTGGCAGCCAAGAGAGAGAGTACCCTTCTCACAGGAATTATTTCAGGTTATGGTACACCATAGCAATTGAGTGATCTGATACGTTAAGGGAGGAAGGTTTATGCTACGGTTTGTGGGAATAATAAAAACAACAGATTTTAACATCTTCATTTTAGTGCATCCCTATCACTTAACCTATAGAGAACTCCAGAATGGTAAGATCAACCACTCCTTCAAACAAATGTATAAGTCTCAAATATTGTCCTAGGTCCTTTCATCTCACCACCTTAGTCTTCAGCTGGGCATCCTGTCCACATTGCTCCATTTTCTATACCATGATATAAGTATCCTATTGCGTACTAGGCAACTGATTGGCCCTCATGTCAGATGACACCCTGCTGTAGCTTTGTAATGTAATGGCACCACTTGACCAATCACCCTGGGTGACGATTACACCGGAGGACCAGACATCAGCAATTACAAACTAGGTAACTATCTGTGAATATGACTGCACAGCAAGTAGGAGGTGTAAGGGGGAAGTACAGTGCGCCATTGAAAGTATTGGGCTCCTATTTAAAGAGGGCTAGAGTTAGAAGAAGCAACTGATTGGCCCTCATGTCAGATGACATTCTGCTGTAGCTTTGTGATGTAATGGCACCACTTGACCAATCGCCCTGGGTGACGATTACACCGGAGGACCAGACGTCACCAATTACACACCAGGTAATTATCTGGGAATATGACTGCACAGCAAGTAGGAGGTGTTGTGGGAAAGTACTCTGCACCATGGAAAGCATTGGGCTCCTATTCAAAGAGGGCTAGAGTTAGAAGAACACAGTTTCTAAATAGCAGTCCATCTGGAGTATCAGAGTCCCACTCACAGAGAGCAGGGAAACAGGTTAAATAGCTTCCCTCCATCTGAATGTAAGTCATTTGCTCTAACCTAAGACAGCTCATTCCAGCCTGAAGGATGGTAATTAACTCAAGGGACATATTGCCTGCACAAGTATCTAAAGAAGATTTTCTCAGACACTTAGACAGACAAAGTCTTTGATAAACTATCAGGATGGCCATTGCGTCATCCATATTGCTACCGTCTTAGAAGATTATATTTATGCGGAAGACCCCACTAAAAGGCACTGAGAGCTATCAGATGGTATGAACTTTTTATTAATGGCAAAATGATTAATTGAGATTTTGACTTACCATATATATTGATCGAGGCATGGAGAAGGCTGAGGAATGAGCTTTCTTTTTTTTTTTCATCTCAGCAAGCAGAGAAATATTCCTCTGCAACACTGCCTCTGCTGGCCATTCAGTATAATCTGCAGATGGAAAAGTCCACTGTTAGTCTTTTTTTAGAACTTGAATATTTCCAAACCAAATGCAACACTTCCAAAAAATGATTTTTATAAAGGGTCAATTAGCACTATGGCATGTCTCATATTGTGAAAATCCAAAACTCACTAAAAATTATAATCTTAATTTAGATTTCAACCTAGCAGACTTCTTTCAATCCTATGCCTCATTTGCTGATACTCTCTACACAACCCTATCACCTATATGAGGACTTAGATAGAAAGCTCTCTTTGGCAGCCAAGAGAGAGAGTACCCTTCTCACAGGAATTATTTCAGGTTATGGTACACCATAGCAATTGAGTGATCTGATACGTTAAGGGAGGAAGGTTTATGCTACGGTTTGTGGGAATAATAAAAACAACAGATTTTAACATCTTCATTTTAGTGCATCCCTATCACTTAACCTATAGAGAACTCCAGAATGGTAAGATCAACCACTCCTTCAAACAAATGTATAAGTCTCAAATATTGTCCTAGGTCCTTTCATCTCACCACCTTAGTCTTCAGCTGGGCATCCTGTCCACATTGCTCCATTTTCTATACCATGATATAAGTATCCTATTGCGTACTAGGCAACTGATTGGCCCTCATGTCAGATGACACCCTGCTGTAGCTTTGTAATGTAATGGCACCACTTGACCAATCACCCTGGGTGACGATTACACCGGAGGACCAGACATCAGCAATTACAAACTAGGTAACTATCTGTGAATATGACTGCACAGCAAGTAGGAGGTGTAAGGGGGAAGTACAGTGCGCCATTGAAAGTATTGGGCTCCTATTTAAACAGGGCTAGAGTTAGAAGAAGCAACTGATTGGCCCTCATGTCAGATGACATTCTGCTGTAGCTTTGTGATGTAATGGCACCACTTGACCAATCGCCCTGGGTGACGATTACACCGGAGGACCAGACGTCACCAATTACACACCAGGTAATTATCTGGGAATATGACTGCACAGCAAGTAGGAGGTGTTGTGGGAAAGTACTCTGCACCATGGAAAGCATTGGGCTCCTATTCAAAGAGGGCTAGAGTTAGAAGAACACAGTTTCTAAATAGCAGTCCATCTGGAGTATCAGAGTCCCACTCACAGAGAGCAGGGAAACAGGTTAAATAGCTTCCCTCCATCTGAATGTAAGTCATTTGCTCTAACCTAAGACAGCTCATTCCAGCCTGAAGGATGGTAATTAACTCAAGGGACATATTGCCTGCACAAGTATCTAAAGAAGATTTTCTCAGACACTTAGACAGACAAAGTCTTTGATAAACTATCAGGATGGCCATTGCGTCATCCATATTGCTACCGTCCTAGAAGATTATATTTATGCGGAAGACCCCACTAAAAGGCACTGAGAGCTATCAGATGCTATGAACTTTTTATTAATGGCAAAATGATTAATTGAGATTTTGACTTACCATATATATTGATCGAGGCATGGAGAAGGCTGAGGAATGAGCTTTCTTTTTTTTTTTTCATCTCAGCAAGCAGAGAAATATTCCTCTGCAACACTGCCTCTGCTGGCCATTTAGTATAATCTGCAGATGGAAAAGTCCACTGTTAGTCTTTTTTTAGAACTTGAATATTTCCAAACCAAATGCAACACTTCCAAAAAATGATTTTTATAAAGGGTCAATTAGCACTATGGCATGTCTCATATTGTGAAAATCCAAAACTCACTAAAAATTATAATCTTAATTTAGATTTCAACCTAGCAGACTTCTTTCAATCCTATGCCTCATTTGCTGATACTCTCTACACAACCCTATCACCTATATGAGGACTTAGATAGAAAGCTCTCTTTGGCAGCCAAGAGATAGAGTACCCTTCTCACAGGAATTATTTCAGGTTATGGTACACCATAGCAATTGAGTGATCTGATACGTTAAGGGAGGAAGGTTTATGCTACGGTTTGTGGGAATAATAAAAACAACAGATTTTAACATCTTCATTTTAGTGCATCCCTATCACTTAACCTATAGAGAACTCCAGAATGGTAAGATCAACCACTCCTTCAAACAAATGTATAAGTCTCAAATATTGTCCTAGGTCCTTTCATCTCACCACCTTAGGCTTCAGCTGGGCATTATGTCCACATTGCTCCATTTTCTATACCATGATATAAGTATCCTATTGCGTACTAGGCAACTGATTGGCCCTCATGTCAGATAACACCCTGCTGTAGCTTTGTAATGTAATGGCACCACTTGACCAATCACCCTGGGTGACGATGACACCGGAGGACCAGACATCAGCAATTACACACTAGGTAACTATCTGTGAATATGACTGCACAGCAAGTAGGAGGTGTAAGGGGGAAGTACAGTGCGCCATTGAAAGTATTGGGCTCCTATTTAAAGAGGGCTAGAGTTAGAAGAAGCAACTGATTGGCCCTCATGTCAGATGACATTCTGCTGTAGCTTTGTGATGTAATGGCACCACTTGACCAATCGCCCTGGGTGACGATTACACCGGAGGACCAGACGTCACCAATTACACACCAGGTAATTATCTGGGAATATGACTGCACAGCAAGTAGGAGGTGTTGTGGGAAAGTACTCTGCGCCATGGAAAGCATTGGGCTCCTATTCAAAGAGGGCTAGAGTTAGAAGAACACAGTTTCTAAATAGCAGTCCATCTGGAGTATCAGAGTCCCACTCACAGAGAGCAAGGAAACAGGTTAAATAGCTTCCCTCCATCTGAATGTAAGTCATTTGCTCTAACCTAAGACAGCTCATTCCAGCCTGAAGGATGGTAATTAACTCAAGGGACATATTGCCTGCACAAGTATCTAAAGAAGATTTTCTCAGACACTTAGACAGACAAAGTCTTTGATAAACTATCAGGATGGCCATTGCGTCATCCATATTGCTACCGTCTTAGAAGATTATATTTATGCGGAAGACCCCACTAAAAGGCACTGAGAGCTATCAGATGGTATGAACTTTTTATTAATGGCAAAATGATTAATTGAGATTTTGACTTACCATATATATTGATCGAGGCATGGAGAAGGCTGAGGAATGAGCTTTCTTTTTTTTTTTTCATCTCAGCAAGCAGAGAAATATTCCTCTGCAACACTGCCTCTGCTGGCCATTCAGTATAATCTGCAGATGGAAAAGTCCACTGTTAGTCTTTTTTTAGAACTTGAATATTTCCAAACCAAATGCAACACTTCCAAAAAATGATTTTTATAAAGGGTCAATTAGCACTATGGCATGTCTCATATTGTGAAAATCCAAAACTCACTAAAAATTATAATCTTAATTTAGATTTCAACCTAGCAGACTTCTTTCAATCCTATGCCTCATTTGCTGATACTCTCTACACAACCCTATCACCTATATGAGGACTTAGATAGAAAGCTCTCTTTGGCAGCCAAGAGATAGAGTACCCTTCTCACAGGAATTATTTCAGGTTATGGTACACCATAGCAATTGAGTGATCTGATACGTTAAGGGAGGAAGGTTTATGCTACGGTTTGTGGGAATAATAAAAACAACAGATTTTAACATCTTCATTTTAGTGCATCCCTATCACTTAACCTATAGAGAACTCCAGAATGGTAAGATCAACCACTCCTTCAAACAAATGTATAAGTCTCAAATATTGTCCTAGGTCCTTTCATCTCACCACCTTAGGCTTCAGCTGGGCATCCTGTCCACATTGCTCCATTTTCTATACCATGATATAAGTATCCTATTGCGTACTAGGCAACTGATTGGCCCTCATGTCAGATAACACCCTGCTGTAGCTTTGTAATGTAATGGCACCACTTGACCAATCACCCTGGGTGACGATGACACCGGAGGACCAGACATCAGCAATTACACACTAGGTAACTATCTGTGAATATGACTGCACAGCAAGTAGGAGGTGTAAGGGGGAAGTACAGTGCGCCATTGAAAGTATTGGGCTCCTATTTAAAGAGGGCTAGAGTTAGAAGAAGCAACTGATTGGCCCTCATGTCAGATGACATTCTGCTGTAGCTTTGTGATGTAATGGCACCACTTGACCAATCGCCCTGGGTGACGATTACACCGGAGGACCAGACGTCACCAATTACACACCAGGTAATTATCTGGGAATATGACTGCACAGCAAGTAGGAGGTGTTGTGGGAAAGTACTCTGCGCCATGGAAAGCATTGGGCTCCTATTCAAAGAGGGCTAGAGTTAGAAGAACACAGTTTCTAAATAGCAGTCCATCTGGAGTATCAGAGTCCCACTCACAGAGAGCAAGGAAACAGGTTAAATAGCTTCCCTCCATCTGAATGTAAGTCATTTGCTCTAACCTAAGACAGCTCATTCCAGCCTGAAGGATGGTAATTAACTCAAGGGACATATTGCCTGCACAAGTATCTAAAGAAGATTTTCTCAGACACTTAGACAGACAAAGTCTTTGATAAACTATCAGGATGGCCATTGCGTCATCCATATTGCTACCGTCCTAGAAGATTATATTTATGCGGAAGACCCCACTAAAAGGCACTGAGAGCTATCAGATGCTATGAACTTTTTATTAATGGCAAAATGATTAATTGAGATTTTGACTTACCATATATATTGATCGAGGCATGGAGAAGGCTGAGGAATGAGCTTTCTTTTTTTTTTTTCATCTCAGCAAGCAGAGAAATATTCCTCTGCAACACTGCCTCTGCTGGCCATTTAGTATAATCTGCAGATGGAAAAGTCCACTGTTAGTCTTTTTTTAGAACTTGAATATTTCCAAACCAAATGCAACACTTCCAAAAAATGATTTTTATAAAGGGTCAATTAGCACTATGGCATGTCTCATATTGTGAAAATCCAAAACTCACTAAAAATTATAATCTTAATTTAGATTTCAACCTAGCAGACTTCTTTCAATCCTATGCCTCATTTGCTGATACTCTCTACACAACCCTATCACCTATATGAGGACTTAGATAGAAAGCTCTCTTTGGCAGCCAAGAGATAGAGTACCCTTCTCACAGGAATTATTTCAGGTTATGGTACACCATAGCAATTGAGTGATCTGATACGTTAAGGGAGGAAGGTTTATGCTACGGTTTGTGGGAATAATAAAAACAACAGATTTTAACATCTTCATTTTAGTGCATCCCTATCACTTAACCTATAGAGAACTCCAGAATGGTAAGATCAACCACTCCTTCAAACAAATGTATAAGTCTCAAATATTGTCCTAGGTCCTTTCATCTCACCACCTTAGGCTTCAGCTGGGCATCCTGTCCACATTGCTCCATTTTCTATACCATGATATAAGTATCCTATTGCGTACTAGGCAACTGATTGGCCCTCATGTCAGATAACACCCTGCTGTAGCTTTGTAATGTAATGGCACCACTTGACCAATCACCCTGGGTGACGATGACACCGGAGGACCAGACATCAGCAATTACACACTAGGTAACTATCTGTGAATATGACTGCACAGCAAGTAGGAGGTGTAAGGGGGAAGTACAGTGCGCCATTGAAAGTATTGGGCTCCTATTTAAAGAGGGCTAGAGTTAGAAGAAGCAACTGATTGGCCCTCATGTCAGATGACATTCTGCTGTAGCTTTGTGATGTAATGGCACCACTTGACCAATCGCCCTGGGTGACGATTACACCGGAGGACCAGACGTCACCAATTACACACCAGGTAATTATCTGGGAATATGACTGCACAGCAAGTAGGAGGTGTTGTGGGAAAGTACTCTGCGCCATGGAAAGCATTGGGCTCCTATTCAAAGAGGGCTAGAGTTAGAAGAACACAGTTTCTAAATAGCAGTCCATCTGGAGTATCAGAGTCCCACTCACAGAGAGCAAGGAAACAGGTTAAATAGCTTCCCTCCATCTGAATGTAAGTCATTTGCTCTAACCTAAGACAGCTCATTCCAGCCTGAAGGATGGTAATTAACTCAAGGGACATATTGCCTGCACAAGTATCTAAAGAAGATTTTCTCAGACACTTAGACAGACAAAGTCTTTGATAAACTATCAGGATGGCCATTGCGTCATCCATATTGCTACCGTCCTAGAAGATTATATTTATGCGGAAGACCCCACTAAAAGGCACTGAGAGCTATCAGATGCTATGAACTTTTTATTAATGGCAAAATGATTAATTGAGATTTTGACTTACCATATATATTGATCGAGGCATGGAGAAGGCTGAGGAATGAGCTTTCTTTTTTTTTTTTCATCTCAGCAAGCAGAGAAATATTCCTCTGCAACACTGCCTCTGCTGGCCATTTAGTATAATCTGCAGATGGAAAAGTCCACTGTTAGTCTTTTTTTAGAACTTGAATATTTCCAAACCAAATGCAACACTTCCAAAAAATGATTTTTATAAAGGGTCAATTAGCACTATGGCATGTCTCATATTGTGAAAATCCAAAACTCACTAAAAATTATAATCTTAATTTAGATTTCAACCTAGCAGACTTCTTTCAATCCTATGCCTCATTTGCTGATACTCTCTACACAACCCTATCACCTATATGAGGACTTAGATAGAAAGCTCTCTTTGGCAGCCAAGAGATAGAGTACCCTTCTCACAGGAATTATTTCAGGTTATGGTACACCATAGCAATTGAGTGATCTGATACGTTAAGGGAGGAAGGTTTATGCTACGGTTTGTGGGAATAATAAAAACAACAGATTTTAACATCTTCATTTTAGTGCATCCCTATCACTTAACCTATAGAGAACTCCAGAATGGTAAGATCAACCACTCCTTCAAACAAATGTATAAGTCTCAAATATTGTCCTAGGTCCTTTCATCTCACCACCTTAGGCTTCAGCTGGGCATCCTGTCCACATTGCTCCATTTTCTATACCATGATATAAGTATCCTATTGCGTACTAGGCAACTGATTGGCCCTCATGTCAGATAACACCCTGCTGTAGCTTTGTAATGTAATGGCACCACTTGACCAATCACCCTGGGTGACGATGACACCGGAGGACCAGACATCAGCAATTACACACTAGGTAACTATCTGTGAATATGACTGCACAGCAAGTAGGAGGTGTAAGGGGGAAGTACAGTGCGCCATTGAAAGTATTGGGCTCCTATTTAAAGAGGGCTAGAGTTAGAAGAAGCAACTGATTGGCCCTCATGTCAGATGACATTCTGCTGTAGCTTTGTGATGTAATGGCACCACTTGACCAATCGCCCTGGGTGACGATTACACCGGAGGACCAGACGTCACCAATTACACACCAGGTAATTATCTGGGAATATGACTGCACAGCAAGTAGGAGGTGTTGTGGGAAAGTACTCTGCGCCATGGAAAGCATTGGGCTCCTATTCAAAGAGGGCTAGAGTTAGAAGAACACAGTTTCTAAATAGCAGTCCATCTGGAGTATCAGAGTCCCACTCACAGAGAGCAAGGAAACAGGTTAAATAGCTTCCCTCCATCTGAATGTAAGTCATTTGCTCTAACCTAAGACAGCTCATTCCAGCCTGAAGGATGGTAATTAACTCAAGGGACATATTGCCTGCACAAGTATCTAAAGAAGATTTTCTCAGACACTTAGACAGACAAAGTCTTTGATAAACTATCAGGATGGCCATTGCGTCATCCATATTGCTACCGTCCTAGAAGATTATATTTATGCGGAAGACCCCACTAAAAGGCACTGAGAGCTATCAGATGCTATGAACTTTTTATTAATGGCAAAATGATTAATTGAGATTTTGACTTACCATATATATTGATCGAGGCATGGAGAAGGCTGAGGAATGAGCTTTCTTTTTTTTTTTTCATCTCAGCAAGCAGAGAAATATTCCTCTGCAACACTGCCTCTGCTGGCCATTTAGTATAATCTGCAGATGGAAAAGTCCACTGTTAGTCTTTTTTTAGAACTTGAATATTTCCAAACCAAATGCAACACTTCCAAAAAATGATTTTTATAAAGGGTCAATTAGCACTATGGCATGTCTCATATTGTGAAAATCCAAAACTCACTAAAAATTATAATCTTAATTTAGATTTCAACCTAGCAGACTTCTTTCAATCCTATGCCTCATTTGCTGATACTCTCTACACAACCCTATCACCTATATGAGGACTTAGATAGAAAGCTCTCTTTGGCAGCCAAGAGATAGAGTACCCTTCTCACAGGAATTATTTCAGGTTATGGTACACCATAGCAATTGAGTGATCTGATACGTTAAGGGAGGAAGGTTTATGCTACGGTTTGTGGGAATAATAAAAACAACAGATTTTAACATCTTCATTTTAGTGCATCCCTATCACTTAACCTATAGAGAACTCCAGAATGGTAAGATCAACCACTCCTTCAAACAAATGTATAAGTCTCAAATATTGTCCTAGGTCCTTTCATCTCACCACCTTAGGCTTCAGCTGGGCATCCTGTCCACATTGCTCCATTTTCTATACCATGATATAAGTATCCTATTGCGTACTAGGCAACTGATTGGCCCTCATGTCAGATAACACCCTGCTGTAGCTTTGTAATGTAATGGCACCACTTGACCAATCACCCTGGGTGACGATGACACCGGAGGACCAGACATCAGCAATTACACACTAGGTAACTATCTGTGAATATGACTGCACAGCAAGTAGGAGGTGTAAGGGGGAAGTACAGTGCGCCATTGAAAGTATTGGGCTCCTATTTAAAGAGGGCTAGAGTTAGAAGAAGCAACTGATTGGCCCTCATGTCAGATGACATTCTGCTGTAGCTTTGTGATGTAATGGCACCACTTGACCAATCGCCCTGGGTGACGATTACACCGGAGGACCAGACGTCACCAATTACACACCAGGTAATTATCTGGGAATATGACTGCACAGCAAGTAGGAGGTGTTGTGGGAAAGTACTCTGCGCCATGGAAAGCATTGGGCTCCTATTCAAAGAGGGCTAGAGTTAGAAGAACACAGTTTCTAAATAGCAGTCCATCTGGAGTATCAGAGTCCCACTCACAGAGAGCAAGGAAACAGGTTAAATAGCTTCCCTCCATCTGAATGTAAGTCATTTGCTCTAACCTAAGACAGCTCATTCCAGCCTGAAGGATGGTAATTAACTCAAGGGACATATTGCCTGCACAAGTATCTAAAGAAGATTTTCTCAGACACTTAGACAGACAAAGTCTTTGATAAACTATCAGGATGGCCATTGCGTCATCCATATTGCTACCGTCTTAGAAGATTATATTTATGCGGAAGACCCCACTAAAAGGCACTGAGAGCTATCAGATGGTATGAACTTTTTATTAATGGCAAAATGATTAATTGAGATTTTGACTTACCATATATATTGATCGAGGCATGGAGAAGGCTGAGGAATGAGCTTTCTTTTTTTTTTTTCATCTCAGCAAGCAGAGAAATATTCCTCTGCAACACTGCCTCTGCTGGCCATTCAGTATAATCTGCAGATGGAAAAGTCCACTGTTAGTCTTTTTTTAGAACTTGAATATTTCCAAACCAAATGCAACACTTCCAAAAAATGATTTTTATAAAGGGTCAATTAGCACTATGGCATGTCTCATATTGTGAAAATCCAAAACTCACTAAAAATTATAATCTTAATTTAGATTTCAACCTAGCAGACTTCTTTCAATCCTATGCCTCATTTGCTGATACTCTCTACACAACCCTATCACCTATATGAGGACTTAGATAGAAAGCTCTCTTTGGCAGCCAAGAGATAGAGTACCCTTCTCACAGGAATTATTTCAGGTTATGGTACACCATAGCAATTGAGTGATCTGATACGTTAAGGGAGGAAGGTTTATGCTACGGTTTGTGGGAATAATAAAAACAACAGATTTTAACATCTTCATTTTAGTGCATCCCTATCACTTAACCTATAGAGAACTCCAGAATGGTAAGATCAACCACTCCTTCAAACAAATGTATAAGTCTCAAATATTGTCCTAGGTCCTTTCATCTCACCACCTTAGGCTTCAGCTGGGCATCCTGTCCACATTGCTCCATTTTCTATACCATGATATAAGTATCCTATTGCGTACTAGGCAACTGATTGGCCCTCATGTCAGATAACACCCTGCTGTAGCTTTGTAATGTAATGGCACCACTTGACCAATCACCCTGGGTGACGATGACACCGGAGGACCAGACATCAGCAATTACACACTAGGTAACTATCTGTGAATATGACTGCACAGCAAGTAGGAGGTGTAAGGGGGAAGTACAGTGCGCCATTGAAAGTATTGGGCTCCTATTTAAAGAGGGCTAGAGTTAGAAGAAGCAACTGATTGGCCCTCATGTCAGATGACATTCTGCTGTAGCTTTGTGATGTAATGGCACCACTTGACCAATCGCCCTGGGTGACGATTACACCGGAGGACCAGACGTCACCAATTACACACCAGGTAATTATCTGGGAATATGACTGCACAGCAAGTAGGAGGTGTTGTGGGAAAGTACTCTGCGCCATGGAAAGCATTGGGCTCCTATTCAAAGAGGGCTAGAGTTAGAAGAACACAGTTTCTAAATAGCAGTCCATCTGGAGTATCAGAGTCCCACTCACAGAGAGCAAGGAAACAGGTTAAATAGCTTCCCTCCATCTGAATGTAAGTCATTTGCTCTAACCTAAGACAGCTCATTCCAGCCTGAAGGATGGTAATTAACTCAAGGGACATATTGCCTGCACAAGTATCTAAAGAAGATTTTCTCAGACACTTAGACAGACAAAGTCTTTGATAAACTATCAGGATGGCCATTGCGTCATCCATATTGCTACCGTCCTAGAAGATTATATTTATGCGGAAGACCCCACTAAAAGGCACTGAGAGCTATCAGATGCTATGAACTTTTTATTAATGGCAAAATGATTAATTGAGATTTTGACTTACCATATATATTGATCGAGGCATGGAGAAGGCTGAGGAATGAGCTTTCTTTTTTTTTTTTCATCTCAGCAAGCAGAGAAATATTCCTCTGCAACACTGCCTCTGCTGGCCATTTAGTATAATCTGCAGATGGAAAAGTCCACTGTTAGTCTTTTTTTAGAACTTGAATATTTCCAAACCAAATGCAACACTTCCAAAAAATGATTTTTATAAAGGGTCAATTAGCACTATGGCATGTCTCATATTGTGAAAATCCAAAACTCACTAAAAATTATAATCTTAATTTAGATTTCAACCTAGCAGACTTCTTTCAATCCTATGCCTCATTTGCTGATACTCTCTACACAACCCTATCACCTATATGAGGACTTAGATAGAAAGCTCTCTTTGGCAGCCAAGAGATAGAGTACCCTTCTCACAGGAATTATTTCAGGTTATGGTACACCATAGCAATTGAGTGATCTGATACGTTAAGGGAGGAAGGTTTATGCTACGGTTTGTGGGAATAATAAAAACAACAGATTTTAACATCTTCATTTTAGTGCATCCCTATCACTTAACCTATAGAGAACTCCAGAATGGTAAGATCAACCACTCCTTCAAACAAATGTATAAGTCTCAAATATTGTCCTAGGTCCTTTCATCTCACCACCTTAGGCTTCAGCTGGGCATCCTGTCCACATTGCTCCATTTTCTATACCATGATATAAGTATCCTATTGCGTACTAGGCAACTGATTGGCCCTCATGTCAGATAACACCCTGCTGTAGCTTTGTAATGTAATGGCACCACTTGACCAATCACCCTGGGTGACGATGACACCGGAGGACCAGACATCAGCAATTACACACTAGGTAACTATCTGTGAATATGACTGCACAGCAAGTAGGAGGTGTAAGGGGGAAGTACAGTGCGCCATTGAAAGTATTGGGCTCCTATTTAAAGAGGGCTAGAGTTAGAAGAAGCAACTGATTGGCCCTCATGTCAGATGACATTCTGCTGTAGCTTTGTGATGTAATGGCACCACTTGACCAATCGCCCTGGGTGACGATTACACCGGAGGACCAGACGTCACCAATTACACACCAGGTAATTATCTGGGAATATGACTGCACAGCAAGTAGGAGGTGTTGTGGGAAAGTACTCTGCGCCATGGAAAGCATTGGGCTCCTATTCAAAGAGGGCTAGAGTTAGAAGAACACAGTTTCTAAATAGCAGTCCATCTGGAGTATCAGAGTCCCACTCACAGAGAGCAAGGAAACAGGTTAAATAGCTTCCCTCCATCTGAATGTAAGTCATTTGCTCTAACCTAAGACAGCTCATTCCAGCCTGAAGGATGGTAATTAACTCAAGGGACATATTGCCTGCACAAGTATCTAAAGAAGATTTTCTCAGACACTTAGACAGACAAAGTCTTTGATAAACTATCAGGATGGCCATTGCGTCATCCATATTGCTACCGTCTTAGAAGATTATATTTATGCGGAAGACCCCACTAAAAGGCACTGAGAGCTATCAGATGGTATGAACTTTTTATTAATGGCAAAATGATTAATTGAGATTTTGACTTACCATATATATTGATCGAGGCATGGAGAAGGCTGAGGAATGAGCTTTCTTTTTTTTTTTTCATCTCAGCAAGCAGAGAAATATTCCTCTGCAACACTGCCTCTGCTGGCCATTCAGTATAATCTGCAGATGGAAAAGTCCACTGTTAGTCTTTTTTTAGAACTTGAATATTTCCAAACCAAATGCAACACTTCCAAAAAATGATTTTTATAAAGGGTCAATTAGCACTATGGCATGTCTCATATTGTGAAAATCCAAAACTCACTAAAAATTATAATCTTAATTTAGATTTCAACCTAGCAGACTTCTTTCAATCCTATGCCTCATTTGCTGATACTCTCTACACAACCCTATCACCTATATGAGGACTTAGATAGAAAGCTCTCTTTGGCAGCCAAGAGATAGAGTACCCTTCTCACAGGAATTATTTCAGGTTATGGTACACCATAGCAATTGAGTGATCTGATACGTTAAGGGAGGAAGGTTTATGCTACGGTTTGTGGGAATAATAAAAACAACAGATTTTAACATCTTCATTTTAGTGCATCCCTATCACTTAACCTATAGAGAACTCCAGAATGGTAAGATCAACCACTCCTTCAAACAAATGTATAAGTCTCAAATATTGTCCTAGGTCCTTTCATCTCACCACCTTAGGCTTCAGCTGGGCATCCTGTCCACATTGCTCCATTTTCTATACCATGATATAAGTATCCTATTGCGTACTAGGCAACTGATTGGCCCTCATGTCAGATAACACCCTGCTGTAGCTTTGTAATGTAATGGCACCACTTGACCAATCACCCTGGGTGACGATGACACCGGAGGACCAGACATCAGCAATTACACACTAGGTAACTATCTGTGAATATGACTGCACAGCAAGTAGGAGGTGTAAGGGGGAAGTACAGTGCGCCATTGAAAGTATTGGGCTCCTATTTAAAGAGGGCTAGAGTTAGAAGAAGCAACTGATTGGCCCTCATGTCAGATGACATTCTGCTGTAGCTTTGTGATGTAATGGCACCACTTGACCAATCGCCCTGGGTGACGATTACACCGGAGGACCAGACGTCACCAATTACACACCAGGTAATTATCTGGGAATATGACTGCACAGCAAGTAGGAGGTGTTGTGGGAAAGTACTCTGCGCCATGGAAAGCATTGGGCTCCTATTCAAAGAGGGCTAGAGTTAGAAGAACACAGTTTCTAAATAGCAGTCCATCTGGAGTATCAGAGTCCCACTCACAGAGAGCAAGGAAACAGGTTAAATAGCTTCCCTCCATCTGAATGTAAGTCATTTGCTCTAACCTAAGACAGCTCATTCCAGCCTGAAGGATGGTAATTAACTCAAGGGACATATTGCCTGCACAAGTATCTAAAGAAGATTTTCTCAGACACTTAGACAGACAAAGTCTTTGATAAACTATCAGGATGGCCATTGCGTCATCCATATTGCTACCGTCTTAGAAGATTATATTTATGCGGAAGACCCCACTAAAAGGCACTGAGAGCTATCAGATGGTATGAACTTTTTATTAATGGCAAAATGATTAATTGAGATTTTGACTTACCATATATATTGATCGAGGCATGGAGAAGGCTGAGGAATGAGCTTTCTTTTTTTTTTTTCATCTCAGCAAGCAGAGAAATATTCCTCTGCAACACTGCCTCTGCTGGCCATTCAGTATAATCTGCAGATGGAAAAGTCCACTGTTAGTCTTTTTTTAGAACTTGAATATTTCCAAACCAAATGCAACACTTCCAAAAAATGATTTTTATAAAGGGTCAATTAGCACTATGGCATGTCTCATATTGTGAAAATCCAAAACTCACTAAAAATTATAATCTTAATTTAGATTTCAACCTAGCAGACTTCTTTCAATCCTATGCCTCATTTGCTGATACTCTCTACACAACCCTATCACCTATATGAGGACTTAGATAGAAAGCTCTCTTTGGCAGCCAAGAGATAGAGTACCCTTCTCACAGGAATTATTTCAGGTTATGGTACACCATAGCAATTGAGTGATCTGATACGTTAAGGGAGGAAGGTTTATGCTACGGTTTGTGGGAATAATAAAAACAACAGATTTTAACATCTTCATTTTAGTGCATCCCTATCACTTAACCTATAGAGAACTCCAGAATGGTAAGATCAACCACTCCTTCAAACAAATGTATAAGTCTCAAATATTGTCCTAGGTCCTTTCATCTCACCACCTTAGGCTTCAGCTGGGCATTATGTCCACATTGCTCCATTTTCTATACCATGATATAAGTATCCTATTGCGTACTAGGCAACTGATTGGCCCTCATGTCAGATAACACCCTGCTGTAGCTTTGTAATGTAATGGCACCACTTGACCAATCACCCTGGGTGACGATGACACCGGAGGACCAGACATCAGCAATTACACACTAGGTAACTATCTGTGAATATGACTGCACAGCAAGTAGGAGGTGTAAGGGGGAAGTACAGTGCGCCATTGAAAGTATTGGGCTCCTATTTAAAGAGGGCTAGAGTTAGAAGAAGCAACTGATTGGCCCTCATGTCAGATGACATTCTGCTGTAGCTTTGTGATGTAATGGCACCACTTGACCAATCGCCCTGGGTGACGATTACACCGGAGGACCAGACGTCACCAATTACACACCAGGTAATTATCTGGGAATATGACTGCACAGCAAGTAGGAGGTGTTGTGGGAAAGTACTCTGCGCCATGGAAAGCATTGGGCTCCTATTCAAAGAGGGCTAGAGTTAGAAGAACACAGTTTCTAAATAGCAGTCCATCTGGAGTATCAGAGTCCCACTCACAGAGAGCAAGGAAACAGGTTAAATAGCTTCCCTCCATCTGAATGTAAGTCATTTGCTCTAACCTAAGACAGCTCATTCCAGCCTGAAGGATGGTAATTAACTCAAGGGACATATTGCCTGCACAAGTATCTAAAGAAGATTTTCTCAGACACTTAGACAGACAAAGTCTTTGATAAACTATCAGGATGGCCATTGCGTCATCCATATTGCTACCGTCTTAGAAGATTATATTTATGCGGAAGACCCCACTAAAAGGCACTGAGAGCTATCAGATGGTATGAACTTTTTATTAATGGCAAAATGATTAATTGAGATTTTGACTTACCATATATATTGATCGAGGCATGGAGAAGGCTGAGGAATGAGCTTTCTTTTTTTTTTTTCATCTCAGCAAGCAGAGAAATATTCCTCTGCAACACTGCCTCTGCTGGCCATTCAGTATAATCTGCAGATGGAAAAGTCCACTGTTAGTCTTTTTTTAGAACTTGAATATTTCCAAACCAAATGCAACACTTCCAAAAAATGATTTTTATAAAGGGTCAATTAGCACTATGGCATGTCTCATATTGTGAAAATCCAAAACTCACTAAAAATTATAATCTTAATTTAGATTTCAACCTAGCAGACTTCTTTCAATCCTATGCCTCATTTGCTGATACTCTCTACACAACCCTATCACCTATATGAGGACTTAGATAGAAAGCTCTCTTTGGCAGCCAAGAGATAGAGTACCCTTCTCACAGGAATTATTTCAGGTTATGGTACACCATAGCAATTGAGTGATCTGATACGTTAAGGGAGGAAGGTTTATGCTACGGTTTGTGGGAATAATAAAAACAACAGATTTTAACATCTTCATTTTAGTGCATCCCTATCACTTAACCTATAGAGAACTCCAGAATGGTAAGATCAACCACTCCTTCAAACAAATGTATAAGTCTCAAATATTGTCCTAGGTCCTTTCATCTCACCACCTTAGGCTTCAGCTGGGCATCCTGTCCACATTGCTCCATTTTCTATACCATGATATAAGTATCCTATTGCGTACTAGGCAACTGATTGGCCCTCATGTCAGATAACACCCTGCTGTAGCTTTGTAATGTAATGGCACCACTTGACCAATCACCCTGGGTGACGATGACACCGGAGGACCAGACATCAGCAATTACACACTAGGTAACTATCTGTGAATATGACTGCACAGCAAGTAGGAGGTGTAAGGGGGAAGTACAGTGCGCCATTGAAAGTATTGGGCTCCTATTTAAAGAGGGCTAGAGTTAGAAGAAGCAACTGATTGGCCCTCATGTCAGATGACATTCTGCTGTAGCTTTGTGATGTAATGGCACCACTTGACCAATCGCCCTGGGTGACGATTACACCGGAGGACCAGACGTCACCAATTACACACCAGGTAATTATCTGGGAATATGACTGCACAGCAAGTAGGAGGTGTTGTGGGAAAGTACTCTGCGCCATGGAAAGCATTGGGCTCCTATTCAAAGAGGGCTAGAGTTAGAAGAACACAGTTTCTAAATAGCAGTCCATCTGGAGTATCAGAGTCCCACTCACAGAGAGCAAGGAAACAGGTTAAATAGCTTCCCTCCATCTGAATGTAAGTCATTTGCTCTAACCTAAGACAGCTCATTCCAGCCTGAAGGATGGTAATTAACTCAAGGGACATATTGCCTGCACAAGTATCTAAAGAAGATTTTCTCAGACACTTAGACAGACAAAGTCTTTGATAAACTATCAGGATGGCCATTGCGTCATCCATATTGCTACCGTCTTAGAAGATTATATTTATGCGGAAGACCCCACTAAAAGGCACTGAGAGCTATCAGATGGTATGAACTTTTTATTAATGGCAAAATGATTAATTGAGATTTTGACTTACCATATATATTGATCGAGGCATGGAGAAGGCTGAGGAATGAGCTTTCTTTTTTTTTTTTCATCTCAGCAAGCAGAGAAATATTCCTCTGCAACACTGCCTCTGCTGGCCATTCAGTATAATCTGCAGATGGAAAAGTCCACTGTTAGTCTTTTTTTAGAACTTGAATATTTCCAAACCAAATGCAACACTTCCAAAAAATGATTTTTATAAAGGGTCAATTAGCACTATGGCATGTCTCATATTGTGAAAATCCAAAACTCACTAAAAATTATAATCTTAATTTAGATTTCAACCTAGCAGACTTCTTTCAATCCTATGCCTCATTTGCTGATACTCTCTACACAACCCTATCACCTATATGAGGACTTAGATAGAAAGCTCTCTTTGGCAGCCAAGAGATAGAGTACCCTTCTCACAGGAATTATTTCAGGTTATGGTACACCATAGCAATTGAGTGATCTGATACGTTAAGGGAGGAAGGTTTATGCTACGGTTTGTGGGAATAATAAAAACAACAGATTTTAACATCTTCATTTTAGTGCATCCCTATCACTTAACCTATAGAGAACTCCAGAATGGTAAGATCAACCACTCCTTCAAACAAATGTATAAGTCTCAAATATTGTCCTAGGTCCTTTCATCTCACCACCTTAGGCTTCAGCTGGGCATTATGTCCACATTGCTCCATTTTCTATACCATGATATAAGTATCCTATTGCGTACTAGGCAACTGATTGGCCCTCATGTCAGATAACACCCTGCTGTAGCTTTGTAATGTAATGGCACCACTTGACCAATCACCCTGGGTGACGATGACACCGGAGGACCAGACATCAGCAATTACACACTAGGTAACTATCTGTGAATATGACTGCACAGCAAGTAGGAGGTGTAAGGGGGAAGTACAGTGCGCCATTGAAAGTATTGGGCTCCTATTTAAAGAGGGCTAGAGTTAGAAGAAGCAACTGATTGGCCCTCATGTCAGATGACATTCTGCTGTAGCTTTGTGATGTAATGGCACCACTTGACCAATCGCCCTGGGTGACGATTACACCGGAGGACCAGACGTCACCAATTACACACCAGGTAATTATCTGGGAATATGACTGCACAGCAAGTAGGAGGTGTTGTGGGAAAGTACTCTGCGCCATGGAAAGCATTGGGCTCCTATTCAAAGAGGGCTAGAGTTAGAAGAACACAGTTTCTAAATAGCAGTCCATCTGGAGTATCAGAGTCCCACTCACAGAGAGCAAGGAAACAGGTTAAATAGCTTCCCTCCATCTGAATGTAAGTCATTTGCTCTAACCTAAGACAGCTCATTCCAGCCTGAAGGATGGTAATTAACTCAAGGGACATATTGCCTGCACAAGTATCTAAAGAAGATTTTCTCAGACACTTAGACAGACAAAGTCTTTGATAAACTATCAGGATGGCCATTGCGTCATCCATATTGCTACCGTCTTAGAAGATTATATTTATGCGGAAGACCCCACTAAAAGGCACTGAGAGCTATCAGATGGTATGAACTTTTTATTAATGGCAAAATGATTAATTGAGATTTTGACTTACCATATATATTGATCGAGGCATGGAGAAGGCTGAGGAATGAGCTTTCTTTTTTTTTTTTCATCTCAGCAAGCAGAGAAATATTCCTCTGCAACACTGCCTCTGCTGGCCATTCAGTATAATCTGCAGATGGAAAAGTCCACTGTTAGTCTTTTTTTAGAACTTGAATATTTCCAAACCAAATGCAACACTTCCAAAAAATGATTTTTATAAAGGGTCAATTAGCACTATGGCATGTCTCATATTGTGAAAATCCAAAACTCACTAAAAATTATAATCTTAATTTAGATTTCAACCTAGCAGACTTCTTTCAATCCTATGCCTCATTTGCTGATACTCTCTACACAACCCTATCACCTATATGAGGACTTAGATAGAAAGCTCTCTTTGGCAGCCAAGAGATAGAGTACCCTTCTCACAGGAATTATTTCAGGTTATGGTACACCATAGCAATTGAGTGATCTGATACGTTAAGGGAGGAAGGTTTATGCTACGGTTTGTGGGAATAATAAAAACAACAGATTTTAACATCTTCATTTTAGTGCATCCCTATCACTTAACCTATAGAGAACTCCAGAATGGTAAGATCAACCACTCCTTCAAACAAATGTATAAGTCTCAAATATTGTCCTAGGTCCTTTCATCTCACCACCTTAGGCTTCAGCTGGGCATCCTGTCCACATTGCTCCATTTTCTATACCATGATATAAGTATCCTATTGCGTACTAGGCAACTGATTGGCCCTCATGTCAGATAACACCCTGCTGTAGCTTTGTAATGTAATGGCACCACTTGACCAATCACCCTGGGTGACGATGACACCGGAGGACCAGACATCAGCAATTACACACTAGGTAACTATCTGTGAATATGACTGCACAGCAAGTAGGAGGTGTAAGGGGGAAGTACAGTGCGCCATTGAAAGTATTGGGCTCCTATTTAAAGAGGGCTAGAGTTAGAAGAAGCAACTGATTGGCCCTCATGTCAGATGACATTCTGCTGTAGCTTTGTGATGTAATGGCACCACTTGACCAATCGCCCTGGGTGACGATTACACCGGAGGACCAGACGTCACCAATTACACACCAGGTAATTATCTGGGAATATGACTGCACAGCAAGTAGGAGGTGTTGTGGGAAAGTACTCTGCGCCATGGAAAGCATTGGGCTCCTATTCAAAGAGGGCTAGAGTTAGAAGAACACAGTTTCTAAATAGCAGTCCATCTGGAGTATCAGAGTCCCACTCACAGAGAGCAAGGAAACAGGTTAAATAGCTTCCCTCCATCTGAATGTAAGTCATTTGCTCTAACCTAAGACAGCTCATTCCAGCCTGAAGGATGGTAATTAACTCAAGGGACATATTGCCTGCACAAGTATCTAAAGAAGATTTTCTCAGACACTTAGACAGACAAAGTCTTTGATAAACTATCAGGATGGCCATTGCGTCATCCATATTGCTACCGTCCTAGAAGATTATATTTATGCGGAAGACCCCACTAAAAGGCACTGAGAGCTATCAGATGCTATGAACTTTTTATTAATGGCAAAATGATTAATTGAGATTTTGACTTACCATATATATTGATCGAGGCATGGAGAAGGCTGAGGAATGAGCTTTCTTTTTTTTTTTTCATCTCAGCAAGCAGAGAAATATTCCTCTGCAACACTGCCTCTGCTGGCCATTTAGTATAATCTGCAGATGGAAAAGTCCACTGTTAGTCTTTTTTTAGAACTTGAATATTTCCAAACCAAATGCAACACTTCCAAAAAATGATTTTTATAAAGGGTCAATTAGCACTATGGCATGTCTCATATTGTGAAAATCCAAAACTCACTAAAAATTATAATCTTAATTTAGATTTCAACCTAGCAGACTTCTTTCAATCCTATGCCTCATTTGCTGATACTCTCTACACAACCCTATCACCTATATGAGGACTTAGATAGAAAGCTCTCTTTGGCAGCCAAGAGATAGAGTACCCTTCTCACAGGAATTATTTCAGGTTATGGTACACCATAGCAATTGAGTGATCTGATACGTTAAGGGAGGAAGGTTTATGCTACGGTTTGTGGGAATAATAAAAACAACAGATTTTAACATCTTCATTTTAGTGCATCCCTATCACTTAACCTATAGAGAACTCCAGAATGGTAAGATCAACCACTCCTTCAAACAAATGTATAAGTCTCAAATATTGTCCTAGGTCCTTTCATCTCACCACCTTAGGCTTCAGCTGGGCATCCTGTCCACATTGCTCCATTTTCTATACCATGATATAAGTATCCTATTGCGTACTAGGCAACTGATTGGCCCTCATGTCAGATAACACCCTGCTGTAGCTTTGTAATGTAATGGCACCACTTGACCAATCACCCTGGGTGACGATGACACCGGAGGACCAGACATCAGCAATTACACACTAGGTAACTATCTGTGAATATGACTGCACAGCAAGTAGGAGGTGTAAGGGGGAAGTACAGTGCGCCATTGAAAGTATTGGGCTCCTATTTAAAGAGGGCTAGAGTTAGAAGAAGCAACTGATTGGCCCTCATGTCAGATGACATTCTGCTGTAGCTTTGTGATGTAATGGCACCACTTGACCAATCGCCCTGGGTGACGATTACACCGGAGGACCAGACGTCACCAATTACACACCAGGTAATTATCTGGGAATATGACTGCACAGCAAGTAGGAGGTGTTGTGGGAAAGTACTCTGCGCCATGGAAAGCATTGGGCTCCTATTCAAAGAGGGCTAGAGTTAGAAGAACACAGTTTCTAAATAGCAGTCCATCTGGAGTATCAGAGTCCCACTCACAGAGAGCAAGGAAACAGGTTAAATAGCTTCCCTCCATCTGAATGTAAGTCATTTGCTCTAACCTAAGACAGCTCATTCCAGCCTGAAGGATGGTAATTAACTCAAGGGACATATTGCCTGCACAAGTATCTAAAGAAGATTTTCTCAGACACTTAGACAGACAAAGTCTTTGATAAACTATCAGGATGGCCATTGCGTCATCCATATTGCTACCGTCTTAGAAGATTATATTTATGCGGAAGACCCCACTAAAAGGCACTGAGAGCTATCAGATGGTATGAACTTTTTATTAATGGCAAAATGATTAATTGAGATTTTGACTTACCATATATATTGATCGAGGCATGGAGAAGGCTGAGGAATGAGCTTTCTTTTTTTTTTTTCATCTCAGCAAGCAGAGAAATATTCCTCTGCAACACTGCCTCTGCTGGCCATTCAGTATAATCTGCAGATGGAAAAGTCCACTGTTAGTCTTTTTTTAGAACTTGAATATTTCCAAACCAAATGCAACACTTCCAAAAAATGATTTTTATAAAGGGTCAATTAGCACTATGGCATGTCTCATATTGTGAAAATCCAAAACTCACTAAAAATTATAATCTTAATTTAGATTTCAACCTAGCAGACTTCTTTCAATCCTATGCCTCATTTGCTGATACTCTCTACACAACCCTATCACCTATATGAGGACTTAGATAGAAAGCTCTCTTTGGCAGCCAAGAGATAGAGTACCCTTCTCACAGGAATTATTTCAGGTTATGGTACACCATAGCAATTGAGTGATCTGATACGTTAAGGGAGGAAGGTTTATGCTACGGTTTGTGGGAATAATAAAAACAACAGATTTTAACATCTTCATTTTAGTGCATCCCTATCACTTAACCTATAGAGAACTCCAGAATGGTAAGATCAACCACTCCTTCAAACAAATGTATAAGTCTCAAATATTGTCCTAGGTCCTTTCATCTCACCACCTTAGGCTTCAGCTGGGCATCCTGTCCACATTGCTCCATTTTCTATACCATGATATAAGTATCCTATTGCGTACTAGGCAACTGATTGGCCCTCATGTCAGATAACACCCTGCTGTAGCTTTGTAATGTAATGGCACCACTTGACCAATCACCCTGGGTGACGATGACACCGGAGGACCAGACATCAGCAATTACACACTAGGTAACTATCTGTGAATATGACTGCACAGCAAGTAGGAGGTGTAAGGGGGAAGTACAGTGCGCCATTGAAAGTATTGGGCTCCTATTTAAAGAGGGCTAGAGTTAGAAGAAGCAACTGATTGGCCCTCATGTCAGATGACATTCTGCTGTAGCTTTGTGATGTAATGGCACCACTTGACCAATCGCCCTGGGTGACGATTACACCGGAGGACCAGACGTCACCAATTACACACCAGGTAATTATCTGGGAATATGACTGCACAGCAAGTAGGAGGTGTTGTGGGAAAGTACTCTGCGCCATGGAAAGCATTGGGCTCCTATTCAAAGAGGGCTAGAGTTAGAAGAACACAGTTTCTAAATAGCAGTCCATCTGGAGTATCAGAGTCCCACTCACAGAGAGCAAGGAAACAGGTTAAATAGCTTCCCTCCATCTGAATGTAAGTCATTTGCTCTAACCTAAGACAGCTCATTCCAGCCTGAAGGATGGTAATTAACTCAAGGGACATATTGCCTGCACAAGTATCTAAAGAAGATTTTCTCAGACACTTAGACAGACAAAGTCTTTGATAAACTATCAGGATGGCCATTGCGTCATCCATATTGCTACCGTCTTAGAAGATTATATTTATGCGGAAGACCCCACTAAAAGGCACTGAGAGCTATCAGATGGTATGAACTTTTTATTAATGGCAAAATGATTAATTGAGATTTTGACTTACCATATATATTGATCGAGGCATGGAGAAGGCTGAGGAATGAGCTTTCTTTTTTTTTTTTCATCTCAGCAAGCAGAGAAATATTCCTCTGCAACACTGCCTCTGCTGGCCATTCAGTATAATCTGCAGATGGAAAAGTCCACTGTTAGTCTTTTTTTAGAACTTGAATATTTCCAAACCAAATGCAACACTTCCAAAAAATGATTTTTATAAAGGGTCAATTAGCACTATGGCATGTCTCATATTGTGAAAATCCAAAACTCACTAAAAATTATAATCTTAATTTAGATTTCAACCTAGCAGACTTCTTTCAATCCTATGCCTCATTTGCTGATACTCTCTACACAACCCTATCACCTATATGAGGACTTAGATAGAAAGCTCTCTTTGGCAGCCAAGAGATAGAGTACCCTTCTCACAGGAATTATTTCAGGTTATGGTACACCATAGCAATTGAGTGATCTGATACGTTAAGGGAGGAAGGTTTATGCTACGGTTTGTGGGAATAATAAAAACAACAGATTTTAACATCTTCATTTTAGTGCATCCCTATCACTTAACCTATAGAGAACTCCAGAATGGTAAGATCAACCACTCCTTCAAACAAATGTATAAGTCTCAAATATTGTCCTAGGTCCTTTCATCTCACCACCTTAGGCTTCAGCTGGGCATCCTGTCCACATTGCTCCATTTTCTATACCATGATATAAGTATCCTATTGCGTACTAGGCAACTGATTGGCCCTCATGTCAGATAACACCCTGCTGTAGCTTTGTAATGTAATGGCACCACTTGACCAATCACCCTGGGTGACGATGACACCGGAGGACCAGACATCAGCAATTACACACTAGGTAACTATCTGTGAATATGACTGCACAGCAAGTAGGAGGTGTAAGGGGGAAGTACAGTGCGCCATTGAAAGTATTGGGCTCCTATTTAAAGAGGGCTAGAGTTAGAAGAAGCAACTGATTGGCCCTCATGTCAGATGACATTCTGCTGTAGCTTTGTGATGTAATGGCACCACTTGACCAATCGCCCTGGGTGACGATTACACCGGAGGACCAGACGTCACCAATTACACACCAGGTAATTATCTGGGAATATGACTGCACAGCAAGTAGGAGGTGTTGTGGGAAAGTACTCTGCGCCATGGAAAGCATTGGGCTCCTATTCAAAGAGGGCTAGAGTTAGAAGAACACAGTTTCTAAATAGCAGTCCATCTGGAGTATCAGAGTCCCACTCACAGAGAGCAGGGAAACAGGTTAAATAGCTTCCCTCCATCTGAATGTAAGTCATTTGCTCTAACCTAAGACAGCTCATTCCAGCCTGAAGGATGGTAATTAACTCAAGGGACATATTGCCTGCACAAGTATCTAAAGAAGATTTTCTCAGACACTTAGACAGACAAAGTCTTTGATAAACTATCAGGATGGCCATTGCGTCATCCATATTGCTACCGTCTTAGAAGATTATATTTATGCGGAAGACCCCACTAAAAGGCACTGAGAGCTATCAGATGGTATGAACTTTTTATTAATGGCAAAATGATTAATTGAGATTTTGACTTACCATATATATTGATCGAGGCATGGAGAAGGCTGAGGAATGAGCTTTCTTTTTTTTTTTTCATCTCAGCAAGCAGAGAAATATTCCTCTGCAACACTGCCTCTGCTGGCCATTCAGTATAATCTGCAGATGGAAAAGTCCACTGTTAGTCTTTTTTTAGAACTTGAATATTTCCAAACCAAATCCAACACTTCCAAAAAATGATTTTTATAAAGGGTCAATTAGCACTATGGCATGTCTCATATTGTGAAAATCCAAAACTCACTAAAAATTATAATCTTAATTTAGATTTCAACCTAGCAGACTTCTTTCAATCCTATGCCTCATTTGCTGATACTCTCTACACAACCCTATCACCTATATGAGGACTTAGATAGAAAGCTCTCTTTGGCAGCCAAGAGATAGAGTACCCTTCTCACAGGAATTATTTCAGGTTATGGTACACCATAGCAATTGAGTGATCTGATACGTTAAGGGAGGAAGGTTTATGCTACGGTTTGTGGGAATAATAAAAACAACAGATTTTAACATCTTCATTTTAGTGCATCCCTATCACTTAACCTATAGAGAACTCCAGAATGGTAAGATCAACCACTCCTTCAAACAAATGTATAAGTCTCAAATATTGTCCTAGGTCCTTTCATCTCACCACCTTAGGCTTCAGCTGGGCATCCTGTCCACATTGCTCCATTTTCTATACCATGATATAAGTATCCTATTGCGTACTAGGCAACTGATTGGCCCTCATGTCAGATAACACCCTGCTGTAGCTTTGTAATGTAATGGCACCACTTGACCAATCACCCTGGGTGACGATGACACCGGAGGACCAGACATCAGCAATTACACACTAGGTAACTATCTGTGAATATGACTGCACAGCAAGTAGGAGGTGTAAGGGGGAAGTACAGTGCGCCATTGAAAGTATTGGGCTCCTATTTAAAGAGGGCTAGAGTTAGAAGAAGCAACTGATTGGCCCTCATGTCAGATGACATTCTGCTGTAGCTTTGTGATGTAATGGCACCACTTGACCAATCGCCCTGGGTGACGATTACACCGGAGGACCAGACGTCACCAATTACACACCAGGTAATTATCTGGGAATATGACTGCACAGCAAGTAGGAGGTGTTGTGGGAAAGTACTCTGCGCCATGGAAAGCATTGGGCTCCTATTCAAAGAGGGCTAGAGTTAGAAGAACACAGTTTCTAAATAGCAGTCCATCTGGAGTATCAGAGTCCCACTCACAGAGAGCAGGGAAACAGGTTAAATAGCTTCCCTCCATCTGAATGTAAGTCATTTGCTCTAACCTAAGACAGCTCATTCCAGCCTGAAGGATGGTAATTAACTCAAGGGACATATTGCCTGCACAAGTATCTAAAGAAGATTTTCTCAGACACTTAGACAGACAAAGTCTTTGATAAACTATCAGGATGGCCATTGCGTCATCCATATTGCTACCGTCTTAGAAGATTATATTTATGCGGAAGACCCCACTAAAAGGCACTGAGAGCTATCAGATGGTATGAACTTTTTATTAATGGCAAAATGATTAATTGAGATTTTGACTTACCATATATATTGATCGAGGCATGGAGAAGGCTGAGGAATGAGCTTTCTTTTTTTTTTTTCATCTCAGCAAGCAGAGAAATATTCCTCTGCAACACTGCCTCTGCTGGCCATTCAGTATAATCTGCAGATGGAAAAGTCCACTGTTAGTCTTTTTTTAGAACTTGAATATTTCCAAACCAAATCCAACACTTCCAAAAAATGATTTTTATAAAGGGTCAATTAGCACTATGGCATGTCTCATATTGTGAAAATCCAAAACTCACTAAAAATTATAATCTTAATTTAGATTTCAACCTAGCAGACTTCTTTCAATCCTATGCCTCATTTGCTGATACTCTCTACACAACCCTATCACCTATATGAGGACTTAGATAGAAAGCTCTCTTTGGCAGCCAAGAGATAGAGTACCCTTCTCACAGGAATTATTTCAGGTTATGGTACACCATAGCAATTGAGTGATCTGATACGTTAAGGGAGGAAGGTTTATGCTACGGTTTGTGGGAATAATAAAAACAACAGATTTTAACATCTTCATTTTAGTGCATCCCTATCACTTAACCTATAGAGAACTCCAGAATGGTAAGATCAACCACTCCTTCAAACAAATGTATAAGTCTCAAATATTGTCCTAGGTCCTTTCATCTCACCACCTTAGGCTTCAGCTGGGCATCCTGTCCACATTGCTCCATTTTCTATACCATGATATAAGTATCCTATTGCGTACTAGGCAACTGATTGGCCCTCATGTCAGATAACACCCTGCTGTAGCTTTGTAATGTAATGGCACCACTTGACCAATCACCCTGGGTGACGATGACACCGGAGGACCAGACATCAGCAATTACACACTAGGTAACTATCTGTGAATATGACTGCACAGCAAGTAGGAGGTGTAAGGGGGAAGTACAGTGCGCCATTGAAAGTATTGGGCTCCTATTTAAAGAGGGCTAGAGTTAGAAGAAGCAACTGATTGGCCCTCATGTCAGATGACATTCTGCTGTAGCTTTGTGATGTAATGGCACCACTTGACCAATCGCCCTGGGTGACGATTACACCGGAGGACCAGACGTCACCAATTACACACCAGGTAAATATCTGGGAATATGACTGCACAGCAAGTAGGAGGTGTTGTGGGAAAGTACTCTGCGCCATGGAAAGCATTGGGCTCCTATTCAAAGAGGGCTAGAGTTAGAAGAACACAGTTTCTAAATAGCAGTCCATCTGGAGTATCAGAGTCCCACTCACAGAGAGCAGGGAAACAGGTTAAATAGCTTCCCTCCATCTGAATGTAAGTCATTTGCTCTAACCTAAGACAGCTCATTCCAGCCTGAAGGATGGTAATTAACTCAAGGGACATATTGCCTGCACAAGTATCTAAAGAAGATTTTCTCAGACACTTAGACAGACAAAGTCTTTGATAAACTATCAGGATGGCCATTGCGTCATCCATATTGCTACCGTCTTAGAAGATTATATTTATGCGGAAGACCCCACTAAAAGGCACTGAGAGCTATCAGATGGTATGAACTTTTTATTAATGGCAAAATGATTAATTGAGATTTTGACTTACCATATATATTGATCGAGGCATGGAGAAGGCTGAGGAATGAGCTTTCTTTTTTTTTTTTCATCTCAGCAAGCAGAGAAATATTCCTCTGCAACACTGCCTCTGCTGGCCATTCAGTATAATCTGCAGATGGAAAAGTCCACTGTTAGTCTTTTTTTAGAACTTGAATATTTCCAAACCAAATCCAACACTTCCAAAAAATGATTTTTATAAAGGGTCAATTAGCACTATGGCATGTCTCATATTGTGAAAATCCAAAACTCACTAAAAATTATAATCTTAATTTAGATTTCAACCTAGCAGACTTCTTTCAATCCTATGCCTCATTTGCTGATACTCTCTACACAACCCTATCACCTATATGAGGACTTAGATAGAAAGCTCTCTTTGGCAGCCAAGAGATAGAGTACCCTTCTCACAGGAATTATTTCAGGTTATGGTACACCATAGCAATTGAGTGATCTGATACGTTAAGGGAGGAAGGTTTATGCTACGGTTTGTGGGAATAATAAAAACAACAGATTTTAACATCTTCATTTTAGTGCATCCCTATCACTTAACCTATAGAGAACTCCAGAATGGTAAGATCAACCACTCCTTCAAACAAATGTATAAGTCTCAAATATTGTCCTAGGTCCTTTCATCTCACCACCTTAGTCTTCAGCTGGGCATCCTGTCCACATTGCTCCATTTTCTATACCATGATATAAGTATCCTATTGCGTACTAGGCAACTGATTGGCCCTCATGTCAGATAACACCCTGCTGTAGCTTTGTAATGTAATGGCACCACTTGACCAATCACCCTGGGTGACGATGACACCGGAGGACCAGACATCAGCAATTACACACTAGGTAACTATCTGTGAATATGACTGCACAGCAAGTAGGAGGTGTAAGGGGGAAGTACAGTGCGCCATTGAAAGTATTGGGCTCCTATTTAAAGAGGGCTAGAGTTAGAAGAAGCAACTGATTGGCCCTCATGTCAGATGACATTCTGCTGTAGCTTTGTGATGTAATGGCACCACTTGACCAATCGCCCTGGGTGACGATTACACCGGAGGACCAGACGTCACCAATTACACACCAGGTAATTATCTGGGAATATGACTGCACAGCAAGTAGGAGGTGTTGTGGGAAAGTACTCTGCGCCATGGAAAGCATTGGGCTCCTATTCAAAGAGGGCTAGAGTTAGAAGAACACAGTTTCTAAATAGCAGTCCATCTGGAGTATCAGAGTCCCACTCACAGAGAGCAGGGAAACAGGTTAAATAGCTTCCCTCCATCTGAATGTAAGTCATTTGCTCTAACCTAAGACAGCTCATTCCAGCCTGAAGGATGGTAATTAACTCAAGGGACATATTGCCTGCACAAGTATCTAAAGAAGATTTTCTCAGACACTTAGACAGACAAAGTCTTTGATAAACTATCAGGATGGCCATTGCGTCATCCATATTGCTACCGTCTTAGAAGATTATATTTATGCGGAAGACCCCACTAAAAGGCACTGAGAGCTATCAGATGGTATGAACTTTTTATTAATGGCAAAATGATTAATTGAGATTTTGACTTACCATATATATTGATCGAGGCATGGAGAAGGCTGAGGAATGAGCTTTCTTTTTTTTTTTTCATCTCAGCAAGCAGAGAAATATTCCTCTGCAACACTGCCTCTGCTGGCCATTCAGTATAATCTGCAGATGGAAAAGTCCACTGTTAGTCTTTTTTTAGAACTTGAATATTTCCAAACCAAATGCAACACTTCCAAAAAATGATTTTTATAAAGGGTCAATTAGCACTATGGCATGTCTCATATTGTGAAAATCCAAAACTCACTAAAAATTATAATCTTAATTTAGATTTCAACCTAGCAGACTTCTTTCAATCCTCTGCCTCATTTGCGGATACTCTCTACACAACCCTATCACCTATATGAGGACTTAGATAGAAAGCTCTCTTTGGCAGCCAAGAGATAGAGTACCCTTCTCACAGGAATTATTTCAGGTTATGGTACACCATAGCAATTCAGTGATCTGATACGTTAAGGGAGGAAGGTTTATGCTACGGTTTGTGGGAATAATAAAAACAACAGATTCTAACATCTTCATTTTAGTGCATCCCTATCACTTAACCTATAGAGAACTCCAGAATGGTAAGATCAACCACTCCTTCAAACAAATGTATAAGTCTCAAATATTGTCCTAGGTCCTTTCATCTCACCACCTTAGTCTTCAGCTGGGCATCCTGTCCACATTGCTCCATTTTCTATACCATGATATAAGTATCCTATTGCGTACTAGGCAACTGATTGGCCCTCATGTCAGATGACACCCTGCTGTAGCTTTGTAATGTAATGGCACCACTTGACCAATCACCCTGGGTTACGATTACACCGGAGGACCAGACATCAGCAATTACACGCTAGGTAACTATCTGTGAATATGACTGCACAGCAAGTAGGAGGTGTAAGGGGGAAGTACAGTGCGCCATTGAAAGTATTGGGCTCCTATTTAAAGAGGGCTAGAGTTAGAAGAAGCAACTGATTGGCCCTCATGTCAGATGACATTCTGCTGTAGCTTTGTGATGTAATGGCACCACTTGACCAATCGCCCTGGGTGACGATTACACCGGAGGACCAGACGTCACCAATTACACACCAGGTAATTATCTGGGAATATGACTGCACAGCAAGTAGGAGGTGTTGTGGGAAAGTACTCTGCGCCATGGAAAGCATTGGGCTCCTATTCAAAGAGGGCTAGAGTTAGAAGAACACAGTTTCTAAATAGCAGTCCATCTGGAGTATCAGAGTCCCACTCACAGAGAGCAGGGAAACAGGTTAAATAGCTTCCCTCCATCTGAATGTAAGTCATTTGCTCTAACCTAAGACAGCTCATTCCAGCCTGAAGGATGGTAATTAACTCAAGGGACATATTGCCTGCACAAGTATCTAAAGAAGATTTTCTCAGACACTTAGACAGACAAAGTCTTTGATAAACTATCAGGATGGCCATTGCGTCATCCATATTGCTACCGTCTTAGAAGATTATATTTATGCGGAAGACCCCACTAAAAGGCACTGAGAGCTATCAGATGGTATGAACTTTTTATTAATGGCAAAATGATTAATTGAGATTTTGACTTACCATATATATTGATCGAGGCATGGAGAAGGCTGAGGAATGAGCTTTCTTTTTTTTTTTCATCTCAGCAAGCAGAGAAATATTCCTCTGCAACACTGCCTCTGCTGGCCATTCAGTATAATCTGCAGATGGAAAAATCCACTGTTAGTCTTTTTTTAGAACTTGAATATTTCCAAACCAAATGCAACACTTCCAAAAAATGATTTTTATAAAGGGTCAATTAGCACTATGGCATGTCTCATATTGTGAAAATCCAAAACTCACTAAAAATTATAATCTTAATTTAGATTTCAACCTAGCAGACTTCTTTCAATCCTCTGCCTCATTTGCTGATACTCTCTACACAACCCTATCACCTATATGAGGACTTAGATAGAAAGCTCTCTTTGGCAGCCAAGAGAGAGAGTACCCTTCTCACAGGAATTATTTCAGGTTATGGTACACCATAGCAATTGAGTGATCTGATACGTTAAGGGAGGAAGGTTTATGCTACGGTTTGTGGGAATAATAAAAACAACAGATTCTAACATCTTCATTTTAGTGCATCCCTATCACTTAACCTATAGAGAACTCCAGAATGGTAAGATCAACCACTCCTTCAAACAAATGTATAAGTCTCAAATATTGTCCTAGGTCCTTTCATCTCACCACCTTAGTCTTTAGCTGGGCATCCTGTCCACATTGCTCCATTTTCTATACCATGATATAAGTATCCTATTGCGTACTAGGCAACTGATTGGCCCTCATGTCAGATGACACCCTGCTGTAGCTTTGTAATGTAATGGCACCACTTGACCAATCACCCTGGGTTACGATTACACCGGAGGACCAGACATCAGCAATTACACACTAGGTAACTATCTGTGAATATGACTGCACAGCAAGTAGGAGGTGTAAGGGGGAAGTACAGTGCGCCATTGAAAGTATTGGGCTCCTATTTAAAGAGGGCTAGAGTTAGAAGAAGCAACTGATTGGCCCTCATGTCAGATGACATTCTGCTGTAGCTTTGTGATGTAATGGCACCACTTGACCAATCGCCCTGGGTGACGATTACACCGGAGGACCAGACGTCACCAATTACACACCAGGTAATTATCTGGGAATATGACTGCACAGCAAGTAGGAGGTGTTGTGGGAAAGTACTCTGCGCCATGGAAAGCATTGGGCTCCTATTCAAAGAGGGCTAGAGTTAGAAGAACACAGTTTCTAAATAGCAGTCCATCTGGAGTATCAGAGTCCCACTCACAGAGAGCAGGGAAACAGGTTAAATAGCTTCCCTCCATCTGAATGTAAGTCATTTGCTCTAACCTAAGACAGCTCATTCCAGCCTGAAGGATGGTAATTAACTCAAGGGACATATTGCCTGCACAAGTATCTAAAGAAGATTTTCTCAGACACTTAGACAGACAAAGTCTTTGATAAACTATCAGGATGGCCATTGCGTCATCCATATTGCTACCGTCTTAGAAGATTATATTTATGCGGAAGACCCCACTAAAAGGCACTGAGAGCTATCAGATGGTATGAACTTTTTATTAATGGCAAAATGATTAATTGAGATTTTGACTTACCATATATATTGATCGAGGCATGGAGAAGGCTGAGGAATGAGCTTTCTTTTTTTTTTTCATCTCAGCAAGCAGAGAAATATTCCTCTGCAACACTGCCTCTGCTGGCCATTCAGTATAATCTGCAGATGGAAAAATCCACTGTTAGTCTTTTTTTAGAACTTGAATATTTCCAAACCAAATGCAACACTTCCAAAAAATGATTTTTATAAAGGGTCAATTAGCACTATGGCATGTCTCATATTGTGAAAATCCAAAACTCACTAAAAATTATAATCTTAATTTAGATTTCAACCTAGCAGACTTCTTTCAATCCTATGCCTCATTTGCTGATACTCTCTACACAACCCTATCACCTATATGAGGACTTAGATAGAAAGCTCTCTTTGGCAGCCAAGAGAGAGAGTACCCTTCTCACAGGAATTATTTCAGGTTATGGTACACCATAGCAATTGAGTGATCTGATACGTTAAGGGAGGAAGGTTTATGCTACGGTTTGTGGGAATAATAAAAACAACAGATTTTAACATCTTCATTTTAGTGCATCCCTATCACTTAACCTATAGAGAACTCCAGAATGGTAAGATCAACCACTCCTTCAAACAAATGTATAAGTCTCAAATATTGTCCTAGGTCCTTTCATCTCACCACCTTAGTCTTCAGCTGGGCATCCTGTCCACATTGCTCCATTTTCTATACCATGATATAAGTATCCTATTGCGTACTAGGCAACTGATTGGCCCTCATGTCAGATGACACCCTGCTGTAGCTTTGTAATGTAATGGCACCACTTGACCAATCACCCTGGGTGACGATTACACCGGAGGACCAGACATCAGCAATTACAAACTAGGTAACTATCTGTGAATATGACTGCACAGCAAGTAGGAGGTGTAAGGGGGAAGTACAGTGCGCCATTGAAAGTATTGGGCTCCTATTTAAACAGGGCTAGAGTTAGAAGAAGCAACTGATTGGCCCTCATGTCAGATGACATTCTGCTGTAGCTTTGTGATGTAATGGCACCACTTGACCAATCGCCCTGGGTGACGATTACACCGGAGGACCAGACGTCACCAATTACACACCAGGTAATTATCTGGGAATATGACTGCACAGCAAGTAGGAGGTGTTGTGGGAAAGTACTCTGCACCATGGAAAGCATTGGGCTCCTATTCAAAGAGGGCTAGAGTTAGAAGAACACAGTTTCTAAATAGCAGTCCATCTGGAGTATCAGAGTCCCACTCACAGAGAGCAGGGAAACAGGTTAAATAGCTTCCCTCCATCTGAATGTAAGTCATTTGCTCTAACCTAAGACAGCTCATTCCAGCCTGAAGGATGGTAATTAACTCAAGGGACATATTGCCTGCACAAGTATCTAAAGAAGATTTTCTCAGACACTTAGACAGACAAAGTCTTTGATAAACTATCAGGATGGCCATTGCGTCATCCATATTGCTACCGTCCTAGAAGATTATATTTATGCGGAAGACCCCACTAAAAGGCACTGAGAGCTATCAGATGCTATGAACTTTTTATTAATGGCAAAATGATTAATTGAGATTTTGACTTACCATATATATTGATCGAGGCATGGAGAAGGCTGAGGAATGAGCTTTCTTTTTTTTTTTCATCTCAGCAAGCAGAGAAATATTCCTCTGCAACACTGCCTCTGCTGGCCATTCAGTATAATCTGCAGATGGAAAAGTCCACTGTTAGTCTTTTTTTAGAACTTGAATATTTCCAAACCAAATGCAACACTTCCAAAAAATGATTTTTATAAAGGGTCAATTAGCACTATGGAATGTCTCATATTGTGAAAATCCAAAACTCACTAAAAATTATAATCTTAATTTAGATTTCAACCTAGCAGACTTCTTTCAATCCTTTGCCTCATTTGCTGATACTCTCTACACAACCCTATCACCTATATGAGGACTTAGATAGAAAGCTCTCTTTGGCAGCCAAGAGATAGAGTACCCTTCTCACAGGAATTATTTCAGGTTATGGTACACCATAGCAATTGAGTGATCTGATACGTTAAGGGAGGAAGGTTTATGCTACGGTTTGTGGGAATAATAAAAACAACAGATTTTAACATCTTCATTTTAGTGCATCCCTATCACTTAACCTATAGAGAACTCCAGAATGGTAAGATCAACCACTCCTTCAAACAAATGTATAAGTCTCAAATATTGTCCTAGGTCCTTTCATCTCACCACCTTAGTCTTCAGCTGGGCATCCTGTCCACATTGCTCCATTTTCTATACCATGATATAAGTATCCTATTGCGTACTAGGCAACTGATTGGCCCTCATGTCAGATAACACCCTGCTGTAGCTTTGTAATGTAATGGCACCACTTGACCAATCACCCTGGGTGACGATGACACCGGAGGACCAGACATCAGCAATTACACACTAGGTAACTATCTGTGAATATGACTGCACAGCAAGTAGGAGGTGTAAGGGGGAAGTACAGTGCGCCATTGAAAGTATTGGGCTCCTATTTAAAGAGGGCTAGAGTTAGAAGAAGCAACTGATTGGCCCTCATGTCAGATGACATTCTGCTGTAGCTTTGTGATGTAATGGCACCACTTGACCAATCGCCCTGGGTGACGATTACACCGGAGGACCAGACGTCACCAATTACACACCAGGTAATTATCTGGGAATATGACTGCACAGCAAGTAGGAGGTGTTGTGGGAAAGTACTCTGCGCCATGGAAAGCATTGGGCTCCTATTCAAAGAGGGCTAGAGTTAGAAGAACACAGTTTCTAAATAGCAGTCCATCTGGAGTATCAGAGTCCCACTCACAGAGAGCAGGGAAACAGGTTAAATAGCTTCCCTCCATCTGAATGTAAGTCATTTGCTCTAACCTAAGACAGCTCATTCCAGCCTGAAGGATGGTAATTAACTCAAGGGACATATTGCCTGCACAAGTATCTAAAGAAGATTTTCTCAGACACTTAGACAGACAAAGTCTTTGATAAACTATCAGGATGGGCATTGCGTCATCCATATTGTACCGTCTTAGAAGATTATATTTATGCGGAAGACCCCATTAAAGGCGCTGAGAGCTATCAGATGGTATGAACTTTTTATTAATGGCAAAATGATTAATTGAGATTTTGACTTACCATATATATTGATCGAGGCATGGAGAAGGCTGAGGAATGAGCTTTCTTTTTTTTTTTCATCTCAGCAAGCAGAGAAATATTCCTCTGCAACACTGCCTCTGCTGGCCATTCAGTATAATCTGCAGATGGAAAAGTCCACTGTTAGTCTTTTTTTAGAACTTGAATATTTCCAAACCAAATGCAACACTTCCAAAAAATGATTTTTATAAAGGGTCAATTAGCACTATGGCATGTCTCATATTGTGAAAATCCAAAACTCACTAAAAATTATAATCTTAATTTAGATTTCAACCTAGCAGACTTCTTTCAATCCTCTGCCTCATTTGCGGATACTCTCTACACAACCCTATCACCTATATGAGGACTTAGATAGAAAGCTCTCTTTGGCAGCCAAGAGATAGAGTACCCTTCTCACAGGAATTATTTCAGGTTATGGTACACCATAGCAATTCAGTGATCTGATACGTTAAGGGAGGAAGGTTTATGCTACGGTTTGTGGGAATAATAAAAACAACAGATTCTAACATCTTCATTTTAGTGCATCCCTATCACTTAACCTATAGAGAACTCCAGAATGGCAAGATCAACCACTCCTTCAAACAAATGTATAAGTCTCAAATATTGTCCTAGGTCCTTTCATCTCACCACCTTAGTCTTCAGCTGGGCATCCTGTCCACATTGCTCCATTTTCTATACCATGATATAAGTATCCTATTGCGTACTAGGCAACTGATTGGCCCTCATGTCAGATGACACCCTGCTGTAGCTTTGTGATGTAATGGCACCACTTGACCAATCGCCCTGGGTGACGATTACACCGGAGGACCAGACGTCACCAATTACACACCAGGTAATTATCTGGGAATATGACTGCACAGCAAGTAGGAGGTGTTGTGGGAAAGTACTCTGCGCCATGGAAAGCATTGGGCTCCTATTCAAAGAGGGCTAGAGTTAGAAGAACACAGTTTCTAAATAGCAGTCCATCTGGAGTATCAGAGTCCCACTCACAGAGAGCAGGGAAACAGGTTAAATAGCTTCCCTCCATCTGAATGTAAGTCATTTGCTCTAACCTAAGACAGCTCATTCCAGCCTGAAGGATGGTAATTAACTCAAGGGACATATTGCCTGCACAAGTATCTAAAGAAGATTTTCTCAGACACTTAGACAGACAAAGTCTTTGATAAACTATCAGGATGGCCATTGCGTCATCCATATTGCTACCGTCTTAGAAGATTATATTTATGCGGAAGACCCCACTAAAAGGCACTGAGAGCTATCAGATGGTATGAACTTTTTATTAATGGCAAAATGATTAATTGAGATTTTGACTTACCATATATATTGATCGAGGCATGGAGAAGGCTGAGGAATGAGCTTTCTTTTTTTTTTTTCATCTCAGCAAGCAGAGAAATATTCCTCTGCAACACTGCCTCTGCTGGCCATTCAGTATAATCTGCAGATGGAAAAGTCCACTGTTAGTCTTTTTTTAGAACTTGAATATTTCCAAACCAAATGCAACACTTCCAAAAAATGATTTTTATAAAGGGTCAATTAGCACTATGGCATGTCTCATATTGTGAAAATCCAAAACTCACTAAAAATTATAATCTTAATTTAGATTTCAACCTAGCAGACTTCTTTCAATCCTATGCCTCATTTGCTGATACTCTCTACACAACCCTATCACCTATATGAGGACTTAGATAGAAAGCTCTCTTTGGCAGCCAAGAGAGAGAGTACCCTTCTCACAGGAATTATTTCAGGTTATGGTACACCATAGCAATTGAGTGATCTGATACGTTAAGGGAGGAAGGTTTATGCTACGGTTTGTGGGAATAATAAAAACAACAGATTTTAACATCTTCATTTTAGTGCATCCCTATCACTTAACCTATAGAGAACTCCAGAATGGTAAGATCAACCACTCCTTCAAACAAATGTATAAGTCTCAAATATTGTCCTAGGTCCTTTCATCTCACCACCTTAGTCTTCAGCTGGGCATCCTGTCCACATTGCTCCATTTTCTATACCATGATATAAGTATCCTATTGCGTACTAGGCAACTGATTGGCCCTCATGTCAGATGACACCCTGCTGTAGCTTTGTAATGTAATGGCACCACTTGACCAATCACCCTGGGTGACGATTACACCGGAGGACCAGACATCAGCAATTACAAACTAGGTAACTATCTGTGAATATGACTGCACAGCAAGTAGGAGGTGTAAGGGGGAAGTACAGTGCGCCATTGAAAGTATTGGGCTCCTATTTAAACAGGGCTAGAGTTAGAAGAAGCAACTGATTGGCCCTCATGTCAGATGACATTCTGCTGTAGCTTTGTGATGTAATGGCACCACTTGACCAATCGCCCTGGGTGACGATTACACCGGAGGACCAGACGTCACCAATTACACACCAGGTAATTATCTGGGAATATGACTGCACAGCAAGTAGGAGGTGTTGTGGGAAAGTACTCTGCACCATGGAAAGCATTGGGCTCCTATTCAAAGAGGGCTAGAGTTAGAAGAACACAGTTTCTAAATAGCAGTCCATCTGGAGTATCAGAGTCCCACTCACAGAGAGCAGGGAAACAGGTTAAATAGCTTCCCTCCATCTGAATGTAAGTCATTTGCTCTAACCTAAGACAGCTCATTCCAGCCTGAAGGATGGTAATTAACTCAAGGGACATATTGCCTGCACAAGTATCTAAAGAAGATTTTCTCAGACACTTAGACAGACAAAGTCTTTGATAAACTATCAGGATGGCCATTGCGTCATCCATATTGCTACCGTCCTAGAAGATTATATTTATGCGGAAGACCCCACTAAAAGGCACTGAGAGCTATCAGATGCTATGAACTTTTTATTAATGGCAAAATGATTAATTGAGATTTTGACTTACCATATATATTGATCGAGGCATGGAGAAGGCTGAGGAATGAGCTTTCTTTTTTTTTTTCATCTCAGCAAGCAGAGAAATATTCCTCTGCAACACTGCCTCTGCTGGCCATTCAGTATAATCTGCAGATGGAAAAGTCCACTGTTAGTCTTTTTTTAGAACTTGAATATTTCCAAACCAAATGCAACACTTCCAAAAAATGATTTTTATAAAGGGTCAATTAGCACTATGGAATGTCTCATATTGTGAAAATCCAAAACTCACTAAAAATTATAATCTTAATTTAGATTTCAACCTAGCAGACTTCTTTCAATCCTATGCGTCATTTGCTGATACTCTCTACACAACCCTATCACCTATATGAGGACTTAGATAGAAAGCTCTCTTTGGCAGCCAAGAGATAGAGTACCCTTCTCACAGGAATTATTTCAGGTTATGGTACACCATAGCAATTGAGTGATCTGATACGTTAAGGGAGGAAGGTTTATGCTACGGTTTGTGGGAATAATAAAAACAACAGATTTTAACATCTTCATTTTAGTGCATCCCTATCACTTAACCTATAGAGAACTCCAGAATGGTAAGATCAACCACTCCTTCAAACAAATGTATAAGTCTCAAATATTGTCCTAGGTCCTTTCATCTCACCACCTTAGTCTTCAGCTGGGCATCCTGACCACATTGCTCCATTTTCTATACCATGATATAAGTATCCTATTGCGTACTAGGCAACTGATTGGCCCTCATGTCAGATAACACCCTGCTGTAGCTTTGTAATGTAATGGCACCACTTGACCAATCACCCTGGGTGACGATGACACCGGAGGACTAGACATCAGCAATTACACACTAGGTAACTATCTGTGAATATGACTGCACAGCAAGTAGGAGGTGTAAGGGGGAAGTACAGTGCGCCATTGAAAGTATTGGGCTCCTATTTAAAGAGGGCTAGAGTTAGAAGAAGCAACTGATTGGCCCTCATGTCAGATGACATTCTGCTGTAGCTTTGTGATGTAATGGCACCACTTGACCAATCGCCCTGGGTGACGATTACACCGGAGGACCAGACGTCACCAATTACACACCAGGTAATTATCTGGGAATATGACTGCACAGCAAGTAGGAGGTGTTGTGGGAAAGTACTCTGCGCCATGGAAAGCATTGGGCTCCTATTCAAAGAGGGCTAGAGTTAGAAGAACACAGTTTCTAAATAGCAGTCCATCTGGAGTATCAGAGTCCCACTCACAGAGAGCAGGGAAACAGGTTAAATAGCTTCCCTCCATCTGAATGTAAGTCATTTGCTCTAACCTAAGACAGCTCATTCCAGCCTGAAGGATGGTAATTAACTCAAGGGACATATTGCCTGCACAAGTATCTAAAGAAGATTTTCTCAGACACTTAGACAGACAAAGTCTTTGATAAACTATCAGGATGGCCATTGCGTCATCCATATTGCTACCGTCTTAGAAGATTATATTTATGCGGAAGACCCCACTAAAAGGCACTGAGAGCTATCAGATGGTATGAACTTTTTATTAATGGCAAAATGATTAATTGAGATTTTGACTTACCATATATATTGATCGAGGCATGGAGAAGGCTGAGGAATGAGCTTTCTTTTTTTTTTTTCATCTCAGCAAGCAGAGAAATATTCCTCTGCAACACTGCCTCTGCTGGCCATTCAGTATAATCTGCAGATGGAAAAGTCCACTGTTAGTCTTTTTTTAGAACTTGAATATTTCCAAACCAAATGCAACACTTCCAAAAAATGATTTTTATAAAGGGTCAATTAGCACTATGGCATGTCTCATATTGTGAAAATCCAAAACTCACTAAAAATTATAATCTTAATTTAGATTTCAACCTAGCAGACTTCTTTCAATCCTCTGCCTCATTTGCGGATACTCTCTACACAACCCTATCACCTATATGAGGACTTAGATAGAAAGCTCTCTTTGGCAGCCAAGAGATAGAGTACCCTTCTCACAGGAATTATTTCAGGTTATGGTACACCATAGCAATTCAGTGATCTGATACGTTAAGGGAGGAAGGTTTATGCTACGGTTTGTGGGAATAATAAAAACAACAGATTCTAACATCTTCATTTTAGTGCATCCCTATCACTTAACCTATAGAGAACTCCAGAATGGTAAGATCAACCACTCCTTCAAACAAATGTATAAGTCTCAAATATTGTCCTAGGTCCTTTCATCTCACCACCTTAGTCTTCAGCTGGGCATCCTGTCCACATTGCTCCATTTTCTATACCATGATATAAGTATCCTATTGCGTACTAGGCAACTGATTGGCCCTCATGTCAGATGACACCCTGCTGTAGCTTTGTGATGTAATGGCACCACTTGACCAATCGCCCTGGGTGACGATTACACCGGAGGACCAGACGTCACCAATTACACACCAGGTAATTATCTGGGAATATGACTGCACAGCAAGTAGGAGGTGTTGTGGGAAAGTACTCTGCGCCATGGAAAGCATTGGGCTCCTATTCAAAGAGGGCTAGAGTTAGAAGAACACAGTTTCTAAATAGCAGTCCATCTGGAGTATCAGAGTCCCACTCACAGAGAGCAGGGAAACAGGTTAAATAGCTTCCCTCCATCTGAATGTAAGTCATTTGCTCTAACCTAAGACAGCTCATTCCAGCCTGAAGGATGGTAATTAACTCAAGGGACATATTGCCTGCACAAGTATCTAAAGAAGATTTTCTCAGACACTTAGACAGACAAAGTCTTTGATAAACTATCAGGATGGCCATTGCGTCATCCATATTGCTACCGTCTTAGAAGATTATATTTATGCGGAAGACCCCACTAAAAGGCACTGAGAGCTATCAGATGGTATGAACTTTTTATTAATGGCAAAATGATTAATTGAGATTTTGACTTACCATATATATTGATCGAGGCATGGAGAAGGCTGAGGAATGAGCTTTCTTTTTTTTTTTTCATCTCAGCAAGCAGAGAAATATTCCTCTGCAACACTGCCTCTGCTGGCCATTCAGTATAATCTGCAGATGGAAAAGTCCACTGTTAGTCTTTTTTTAGAACTTGAATATTTCCAAACCAAATGCAACACTTCCAAAAAATGATTTTTATAAAGGGTCAATTAGCACTATGGCATGTCTCATATTGTGAAAATCCAAAACTCACTAAAAATTATAATCTTAATTTAGATTTCAACCTAGCAGACTTCTTTCAATCCTCTGCCTCATTTGCGGATACTCTCTACACAACCCTATCACCTATATGAGGACTTAGATAGAAAGCTCTCTTTGGCAGCCAAGAGATAGAGTACCCTTCTCACAGGAATTATTTCAGGTTATGGTACACCATAGCAATTCAGTGATCTGATACGTTAAGGGAGGAAGGTTTATGCTACGGTTTGTGGGAATAATAAAAACAACAGATTCTAACATCTTCATTTTAGTGCATCCCTATCACTTAACCTATAGAGAACTCCAGAATGGTAAGATCAACCACTCCTTCAAACAAATGTATAAGTCTCAAATATTGTCCTAGGTCCTTTCATCTCACCACCTTAGTCTTCAGCTGGGCATCCTGTCCACATTGCTCCATTTTCTATACCATGATATAAGTATCCTATTGCGTACTAGGCAACTGATTGGCCCTCATGTCAGATAACACCCTGCTGTAGCTTTGTAATGTAATGGCACCACTTGACCAATCACCCTGGGTGACGATGACACCGGAGGACCAGACATCAGCAATTACACACTAGGTAACTATCTGTGAATATGACTGCACAGCAAGTAGGAGGTGTAAGGGGGAAGTACAGTGCGCCATTGAAAGTATTGGGCTCCTATTTAAAGAGGGCTAGAGTTAGAAGAAGCAACTGATTGGCCCTCATGTCAGATGACATTCTGCTGTAGCTTTGTGATGTAATGGCACCACTTGACCAATCGCCCTGGGTGACGATTACACCGGAGGACCAGACGTCACCAATTACACACCAGGTAATTATCTGGGAATATGACTGCACAGCAAGTAGGAGGTGTTGTGGGAAAGTACTCTGCGCCATGGAAAGCATTGGGCTCCTATTCAAAGAGGGCTAGAGTTAGAAGAACACAGTTTCTAAATAGCAGTCCATCTGGAGTATCAGAGTCCCACTCACAGAGAGCAGGGAAACAGGTTAAATAGCTTCCCTCCATCTGAATGTAAGTCATTTGCTCTAACCTAAGACAGCTCATTCCAGCCTGAAGGATGGTAATTAACTCAAGGGACATATTGCCTGCACAAGTATCTAAAGAAGATTTTCTCAGACACTTAGACAGACAAAGTCTTTGATAAACTATCAGGATGGCCATTGCGTCATCCATATTGCTACCGTCTTAGAAGATTATATTTATGCGGAAGACCCCACTAAAAGGCACTGAGAGCTATCAGATGGTATGAACTTTTTATTAATGGCAAAATGATTAATTGAGATTTTGACTTACCATATATATTGATCGAGGCATGGAGAAGGCTGAGGAATGAGCTTTCTTTTTTTTTTTTCATCTCAGCAAGCAGAGAAATATTCCTCTGCAACACTGCCTCTGCTGGCCATTCAGTATAATCTGCAGATGGAAAAGTCCACTGTTAGTCTTTTTTTAGAACTTGAATATTTCCAAACCAAATGCAACACTTCCAAAAAATGATTTTTATAAAGGGTCAATTAGCACTATGGCATGTCTCATATTGTGAAAATCCAAAACTCACTAAAAATTATAATCTTAATTTAGATTTCAACCTAGCAGACTTCTTTCAATCCTCTGCCTCATTTGCGGATACTCTCTACACAACCCTATCACCTATATGAGGACTTAGATAGAAAGCTCTCTTTGGCAGCCAAGAGATAGAGTACCCTTCTCACAGGAATTATTTCAGGTTATGGTACACCATAGCAATTCAGTGATCTGATACGTTAAGGGAGGAAGGTTTATGCTACGGTTTGTGGGAATAATAAAAACAACAGATTCTAACATCTTCATTTTAGTGCATCCCTATCACTTAACCTATAGAGAACTCCAGAATGGTAAGATCAACCACTCCTTCAAACAAATGTATAAGTCTCAAATATTGTCCTAGGTCCTTTCATCTCACCACCTTAGTCTTCAGCTGGGCATCCTGTCCACATTGCTCCATTTTCTATACCATGATATAAGTATCCTATTGCGTACTAGGCAACTGATTGGCCCTCATGTCAGATGACACCCTGCTGTAGCTTTGTGATGTAATGGCACCACTTGACCAATCGCCCTGGGTGACGATTACACCGGAGGACCAGACGTCACCAATTACACACCAGGTAATTATCTGGGAATATGACTGCACAGCAAGTAGGAGGTGTTGTGGGAAAGTACTCTGCGCCATGGAAAGCATTGGGCTCCTATTCAAAGAGGGCTAGAGTTAGAAGAACACAGTTTCTAAATAGCAGTCCATCTGGAGTATCAGAGTCCCACTCACAGAGAGCAGGGAAACAGGTTAAATAGCTTCCCTCCATCTGAATGTAAGTCATTTGCTCTAACCTAAGACAGCTCATTCCAGCCTGAAGGATGGTAATTAACTCAAGGGACATATTGCCTGCACAAGTATCTAAAGAAGATTTTCTCAGACACTTAGACAGACAAAGTCTTTGATAAACTATCAGGATGGCCATTGCGTCATCCATATTGCTACCGTCTTAGAAGATTATATTTATGCGGAAGACCCCACTAAAAGGCACTGAGAGCTATCAGATGGTATGAACTTTTTATTAATGGCAAAATGATTAATTGAGATTTTGACTTACCATATATATTGATCGAGGCATGGAGAAGGCTGAGGAATGAGCTTTCTTTTTTTTTTTTCATCTCAGCAAGCAGAGAAATATTCCTCTGCAACACTGCCTCTGCTGGCCATTCAGTATAATCTGCAGATGGAAAAGTCCACTGTTAGTCTTTTTTTAGAACTTGAATATTTCCAAACCAAATGCAACACTTCCAAAAAATGATTTTTATAAAGGGTCAATTAGCACTATGGCATGTCTCATATTGTGAAAATCCAAAACTCACTAAAAATTATAATCTTAATTTAGATTTCAACCTAGCAGACTTCTTTCAATCCTATGCCTCATTTGCTGATACTCTCTACACAACCCTATCACCTATATGAGGACTTAGATAGAAAGCTCTCTTTGGCAGCCAAGAGATAGAGTACCCTTCTCACAGGAATTATTTCAGGTTATGGTACACCATAGCAATTCAGTGATCTGATACGTTAAGGGAGGAAGGTTTATGCTACGGTTTGTGGGAATAATAAAAACAACAGATTCTAACATCTTCATTTTAGTGCATCCCTATCACTTAACCTATAGAGAACTCCAGAATGGTAAGATCAACCACTCCTTCAAACAAATGTATAAGTCTTAAATATTGTCCTAGGTCCTTTCATCTCACCACCTTAGTCTTCAGCTGGGCATCCTGTCCACATTGCTCCATTTTCTATACCATGATATAAGTATCCTATTGCGTACTAGGCAACTGATTGGCCCTCATGTCAGATGACACCCTGCTGTAGCTTTGTGATGTAATGGCACCACTTGACCAATCGCCCTGGGTGACGATTACACCGGAGGACCAGACGTCACCAATTACACACCAGGTAATTATCTGGGAATATGACTGCACAGCAAGTAGGAGGTGTTGTGGGAAAGTACTCTGCGCCATGGAAAGCATTGGGCTCCTATTCAAAGAGGGCTAGAGTTAGAAGAACACAGTTTCTAAATAGCAGTCCATCTGGAGTATCAGAGTCCCACTCACAGAGAGCAGGGAAACAGGTTAAATAGCTTCCCTCCATCTGAATGTAAGTCATTTGCTCTAACCTAAGACAGCTCATTCCAGCCTGAAGGATGGTAATTAACTCAAGGGACATATTGCCTGCACAAGTATCTAAAGAAGATTTTCTCAGACACTTAGACAGACAAAGTCTTTGATAAACTATCAGGATGGCCATTGCGTCATCCATATTGCTACCGTCTTAGAAGATTATATTTATGCGGAAGACCCCACTAAAAGGCACTGAGAGCTATCAGATGGTATGAACTTTTTATTAATGGCAAAATGATTAATTGAGATTTTGACTTACCATATATATTGATCGAGGCATGGAGAAGGCTGAGGAATGAGCTTTCTTTTTTTTTTTTCATCTCAGCAAGCAGAGAAATATTCCTCTGCAACACTGCCTCTGCTGGCCATTCAGTATAATCTGCAGATGGAAAAGTCCACTGTTAGTCTTTTTTTAGAACTTGAATATTTCCAAACCAAATGCAACACTTCCAAAAAATGATTTTTATAAAGGGTCAATTAGCACTATGGCATGTCTCATATTGTGAAAATCCAAAACTCACTAAAAATTATAATCTTAATTTAGATTTCAACCTAGCAGACTTCTTTCAATCCTCTGCCTCATTTGCGGATACTCTCTACACAACCCTATCACCTATATGAGGACTTAGATAGAAAGCTCTCTTTGGCAGCCAAGAGATAGAGTACCCTTCTCACAGGAATTATTTCAGGTTATGGTACACCATAGCAATTCAGTGATCTGATACGTTAAGGGAGGAAGGTTTATGCTACGGTTTGTGGGAATAATAAAAACAACAGATTCTAACATCTTCATTTTAGTGCATCCCTATCACTTAACCTATAGAGAACTCCAGAATGGTAAGATCAACCACTCCTTCAAACAAATGTATAAGTCTCAAATATTGTCCTAGGTCCTTTCATCTCACCACCTTAGTCTTCAGCTGGGCATCCTGTCCACATTGCTCCATTTTCTATACCATGATATAAGTATCCTATTGCGTACTAGGCAACTGATTGGCCCTCATGTCAGATAACACCCTGCTGTAGCTTTGTAATGTAATGGCACCACTTGACCAATCACCCTGGGTGACGATGACACCGGAGGACCAGACATCAGCAATTACACACTAGGTAACTATCTGTGAATATGACTGCACAGCAAGTAGGAGGTGTAAGGGGGAAGTACAGTGCGCCATTGAAAGTATTGGGCTCCTATTTAAAGAGGGCTAGAGTTAGAAGAAGCAACTGATTGGCCCTCATGTCAGATGACATTCTGCTGTAGCTTTGTGATGTAATGGCACCACTTGACCAATCGCCCTGGGTGACGATTACACCAGAGGACCAGACGTCACCAATTACACACCAGGTAATTATCTGGGAATATGACTGCACAGCAAGTAGGAGGTGTTGTGGGAAAGTACTCTGCGCCATGGAAAGCATTGGGCTCCTATTCAAAGAGGGCTAGAGTTAGAAGAACACAGTTTCTAAATAGCAGTCCATCTGGAGTATCAGAGTCCCACTCACAGAGAGCAGGGAAACAGGTTAAATAGCTTCCCTCCATCTGAATGTAAGTCATTTGCTCTAACCTAAGACAGCTCATTCCAGCCTGAAGGATGGTAATTAACTCAAGGGACATATTGCCTGCACAAGTATCTAAAGAAGATTTTCTCAGACACTTAGACAGACAAAGTCTTTGATAAACTATCAGGATGGCCATTGCGTCATCCATATTGCTACCGTCTTAGAAGATTATATTTATGCGGAAGACCCCACTAAAAGGCACTGAGAGCTATCAGATGGTATGAACTTTTTATTAATGGCAAAATGATTAATTGAGATTTTGACTTACCATATATATTGATCGAGGCATGGAGAAGGCTGAGGAATGAGCTTTCTTTTTTTTTTTTCATCTCAGCAAGCAGAGAAATATTCCTCTGCAACACTGCCTCTGCTGGCCATTCAGTATAATCTGCAGATGGAAAAGTCCACTGTTAGTCTTTTTTTAGAACTTGAATATTTCCAAACCAAATGCAACACTTCCAAAAAATGATTTTTATAAAGGGTCAATTAGCACTATGGCATGTCTCATATTGTGAAAATCCAAAACTCACTAAAAATTATAATCTTAATTTAGATTTCAACCTAGCAGACTTCTTTCAATCCTCTGCCTCATTTGCGGATACTCTCTACACAACCCTATCACCTATATGAGGACTTAGATAGAAAGCTCTCTTTGGCAGCCAAGAGATAGAGTACCCTTCTCACAGGAATTATTTCAGGTTATGGTACACCATAGCAATTCAGTGATCTGATACGTTAAGGGAGGAAGGTTTATGCTACGGTTTGTGGGAATAATAAAAACAACAGATTCTAACATCTTCATTTTAGTGCATCCCTATCACTTAACCTATAGAGAACTCCAGAATGGTAAGATCAACCACTCCTTCAAACAAATGTATAAGTCTCAAATATTGTCCTAGGTCCTTTCATCTCACCACCTTAGTCTTCAGCTGGGCATCCTGTCCACATTGCTCCATTTTCTATACCATGATATAAGTATCCTATTGCGTACTAGGCAACTGATTGGCCCTCATGTCAGATGACACCCTGCTGTAGCTTTGTGATGTAATGGCACCACTTGACCAATCGCCCTGGGTGACGATTACACCGGAGGACCAGACGTCACCAATTACACACCAGGTAATTATCTGGGAATATGACTGCACAGCAAGTAGGAGGTGTTGTGGGAAAGTACTCTGCGCCATGGAAAGCATTGGGCTCCTATTCAAAGAGGGCTAGAGTTAGAAGAACACAGTTTCTAAATAGCAGTCCATCTGGAGTATCAGAGTCCCACTCACAGAGAGCAGGGAAACAGGTTAAATAGCTTCCCTCCATCTGAATGTAAGTCATTTGCTCTAACCTAAGACAGCTCATTCCAGCCTGAAGGATGGTAATTAACTCAAGGGACATATTGCCTGCACAAGTATCTAAAGAAGATTTTCTCAGACACTTAGACAGACAAAGTCTTTGATAAACTATCAGGATGGCCATTGCGTCATCCATATTGCTACCGTCTTAGAAGATTATATTTATGCGGAAGACCCCACTAAAAGGCACTGAGAGCTATCAGATGGTATGAACTTTTTATTAATGGCAAAATGATTAATTGAGATTTTGACTTACCATATATATTGATCGAGGCATGGAGAAGGCTGAGGAATGAGCTTTCTTTTTTTTTTTTCATCTCAGCAAGCAGAGAAATATTCCTCTGCAACACTGCCTCTGCTGGCCATTCAGTATAATCTGCAGATGGAAAAGTCCACTGTTAGTCTTTTTTTAGAACTTGAATATTTCCAAACCAAATGCAACACTTCCAAAAAATGATTTTTATAAAGGGTCAATTAGCACTATGGCATGTCTCATATTGTGAAAATCCAAAACTCACTAAAAATTATAATCTTAATTTAGATTTCAACCTAGCAGACTTCTTTCAATCCTCTGCCTCATTTGCGGATACTCTCTACACAACCCTATCACCTATATGAGGACTTAGATAGAAAGCTCTCTTTGGCAGCCAAGAGATAGAGTACCCTTCTCACAGGAATTATTTCAGGTTATGGTACACCATAGCAATTCAGTGATCTGATACGTTAAGGGAGGAAGGTTTATGCTACGGTTTGTGGGAATAATAAAAACAACAGATTCTAACATCTTCATTTTAGTGCATCCCTATCACTTAACCTATAGAGAACTCCAGAATGGTAAGATCAACCACTCCTTCAAACAAATGTATAAGTCTCAAATATTGTCCTAGGTCCTTTCATCTCACCACCTTAGTCTTCAGCTGGGCATCCTGTCCACATTGCTCCATTTTCTATACCATGATATAAGTATCCTATTGCGTACTAGGCAACTGATTGGCCCTCATGTCAGATGACACCCTGCTGTAGCTTTGTAATGTAATGGCACCACTTGACCAATCACCCTGGGTTACGATTACACCGGAGGACCAGACATCAGCAATTACACACTAGGTAACTATCTGTGAATATGACTGCACAGCAAGTAGGAGGTGTAAGGGGGAAGTACAGTGCGCCATTGAAAGTATTGGGCTCCTATTTAAAGAGGGCTAGAGTTAGAAGAAGCAACTGATTGGCCCTCATGTCAGATGACATTCTGCTGTAGCTTTGTGATGTAATGGCACCACTTGACCAATCACCCTGGGTGACGATTACACCGGAGGACCAGACGTCACCAATTACACACCAGGTAATTATCTGGGAATATGACTGCACAGCAAGTAGGAGGTGTTGTGGGAAAGTACTCTGCGCCATGGAAAGCATTGGGCTCCTATTCAAAGAGGGCTAGAGTTAGAAGAACACAGTTTCTAAATAGCAGTCCATCTGGAGTATCAGAGTCCCACTCACAGAGAGCAAGGAAACAGGTTAAATAGCTTCCCTCCATCTGAATGTAAGTCATTTGCTCTAACCTAAGACAGCTCATTCCAGCCTGAAGGATGGTAATTAACTCAAGGGACATATTGCCTGCACAAGTATCTAAAGAAGATTTTCTCAGACACTTAGACAGACAAAGTCTTTGATAAACTATCAGGATGGCCATTGCGTCATCCATATTGCTACCGTCTTAGAAGATTATATTTATGCGGAAGACCCCACTAAAAGGCACTGAGAGCTATCAGATGGTATGAACTTTTTATTAATGGCAAAATGATTAATTGAGATTTTGACTTACCATATATATTGATCGAGGCATGGAGAAGGCTGAGGAATGAGCTTTCTTTTTTTTTTTTCATCTCAGCAAGCAGAGAAATATTCCTCTGCAACACTGCCTCTGCTGGCCATTCAGTATAATCTGCAGATGGAAAAGTCCACTGTTAGTCTTTTTTTAGAACTTGAATATTTCCAAACCAAATGCAACACTTCCAAAAAATGATTTTTATAAAGGGTCAATTAGCACTATGGCATGTCTCATATTGTGAAAATCCAAAACTCACTAAAAATTATAATCTTAATTTAGATTTCAACCTAGCAGACTTCTTTCAATCCTCTGCCTCATTTGCGGATACTCTCTACACAACCCTATCACCTATATGAGGACTTAGATAGAAAGCTCTCTTTGGCAGCCAAGAGATAGAGTACCCTTCTCACAGGAATTATTTCAGGTTATGGTACACCATAGCAATTCAGTGATCTGATACGTTAAGGGAGGAAGGTTTATGCTACGGTTTGTGGGAATAATAAAAACAACAGATTCTAACATCTTCATTTTAGTGCATCCCTATCACTTAACCTATAGAGAACTCCAGAATGGTAAGATCAACCACTCCTTCAAACAAATGTATAAGTCTCAAATATTGTCCTAGGTCCTTTCATCTCACCACCTTAGTCTTCAGCTGGGCATCCTGTCCACATTGCTCCATTTTCTATACCATGATATAAGTATCCTATTGCGTACTAGGCAACTGATTGGCCCTCATGTCAGATGACACCCTGCTGTAGCTTTGTAATGTAATGGCACCACTTGACCAATCACCCTGGGTTACGATTACACCGGAGGACCAGACATCAGCAATTACACACTAGGTAACTATCTGTGAATATGACTGCACAGCAAGTAGGAGGTGTAAGGGGGAAGTACAGTGCGCCATTGAAAGTATTGGGCTCCTATTTAAAGAGGGCTAGAGTTAGAAGAAGCAACTGATTGGCCCTCATGTCAGATGACATTCTGCTGTAGCTTTGTGATGTAATGGCACCACTTGACCAATCACCCTGGGTGACGATTACACCGGAGGACCAGACGTCACCAATTACACACCAGGTAATTATCTGGGAATATGACTGCACAGCAAGTAGGAGGTGTTGTGGGAAAGTACTCTGCGCCATGGAAAGCATTGGGCTCCTATTCAAAGAGGGCTAGAGTTAGAAGAACACAGTTTCTAAATAGCAGTCCATCTGGAGTATCAGAGTCCCACTCACAGAGAGCAAGGAAACAGGTTAAATAGCTTCCCTCCATCTGAATGTAAGTCATTTGCTCTAACCTAAGACAGCTCATTCCAGCCTGAAGGATGGTAATTAACTCAAGGGACATATTGCCTGCACAAGTATCTAAAGAAGATTTTCTCAGACACTTAGACAGACAAAGTCTTTGATAAACTATCAGGATGGCCATTGCGTCATCCATATTGCTACCGTCTTAGAAGATTATATTTATGCGGAAGACCCCACTAAAAGGCACTGAGAGCTATCAGATGGTATGAACTTTTTATTAATGGCAAAATGATTAATTGAGATTTTGACTTACCATATATATTGATCGAGGCATGGAGAAGGCTGAGGAATGAGCTTTCTTTTTTTTTTTTCATCTCAGCAAGCAGAGAAATATTCCTCTGCAACACTGCCTCTGCTGGCCATTCAGTATAATCTGCAGATGGAAAAGTCCACTGTTAGTCTTTTTTTAGAACTTGAATATTTCCAAACCAAATGCAACACTTCCAAAAAATGATTTTTATAAAGGGTCAATTAGCACTATGGCATGTCTCATATTGTGAAAATCCAAAACTCACTAAAAATTATAATCTTAATTTAGATTTCAACCTAGCAGACTTCTTTCAATCCTATGCCTCATTTGCTGATACTCTCTACACAACCCTATCACCTATATGAGGACTTAGATAGAAAGCTCTCTTTGGCAGCCAAGAGATAGAGTACCCTTCTCACAGGAATTATTTCAGGTTATGGTACACCATAGCAATTGAGTGATCTGATACGTTAAGGGAGGAAGGTTTATGCTACGGTTTGTGGGAATAATAAAAACAACAGATTTTAACATCTTCATTTTAGTGCATCCCTATCACTTAACCTATAGAGAACTCCAGAATGGTAAGATCAACCACTCCTTCAAACAAATGTATAAGTCTCAAATATTGTCCTAGGTCCTTTCATCTCACCACCTTAGGCTTCAGCTGGGCATCCTGTCCACATTGCTCCATTTTCTATACCATGATATAAGTATCCTATTGCGTACTAGGCAACTGATTGGCCCTCATGTCAGATAACACCCTGCTGTAGCTTTGTAATGTAATGGCACCACTTGACCAATCACCCTGGGTGACGATGACACCGGAGGACCAGACATCAGCAATTACACACTAGGTAACTATCTGTGAATATGACTGCACAGCAAGTAGGAGGTGTAAGGGGGAAGTACAGTGCGCCATTGAAAGTATTGGGCTCCTATTTAAAGAGGGCTAGAGTTAGAAGAAGCAACTGATTGGCCCTCATGTCAGATGACATTCTGCTGTAGCTTTGTGATGTAATGGCACCACTTGACCAATCGCCCTGGGTGACGATTACACCGGAGGACCAGACGTCACCAATTACACACCAGGTAATTATCTGGGAATATGACTGCACAGCAAGTAGGAGGTGTTGTGGGAAAGTACTCTGCGCCATGGAAAGCATTGGGCTCCTATTCAAAGAGGGCTAGAGTTAGAAGAACACAGTTTCTAAATAGCAGTCCATCTGGAGTATCAGAGTCCCACTCACAGAGAGCAGGGAAACAGGTTAAATAGCTTCCCTCCATCTGAATGTAAGTCATTTGCTCTAACCTAAGACAGCTCATTCCAGCCTGAAGGATGGTAATTAACTCAAGGGACATATTGCCTGCACAAGTATCTAAAGAAGATTTTCTCAGACACTTAGACAGACAAAGTCTTTGATAAACTATCAGGATGGCCATTGCGTCATCCATATTGCTACCGTCTTAGAAGATTATATTTATGCGGAAGACCCCACTAAAAGGCACTGAGAGCTATCAGATGGTATGAACTTTTTATTAATGGCAAAATGATTAATTGAGATTTTGACTTACCATATATATTGATCGAGGCATGGAGAAGGCTGAGGAATGAGCTTTCTTTTTTTTTTTTCATCTCAGCAAGCAGAGAAATATTCCTCTGCAACACTGCCTCTGCTGGCCATTCAGTATAATCTGCAGATGGAAAAGTCCACTGTTAGTCTTTTTTTAGAACTTGAATATTTCCAAACCAAATGCAACACTTCCAAAAAATGATTTTTATAAAGGGTCAATTAGCACTATGGCATGTCTCATATTGTGAAAATCCAAAACTCACTAAAAATTATAATCTTAATTTAGATTTCAACCTAGCAGACTTCTTTCAATCCTCTGCCTCATTTGCGGATACTCTCTACACAACCCTATCACCTATATGAGGACTTAGATAGAAAGCTCTCTTTGGCAGCCAAGAGATAGAGTACCCTTCTCACAGGAATTATTTCAGGTTATGGTACACCATAGCAATTCAGTGATCTGATACGTTAAGGGAGGAAGGTTTATGCTACGGTTTGTGGGAATAATAAAAACAACAGATTCTAACATCTTCATTTTAGTGCATCCCTATCACTTAACCTATAGAGAACTCCAGAATGGTAAGATCAACCACTCCTTCAAACAAATGTATAAGTCTCAAATATTGTCCTAGGTCCTTTCATCTCACCACCTTAGTCTTCAGCTGGGCATCCTGTCCACATTGCTCCATTTTCTATACCATGATATAAGTATCCTATTGCGTACTAGGCAACTGATTGGCCCTCATGTCAGATGACACCCTGCTGTAGCTTTGTAATGTAATGGCACCACTTGACCAATCACCCTGGGTTACGATTACACCGGAGGACCAGACATCAGCAATTACACACTAGGTAACTATCTGTGAATATGACTGCACAGCAAGTAGGAGGTGTAAGGGGGAAGTACAGTGCGCCATTGAAAGTATTGGGCTCCTATTTAAAGAGGGCTAGAGTTAGAAGAAGCAACTGATTGGCCCTCATGTCAGATGACATTCTGCTGTAGCTTTGTGATGTAATGGCACCACTTGACCAATCACCCTGGGTGACGATTACACCGGAGGACCAGACGTCACCAATTACACACCAGGTAATTATCTGGGAATATGACTGCACAGCAAGTAGGAGGTGTTGTGGGAAAGTACTCTGCGCCATGGAAAGCATTGGGCTCCTATTCAAAGAGGGCTAGAGTTAGAAGAACACAGTTTCTAAATAGCAGTCCATCTGGAGTATCAGAGTCCCACTCACAGAGAGCAAGGAAACAGGTTAAATAGCTTCCCTCCATCTGAATGTAAGTCATTTGCTCTAACCTAAGACAGCTCATTCCAGCCTGAAGGATGGTAATTAACTCAAGGGACATATTGCCTGCACAAGTATCTAAAGAAGATTTTCTCAGACACTTAGACAGACAAAGTCTTTGATAAACTATCAGGATGGCCATTGCGTCATCCATATTGCTACCGTCTTAGAAGATTATATTTATGCGGAAGACCCCACTAAAAGGCACTGAGAGCTATCAGATGGTATGAACTTTTTATTAATGGCAAAATGATTAATTGAGATTTTGACTTACCATATATATTGATCGAGGCATGGAGAAGGCTGAGGAATGAGCTTTCTTTTTTTTTTTTCATCTCAGCAAGCAGAGAAATATTCCTCTGCAACACTGCCTCTGCTGGCCATTCAGTATAATCTGCAGATGGAAAAGTCCACTGTTAGTCTTTTTTTAGAACTTGAATATTTCCAAACCAAATGCAACACTTCCAAAAAATGATTTTTATAAAGGGTCAATTAGCACTATGGCATGTCTCATATTGTGAAAATCCAAAACTCACTAAAAATTATAATCTTAATTTAGATTTCAACCTAGCAGACTTCTTTCAATCCTATGCCTCATTTGCTGATACTCTCTACACAACCCTATCACCTATATGAGGACTTAGATAGAAAGCTCTCTTTGGCAGCCAAGAGATAGAGTACCCTTCTCACAGGAATTATTTCAGGTTATGGTACACCATAGCAATTGAGTGATCTGATACGTTAAGGGAGGAAGGTTTATGCTACGGTTTGTGGGAATAATAAAAACAACAGATTTTAACATCTTCATTTTAGTGCATCCCTATCACTTAACCTATAGAGAACTCCAGAATGGTAAGATCAACCACTCCTTCAAACAAATGTATAAGTCTCAAATATTGTCCTAGGTCCTTTCATCTCACCACCTTAGGCTTCAGCTGGGCATCCTGTCCACATTGCTCCATTTTCTATACCATGATATAAGTATCCTATTGCGTACTAGGCAACTGATTGGCCCTCATGTCAGATAACACCCTGCTGTAGCTTTGTAATGTAATGGCACCACTTGACCAATCACCCTGGGTGACGATGACACCGGAGGACCAGACATCAGCAATTACACACTAGGTAACTATCTGTGAATATGACTGCACAGCAAGTAGGAGGTGTAAGGGGGAAGTACAGTGCGCCATTGAAAGTATTGGGCTCCTATTTAAAGAGGGCTAGAGTTAGAAGAAGCAACTGATTGGCCCTCATGTCAGATGACATTCTGCTGTAGCTTTGTGATGTAATGGCACCACTTGACCAATCGCCCTGGGTGACGATTACACCGGAGGACCAGACGTCACCAATTACACACCAGGTAATTATCTGGGAATATGACTGCACAGCAAGTAGGAGGTGTTGTGGGAAAGTACTCTGCGCCATGGAAAGCATTGGGCTCCTATTCAAAGAGGGCTAGAGTTAGAAGAACACAGTTTCTAAATAGCAGTCCATCTGGAGTATCAGAGTCCCACTCACAGAGAGCAGGGAAACAGGTTAAATAGCTTCCCTCCATCTGAATGTAAGTCATTTGCTCTAACCTAAGACAGCTCATTCCAGCCTGAAGGATGGTAATTAACTCAAGGGACATATTGCCTGCACAAGTATCTAAAGAAGATTTTCTCAGACACTTAGACAGACAAAGTCTTTGATAAACTATCAGGATGGCCATTGCGTCATCCATATTGCTACCGTCTTAGAAGATTATATTTATGCGGAAGACCCCACTAAAAGGCACTGAGAGCTATCAGATGGTATGAACTTTTTATTAATGGCAAAATGATTAATTGAGATTTTGACTTACCATATATATTGATCGAGGCATGGAGAAGGCTGAGGAATGAGCTTTCTTTTTTTTTTTTCATCTCAGCAAGCAGAGAAATATTCCTCTGCAACACTGCCTCTGCTGGCCATTCAGTATAATCTGCAGATGGAAAAGTCCACTGTTAGTCTTTTTTTAGAACTTGAATATTTCCAAACCAAATCCAACACTTCCAAAAAATGATTTTTATAAAGGGTCAATTAGCACTATGGCATGTCTCATATTGTGAAAATCCAAAACTCACTAAAAATTATAATCTTAATTTAGATTTCAACCTAGCAGACTTCTTTCAATCCTATGCCTCATTTGCTGATACTCTCTACACAACCCTATCACCTATATGAGGACTTAGATAGAAAGCTCTCTTTGGCAGCCAAGAGATAGAGTACCCTTCTCACAGGAATTATTTCAGGTTATGGTACACCATAGCAATTGAGTGATCTGATACGTTAAGGGAGGAAGGTTTATGCTACGGTTTGTGGGAATAATAAAAACAACAGATTTTAACATCTTCATTTTAGTGCATCCCTATCACTTAACCTATAGAGAACTCCAGAATGGTAAGATCAACCACTCCTTCAAACAAATGTATAAGTCTCAAATATTGTCCTAGGTCCTTTCATCTCACCACCTTAGGCTTCAGCTGGGCATCCTGTCCACATTGCTCCATTTTCTATACCATGATATAAGTATCCTATTGCGTACTAGGCAACTGATTGGCCCTCATGTCAGATAACACCCTGCTGTAGCTTTGTAATGTAATGGCACCACTTGACCAATCACCCTGGGTGACGATGACACCGGAGGACCAGACATCAGCAATTACACACTAGGTAACTATCTGTGAATATGACTGCACAGCAAGTAGGAGGTGTAAGGGGGAAGTACAGTGCGCCATTGAAAGTATTGGGCTCCTATTTAAAGAGGGCTAGAGTTAGAAGAAGCAACTGATTGGCCCTCATGTCAGATGACATTCTGCTGTAGCTTTGTGATGTAATGGCACCACTTGACCAATCGCCCTGGGTGACGATTACACCGGAGGACCAGACGTCACCAATTACACACCAGGTAAATATCTGGGAATATGACTGCACAGCAAGTAGGAGGTGTTGTGGGAAAGTACTCTGCGCCATGGAAAGCATTGGGCTCCTATTCAAAGAGGGCTAGAGTTAGAAGAACACAGTTTCTAAATAGCAGTCCATCTGGAGTATCAGAGTCCCACTCACAGAGAGCAGGGAAACAGGTTAAATAGCTTCCCTCCATCTGAATGTAAGTCATTTGCTCTAACCTAAGACAGCTCATTCCAGCCTGAAGGATGGTAATTAACTCAAGGGACATATTGCCTGCACAAGTATCTAAAGAAGATTTTCTCAGACACTTAGACAGACAAAGTCTTTGATAAACTATCAGGATGGCCATTGCGTCATCCATATTGCTACCGTCTTAGAAGATTATATTTATGCGGAAGACCCCACTAAAAGGCACTGAGAGCTATCAGATGGTATGAACTTTTTATTAATGGCAAAATGATTAATTGAGATTTTGACTTACCATATATATTGATCGAGGCATGGAGAAGGCTGAGGAATGAGCTTTCTTTTTTTTTTTTCATCTCAGCAAGCAGAGAAATATTCCTCTGCAACACTGCCTCTGCTGGCCATTCAGTATAATCTGCAGATGGAAAAGTCCACTGTTAGTCTTTTTTTAGAACTTGAATATTTCCAAACCAAATCCAACACTTCCAAAAAATGATTTTTATAAAGGGTCAATTAGCACTATGGCATGTCTCATATTGTGAAAATCCAAAACTCACTAAAAATTATAATCTTAATTTAGATTTCAACCTAGCAGACTTCTTTCAATCCTATGCCTCATTTGCTGATACTCTCTACACAACCCTATCACCTATATGAGGACTTAGATAGAAAGCTCTCTTTGGCAGCCAAGAGATAGAGTACCCTTCTCACAGGAATTATTTCAGGTTATGGTACACCATAGCAATTGAGTGATCTGATACGTTAAGGGAGGAAGGTTTATGCTACGGTTTGTGGGAATAATAAAAACAACAGATTTTAACATCTTCATTTTAGTGCATCCCTATCACTTAACCTATAGAGAACTCCAGAATGGTAAGATCAACCACTCCTTCAAACAAATGTATAAGTCTCAAATATTGTCCTAGGTCCTTTCATCTCACCACCTTAGTCTTCAGCTGGGCATCCTGTCCACATTGCTCCATTTTCTATACCATGATATAAGTATCCTATTGCGTACTAGGCAACTGATTGGCCCTCATGTCAGATAACACCCTGCTGTAGCTTTGTAATGTAATGGCACCACTTGACCAATCACCCTGGGTGACGATGACACCGGAGGACCAGACATCAGCAATTACACACTAGGTAACTATCTGTGAATATGACTGCACAGCAAGTAGGAGGTGTAAGGGGGAAGTACAGTGCGCCATTGAAAGTATTGGGCTCCTATTTAAAGAGGGCTAGAGTTAGAAGAAGCAACTGATTGGCCCTCATGTCAGATGACATTCTGCTGTAGCTTTGTGATGTAATGGCACCACTTGACCAATCGCCCTGGGTGACGATTACACCGGAGGACCAGACGTCACCAATTACACACCAGGTAATTATCTGGGAATATGACTGCACAGCAAGTAGGAGGTGTTGTGGGAAAGTACTCTGCGCCATGGAAAGCATTGGGCTCCTATTCAAAGAGGGCTAGAGTTAGAAGAACACAGTTTCTAAATAGCAGTCCATCTGGAGTATCAGAGTCCCACTCACAGAGAGCAGGGAAACAGGTTAAATAGCTTCCCTCCATCTGAATGTAAGTCATTTGCTCTAACCTAAGACAGCTCATTCCAGCCTGAAGGATGGTAATTAACTCAAGGGACATATTGCCTGCACAAGTATCTAAAGAAGATTTTCTCAGACACTTAGACAGACAAAGTCTTTGATAAACTATCAGGATGGCTATTGCGTCATCCATATTGCTACCGTCTTAGAAGATTATATTTATGCGGAAGACCCCACTAAAAGGCACTGAGAGCTATCAGATGGTATGAACTTTTTATTAATGGCAAAATGATTAATTGAGATTTTGACTTACCATATATATTGATCGAGGCATGGAGAAGGCTGAGGAATGAGCTTTCTTTTTTTTTTTTCATCTCAGCAAGCAGAGAAATATTCCTCTGCAACACTGCCTCTGCTGGCCATTCAGTATAATCTGCAGATGGAAAAGTCCACTGTTAGTCTTTTTTTAGAACTTGAATATTTCCAAACCAAATGCAACACTTCCAAAAAATGATTTTTATAAAGGGTCAATTAGCACTATGGCATGTCTCATATTGTGAAAATCCAAAACTCACTAAAAATTATAATCTTAATTTAGATTTCAACCTAGCAGACTTCTTTCAATCCTCTGCCTCATTTGCGGATACTCTCTACACAACCCTATCACCTATATGAGGACTTAGATAGAAAGCTCTCTTTGGCAGCCAAGAGATAGAGTACCCTTCTCACAGGAATTATTTCAGGTTATGGTACACCATAGCAATTCAGTGATCTGATACGTTAAGGGAGGAAGGTTTATGCTACGGTTTGTGGGAATAATAAAAACAACAGATTCTAACATCTTCATTTTAGTGCATCCCTATCACTTAACCTATAGAGAACTCCAGAATGGTAAGATCAACCACTCCTTCAAACAAATGTATAAGTCTCAAATATTGTCCTAGGTCCTTTCATCTCACCACCTTAGTCTTCAGCTGGGCATCCTGTCCACATTGCTCCATTTTCTATACCATGATATAAGTATCCTATTGCGTACTAGGCAACTGATTGGCCCTCATGTCAGATGACACCCTGCTGTAGCTTTGTAATGTAATGGCACCACTTGACCAATCACCCTGGGTTACGATTACACCGGAGGACCAGACATCAGCAATTACACACTAGGTAACTATCTGTGAATATGACTGCACAGCAAGTAGGAGGTGTAAGGGGGAAGTACAGTGCGCCATTGAAAGTATTGGGCTCCTATTTAAAGAGGGCTAGAGTTAGAAGAAGCAACTGATTGGCCCTCATGTCAGATGACATTCTGCTGTAGCTTTGTGATGTAATGGCACCACTTGACCAATCACCCTGGGTGACGATTACACCGGAGGACCAGACGTCACCAATTACACACCAGGTAATTATCTGGGAATATGACTGCACAGCAAGTAGGAGGTGTTGTGGGAAAGTACTCTGCGCCATGGAAAGCATTGGGCTCCTATTCAAAGAGGGCTAGAGTTAGAAGAACACAGTTTCTAAATAGCAGTCCATCTGGAGTATCAGAGTCCCACTCACAGAGAGCAAGGAAACAGGTTAAATAGCTTCCCTCCATCTGAATGTAAGTCATTTGCTCTAACCTAAGACAGCTCATTCCAGCCTGAAGGATGGTAATTAACTCAAGGGACATATTGCCTGCACAAGTATCTAAAGAAGATTTTCTCAGACACTTAGACAGACAAAGTCTTTGATAAACTATCAGGATGGCCATTGCGTCATCCATATTGCTACCGTCTTAGAAGATTATATTTATGCGGAAGACCCCACTAAAAGGCACTGAGAGCTATCAGATGGTATGAACTTTTTATTAATGGCAAAATGATTAATTGAGATTTTGACTTACCATATATATTGATCGAGGCATGGAGAAGGCTGAGGAATGAGCTTTCTTTTTTTTTTTTCATCTCAGCAAGCAGAGAAATATTCCTCTGCAACACTGCCTCTGCTGGCCATTCAGTATAATCTGCAGATGGAAAAGTCCACTGTTAGTCTTTTTTTAGAACTTGAATATTTCCAAACCAAATGCAACACTTCCAAAAAATGATTTTTATAAAGGGTCAATTAGCACTATGGCATGTCTCATATTGTGAAAATCCAAAACTCACTAAAAATTATAATCTTAATTTAGATTTCAACCTAGCAGACTTCTTTCAATCCTCTGCCTCATTTGCGGATACTCTCTACACAACCCTATCACCTATATGAGGACTTAGATAGAAAGCTCTCTTTGGCAGCCAAGAGATAGAGTACCCTTCTCACAGGAATTATTTCAGGTTATGGTACACCATAGCAATTCAGTGATCTGATACGTTAAGGGAGGAAGGTTTATGCTACGGTTTGTGGGAATAATAAAAACAACAGATTCTAACATCTTCATTTTAGTGCATCCCTATCACTTAACCTATAGAGAACTCCAGAATGGTAAGATCAACCACTCCTTCAAACAAATGTATAAGTCTCAAATATTGTCCTAGGTCCTTTCATCTCACCACCTTAGTCTTCAGCTGGGCATCCTGTCCACATTGCTCCATTTTCTATACCATGATATAAGTATCCTATTGCGTACTAGGCAACTGATTGGCCCTCATGTCAGATGACACCCTGCTGTAGCTTTGTAATGTAATGGCACCACTTGACCAATCACCCTGGGTTACGATTACACCGGAGGACCAGACATCAGCAATTACACACTAGGTAACTATCTGTGAATATGACTGCACAGCAAGTAGGAGGTGTAAGGGGGAAGTACAGTGCGCCATTGAAAGTATTGGGCTCCTATTTAAAGAGGGCTAGAGTTAGAAGAAGCAACTGATTGGCCCTCATGTCAGATGACATTCTGCTGTAGCTTTGTGATGTAATGGCACCACTTGACCAATCACCCTGGGTGACGATTACACCGGAGGACCAGACGTCACCAATTACACACCAGGTAATTATCTGGGAATATGACTGCACAGCAAGTAGGAGGTGTTGTGGGAAAGTACTCTGCGCCATGGAAAGCATTGGGCTCCTATTCAAAGAGGGCTAGAGTTAGAAGAACACAGTTTCTAAATAGCAGTCCATCTGGAGTATCAGAGTCCCACTCACAGAGAGCAAGGAAACAGGTTAAATAGCTTCCCTCCATCTGAATGTAAGTCATTTGCTCTAACCTAAGACAGCTCATTCCAGCCTGAAGGATGGTAATTAACTCAAGGGACATATTGCCTGCACAAGTATCTAAAGAAGATTTTCTCAGACACTTAGACAGACAAAGTCTTTGATAAACTATCAGGATGGCCATTGCGTCATCCATATTGCTACCGTCTTAGAAGATTATATTTATGCGGAAGACCCCACTAAAAGGCACTGAGAGCTATCAGATGGTATGAACTTTTTATTAATGGCAAAATGATTAATTGAGATTTTGACTTACCATATATATTGATCGAGGCATGGAGAAGGCTGAGGAATGAGCTTTCTTTTTTTTTTTTCATCTCAGCAAGCAGAGAAATATTCCTCTGCAACACTGCCTCTGCTGGCCATTCAGTATAATCTGCAGATGGAAAAGTCCACTGTTAGTCTTTTTTTAGAACTTGAATATTTCCAAACCAAATGCAACACTTCCAAAAAATGATTTTTATAAAGGGTCAATTAGCACTATGGCATGTCTCATATTGTGAAAATCCAAAACTCACTAAAAATTATAATCTTAATTTAGATTTCAACCTAGCAGACTTCTTTCAATCCTCTGCCTCATTTGCGGATACTCTCTACACAACCCTATCACCTATATGAGGACTTAGATAGAAAGCTCTCTTTGGCAGCCAAGAGATAGAGTACCCTTCTCACAGGAATTATTTCAGGTTATGGTACACCATAGCAATTCAGTGATCTGATACGTTAAGGGAGGAAGGTTTATGCTACGGTTTGTGGGAATAATAAAAACAACAGATTCTAACATCTTCATTTTAGTGCATCCCTATCACTTAACCTATAGAGAACTCCAGAATGGTAAGATCAACCACTCCTTCAAACAAATGTATAAGTCTCAAATATTGTCCTAGGTCCTTTCATCTCACCACCTTAGTCTTCAGCTGGGCATCCTGTCCACATTGCTCCATTTTCTATACCATGATATAAGTATCCTATTGCGTACTAGGCAACTGATTGGCCCTCATGTCAGATGACACCCTGCTGTAGCTTTGTAATGTAATGGCACCACTTGACCAATCACCCTGGGTTACGATTACACCGGAGGACCAGACATCAGCAATTACACACTAGGTAACTATCTGTGAATATGACTGCACAGCAAGTAGGAGGTGTAAGGGGGAAGTACAGTGCGCCATTGAAAGTATTGGGCTCCTATTTAAAGAGGGCTAGAGTTAGAAGAAGCAACTGATTGGCCCTCATGTCAGATGACATTCTGCTGTAGCTTTGTGATGTAATGGCACCACTTGACCAATCACCCTGGGTGACGATTACACCGGAGGACCAGACGTCACCAATTACACACCAGGTAATTATCTGGGAATATGACTGCACAGCAAGTAGGAGGTGTTGTGGGAAAGTACTCTGCGCCATGGAAAGCATTGGGCTCCTATTCAAAGAGGGCTAGAGTTAGAAGAACACAGTTTCTAAATAGCAGTCCATCTGGAGTATCAGAGTCCCACTCACAGAGAGCAAGGAAACAGGTTAAATAGCTTCCCTCCATCTGAATGTAAGTCATTTGCTCTAACCTAAGACAGCTCATTCCAGCCTGAAGGATGGTAATTAACTCAAGGGACATATTGCCTGCACAAGTATCTAAAGAAGATTTTCTCAGACACTTAGACAGACAAAGTCTTTGATAAACTATCAGGATGGCCATTGCGTCATCCATATTGCTACCGTCTTAGAAGATTATATTTATGCGGAAGACCCCACTAAAAGGCACTGAGAGCTATCAGATGGTATGAACTTTTTATTAATGGCAAAATGATTAATTGAGATTTTGACTTACCATATATATTGATCGAGGCATGGAGAAGGCTGAGGAATGAGCTTTCTTTTTTTTTTTTCATCTCAGCAAGCAGAGAAATATTCCTCTGCAACACTGCCTCTGCTGGCCATTCAGTATAATCTGCAGATGGAAAAGTCCACTGTTAGTCTTTTTTTAGAACTTGAATATTTCCAAACCAAATGCAACACTTCCAAAAAATGATTTTTATAAAGGGTCAATTAGCACTATGGCATGTCTCATATTGTGAAAATCCAAAACTCACTAAAAATTATAATCTTAATTTAGATTTCAACCTAGCAGACTTCTTTCAATCCTCTGCCTCATTTGCGGATACTCTCTACACAACCCTATCACCTATATGAGGACTTAGATAGAAAGCTCTCTTTGGCAGCCAAGAGATAGAGTACCCTTCTCACAGGAATTATTTCAGGTTATGGTACACCATAGCAATTCAGTGATCTGATACGTTAAGGGAGGAAGGTTTATGCTACGGTTTGTGGGAATAATAAAAACAACAGATTCTAACATCTTCATTTTAGTGCATCCCTATCACTTAACCTATAGAGAACTCCAGAATGGTAAGATCAACCACTCCTTCAAACAAATGTATAAGTCTCAAATATTGTCCTAGGTCCTTTCATCTCACCACCTTAGTCTTCAGCTGGGCATCCTGTCCACATTGCTCCATTTTCTATACCATGATATAAGTATCCTATTGCGTACTAGGCAACTGATTGGCCCTCATGTCAGATGACACCCTGCTGTAGCTTTGTAATGTAATGGCACCACTTGACCAATCACCCTGGGTTACGATTACACCGGAGGACCAGACATCAGCAATTACACACTAGGTAACTATCTGTGAATATGACTGCACAGCAAGTAGGAGGTGTAAGGGGGAAGTACAGTGCGCCATTGAAAGTATTGGGCTCCTATTTAAAGAGGGCTAGAGTTAGAAGAAGCAACTGATTGGCCCTCATGTCAGATGACATTCTGCTGTAGCTTTGTGATGTAATGGCACCACTTGACCAATCACCCTGGGTGACGATTACACCGGAGGACCAGACGTCACCAATTACACACCAGGTAATTATCTGGGAATATGACTGCACAGCAAGTAGGAGGTGTTGTGGGAAAGTACTCTGCGCCATGGAAAGCATTGGGCTCCTATTCAAAGAGGGCTAGAGTTAGAAGAACACAGTTTCTAAATAGCAGTCCATCTGGAGTATCAGAGTCCCACTCACAGAGAGCAAGGAAACAGGTTAAATAGCTTCCCTCCATCTGAATGTAAGTCATTTGCTCTAACCTAAGACAGCTCATTCCAGCCTGAAGGATGGTAATTAACTCAAGGGACATATTGCCTGCACAAGTATCTAAAGAAGATTTTCTCAGACACTTAGACAGACAAAGTCTTTGATAAACTATCAGGATGGCCATTGCGTCATCCATATTGCTACCGTCTTAGAAGATTATATTTATGCGGAAGACCCCACTAAAAGGCACTGAGAGCTATCAGATGGTATGAACTTTTTATTAATGGCAAAATGATTAATTGAGATTTTGACTTACCATATATATTGATCGAGGCATGGAGAAGGCTGAGGAATGAGCTTTCTTTTTTTTTTTTCATCTCAGCAAGCAGAGAAATATTCCTCTGCAACACTGCCTCTGCTGGCCATTCAGTATAATCTGCAGATGGAAAAGTCCACTGTTAGTCTTTTTTTAGAACTTGAATATTTCCAAACCAAATGCAACACTTCCAAAAAATGATTTTTATAAAGGGTCAATTAGCACTATGGCATGTCTCATATTGTGAAAATCCAAAACTCACTAAAAATTATAATCTTAATTTAGATTTCAACCTAGCAGACTTCTTTCAATCCTATGCCTCATTTGCTGATACTCTCTACACAACCCTATCACCTATATGAGGACTTAGATAGAAAGCTCTCTTTGGCAGCCAAGAGATAGAGTACCCTTCTCACAGGAATTATTTCAGGTTATGGTACACCATAGCAATTGAGTGATCTGATACGTTAAGGGAGGAAGGTTTATGCTACGGTTTGTGGGAATAATAAAAACAACAGATTTTAACATCTTCATTTTAGTGCATCCCTATCACTTAACCTATAGAGAACTCCAGAATGGTAAGATCAACCACTCCTTCAAACAAATGTATAAGTCTCAAATATTGTCCTAGGTCCTTTCATCTCACCACCTTAGGCTTCAGCTGGGCATCCTGTCCACATTGCTCCATTTTCTATACCATGATATAAGTATCCTATTGCGTACTAGGCAACTGATTGGCCCTCATGTCAGATAACACCCTGCTGTAGCTTTGTAATGTAATGGCACCACTTGACCAATCACCCTGGGTGACGATGACACCGGAGGACCAGACATCAGCAATTACACACTAGGTAACTATCTGTGAATATGACTGCACAGCAAGTAGGAGGTGTAAGGGGGAAGTACAGTGCGCCATTGAAAGTATTGGGCTCCTATTTAAAGAGGGCTAGAGTTAGAAGAAGCAACTGATTGGCCCTCATGTCAGATGACATTCTGCTGTAGCTTTGTGATGTAATGGCACCACTTGACCAATCGCCCTGGGTGACGATTACACCGGAGGACCAGACGTCACCAATTACACACCAGGTAATTATCTGGGAATATGACTGCACAGCAAGTAGGAGGTGTTGTGGGAAAGTACTCTGCGCCATGGAAAGCATTGGGCTCCTATTCAAAGAGGGCTAGAGTTAGAAGAACACAGTTTCTAAATAGCAGTCCATCTGGAGTATCAGAGTCCCACTCACAGAGAGCAGGGAAACAGGTTAAATAGCTTCCCTCCATCTGAATGTAAGTCATTTGCTCTAACCTAAGACAGCTCATTCCAGCCTGAAGGATGGTAATTAACTCAAGGGACATATTGCCTGCACAAGTATCTAAAGAAGATTTTCTCAGACACTTAGACAGACAAAGTCTTTGATAAACTATCAGGATGGCCATTGCGTCATCCATATTGCTACCGTCTTAGAAGATTATATTTATGCGGAAGACCCCACTAAAAGGCACTGAGAGCTATCAGATGGTATGAACTTTTTATTAATGGCAAAATGATTAATTGAGATTTTGACTTACCATATATATTGATCGAGGCATGGAGAAGGCTGAGGAATGAGCTTTCTTTTTTTTTTTTCATCTCAGCAAGCAGAGAAATATTCCTCTGCAACACTGCCTCTGCTGGCCATTCAGTATAATCTGCAGATGGAAAAGTCCACTGTTAGTCTTTTTTTAGAACTTGAATATTTCCAAACCAAATCCAACACTTCCAAAAAATGATTTTTATAAAGGGTCAATTAGCACTATGGCATGTCTCATATTGTGAAAATCCAAAACTCACTAAAAATTATAATCTTAATTTAGATTTCAACCTAGCAGACTTCTTTCAATCCTATGCCTCATTTGCTGATACTCTCTACACAACCCTATCACCTATATGAGGACTTAGATAGAAAGCTCTCTTTGGCAGCCAAGAGATAGAGTACCCTTCTCACAGGAATTATTTCAGGTTATGGTACACCATAGCAATTGAGTGATCTGATACGTTAAGGGAGGAAGGTTTATGCTACGGTTTGTGGGAATAATAAAAACAACAGATTTTAACATCTTCATTTTAGTGCATCCCTATCACTTAACCTATAGAGAACTCCAGAATGGTAAGATCAACCACTCCTTCAAACAAATGTATAAGTCTCAAATATTGTCCTAGGTCCTTTCATCTCACCACCTTAGGCTTCAGCTGGGCATCCTGTCCACATTGCTCCATTTTCTATACCATGATATAAGTATCCTATTGCGTACTAGGCAACTGATTGGCCCTCATGTCAGATAACACCCTGCTGTAGCTTTGTAATGTAATGGCACCACTTGACCAATCACCCTGGGTGACGATGACACCGGAGGACCAGACATCAGCAATTACACACTAGGTAACTATCTGTGAATATGACTGCACAGCAAGTAGGAGGTGTAAGGGGGAAGTACAGTGCGCCATTGAAAGTATTGGGCTCCTATTTAAAGAGGGCTAGAGTTAGAAGAAGCAACTGATTGGCCCTCATGTCAGATGACATTCTGCTGTAGCTTTGTGATGTAATGGCACCACTTGACCAATCGCCCTGGGTGACGATTACACCGGAGGACCAGACGTCACCAATTACACACCAGGTAAATATCTGGGAATATGACTGCACAGCAAGTAGGAGGTGTTGTGGGAAAGTACTCTGCGCCATGGAAAGCATTGGGCTCCTATTCAAAGAGGGCTAGAGTTAGAAGAACACAGTTTCTAAATAGCAGTCCATCTGGAGTATCAGAGTCCCACTCACAGAGAGCAGGGAAACAGGTTAAATAGCTTCCCTCCATCTGAATGTAAGTCATTTGCTCTAACCTAAGACAGCTCATTCCAGCCTGAAGGATGGTAATTAACTCAAGGGACATATTGCCTGCACAAGTATCTAAAGAAGATTTTCTCAGACACTTAGACAGACAAAGTCTTTGATAAACTATCAGGATGGCTATTGCGTCATCCATATTGCTACCGTCTTAGAAGATTATATTTATGCGGAAGACCCCACTAAAAGGCACTGAGAGCTATCAGATGGTATGAACTTTTTATTAATGGCAAAATGATTAATTGAGATTTTGACTTACCATATATATTGATCGAGGCATGGAGAAGGCTGAGGAATGAGCTTTCTTTTTTTTTTTTCATCTCAGCAAGCAGAGAAATATTCCTCTGCAACACTGCCTCTGCTGGCCATTCAGTATAATCTGCAGATGGAAAAGTCCACTGTTAGTCTTTTTTTAGAACTTGAATATTTCCAAACCAAATGCAACACTTCCAAAAAATGATTTTTATAAAGGGTCAATTAGCACTATGGCATGTCTCATATTGTGAAAATCCAAAACTCACTAAAAATTATAATCTTAATTTAGATTTCAACCTAGCAGACTTCTTTCAATCCTCTGCCTCATTTGCGGATACTCTCTACACAACCCTATCACCTATATGAGGACTTAGATAGAAAGCTCTCTTTGGCAGCCAAGAGATAGAGTACCCTTCTCACAGGAATTATTTCAGGTTATGGTACACCATAGCAATTCAGTGATCTGATACGTTAAGGGAGGAAGGTTTATGCTACGGTTTGTGGGAATAATAAAAACAACAGATTCTAACATCTTCATTTTAGTGCATCCCTATCACTTAACCTATAGAGAACTCCAGAATGGTAAGATCAACCACTCCTTCAAACAAATGTATAAGTCTCAAATATTGTCCTAGGTCCTTTCATCTCACCACCTTAGTCTTCAGCTGGGCATCCTGTCCACATTGCTCCATTTTCTATACCATGATATAAGTATCCTATTGCGTACTAGGCAACTGATTGGCCCTCATGTCAGATGACACCCTGCTGTAGCTTTGTAATGTAATGGCACCACTTGACCAATCACCCTGGGTTACGATTACACCGGAGGACCAGACATCAGCAATTACACACTAGGTAACTATCTGTGAATATGACTGCACAGCAAGTAGGAGGTGTAAGGGGGAAGTACAGTGCGCCATTGAAAGTATTGGGCTCCTATTTAAAGAGGGCTAGAGTTAGAAGAAGCAACTGATTGGCCCTCATGTCAGATGACATTCTGCTGTAGCTTTGTGATGTAATGGCACCACTTGACCAATCGCCCTGGGTGACGATTACACCGGAGGACCAGACGTCACCAATTACACACCAGGTAATTATCTGGGAATATGACTGCACAGCAAGTAGGAGGTGTTGTGGGAAAGTACTCTGCGCCATGGAAAGCATTGGGCTCCTATTCAAAGAGGGCTAGAGTTAGAAGAACACAGTTTCTAAATAGCAGTCCATCTGGAGTATCAGAGTCCCACTCACAGAGAGCAGGGAAACAGGTTAAATAGCTTCCCTCCATCTGAATGTAAGTCATTTGCTCTAACCTAAGACAGCTCATTCCAGCCTGAAGGATGGTAATTAACTCAAGGGACATATTGCCTGCACAAGTATCTAAAGAAGATTTTCTCAGACACTTAGACAGACAAAGTCTTTGATAAACTATCAGGATGGCCATTGCGTCATCCATATTGCTACCGTCTTAGAAGATTATATTTATGCGGAAGACCCCACTAAAAGGCACTGAGAGCTATCAGATGGTATGAACTTTTTATTAATGGCAAAATGATTAATTGAGATTTTGACTTACCATATATATTGATCGAGGCATGGAGAAGGCTGAGGAATGAGCTTTCTTTTTTTTTTTCATCTCAGCAAGCAGAGAAATATTCCTCTGCAACACTGCCTCTGCTGGCCATTCAGTATAATCTGCAGATGGAAAAATCCACTGTTAGTCTTTTTTTAGAACTTGAATATTTCCAAACCAAATGCAACACTTCCAAAAAATGATTTTTATAAAGGGTCAATTAGCACTATGGCATGTCTCATATTGTGAAAATCCAAAACTCACTAAAAATTATAATCTTAATTTAGATTTCAACCTAGCAGACTTCTTTCAATCCTATGCCTCATTTGCTGATACTCTCTACACAACCCTATCACCTATATGAGGACTTAGATAGAAAGCTCTCTTTGGCAGCCAAGAGAGAGAGTACCCTTCTCACAGGAATTATTTCAGGTTATGGTACACCATAGCAATTGAGTGATCTGATACGTTAAGGGAGGAAGGTTTATGCTACGGTTTGTGGGAATAATAAAAACAACAGATTTTAACATCTTCATTTTAGTGCATCCCTATCACTTAACCTATAGAGAACTCCAGAATGGTAAGATCAACCACTCCTTCAAACAAATGTATAAGTCTCAAATATTGTCCTAGGTCCTTTCATCTCACCACCTTAGTCTTCAGCTGGGCATCCTGTCCACATTGCTCCATTTTCTATACCATGATATAAGTATCCTATTGCGTACTAGGCAACTGATTGGCCCTCATGTCAGATGACACCCTGCTGTAGCTTTGTAATGTAATGGCACCACTTGACCAATCACCCTGGGTGACGATTACACCGGAGGACCAGACATCAGCAATTACAAACTAGGTAACTATCTGTGAATATGACTGCACAGCAAGTAGGAGGTGTAAGGGGGAAGTACAGTGCGCCATTGAAAGTATTGGGCTCCTATTTAAACAGGGCTAGAGTTAGAAGAAGCAACTGATTGGCCCTCATGTCAGATGACATTCTGCTGTAGCTTTGTGATGTAATGGCACCACTTGACCAATCGCCCTGGGTGACGATTACACCGGAGGACCAGACGTCACCAATTACACACCAGGTAATTATCTGGGAATATGACTGCACAGCAAGTAGGAGGTGTTGTGGGAAAGTACTCTGCACCATGGAAAGCATTGGGCTCCTATTCAAAGAGGGCTAGAGTTAGAAGAACACAGTTTCTAAATAGCAGTCCATCTGGAGTATCAGAGTCCCACTCACAGAGAGCAGGGAAACAGGTTAAATAGCTTCCCTCCATCTGAATGTAAGTCATTTGCTCTAACCTAAGACAGCTCATTCCAGCCTGAAGGATGGTAATTAACTCAAGGGACATATTGCCTGCACAAGTATCTAAAGAAGATTTTCTCAGACACTTAGACAGACAAAGTCTTTGATAAACTATCAGGATGGCCATTGCGTCATCCATATTGCTACCGTCCTAGAAGATTATATTTATGCGGAAGACCCCACTAAAAGGCACTGAGAGCTATCAGATGCTATGAACTTTTTATTAATGGCAAAATGATTAATTGAGATTTTGACTTACCATATATATTGATCGAGGCATGGAGAAGGCTGAGGAATGAGCTTTCTTTTTTTTTTTCATCTCAGCAAGCAGAGAAATATTCCTCTGCAACACTGCCTCTGCTGGCCATTCAGTATAATCTGCAGATGGAAAAGTCCACTGTTAGTCTTTTTTTAGAACTTGAATATTTCCAAACCAAATGCAACACTTCCAAAAAATGATTTTTATAAAGGGTCAATTAGCACTATGGAATGTCTCATATTGTGAAAATCCAAAACTCACTAAAAATTATAATCTTAATTTAGATTTCAACCTAGCAGACTTCTTTCAATCCTTTGCCTCATTTGCTGATACTCTCTACACAACCCTATCACCTATATGAGGACTTAGATAGAAAGCTCTCTTTGGCAGCCAAGAGATAGAGTACCCTTCTCACAGGAATTATTTCAGGTTATGGTACACCATAGCAATTGAGTGATCTGATACGTTAAGGGAGGAAGGTTTATGCTACGGTTTGTGGGAATAATAAAAACAACAGATTTTAACATCTTCATTTTAGTGCATCCCTATCACTTAACCTATAGAGAACTCCAGAATGGTAAGATCAACCACTCCTTCAAACAAATGTATAAGTCTCAAATATTGTCCTAGGTCCTTTCATCTCACCACCTTAGTCTTCAGCTGGGCATCCTGTCCACATTGCTCCATTTTCTATACCATGATATAAGTATCCTATTGCGTACTAGGCAACTGATTGGCCCTCATGTCAGATAACACCCTGCTGTAGCTTTGTAATGTAATGGCACCACTTGACCAATCACCCTGGGTGACGATGACACCGGAGGACCAGACATCAGCAATTACACACTAGGTAACTATCTGTGAATATGACTGCACAGCAAGTAGGAGGTGTAAGGGGGAAGTACAGTGCGCCATTGAAAGTATTGGGCTCCTATTTAAAGAGGGCTAGAGTTAGAAGAAGCAACTGATTGGCCCTCATGTCAGATGACATTCTGCTGTAGCTTTGTGATGTAATGGCACCACTTGACCAATCGCCCTGGGTGACGATTACACCGGAGGACCAGACGTCACCAATTACACACCAGGTAATTATCTGGGAATATGACTGCACAGCAAGTAGGAGGTGTTGTGGGAAAGTACTCTGCGCCATGGAAAGCATTGGGCTCCTATTCAAAGAGGGCTAGAGTTAGAAGAACACAGTTTCTAAATAGCAGTCCATCTGGAGTATCAGAGTCCCACTCACAGAGAGCAGGGAAACAGGTTAAATAGCTTCCCTCCATCTGAATGTAAGTCATTTGCTCTAACCTAAGACAGCTCATTCCAGCCTGAAGGATGGTAATTAACTCAAGGGACATATTGCCTGCACAAGTATCTAAAGAAGATTTTCTCAGACACTTAGACAGACAAAGTCTTTGATAAACTATCAGGATGGCCATTGCGTCATCCATATTGTACCGTCTTAGAAGATTATATTTATGCGGAAGACCCCATTAAAGGCGCTGAGAGCTATCAGATGGTATGAACTTTTTATTAATGGCAAAATGATTAATTGAGATTTTGACTTACCATATATATTGATCGAGGCATGGAGAAGGCTGAGGAATGAGCTTTCTTTTTTTTTTTCATCTCAGCAAGCAGAGAAATATTCCTCTGCAACACTGCCTCTGCTGGCCATTCAGTATAATCTGCAGATGGAAAAGTCCACTGTTAGTCTTTTTTTAGAACTTGAATATTTCCAAACCAAATGCAACACTTACAAAAAATGATTTTTATAAAGGGTCAATTAGCACTATGGCATGTCTCATATTGTGAAAATCCAAAACTCACTAAAAATTATAATCTTAATTTAGATTTCAACCTAGCAGACTTCTTTCAATCCTCTGCCTCATTTGCGGATACTCTCTACACAACCCTATCACCTATATGAGGACTTAGATAGAAAGCTCTCTTTGGCAGCCAAGAGATAGAGTACCCTTCTCACAGGAATTATTTCAGGTTATGGTACACCATAGCAATTCAGTGATCTGATACGTTAAGGGAGGAAGGTTTATGCTACGGTTTGTGGGAATAATAAAAACAACAGATTCTAACATCTTCATTTTAGTGCATCCCTATCACTTAACCTATAGAGAACTCCAGAATGGTAAGATCAACCACTCCTTCAAACAAATGTATAAGTCTCAAATATTGTCCTAGGTCCTTTCATCTCACCACCTTAGTCTTCAGCTGGGCATCCTGTCCACATTGCTCCATTTTCTATACCATGATATAAGTATCCTATTGCGTACTAGGCAACTGATTGGCCCTCATGTCAGATGACACCCTGCTGTAGCTTTGTGATGTAATGGCACCACTTGACCAATCGCCCTGGGTGACGATTACACCGGAGGACCAGACGTCACCAATTACACACCAGGTAATTATCTGGGAATATGACTGCACAGCAAGTAGGAGGTGTTGTGGGAAAGTACTCTGCGCCATGGAAAGCATTGGGCTCCTATTCAAAGAGGGCTAGAGTTAGAAGAACACAGTTTCTAAATAGCAGTCCATCTGGAGTATCAGAGTCCCACTCACAGAGAGCAGGGAAACAGGTTAAATAGCTTCCCTCCATCTGAATGTAAGTCATTTGCTCTAACCTAAGACAGCTCATTCCAGCCTGAAGGATGGTAATTAACTCAAGGGACATATTGCCTGCACAAGTATCTAAAGAAGATTTTCTCAGACACTTAGACAGACAAAGTCTTTGATAAACTATCAGGATGGCCATTGCGTCATCCATATTGCTACCGTCTTAGAAGATTATATTTATGCGGAAGACCCCACTAAAAGGCACTGAGAGCTATCAGATGGTATGAACTTTTTATTAATGGCAAAATGATTAATTGAGATTTTGACTTACCATATATATTGATCGAGGCATGGAGAAGGCTGAGGAATGAGCTTTCTTTTTTTTTTTTCATCTCAGCAAGCAGAGAAATATTCCTCTGCAACACTGCCTCTGCTGGCCATTCAGTATAATCTGCAGATGGAAAAGTCCACTGTTAGTCTTTTTTTAGAACTTGAATATTTCCAAACCAAATGCAACACTTCCAAAAAATGATTTTTATAAAGGGTCAATTAGCACTATGGCATGTCTCATATTGTGAAAATCCAAAACTCACTAAAAATTATAATCTTAATTTAGATTTCAACCTAGCAGACTTCTTTCAATCCTATGCCTCATTTGCTGATACTCTCTACACAACCCTATCACCTATATGAGGACTTAGATAGAAAGCTCTCTTTGGCAGCCAAGAGAGAGAGTACCCTTCTCACAGGAATTATTTCAGGTTATGGTACACCATAGCAATTGAGTGATCTGATACGTTAAGGGAGGAAGGTTTATGCTACGGTTTGTGGGAATAATAAAAACAACAGATTTTAACATCTTCATTTTAGTGCATCCCTATCACTTAACCTATAGAGAACTCCAGAATGGTAAGATCAACCACTCCTTCAAACAAATGTATAAGTCTCAAATATTGTCCTAGGTCCTTTCATCTCACCACCTTAGTCTTCAGCTGGGCATCCTGTCCACATTGCTCCATTTTCTATACCATGATATAAGTATCCTATTGCGTACTAGGCAACTGATTGGCCCTCATGTCAGATGACACCCTGCTGTAGCTTTGTAATGTAATGGCACCACTTGACCAATCACCCTGGGTGACGATTACACCGGAGGACCAGACATCAGCAATTACAAACTAGGTAACTATCTGTGAATATGACTGCACAGCAAGTAGGAGGTGTAAGGGGGAAGTACAGTGCGCCATTGAAAGTATTGGGCTCCTATTTAAACAGGGCTAGAGTTAGAAGAAGCAACTGATTGGCCCTCATGTCAGATGACATTCTGCTGTAGCTTTGTGATGTAATGGCACCACTTGACCAATCGCCCTGGGTGACGATTACACCGGAGGACCAGACGTCACCAATTACACACCAGGTAATTATCTGGGAATATGACTGCACAGCAAGTAGGAGGTGTTGTGGGAAAGTACTCTGCACCATGGAAAGCATTGGGCTCCTATTCAAAGAGGGCTAGAGTTAGAAGAACACAGTTTCTAAATAGCAGTCCATCTGGAGTATCAGAGTCCCACTCACAGAGAGCAGGGAAACAGGTTAAATAGCTTCCCTCCATCTGAATGTAAGTCATTTGCTCTAACCTAAGACAGCTCATTCCAGCCTGAAGGATGGTAATTAACTCAAGGGACATATTGCCTGCACAAGTATCTAAAGAAGATTTTCTCAGACACTTAGACAGACAAAGTCTTTGATAAACTATCAGGATGGCCATTGCGTCATCCATATTGCTACCGTCCTAGAAGATTATATTTATGCGGAAGACCCCACTAAAAGGCACTGAGAGCTATCAGATGCTATGAACTTTTTATTAATGGCAAAATGATTAATTGAGATTTTGACTTACCATATATATTGATCGAGGCATGGAGAAGGCTGAGGAATGAGCTTTCTTTTTTTTTTTCATCTCAGCAAGCAGAGAAATATTCCTCTGCAACACTGCCTCTGCTGGCCATTCAGTATAATCTGCAGATGGAAAAGTCCACTGTTAGTCTTTTTTTAGAACTTGAATATTTCCAAACCAAATGCAACACTTCCAAAAAATGATTTTTATAAAGGGTCAATTAGCACTATGGAATGTCTCATATTGTGAAAATCCAAAACTCACTAAAAATTATAATCTTAATTTAGATTTCAACCTAGCAGACTTCTTTCAATCCTATGCGTCATTTGCTGATACTCTCTACACAACCCTATCACCTATATGAGGACTTAGATAGAAAGCTCTCTTTGGCAGCCAAGAGATAGAGTACCCTTCTCACAGGAATTATTTCAGGTTATGGTACACCATAGCAATTGAGTGATCTGATACGTTAAGGGAGGAAGGTTTATGCTACGGTTTGTGGGAATAATAAAAACAACAGATTTTAACATCTTCATTTTAGTGCATCCCTATCACTTAACCTATAGAGAACTCCAGAATGGTAAGATCAACCACTCCTTCAAACAAATGTATAAGTCTCAAATATTGTCCTAGGTCCTTTCATCTCACCACCTTAGTCTTCAGCTGGGCATCCTGACCACATTGCTCCATTTTCTATACCATGATATAAGTATCCTATTGCGTACTAGGCAACTGATTGGCCCTCATGTCAGATAACACCCTGCTGTAGCTTTGTAATGTAATGGCACCACTTGACCAATCACCCTGGGTGACGATGACACCGGAGGACTAGACATCAGCAATTACACACTAGGTAACTATCTGTGAATATGACTGCACAGCAAGTAGGAGGTGTAAGGGGGAAGTACAGTGCGCCATTGAAAGTATTGGGCTCCTATTTAAAGAGGGCTAGAGTTAGAAGAAGCAACTGATTGGCCCTCATGTCAGATGACATTCTGCTGTAGCTTTGTGATGTAATGGCACCACTTGACCAATCGCCCTGGGTGACGATTACACCGGAGGACCAGACGTCACCAATTACACACCAGGTAATTATCTGGGAATATGACTGCACAGCAAGTAGGAGGTGTTGTGGGAAAGTACTCTGCGCCATGGAAAGCATTGGGCTCCTATTCAAAGAGGGCTAGAGTTAGAAGAACACAGTTTCTAAATAGCAGTCCATCTGGAGTATCAGAGTCCCACTCACAGAGAGCAGGGAAACAGGTTAAATAGCTTCCCTCCATCTGAATGTAAGTCATTTGCTCTAACCTAAGACAGCTCATTCCAGCCTGAAGGATGGTAATTAACTCAAGGGACATATTGCCTGCACAAGTATCTAAAGAAGATTTTCTCAGACACTTAGACAGACAAAGTCTTTGATAAACTATCAGGATGGCCATTGCGTCATCCATATTGCTACCGTCTTAGAAGATTATATTTATGCGGAAGACCCCACTAAAAGGCACTGAGAGCTATCAGATGGTATGAACTTTTTATTAATGGCAAAATGATTAATTGAGATTTTGACTTACCATATATATTGATCGAGGCATGGAGAAGGCTGAGGAATGAGCTTTCTTTTTTTTTTTTCATCTCAGCAAGCAGAGAAATATTCCTCTGCAACACTGCCTCTGCTGGCCATTCAGTATAATCTGCAGATGGAAAAGTCCACTGTTAGTCTTTTTTTAGACCTTGAATATTTCCAAACCAAATGCAACACTTCCAAAAAATGATTTTTATAAAGGGTCAATTAGCACTATGGCATGTCTCATATTGTGAAAATCCAAAACTCACTAAAAATTATAATCTTAATTTAGATTTCAACCTAGCAGACTTCTTTCAATCCTCTGCCTCATTTGCGGATACTCTCTACACAACCCTATCACCTATATGAGGACTTAGATAGAAAGCTCTCTTTGGCAGCCAAGAGATAGAGTACCCTTCTCACAGGAATTATTTCAGGTTATGGTACACCATAGCAATTCAGTGATCTGATACGTTAAGGGAGGAAGGTTTATGCTACGGTTTGTGGGAATAATAAAAACAACAGATTCTAACATCTTCATTTTAGTGCATCCCTATCACTTAACCTATAGAGAACTCCAGAATGGTAAGATCAACCACTCCTTCAAACAAATGTATAAGTCTCAAATATTGTCCTAGGTCCTTTCATCTCACCACCTTAGTCTTCAGCTGGGCATCCTGTCCACATTGCTCCATTTTCTATACCATGATATAAGTATCCTATTGCGTACTAGGCAACTGATTGGCCCTCATGTCAGATGACACCCTGCTGTAGCTTTGTGATGTAATGGCACCACTTGACCAATCGCCCTGGGTGACGATTACACCGGAGGACCAGACGTCACCAATTACACACCAGGTAATTATCTGGGAATATGACTGCACAGCAAGTAGGAGGTGTTGTGGGAAAGTACTCTGCGCCATGGAAAGCATTGGGCTCCTATTCAAAGAGGGCTAGAGTTAGAAGAACACAGTTTCTAAATAGCAGTCCATCTGGAGTATCAGAGTCCCACTCACAGAGAGCAGGGAAACAGGTTAAATAGCTTCCCTCCATCTGAATGTAAGTCATTTGCTCTAACCTAAGACAGCTCATTCCAGCCTGAAGGATGGTAATTAACTCAAGGGACATATTGCCTGCACAAGTATCTAAAGAAGATTTTCTCAGACACTTAGACAGACAAAGTCTTTGATAAACTATCAGGATGGCCATTGCGTCATCCATATTGCTACCGTCTTAGAAGATTATATTTATGCGGAAGACCCCACTAAAAGGCACTGAGAGCTATCAGATGGTATGAACTTTTTATTAATGGCAAAATGATTAATTGAGATTTTGACTTACCATATATATTGATCGAGGCATGGAGAAGGCTGAGGAATGAGCTTTCTTTTTTTTTTTTCATCTCAGCAAGCAGAGAAATATTCCTCTGCAACACTGCCTCTGCTGGCCATTCAGTATAATCTGCAGATGGAAAAGTCCACTGTTAGTCTTTTTTTAGAACTTGAATATTTCCAAACCAAATGCAACACTTCCAAAAAATGATTTTTATAAAGGGTCAATTAGCACTATGGCATGTCTCATATTGTGAAAATCCAAAACTCACTAAAAATTATAATCTTAATTTAGATTTCAACCTAGCAGACTTCTTTCAATCCTCTGCCTCATTTGCGGATACTCTCTACACAACCCTATCACCTATATGAGGACTTAGATAGAAAGCTCTCTTTGGCAGCCAAGAGATAGAGTACCCTTCTCACAGGAATTATTTCAGGTTATGGTACACCATAGCAATTCAGTGATCTGATACGTTAAGGGAGGAAGGTTTATGCTACGGTTTGTGGGAATAATAAAAACAACAGATTCTAACATCTTCATTTTAGTGCATCCCTATCACTTAACCTATAGAGAACTCCAGAATGGTAAGATCAACCACTCCTTCAAACAAATGTATAAGTCTCAAATATTGTCCTAGGTCCTTTCATCTCACCACCTTAGTCTTCAGCTGGGCATCCTGTCCACATTGCTCCATTTTCTATACCATGATATAAGTATCCTATTGCGTACTAGGCAACTGATTGGCCCTCATGTCAGATAACACCCTGCTGTAGCTTTGTAATGTAATGGCACCACTTGACCAATCACCCTGGGTGACGATGACACCGGAGGACCAGACATCAGCAATTACACACTAGGTAACTATCTGTGAATATGACTGCACAGCAAGTAGGAGGTGTAAGGGGGAAGTACAGTGCGCCATTGAAAGTATTGGGCTCCTATTTAAAGAGGGCTAGAGTTAGAAGAAGCAACTGATTGGCCCTCATGTCAGATGACATTCTGCTGTAGCTTTGTGATGTAATGGCACCACTTGACCAATCGCCCTGGGTGACGATTACACCGGAGGACCAGACGTCACCAATTACACACCAGGTAATTATCTGGGAATATGACTGCACAGCAAGTAGGAGGTGTTGTGGGAAAGTACTCTGCGCCATGGAAAGCATTGGGCTCCTATTCAAAGAGGGCTAGAGTTAGAAGAACACAGTTTCTAAATAGCAGTCCATCTGGAGTATCAGAGTCCCACTCACAGAGAGCAGGGAAACAGGTTAAATAGCTTCCCTCCATCTGAATGTAAGTCATTTGCTCTAACCTAAGACAGCTCATTCCAGCCTGAAGGATGGTAATTAACTCAAGGGACATATTGCCTGCACAAGTATCTAAAGAAGATTTTCTCAGACACTTAGACAGACAAAGTCTTTGATAAACTATCAGGATGGCCATTGCGTCATCCATATTGCTACCGTCTTAGAAGATTATATTTATGCGGAAGACCCCACTAAAAGGCACTGAGAGCTATCAGATGGTATGAACTTTTTATTAATGGCAAAATGATTAATTGAGATTTTGACTTACCATATATATTGATCGAGGCATGGAGAAGGCTGAGGAATGAGCTTTCTTTTTTTTTTTTCATCTCAGCAAGCAGAGAAATATTCCTCTGCAACACTGCCTCTGCTGGCCATTCAGTATAATCTGCAGATGGAAAAGTCCACTGTTAGTCTTTTTTTAGAACTTGAATATTTCCAAACCAAATGCAACACTTCCAAAAAATGATTTTTATAAAGGGTCAATTAGCACTATGGCATGTCTCATATTGTGAAAATCCAAAACTCACTAAAAATTATAATCTTAATTTAGATTTCAACCTAGCAGACTTCTTTCAATCCTATGCCTCATTTGCTGATACTCTCTACACAACCCTATCACCTATATGAGGACTTAGATAGAAAGCTCTCTTTGGCAGCCAAGAGAGAGAGTACCCTTCTCACAGGAATTATTTCAGGTTATGGTACACCATAGCAATTGAGTGATCTGATACGTTAAGGGAGGAAGGTTTATGCTACGGTTTGTGGGAATAATAAAAACAACAGATTTTAACATCTTCATTTTAGTGCATCCCTATCACTTAACCTATAGAGAACTCCAGAATGGTAAGATCAACCACTCCTTCAAACAAATGTATAAGTCTCAAATATTGTCCTAGGTCCTTTCATCTCACCACCTTAGTCTTCAGCTGGGCATCCTGTCCACATTGCTCCATTTTCTATACCATGATATAAGTATCCTATTGCGTACTAGGCAACTGATTGGCCCTCATGTCAGATGACACCCTGCTGTAGCTTTGTAATGTAATGGCACCACTTGACCAATCACCCTGGGTGACGATTACACCGGAGGACCAGACATCAGCAATTACAAACTAGGTAACTATCTGTGAATATGACTGCACAGCAAGTAGGAGGTGTAAGGGGGAAGTACAGTGCGCCATTGAAAGTATTGGGCTCCTATTTAAACAGGGCTAGAGTTAGAAGAAGCAACTGATTGGCCCTCATGTCAGATGACATTCTGCTGTAGCTTTGTGATGTAATGGCACCACTTGACCAATCGCCCTGGGTGACGATTACACCGGAGGACCAGACGTCACCAATTACACACCAGGTAATTATCTGGGAATATGACTGCACAGCAAGTAGGAGGTGTTGTGGGAAAGTACTCTGCACCATGGAAAGCATTGGGCTCCTATTCAAAGAGGGCTAGAGTTAGAAGAACACAGTTTCTAAATAGCAGTCCATCTGGAGTATCAGAGTCCCACTCACAGAGAGCAGGGAAACAGGTTAAATAGCTTCCCTCCATCTGAATGTAAGTCATTTGCTCTAACCTAAGACAGCTCATTCCAGCCTGAAGGATGGTAATTAACTCAAGGGACATATTGCCTGCACAAGTATCTAAAGAAGATTTTCTCAGACACTTAGACAGACAAAGTCTTTGATAAACTATCAGGATGGCCATTGCGTCATCCATATTGCTACCGTCCTAGAAGATTATATTTATGCGGAAGACCCCACTAAAAGGCACTGAGAGCTATCAGATGCTATGAACTTTTTATTAATGGCAAAATGATTAATTGAGATTTTGACTTACCATATATATTGATCGAGGCATGGAGAAGGCTGAGGAATGAGCTTTCTTTTTTTTTTTCATCTCAGCAAGCAGAGAAATATTCCTCTGCAACACTGCCTCTGCTGGCCATTCAGTATAATCTGCAGATGGAAAAGTCCACTGTTAGTCTTTTTTTAGAACTTGAATATTTCCAAACCAAATGCAACACTTCCAAAAAATGATTTTTATAAAGGGTCAATTAGCACTATGGAATGTCTCATATTGTGAAAATCCAAAACTCACTAAAAATTATAATCTTAATTTAGATTTCAACCTAGCAGACTTCTTTCAATCCTATGCGTCATTTGCTGATACTCTCTACACAACCCTATCACCTATATGAGGACTTAGATAGAAAGCTCTCTTTGGCAGCCAAGAGATAGAGTACCCTTCTCACAGGAATTATTTCAGGTTATGGTACACCATAGCAATTGAGTGATCTGATACGTTAAGGGAGGAAGGTTTATGCTACGGTTTGTGGGAATAATAAAAACAACAGATTTTAACATCTTCATTTTAGTGCATCCCTATCACTTAACCTATAGAGAACTCCAGAATGGTAAGATCAACCACTCCTTCAAACAAATGTATAAGTCTCAAATATTGTCCTAGGTCCTTTCATCTCACCACCTTAGTCTTCAGCTGGGCATCCTGACCACATTGCTCCATTTTCTATACCATGATATAAGTATCCTATTGCGTACTAGGCAACTGATTGGCCCTCATGTCAGATAACACCCTGCTGTAGCTTTGTAATGTAATGGCACCACTTGACCAATCACCCTGGGTGACGATGACACCGGAGGACTAGACATCAGCAATTACACACTAGGTAACTATCTGTGAATATGACTGCACAGCAAGTAGGAGGTGTAAGGGGGAAGTACAGTGCGCCATTGAAAGTATTGGGCTCCTATTTAAAGAGGGCTAGAGTTAGAAGAAGCAACTGATTGGCCCTCATGTCAGATGACATTCTGCTGTAGCTTTGTGATGTAATGGCACCACTTGACCAATCGCCCTGGGTGACGATTACACCGGAGGACCAGACGTCACCAATTACACACCAGGTAATTATCTGGGAATATGACTGCACAGCAAGTAGGAGGTGTTGTGGGAAAGTACTCTGCGCCATGGAAAGCATTGGGCTCCTATTCAAAGAGGGCTAGAGTTAGAAGAACACAGTTTCTAAATAGCAGTCCATCTGGAGTATCAGAGTCCCACTCACAGAGAGCAGGGAAACAGGTTAAATAGCTTCCCTCCATCTGAATGTAAGTCATTTGCTCTAACCTAAGACAGCTCATTCCAGCCTGAAGGATGGTAATTAACTCAAGGGACATATTGCCTGCACAAGTATCTAAAGAAGATTTTCTCAGACACTTAGACAGACAAAGTCTTTGATAAACTATCAGGATGGCCATTGCGTCATCCATATTGCTACCGTCTTAGAAGATTATATTTATGCGGAAGACCCCACTAAAAGGCACTGAGAGCTATCAGATGGTATGAACTTTTTATTAATGGCAAAATGATTAATTGAGATTTTGACTTACCATATATATTGATCGAGGCATGGAGAAGGCTGAGGAATGAGCTTTCTTTTTTTTTTTTCATCTCAGCAAGCAGAGAAATATTCCTCTGCAACACTGCCTCTGCTGGCCATTCAGTATAATCTGCAGATGGAAAAGTCCACTGTTAGTCTTTTTTTAGACCTTGAATATTTCCAAACCAAATGCAACACTTCCAAAAAATGATTTTTATAAAGGGTCAATTAGCACTATGGCATGTCTCATATTGTGAAAATCCAAAACTCACTAAAAATTATAATCTTAATTTAGATTTCAACCTAGCAGACTTCTTTCAATCCTCTGCCTCATTTGCGGATACTCTCTACACAACCCTATCACCTATATGAGGACTTAGATAGAAAGCTCTCTTTGGCAGCCAAGAGATAGAGTACCCTTCTCACAGGAATTATTTCAGGTTATGGTACACCATAGCAATTCAGTGATCTGATACGTTAAGGGAGGAAGGTTTATGCTACGGTTTGTGGGAATAATAAAAACAACAGATTCTAACATCTTCATTTTAGTGCATCCCTATCACTTAACCTATAGAGAACTCCAGAATGGTAAGATCAACCACTCCTTCAAACAAATGTATAAGTCTCAAATATTGTCCTAGGTCCTTTCATCTCACCACCTTAGTCTTCAGCTGGGCATCCTGTCCACATTGCTCCATTTTCTATACCATGATATAAGTATCCTATTGCGTACTAGGCAACTGATTGGCCCTCATGTCAGATGACACCCTGCTGTAGCTTTGTGATGTAATGGCACCACTTGACCAATCGCCCTGGGTGACGATTACACCGGAGGACCAGACGTCACCAATTACACACCAGGTAATTATCTGGGAATATGACTGCACAGCAAGTAGGAGGTGTTGTGGGAAAGTACTCTGCGCCATGGAAAGCATTGGGCTCCTATTCAAAGAGGGCTAGAGTTAGAAGAACACAGTTTCTAAATAGCAGTCCATCTGGAGTATCAGAGTCCCACTCACAGAGAGCAGGGAAACAGGTTAAATAGCTTCCCTCCATCTGAATGTAAGTCATTTGCTCTAACCTAAGACAGCTCATTCCAGCCTGAAGGATGGTAATTAACTCAAGGGACATATTGCCTGCACAAGTATCTAAAGAAGATTTTCTCAGACACTTAGACAGACAAAGTCTTTGATAAACTATCAGGATGGCCATTGCGTCATCCATATTGCTACCGTCTTAGAAGATTATATTTATGCGGAAGACCCCACTAAAAGGCACTGAGAGCTATCAGATGGTATGAACTTTTTATTAATGGCAAAATGATTAATTGAGATTTTGACTTACCATATATATTGATCGAGGCATGGAGAAGGCTGAGGAATGAGCTTTCTTTTTTTTTTTTCATCTCAGCAAGCAGAGAAATATTCCTCTGCAACACTGCCTCTGCTGGCCATTCAGTATAATCTGCAGATGGAAAAGTCCACTGTTAGTCTTTTTTTAGAACTTGAATATTTCCAAACCAAATGCAACACTTCCAAAAAATGATTTTTATAAAGGGTCAATTAGCACTATGGCATGTCTCATATTGTGAAAATCCAAAACTCACTAAAAATTATAATCTTAATTTAGATTTCAACCTAGCAGACTTCTTTCAATCCTCTGCCTCATTTGCGGATACTCTCTACACAACCCTATCACCTATATGAGGACTTAGATAGAAAGCTCTCTTTGGCAGCCAAGAGATAGAGTACCCTTCTCACAGGAATTATTTCAGGTTATGGTACACCATAGCAATTCAGTGATCTGATACGTTAAGGGAGGAAGGTTTATGCTACGGTTTGTGGGAATAATAAAAACAACAGATTCTAACATCTTCATTTTAGTGCATCCCTATCACTTAACCTATAGAGAACTCCAGAATGGTAAGATCAACCACTCCTTCAAACAAATGTATAAGTCTCAAATATTGTCCTAGGTCCTTTCATCTCACCACCTTAGTCTTCAGCTGGGCATCCTGTCCACATTGCTCCATTTTCTATACCATGATATAAGTATCCTATTGCGTACTAGGCAACTGATTGGCCCTCATGTCAGATAACACCCTGCTGTAGCTTTGTAATGTAATGGCACCACTTGACCAATCACCCTGGGTGACGATGACACCGGAGGACCAGACATCAGCAATTACACACTAGGTAACTATCTGTGAATATGACTGCACAGCAAGTAGGAGGTGTAAGGGGGAAGTACAGTGCGCCATTGAAAGTATTGGGCTCCTATTTAAAGAGGGCTAGAGTTAGAAGAAGCAACTGATTGGCCCTCATGTCAGATGACATTCTGCTGTAGCTTTGTGATGTAATGGCACCACTTGACCAATCGCCCTGGGTGACGATTACACCGGAGGACCAGACGTCACCAATTACACACCAGGTAATTATCTGGGAATATGACTGCACAGCAAGTAGGAGGTGTTGTGGGAAAGTACTCTGCGCCATGGAAAGCATTGGGCTCCTATTCAAAGAGGGCTAGAGTTAGAAGAACACAGTTTCTAAATAGCAGTCCATCTGGAGTATCAGAGTCCCACTCACAGAGAGCAGGGAAACAGGTTAAATAGCTTCCCTCCATCTGAATGTAAGTCATTTGCTCTAACCTAAGACAGCTCATTCCAGCCTGAAGGATGGTAATTAACTCAAGGGACATATTGCCTGCACAAGTATCTAAAGAAGATTTTCTCAGACACTTAGACAGACAAAGTCTTTGATAAACTATCAGGATGGCCATTGCGTCATCCATATTGCTACCGTCTTAGAAGATTATATTTATGCGGAAGACCCCACTAAAAGGCACTGAGAGCTATCAGATGGTATGAACTTTTTATTAATGGCAAAATGATTAATTGAGATTTTGACTTACCATATATATTGATCGAGGCATGGAGAAGGCTGAGGAATGAGCTTTCTTTTTTTTTTTTCATCTCAGCAAGCAGAGAAATATTCCTCTGCAACACTGCCTCTGCTGGCCATTCAGTATAATCTGCAGATGGAAAAGTCCACTGTTAGTCTTTTTTTAGAACTTGAATATTTCCAAACCAAATGCAACACTTCCAAAAAATGATTTTTATAAAGGGTCAATTAGCACTATGGCATGTCTCATATTGTGAAAATCCAAAACTCACTAAAAATTATAATCTTAATTTAGATTTCAACCTAGCAGACTTCTTTCAATCCTATGCCTCATTTGCTGATACTCTCTACACAACCCTATCACCTATATGAGGACTTAGATAGAAAGCTCTCTTTGGCAGCCAAGAGAGAGAGTACCCTTCTCACAGGAATTATTTCAGGTTATGGTACACCATAGCAATTGAGTGATCTGATACGTTAAGGGAGGAAGGTTTATGCTACGGTTTGTGGGAATAATAAAAACAACAGATTTTAACATCTTCATTTTAGTGCATCCCTATCACTTAACCTATAGAGAACTCCAGAATGGTAAGATCAACCACTCCTTCAAACAAATGTATAAGTCTCAAATATTGTCCTAGGTCCTTTCATCTCACCACCTTAGTCTTCAGCTGGGCATCCTGTCCACATTGCTCCATTTTCTATACCATGATATAAGTATCCTATTGCGTACTAGGCAACTGATTGGCCCTCATGTCAGATGACACCCTGCTGTAGCTTTGTAATGTAATGGCACCACTTGACCAATCACCCTGGGTGACGATTACACCGGAGGACCAGACATCAGCAATTACAAACTAGGTAACTATCTGTGAATATGACTGCACAGCAAGTAGGAGGTGTAAGGGGGAAGTACAGTGCGCCATTGAAAGTATTGGGCTCCTATTTAAACAGGGCTAGAGTTAGAAGAAGCAACTGATTGGCCCTCATGTCAGATGACATTCTGCTGTAGCTTTGTGATGTAATGGCACCACTTGACCAATCGCCCTGGGTGACGATTACACCGGAGGACCAGACGTCACCAATTACACACCAGGTAATTATCTGTGAATATGACTGCACAGCAAGTAGGAGGTGTAAGGGGGAAGTACAGTGCGCCATTGAAAGTATTGGGCTCCTATTTAAAGAGGGCTAGAGTTAGAAGAAGCAACTGATTGGCCCTCATGTCAGATGACATTCTGCTGTAGCTTTGTGATGTAATGGCACCACTTGACCAATCGCCCTGGGTGACGATTACACCGGAGGACCAGACGTCACCAATTACACACCAGGTAATTATCTGGGAATATGACTGCACAGCAAGTAGGAGGTGTTGTGGGAAAGTACTCTGCGCCATGGAAAGCATTGGGCTCCTATTCAAAGAGGGCTAGAGTTAGAAGAACACAGTTTCTAAATAGCAGTCCATCTGGAGTATCAGAGTCCCACTCACAGAGAGCAGGGAAACAGGTTAAATAGCTTCCCTCCATCTGAATGTAAGTCATTTGCTCTAACCTAAGACAGCTCATTCCAGCCTGAAGGATGGTAATTAACTCAAGGGACATATTGCCTGCACAAGTATCTAAAGAAGATTTTCTCAGACACTTAGACAGACAAAGTCTTTGATAAACTATCAGGATGGCCATTGCGTCATCCATATTGCTACCGTCTTAGAAGATTATATTTATGCGGAAGACCCCACTAAAAGGCACTGAGAGCTATCAGATGGTATGAACTTTTTATTAATGGCAAAATGATTAATTGAGATTTTGACTTACCATATATATTGATCGAGGCATGGAGAAGGCTGAGGAATGAGCTTTCTTTTTTTTTTTTCATCTCAGCAAGCAGAGAAATATTCCTCTGCAACACTGCCTCTGCTGGCCATTCAGTATAATCTGCAGATGGAAAAGTCCACTGTTAGTCTTTTTTTAGAACTTGAATATTTCCAAACCAAATGCAACACTTCCAAAAAATGATTTTTATAAAGGGTCAATTAGCACTATGGCATGTCTCATATTGTGAAAATCCAAAACTCACTAAAAATTATAATCTTAATTTAGATTTCAACCTAGCAGACTTCTTTCAATCCTATGCCTCATTTGCTGATACTCTCTACACAACCCTATCACCTATATGAGGACTTAGATAGAAAGCTCTCTTTGGCAGCCAAGAGATAGAGTACCCTTCTCACAGGAATTATTTCAGGTTATGGTACACCATAGCAATTCAGTGATCTGATACGTTAAGGGAGGAAGGTTTATGCTACGGTTTGTGGGAATAATAAAAACAACAGATTCTAACATCTTCATTTTAGTGCATCCCTATCACTTAACCTATAGAGAACTCCAGAATGGTAAGATCAACCACTCCTTCAAACAAATGTATAAGTCTCAAATATTGTCCTAGGTCCTTTCATCTCACCACCTTAGTCTTCAGCTGGGCATCCTGTCCACATTGCTCCATTTTCTATACCATGATATAAGTATCCTATTGCGTACTAGGCAACTGATTGGCCCTCATGTCAGATGACACCCTGCTGTAGCTTTGTGATGTAATGGCACCACTTGACCAATCGCCCTGGGTGACGATTACACCGGAGGACCAGACGTCACCAATTACACACCAGGTAATTATCTGGGAATATGACTGCACAGCAAGTAGGAGGTGTTGTGGGAAAGTACTCTGCGCCATGGAAAGCATTGGGCTCCTATTCAAAGAGGGCTAGAGTTAGAAGAACACAGTTTCTAAATAGCAGTCCATCTGGAGTATCAGAGTCCCACTCACAGAGAGCAGGGAAACAGGTTAAATAGCTTCCCTCCATCTGAATGTAAGTCATTTGCTCTAACCTAAGACAGCTCATTCCAGCCTGAAGGATGGTAATTAACTCAAGGGACATATTGCCTGCACAAGTATCTAAAGAAGATTTTCTCAGACACTTAGACAGACAAAGTCTTTGATAAACTATCAGGATGGCCATTGCGTCATCCATATTGCTACCGTCTTAGAAGATTATATTTATGCGGAAGACCCCACTAAAAGGCACTGAGAGCTATCAGATGGTATGAACTTTTTATTAATGGCAAAATGATTAATTGAGATTTTGACTTACCATATATATTGATCGAGGCATGGAGAAGGCTGAGGAATGAGCTTTCTTTTTTTTTTTTCATCTCAGCAAGCAGAGAAATATTCCTCTGCAACACTGCCTCTGCTGGCCATTCAGTATAATCTGCAGATGGAAAAGTCCACTGTTAGTCTTTTTTTAGAACTTGAATATTTCCAAACCAAATGCAACACTTCCAAAAAATGATTTTTATAAAGGGTCAATTAGCACTATGGCATGTCTCATATTGTGAAAATCCAAAACTCACTAAAAATTATAATCTTAATTTAGATTTCAACCTAGCAGACTTCTTTCAATCCTCTGCCTCATTTGCGGATACTCTCTACACAACCCTATCACCTATATGAGGACTTAGATAGAAAGCTCTCTTTGGCAGCCAAGAGATAGAGTACCCTTCTCACAGGAATTATTTCAGGTTATGGTACACCATAGCAATTCAGTGATCTGATACGTTAAGGGAGGAAGGTTTATGCTACGGTTTGTGGGAATAATAAAAACAACAGATTCTAACATCTTCATTTTAGTGCATCCCTATCACTTAACCTATAGAGAACTCCAGAATGGTAAGATCAACCACTCCTTCAAACAAATGTATAAGTCTCAAATATTGTCCTAGGTCCTTTCATCTCACCACCTTAGTCTTCAGCTGGGCATCCTGTCCACATTGCTCCATTTTCTATACCATGATATAAGTATCCTATTGCGTACTAGGCAACTGATTGGCCCTCATGTCAGATAACACCCTGCTGTAGCTTTGTAATGTAATGGCACCACTTGACCAATCACCCTGGGTGACGATGACACCGGAGGACCAGACATCAGCAATTACACACTAGGTAACTATCTGTGAATATGACTGCACAGCAAGTAGGAGGTGTAAGGGGGAAGTACAGTGCGCCATTGAAAGTATTGGGCTCCTATTTAAAGAGGGCTAGAGTTAGAAGAAGCAACTGATTGGCCCTCATGTCAGATGACATTCTGCTGTAGCTTTGTGATGTAATGGCACCACTTGACCAATCGCCCTGGGTGACGATTACACCGGAGGACCAGACGTCACCAATTACACACCAGGTAATTATCTGGGAATATGACTGCACAGCAAGTAGGAGGTGTTGTGGGAAAGTACTCTGCGCCATGGAAAGCATTGGGCTCCTATTCAAAGAGGGCTAGAGTTAGAAGAACACAGTTTCTAAATAGCAGTCCATCTGGAGTATCAGAGTCCCACTCACAGAGAGCAGGGAAACAGGTTAAATAGCTTCCCTCCATCTGAATGTAAGTCATTTGCTCTAACCTAAGACAGCTCATTCCAGCCTGAAGGATGGTAATTAACTCAAGGGACATATTGCCTGCACAAGTATCTAAAGAAGATTTTCTCAGACACTTAGACAGACAAAGTCTTTGATAAACTATCAGGATGGCCATTGCGTCATCCATATTGCTACCGTCTTAGAAGATTATATTTATGCGGAAGACCCCACTAAAAGGCACTGAGAGCTATCAGATGGTATGAACTTTTTATTAATGGCAAAATGATTAATTGAGATTTTGACTTACCATATATATTGATCGAGGCATGGAGAAGGCTGAGGAATGAGCTTTCTTTTTTTTTTTTCATCTCAGCAAGCAGAGAAATATTCCTCTGCAACACTGCCTCTGCTGGCCATTCAGTATAATCTGCAGATGGAAAAGTCCACTGTTAGTCTTTTTTTAGAACTTGAATATTTCCAAACCAAATGCAACACTTCCAAAAAATGATTTTTATAAAGGGTCAATTAGCACTATGGCATGTCTCATATTGTGAAAATCCAAAACTCACTAAAAATTATAATCTTAATTTAGATTTCAACCTAGCAGACTTCTTTCAATCCTATGCCTCATTTGCTGATACTCTCTACACAACCCTATCACCTATATGAGGACTTAGATAGAAAGCTCTCTTTGGCAGCCAAGAGAGAGAGTACCCTTCTCACAGGAATTATTTCAGGTTATGGTACACCATAGCAATTGAGTGATCTGATACGTTAAGGGAGGAAGGTTTATGCTACGGTTTGTGGGAATAATAAAAACAACAGATTTTAACATCTTCATTTTAGTGCATCCCTATCACTTAACCTATAGAGAACTCCAGAATGGTAAGATCAACCACTCCTTCAAACAAATGTATAAGTCTCAAATATTGTCCTAGGTCCTTTCATCTCACCACCTTAGTCTTCAGCTGGGCATCCTGTCCACATTGCTCCATTTTCTATACCATGATATAAGTATCCTATTGCGTACTAGGCAACTGATTGGCCCTCATGTCAGATGACACCCTGCTGTAGCTTTGTAATGTAATGGCACCACTTGACCAATCACCCTGGGTGACGATTACACCGGAGGACCAGACATCAGCAATTACAAACTAGGTAACTATCTGTGAATATGACTGCACAGCAAGTAGGAGGTGTAAGGGGGAAGTACAGTGCGCCATTGAAAGTATTGGGCTCCTATTTAAACAGGGCTAGAGTTAGAAGAAGCAACTGATTGGCCCTCATGTCAGATGACATTCTGCTGTAGCTTTGTGATGTAATGGCACCACTTGACCAATCGCCCTGGGTGACGATTACACCGGAGGACCAGACGTCACCAATTACACACCAGGTAATTATCTGTGAATATGACTGCACAGCAAGTAGGAGGTGTAAGGGGGAAGTACAGTGCGCCATTGAAAGTATTGGGCTCCTATTTAAAGAGGGCTAGAGTTAGAAGAAGCAACTGATTGGCCCTCATGTCAGATGACATTCTGCTGTAGCTTTGTGATGTAATGGCACCACTTGACCAATCGCCCTGGGTGACGATTACACCGGAGGACCAGACGTCACCAATTACACACCAGGTAATTATCTGGGAATATGACTGCACAGCAAGTAGGAGGTGTTGTGGGAAAGTACTCTGCGCCATGGAAAGCATTGGGCTCCTATTCAAAGAGGGCTAGAGTTAGAAGAACACAGTTTCTAAATAGCAGTCCATCTGGAGTATCAGAGTCCCACTCACAGAGAGCAGGGAAACAGGTTAAATAGCTTCCCTCCATCTGAATGTAAGTCATTTGCTCTAACCTAAGACAGCTCATTCCAGCCTGAAGGATGGTAATTAACTCAAGGGACATATTGCCTGCACAAGTATCTAAAGAAGATTTTCTCAGACACTTAGACAGACAAAGTCTTTGATAAACTATCAGGATGGCCATTGCGTCATCCATATTGCTACCGTCTTAGAAGATTATATTTATGCGGAAGACCCCACTAAAAGGCACTGAGAGCTATCAGATGGTATGAACTTTTTATTAATGGCAAAATGATTAATTGAGATTTTGACTTACCATATATATTGATCGAGGCATGGAGAAGGCTGAGGAATGAGCTTTCTTTTTTTTTTTTCATCTCAGCAAGCAGAGAAATATTCCTCTGCAACACTGCCTCTGCTGGCCATTCAGTATAATCTGCAGATGGAAAAGTCCACTGTTAGTCTTTTTTTAGAACTTGAATATTTCCAAACCAAATGCAACACTTCCAAAAAATGATTTTTATAAAGGGTCAATTAGCACTATGGCATGTCTCATATTGTGAAAATCCAAAACTCACTAAAAATTATAATCTTAATTTAGATTTCAACCTAGCAGACTTCTTTCAATCCTATGCCTCATTTGCTGATACTCTCTACACAACCCTATCACCTATATGAGGACTTAGATAGAAAGCTCTCTTTGGCAGCCAAGAGAGAGAGTACCCTTCTCACAGGAATTATTTCAGGTTATGGTACACCATAGCAATTGAGTGATCTGATACGTTAAGGGAGGAAGGTTTATGCTACGGTTTGTGGGAATAATAAAAACAACAGATTTTAACATCTTCATTTTAGTGCATCCCTATCACTTAACCTATAGAGAACTCCAGAATGGTAAGATCAACCACTCCTTCAAACAAATGTATAAGTCTCAAATATTGTCCTAGGTCCTTTCATCTCACCACCTTAGTCTTCAGCTGGGCATCCTGTCCACATTGCTCCATTTTCTATACCATGATATAAGTATCCTATTGCGTACTAGGCAACTGATTGGCCCTCATGTCAGATGACACCCTGCTGTAGCTTTGTAATGTAATGGCACCACTTGACCAATCACCCTGGGTGACGATTACACCGGAGGACCAGACATCAGCAATTACAAACTAGGTAACTATCTGTGAATATGACTGCACAGCAAGTAGGAGGTGTAAGGGGGAAGTACAGTGCGCCATTGAAAGTATTGGGCTCCTATTTAAACAGGGCTAGAGTTAGAAGAAGCAACTGATTGGCCCTCATGTCAGATGACATTCTGCTGTAGCTTTGTGATGTAATGGCACCACTTGACCAATCGCCCTGGGTGACGATTACACCGGAGGACCAGACGTCACCAATTACACACCAGGTAATTATCTGGGAATATGACTGCACAGCAAGTAGGAGGTGTTGTGGGAAAGTACTCTGCACCATGGAAAGCATTGGGCTCCTATTCAAAGAGGGCTAGAGTTAGAAGAACACAGTTTCTAAATAGCAGTCCATCTGGAGTATCAGAGTCCCACTCACAGAGAGCAGGGAAACAGGTTAAATAGCTTCCCTCCATCTGAATGTAAGTCATTTGCTCTAACCTAAGACAGCTCATTCCAGCCTGAAGGATGGTAATTAACTCAAGGGACATATTGCCTGCACAAGTATCTAAAGAAGATTTTCTCAGACACTTAGACAGACAAAGTCTTTGATAAACTATCAGGATGGCCATTGCGTCATCCATATTGCTACCGTCCTAGAAGATTATATTTATGCGGAAGACCCCACTAAAAGGCACTGAGAGCTATCAGATGCTATGAACTTTTTATTAATGGCAAAATGATTAATTGAGATTTTGACTTACCATATATATTGATCGAGGCATGGAGAAGGCTGAGGAATGAGCTTTCTTTTTTTTTTTCATCTCAGCAAGCAGAGAAATATTCCTCTGCAACACTGCCTCTGCTGGCCATTCAGTATAATCTGCAGATGGAAAAGTCCACTGTTAGTCTTTTTTTAGAACTTGAATATTTCCAAACCAAATGCAACACTTCCAAAAAATGATTTTTATAAAGGGTCAATTAGCACTATGGAATGTCTCATATTGTGAAAATCCAAAACTCACTAAAAATTATAATCTTAATTTAGATTTCAACCTAGCGGACTTCTTTCAATCCTATGCCTCATTTGCTGATACTCTCTACACAACCCTATCACCTATATGAGGACTTAGATAGAAAGCTCTCTTTGGCAGCCAAGAGAGAGAGTACCCTTCTCACAGGAATTATTTCAGGTTATGGTACACCATAGCAATTGAGTGATCTGATACGTTAAGGGAGGAAGGTTTATGCTACGGTTTGTGGGAATAATAAAAACAACAGATTTTAACATCTTCATTTTAGTGCATCCCTATCACTTAACCTATAGAGAACTCCAGAATGGTAAGATCAACCACTCCTTCAAACAAATGTATAAGTCTCAAATATTGTCCTAGGTCCTTTCATCTCACCACCTTAGTCTTCAGCTGGGCATCCTGTCCACATTGCTCCATTTTCTATACCATGATATAAGTATCCTATTGCGTACTAGGCAACTGATTGGCCCTCATGTCAGATGACACCCTGCTGTAGCTTTGTAATGTAATGGCACCACTTGACCAATCACCCTGGGTGACGATTACACCGGAGGACCAGACATCAGCAATTACAAACTAGGTAACTATCTGTGAATATGACTGCACAGCAAGTAGGAGGTGTAAGGGGGAAGTACAGTGCGCCATTGAAAGTATTGGGCTCCTATTTAAACAGGGCTAGAGTTAGAAGAAGCAACTGATTGGCCCTCATGTCAGATGACATTCTGCTGTAGCTTTGTGATGTAATGGCACCACTTGACCAATCGCCCTGGGTGACGATTACACCGGAGGACCAGACGTCACCAATTACACACCAGGTAATTATCTGGGAATATGACTGCACAGCAAGTAGGAGGTGTTGTGGGAAAGTACTCTGCACCATGGAAAGCATTGGGCTCCTATTCAAAGAGGGCTAGAGTTAGAAGAACACAGTTTCTAAATAGCAGTCCATCTGGAGTATCAGAGTCCCACTCACAGAGAGCAGGGAAACAGGTTAAATAGCTTCCCTCCATCTGAATGTAAGTCATTTGCTCTAACCTAAGACAGCTCATTCCAGCCTGAAGGATGGTAATTAACTCAAGGGACATATTGCCTGCACAAGTATCTAAAGAAGATTTTCTCAGACACTTAGACAGACAAAGTCTTTGATAAACTATCAGGATGGCCATTGCGTCATCCATATTGCTACCGTCCTAGAAGATTATATTTATGCGGAAGACCCCACTAAAAGGCACTGAGAGCTATCAGATGCTATGAACTTTTTATTAATGGCAAAATGATTAATTGAGATTTTGACTTACCATATATATTGATCGAGGCATGGAGAAGGCTGAGGAATGAGCTTTCTTTTTTTTTTTCATCTCAGCAAGCAGAGAAATATTCCTCTGCAACACTGCCTCTGCTGGCCATTCAGTATAATCTGCAGATGGAAAAGTCCACTGTTAGTCTTTTTTTAGAACTTGAATATTTCCAAACCAAATGCAACACTTCCAAAAAATGATTTTTATAAAGGGTCAATTAGCACTATGGAATGTCTCATATTGTGAAAATCCAAAACTCACTAAAAATTATAATCTTAATTTAGATTTCAACCTAGCAGACTTCTTTCAATCCTATGCCTCATTTGCTGATACTCTCTACACAACCCTATCACCTATATGAGGACTTAGATAGAAAGCTCTCTTTGGCAGCCAAGAGAGAGAGTACCCTTCTCACAGGAATTATTTCAGGTTATGGTACACCATAGCAATTGAGTGATCTGATACGTTAAGGGAGGAAGGTTTATGCTACGGTTTGTGGGAATAATAAAAACAACAGATTTTAACATCTTAATTTTAGTGCATCCCTATCACTTAACCTATAGAGAACTCCAGAATGGTAAGATCAACCACTCCTTCAAACAAATGTATAAGTCTCAAATATTGTCCTAGGTCCTTTCATCTCACCACCTTAGTCTTCAGCTGGGCATCCTGTCCACATTGCTCCATTTTCTATACCATGATATAAGTATCCTATTGCGTACTAGGCAACTGATTGGCCCTCATGTCAGATGACACCCTGCTGTAGCTTTGTAATGTAATGGCACCACTTGACCAATCACCCTGGGTGACGATTACACCGGAGGACCAGACATCAGCAATTACAAACTAGGTAACTATCTGTGAATATGACTGCACAGCAAGTAGGAGGTGTAAGGGGGAAGTACAGTGCGCCATTGAAAGTATTGGGCTCCTATTTAAACAGGGCTAGAGTTAGAAGAAGCAACTGATTGGCCCTCATGTCAGATGACATTCTGCTGTAGCTTTGTGATGTAATGGCACCACTTGACCAATCGCCCTGGGTGACGATTACACCGGAGGACCAGACGTCACCAATTACACACCAGGTAATTATCTGGGAATATGACTGCACAGCAAGTAGGAGGTGTTGTGGGAAAGTACTCTGCACCATGGAAAGCATTGGGCTCCTATTCAAAGAGGGCTAGAGTTAGAAGAACACAGTTTCTAAATAGCAGTCCATCTGGAGTATCAGAGTCCCACTCACAGAGAGCAGGGAAACAGGTTAAATAGCTTCCCTCCATCTGAATGTAAGTCATTTGCTCTAACCTAAGACAGCTCATTCCAGCCTGAAGGATGGTAATTAACTCAAGGGACATATTGCCTGCACAAGTATCTAAAGAAGATTTTCTCAGACACTTAGACAGACAAAGTCTTTGATAAACTATCAGGATGGCCATTGCGTCATCCATATTGCTACCGTCCTAGAAGATTATATTTATGCGGAAGACCCCACTAAAAGGCACTGAGAGCTATCAGATGCTATGAACTTTTTATTAATGGCAAAATGATTAATTGAGATTTTGACTTACCATATATATTGATCGAGGCATGGAGAAGGCTGAGGAATGAGCTTTCTTTTTTTTTTTCATCTCAGCAAGCAGAGAAATATTCCTCTGCAACACTGCCTCTGCTGGCCATTCAGTATAATCTGCAGATGGAAAAGTCCACTGTTAGTCTTTTTTTAGAACTTGAATATTTCCAAACCAAATGCAACACTTCCAAAAAATGATTTTTATAAAGGGTCAATTAGCACTATGGAATGTCTCATATTGTGAAAATCCAAAACTCACTAAAAATTATAATCTTAATTTAGATTTCAACCTAGCAGACTTCTTTCAATCCTATGCCTCATTTGCTGATACTCTCTACACAACCCTATCACCTATATGAGGACTTAGATAGAAAGCTCTCTTTGGCAGCCAAGAGATAGAGTACCCTTCTCACAGGAATTATTTCAGGTTATGGTACACCATAGCAATTGAGTGATCTGATACGTTAAGGGAGGAAGGTTTATGCTACGGTTTGTGGGAATAATAAAAACAACAGATTTTAACATCTTCATTTTAGTGCATCCCTATCACTTAACCTATAGAGAACTCCAGAATGGTAAGATCAACCACTCCTTCAAACAAATGTATAAGTCTCAAATATTGTCCTAGGTCCTTTCATCTCACCACCTTAGTCTTCAGCTGGGCATCCTGTCCACATTGCTCCATTTTCTATACCATGATATAAGTATCCTATTGCGTACTAGGCAACTGATTGGCCCTCATGTCAGATAACACCCTGCTGTAGCTTTGTAATGTAATGGCACCACTTGACCAATCACCCTGGGTGACGATGACACCGGAGGACCAGACATCAGCAATTACACACTAGGTAACTATCTGTGAATATGACTGCACAGCAAGTAGGAGGTGTAAGGGGGAAGTACAGTGCGCCATTGAAAGTATTGGGCTCCTATTTAAAGAGGGCTAGAGTTAGAAGAAGCAACTGATTGGCCCTCATGTCAGATGACATTCTGCTGTAGCTTTGTGATGTAATGGCACCACTTGACCAATCGCCCTGGGTGACGATTACACCGGAGGACCAGACGTCACCAATTACACACCAGGTAATTATCTGGGAATATGACTGCACAGCAAGTAGGAGGTGTTGTGGGAAAGTACTCTGCGCCATGGAAAGCATTGGGCTCCTATTCAAAGAGGGCTAGAGTTAGAAGAACACAGTTTCTAAATAGCAGTCCATCTGGAGTATCAGAGTCCCACTCACAGAGAGCAGGGAAACAGGTTAAATAGCTTCCCTCCATCTGAATGTAAGTCATTTGCTCTAACCTAAGACAGCTCATTCCAGCCTGAAGGATGGTAATTAACTCAAGGGACATATTGCCTGCACAAGTATCTAAAGAAGATTTTCTGAGACACTTAGACAGACAAAGTCTTTGATAAACTATCAGGATGGCCATTGCGTCATCCATATTGCTACCGTCTTAGAAGATTATATTTATGCGGAAGACCCCACTAAAAGGCACTGAGAGCTATCAGATGGTATGAACTTTTTATTAATGGCAAAATGATTAATTGAGATTTTGACTTACCATATATATTGATCGAGGCATGGAGAAGGCTGAGGAATGAGCTTTCTTTTTTTTTTTTCATCTCAGCAAGCAGAGAAATATTCCTCTGCAACACTGCCTCTGCTGGCCATTCAGTATAATCTGCAGATGGAAAAGTCCACTGTTAGTCTTTTTTTAGAACTTGAATATTTCCAAACCAAATGCAACACTTCCAAAAAATGATTTTTATAAAGGGTCAATTAGCACTATGGCATGTCTCATATTGTGAAAATCCAAAACTCACTAAAAATTATAATCTTAATTTAGATTTCAACCTAGCAGACTTCTTTCAATCCTCTGCCTCATTTGCGGATACTCTCTACACAACCCTATCACCTATATGAGGACTTAGATAGAAAGCTCTCTTTGGCAGCCAAGAGATAGAGTACCCTTCTCACAGGAATTATTTCAGGTTATGGTACACCATAGCAATTCAGTGATCTGATACGTTAAGGGAGGAAGGTTTATGCTACGGTTTGTGGGAATAATAAAAACAACAGATTCTAACATCTTCATTTTAGTGCATCCCTATCACTTAACCTATAGAGAACTCCAGAATGGTAAGATCAACCACTCCTTCAAACAAATGTATAAGTCTCAAATATTGTCCTAGGTCCTTTCATCTCACCACCTTAGTCTTCAGCTGGGCATCCTGTCCACATTGCTCCATTTTCTATACCATGATATAAGTATCCTATTGCGTACTAGGCAACTGATTGGCCCTCATGTCAGATGACACCCTGCTGTAGCTTTGTGATGTAATGGCACCACTTGACCAATCGCCCTGGGTGACGATTACACCGGAGGACCAGACGTCACCAATTACACACCAGGTAATTATCTGGGAATATGACTGCACAGCAAGTAGGAGGTGTTGTGGGAAAGTACTCTGCGCCATGGAAAGCATTGGGCTCCTATTCAAAGAGGGCTAGAGTTAGAAGAACACAGTTTCTAAATAGCAGTCCATCTGGAGTATCAGAGTCCCACTCACAGAGAGCAGGGAAACAGGTTAAATAGCTTCCCTCCATCTGAATGTAAGTCATTTGCTCTAACCTAAGACAGCTCATTCCAGCCTGAAGGATGGTAATTAACTCAAGGGACATATTGCCTGCACAAGTATCTAAAGAAGATTTTCTCAGACACTTAGACAGACAAAGTCTTTGATAAACTATCAGGATGGCCATTGCGTCATCCATATTGCTACCGTCTTAGAAGATTATATTTATGCGGAAGACCCCACTAAAAGGCACTGAGAGCTATCAGATGGTATGAACTTTTTATTAATGGCAAAATGATTAATTGAGATTTTGACTTACCATATATATTGATCGAGGCATGGAGAAGGCTGAGGAATGAGCTTTCTTTTTTTTTTTTCATCTCAGCAAGCAGAGAAATATTCCTCTGCAACACTGCCTCTGCTGGCCATTCAGTATAATCTGCAGATGGAAAAGTCCACTGTTAGTCTTTTTTTAGAACTTGAATATTTCCAAACCAAATGCAACACTTCCAAAAAATGATTTTTATAAAGGGTCAATTAGCACTATGGCATGTCTCATATTGTGAAAATCCAAAACTCACTAAAAATTATAATCTTAATTTAGATTTCAACCTAGCAGACTTCTTTCAATCCTCTGCCTCATTTGCGGATACTCTCTACACAACCCTATCACCTATATGAGGACTTAGATAGAAAGCTCTCTTTGGCAGCCAAGAGATAGAGTACCCTTCTCACAGGAATTATTTCAGGTTATGGTACACCATAGCAATTCAGTGATCTGATACGTTAAGGGAGGAAGGTTTATGCTACGGTTTGTGGGAATAATAAAAACAACAGATTCTAACATCTTCATTTTAGTGCATCCCTATCACTTAACCTATAGAGAACTCCAGAATGGTAAGATCAACCACTCCTTCAAACAAATGTATAAGTCTCAAATATTGTCCTAGGTCCTTTCATCTCACCACCTTAGTCTTCAGCTGGGCATCCTGTCCACATTGCTCCATTTTCTATACCATGATATAAGTATCCTATTGCGTACTAGGCAACTGATTGGCCCTCATGTCAGATGACACCCTGCTGTAGCTTTGTAATGTAATGGCACCACTTGACCAATCACCCTGGGTTACGATTACACCGGAGGACCAGACATCAGCAATTACACACTAGGTAACTATCTGTGAATATGACTGCACAGCAAGTAGGAGGTGTAAGGGGGAAGTACAGTGCGCCATTGAAAGTATTGGGCTCCTATTTAAAGAGGGCTAGAGTTAGAAGAAGCAACTGATTGGCCCTCATGTCAGATGACATTCTGCTGTAGCTTTGTGATGTAATGGCACCACTTGACCAATCGCCCTGGGTGACGATTACACCGGAGGACCAGACGTCACCAATTACACACCAGGTAATTATCTGGGAATATGACTGCACAGCAAGTAGGAGGTGTTGTGGGAAAGTACTCTGCGCCATGGAAAGCATTGGGCTCCTATTCAAAGAGGGCTAGAGTTAGAAGAACACAGTTTCTAAATAGCAGTCCATCTGGAGTATCAGAGTCCCACTCACAGAGAGCAGGGAAACAGGTTAAATAGCTTCCCTCCATCTGAATGTAAGTCATTTGCTCTAACCTAAGACAGCTCATTCCAGCCTGAAGGATGGTAATTAACTCAAGGGACATATTGCCTGCACAAGTATCTAAAGAAGATTTTCTCAGACACTTAGACAGACAAAGTCTTTGATAAACTATCAGGATGGCCATTGCGTCATCCATATTGCTACCGTCTTAGAAGATTATATTTATGCGGAAGACCCCACTAAAAGGCACTGAGAGCTATCAGATGGTATGAACTTTTTATTAATGGCAAAATGATTAATTGAGATTTTGACTTACCATATATATTGATCGAGGCATGGAGAAGGCTGAGGAATGAGCTTTCTTTTTTTTTTTCATCTCAGCAAGCAGAGAAATATTCCTCTGCAACACTGCCTCTGCTGGCCATTCAGTATAATCTGCAGATGGAAAAATCCACTGTTAGTCTTTTTTTAGAACTTGAATATTTCCAAACCAAATGCAACACTTCCAAAAAATGATTTTTATAAAGGGTCAATTAGCACTATGGCATGTCTCATATTGTGAAAATCCAAAACTCACTAAAAATTATAATCTTAATTTAGATTTCAACCTAGCAGACTTCTTTCAATCCTATGCCTCATTTGCTGATACTCTCTACACAACCCTATCACCTATATGAGGACTTAGATAGAAAGCTCTCTTTGGCAGCCAAGAGATAGAGTACCCTTCTCACAGGAATTATTTCAGGTTATGGTACACCATAGCAATTCAGTGATCTGATACGTTAAGGGAGGAAGGTTTATGCTACGGTTTGTGGGAATAATAAAAACAACAGATTCTAACATCTTCATTTTAGTGCATCCCTATCACTTAACCTATAGAGAACTCCAGAATGGTAAGATCAACCACTCCTTCAAACAAATGTATAAGTCTCAAATATTGTCCTAGGTCCTTTCATCTCACCACCTTAGTCTTCAGCTGGGCATCCTGTCCACATTGCTCCATTTTCTATACCATGATATAAGTATCCTATTGCGTACTAGGCAACTGATTGGCCCTCATGTCAGATGACACCCTGCTGTAGCTTTGTGATGTAATGGCACCACTTGACCAATCGCCCTGGGTGACGATTACACCGGAGGACCAGACATCAGCAATTACACACCAGGTAATTATCTGGGAATATGACTGCACAGCAAGTAGGAGGTGTTGTGGGAAAGTACTCTGCGCCATGGAAAGCATTGGGCTCCTATTCAAAGAGGGCTAGAGTTAGAAGAACACAGTTTCTAAATAGCAGTCCATCTGGAGTATCAGAGTCCCACTCACAGAGAGCAGGGAAACAGGTTAAATAGCTTCCCTCCATCTGAATGTAAGTCATTTGCTCTAACCTAAGACAGCTCATTCCAGCCTGAAGGATGGTAATTAACTCAAGGGACATATTGCCTGCACAAGTATCTAAAGAAGATTTTCTCAGACACTTAGACAGACAAAGTCTTTGATAAACTATCAGGATGGCCATTGCGTCATCCATATTGCTACCGTCTTAGAAGATTATATTTATGCGGAAGACCCCACTAAAAGGCACTGAGAGCTATCAGATGGTATGAACTTTTTATTAATGGCAAAATGATTAATTGAGATTTTGACTTACCATATATATTGATCGAGGCATGGAGAAGGCTGAGGAATGAGCTTTCTTTTTTTTTTTTCATCTCAGCAAGCAGAGAAATATTCCTCTGCAACACTGCCTCTGCTGGCCATTCAGTATAATCTGCAGATGGAAAAGTCCACTGTTAGTCTTTTTTTAGAACTTGAATATTTCCAAACCAAATGCAACACTTCCAAAAAATGATTTTTATAAAGGGTCAATTAGCACTATGGCATGTCTCATATTGTGAAAATCCAAAACTCACTAAAAATTATAATCTTAATTTAGATTTCAACCTAGCAGACTTCTTTCAATCCTCTGCCTCATTTGCGGATACTCTCTACACAACCCTATCACCTATATGAGGACTTAGATAGAAAGCTCTCTTTGGCAGCCAAGAGATAGAGTACCCTTCTCACAGGAATTATTTCAGGTTATGGTACACCATAGCAATTCAGTGATCTGATACGTTAAGGGAGGAAGGTTTATGCTACGGTTTGTGGGAATAATAAAAACAACAGATTCTAACATCTTCATTTTAGTGCATCCCTATCACTTAACCTATAGAGAACTCCAGAATGGTAAGATCAACCACTCCTTCAAACAAATGTATAAGTCTCAAATATTGTCCTAGGTCCTTTCATCTCACCACCTTAGTCTTCAGCTGGGCATCCTGTCCACATTGCTCCATTTTCTATACCATGATATAAGTATCCTATTGCGTACTAGGCAACTGATTGGCCCTCATGTCAGATGACACCCTGCTGTAGCTTTGTAATGTAATGGCACCACTTGACCAATCACCCTGGGTTACGATTACACCGGAGGACCAGACATCAGCAATTACACACTAGGTAACTATCTGTGAATATGACTGCACAGCAAGTAGGAGGTGTAAGGGGGAAGTACAGTGCGCCATTGAAAGTATTGGGCTCCTATTTAAAGAGGGCTAGAGTTAGAAGAAGCAACTGATTGGCCCTCATGTCAGATGACATTCTGCTGTAGCTTTGTGATGTAATGGCACCACTTGACCAATCGCCCTGGGTGACGATTACACCGGAGGACCAGACGTCACCAATTACACACCAGGTAATTATCTGGGAATATGACTGCACAGCAAGTAGGAGGTGTTGTGGGAAAGTACTCTGCGCCATGGAAAGCATTGGGCTCCTATTCAAAGAGGGCTAGAGTTAGAAGAACACAGTTTCTAAATAGCAGTCCATCTGGAGTATCAGAGTCCCACTCACAGAGAGCAGGGAAACAGGTTAAATAGCTTCCCTCCATCTGAATGTAAGTCATTTGCTCTAACCTAAGACAGCTCATTCCAGCCTGAAGGATGGTAATTAACTCAAGGGACATATTGCCTGCACAAGTATCTAAAGAAGATTTTCTCAGACACTTAGACAGACAAAGTCTTTGATAAACTATCAGGATGGCCATTGCGTCATCCATATTGCTACCGTCTTAGAAGATTATATTTATGCGGAAGACCCCACTAAAAGGCACTGAGAGCTATCAGATGGTATGAACTTTTTATTAATGGCAAAATGATTAATTGAGATTTTGACTTACCATATATATTGATCGAGGCATGGAGAAGGCTGAGGAATGAGCTTTCTTTTTTTTTTTTCATCTCAGCAAGCAGAGAAATATTCCTCTGCAACACTGCCTCTGCTGGCCATTCAGTATAATCTGCAGATGGAAAAGTCCACTGTTAGTCTTTTTTTAGAACTTGAATATTTCCAAACCAAATGCAACACTTCCAAAAAATGATTTTTATAAAGGGTCAATTAGCACTATGGCATGTCTCATATTGTGAAAATCCAAAACTCACTAAAAATTATAATCTTAATTTAGATTTCAACCTAGCAGACTTCTTTCAATCCTCTGCCTCATTTGCGGATACTCTCTACACAACCCTATCACCTATATGAGGACTTAGATAGAAAGCTCTCTTTGGCAGCCAAGAGAGAGAGTACCCTTCTCACAGGAATTATTTCAGGTTATGGTACACCATAGCAATTGAGTGATCTGATACGTTAAGGGAGGAAGGTTTATGCTACGGTTTGTGGGAATAATAAAAACAACAGATTCTAACATCTTCATTTTAGTGCATCCCTATCACTTAACCTATAGAGAACTCCAGAATGGTAAGATCAACCACTCCTTCAAACAAATGTATAAGTCTCAAATATTGTCCTAGGTCCTTTCATCTCACCACCTTAGTCTTCAGCTGGGCATCCTGTCCACATTGCTCCATTTTCTATACCATGATATAAGTATCCTATTGCGTACTAGGCAACTGATTGGCCCTCATGTCAGATGACACCCTGCTGTAGCTTTGTGATGTAATGGCACCACTTGACCAATCGCCCTGGGTGACGATTACACCGGAGGACCAGACGTCACCAATTACACACCAGGTAATTATCTGGGAATATGACTGCACAGCAAGTAGGAGGTGTTGTGGGAAAGTACTCTGCGCCATGGAAAGCATTGGGCTCCTATTCAAAGAGGGCTAGAGTTAGAAGAACACAGTTTCTAAATAGCAGTCCATCTGGAGTATCAGAGTCCCACTCACAGAGAGCAGGGAAACAGGTTAAATAGCTTCCCTCCATCTGAATGTAAGTCATTTGCTCTAACCTAAGACAGCTCATTCCAGCCTGAAGGATGGTAATTAACTCAAGGGACATATTGCCTGCACAAGTATCTAAAGAAGATTTTCTCAGACACTTAGACAGACAAAGTCTTTGATAAACTATCAGGATGGCCATTGCGTCATCCATATTGCTACCGTCTTAGAAGATTATATTTATGCGGAAGACCCCACTAAAAGGCACTGAGAGCTATCAGATGGTATGAACTTTTTATTAATGGCAAAATGATTAATTGAGATTTTGACTTACCATATATATTGATCGAGGCATGGAGAAGGCTGAGGAATGAGCTTTCTTTTTTTTTTTTCATCTCAGCAAGCAGAGAAATATTCCTCTGCAACACTGCCTCTGCTGGCCATTCAGTATAATCTGCAGATGGAAAAGTCCACTGTTAGTCTTTTTTTAGAACTTGAATATTTCCAAACCAAATGCAACACTTCCAAAAAATGATTTTTATAAAGGGTCAATTAGCACTATGGCATGTCTCATATAGTGAAAATCCAAAACTCACTAAAAATTATAATCTTAATTTAGATTTCAACCTAGCAGACTTCTTTCAATCCTCTGCCTCATTTGCGGATACTCTCTACACAACCCTATCACCTATATGAGGACTTAGATAGAAAGCTCTCTTTGGCAGCCAAGAGATAGAGTACCCTTCTCACAGGAATTATTTCAGGTTATGGTACACCATAGCAATTGAGTGATCTGATACGTTAAGGGAGGAAGGTTTATGCTACGGTTTGTGGGAATAATAAAAACAACAGATTTTAACATCTTCATTTTAGTGCATCCCTATCACTTAACCTATAGAGAACTCCAGAATGGTAAGATCAACCACTCCTTCAAACAAATGTATAAGTCTCAAATATTGTCCTAGGTCCTTTCATCTCACCACCTTAGTCTTCAGCTGGGCATCCTGTCCACATTGCTCCATTTTCTATACCATGATATAAGTATCCTATTGCGTACTAGGCAACTGATTGGCCCTCATGTCAGATAACACCCTGCTGTAGCTTTGTAATGTAATGGCACCACTTGACCAATCACCCTGGGTGACGATGACACCGGAGGACCAGACATCAGCAATTACACACTAGGTAACTATCTGTGAATATGACTGCACAGCAAGTAGGAGGTGTAAGGGGGAAGTACAGTGCGCCATTGAAAGTATTGGGCTCCTATTTAAAGAGGGCTAGAGTTAGAAGAAGCAACTGATTGGCCCTCATGTCAGATGACATTCTGCTGTAGCTTTGTGATGTAATGGCACCACTTGACCAATCGCCCTGGGTGACGATTACACCGGAGGACCAGACGTCACCAATTACACACCAGGTAATTATCTGGGAATATGACTGCACAGCAAGTAGGAGGTGTTGTGGGAAAGTACTCTGCGCCATGGAAAGCATTGGGCTCCTATTCAAAGAGGGCTAGAGTTAGAAGAACACAGTTTCTAAATAGCAGTCCATCTGGAGTATCAGAGTCCCACTCACAGAGAGCAGGGAAACAGGTTAAATAGCTTCCCTCCATCTGAATGTAAGTCATTTGCTCTAACCTAAGACAGCTCATTCCAGCCTGAAGGATGGTAATTAACTCAAGGGACATATTGCCTGCACAAGTATCTAAAGAAGATTTTCTCAGACACTTAGACAGACAAAGTCTTTGATAAACTATCAGGATGGCCATTGCGTCATCCATATTGCTACCGTCTTAGAAGATTATATTTATGCGGAAGACCCCACTAAAAGGCACTGAGAGCTATCAGATGGTATGAACTTTTTATTAATGGCAAAATGATTAATTGAGATTTTGACTTACCATATATATTGATCGAGGCATGGAGAAGGCTGAGGAATGAGCTTTCTTTTTTTTTTTCATCTCAGCAAGCAGAGAAATATTCCTCTGCAACACTGCCTCTGCTGGCCATTCAGTATAATCTGCAGATGGAAAAGTCCACTGTTAGTCTTTTTTTAGAACTTGAATATTTCCAAACCAAATGCAACACTTCCAAAAAATGATTTTTATAAAGGGTCAATTAGCACTATGGCATGTCTCATATTGTGAAAATCCAAAACTCACTAAAAATTATAATCTTAATTTAGATTTCAACCTAGCAGACTTCTTTCAATCCTATGCCTCATTTGCTGATACTCTCTACACAACCCTATCACCTATATGAGGACTTAGATAGAAAGCTCTCTTTGGCAGCCAAGAGATAGAGTACCCTTCTCACAGGAATTATTTCAGGTTATGGTACACCATAGCAATTGAGTGATCTGATACGTTAAGGGAGGAAGGTTTATGCTACGGTTTGTGGGAATAATAAAAACAACAGATTTTAACATCTTCATTTTAGTGCATCCCTATCACTTAACCTATAGAGAACTCCAGAATGGTAAGATCAACCACTCCTTCAAACAAATGTATAAGTCTCAAATATTGTCCTAGGTCCTTTCATCTCACCACCTTAGTCTTCAGCTGGGCATCCTGTCCACATTGCTCCATTTTCTATACCATGATATAAGTATCCTATTGCGTACTAGGCAACTGATTGGCCCTCATGTCAGATAACACCCTGCTGTAGCTTTGTAATGTAATGGCACCACTTGACCAATCACCCTGGGTGACGATGACACCGGAGGACCAGACATCAGCAATTACACACTAGGTAACTATCTGTGAATATGACTGCACAGCAAGTAGGAGGTGTAAGGGGGAAGTACAGTGCGCCATTGAAAGTATTGGGCTCCTATTTAAAGAGGGCTAGAGTTAGAAGAAGCAACTGATTGGCCCTCATGTCAGATGACATTCTGCTGTAGCTTTGTGATGTAATGGCACCACTTGACCAATCACCCTGGGTGACGATTACACCGGAGGACCAGACGTCACCAATTACACACCAGGTAATTATCTGGGAATATGACTGCACAGCAAGTAGGAGGTGTTGTGGGAAAGTACTCTGCGCCATGGAAAGCATTGGGCTCCTATTCAAAGAGGGCTAGAGTTAGAAGAACACAGTTTCTAAATAGCAGTCCATCTGGAGTATCAGAGTCCCTCTCACAGAGAGCAGGGAAACAGGTTAAATAGCTTCCCTCCATCTGAATGTAAGTCATTTGCTCTAACCTAAGACAGCTCATTCCAGCCTGAAGGATGGTAATTAACTCAAGGGACATATTGCCTGCACAAGTATCTAAAGAAGATTTTCTCAGACACTTGGACAGACAAAGTCTTTGATAAACTATCAGGATGGCCATTGCGTCATCCATATTGCTACCCTCTTAGAAGATTATATTTATGCGGAAGACCCCACTAAAAGGCACTGAGAGCTATCAGATGCTATGAACTTTTTATTAATGGCAAAATGATTAATTGAGATTTTGACTTTCCATATATATTGATCGAGGCATGGAGAAGGCTGAGGAATGAGCTTTCTTTGTTTTTTTTCCATCTCAGCAAGCAGAGAAATATTCCTCTGCAACACTGCCTCTGCTGGCCATTCAGTATAATCTGCAGATGGAAAAGTCCACTGTTAGTCTTTTTTTAGAACTTGAATATTTCCAAACCAAATGCAACACTTCCAAAAAATGATTTTTATAAAGGGTCAATTAGCACTATGGCATGTCTCATATTGTGAAAATCCAAAACTCACTAAAAATTATAATCTTAATTTAGATTTCAACCTAGCAGACTTCTTTCAATCCTATGCCTCATTTGCTGATACTCTCTACACAACCCTATCACCTATATGAGGACTTAGATAGAAAGCTCTCTTTGGCAGCCAAGAGATAGAGTACCCTTCTCACAGGAATTATTTCAGGTTATGGTACACCATAGCAATTCAGTGATCTGATACGTTAAGGGAGGAAGGTTTATGCTACGGTTTGTGGGAATAATAAAAACAACAGATTTTAACATCTTCATTTTAGTGCATCCCTATCACTTAACCTATAGAGAACTCCAGAATGGTAAGATCAACCACTCCTTCAAACAAATGTATAAGTCTCAAATATTGTCCTAGGTCCTTTCATCTCACCACCTTAGTCTTCAGCTGGGCATCCTGTCCACATTGCTCCATTTTCTATACCATGATATAAGTATCCTATTGCGTACTAGGCAACTGATTGGCCCTCATGTCAGATAACACCCTGCTGTAGCTTTGTAATGTAATGGCACCACTTGACCAATCACCCTGGGTGACGATGACACCGGAGGACCAGACATCAGCAATTACACACTAGGTAACTATCTGTGAATATGACTGCACAGCAAGTAGGAGGTGTAAGGGGGAAGTACAGTGCGCCATTGAAAGTATTGGGCTCCTATTTAAAGAGGGCTAGAGTTAGAAGAAGCAACTGATTGGCCCTCATGTCAGATGACATTCTGCTGTAGCTTTGTGATGTAATGGCACCACTTGACCAATCACCCTGGGTGACGATTACACCGGAGGACCAGACGTCACCAATTACACACCAGGTAATTATCTGGGAATATGACTGCACAGCAAGTAGGAGGTGTTGTGGGAAAGTACTCTGCGCCATGGAAAGCATTGGGCTCCTATTCAAAGAGGGCTAGAGTTAGAAGAACACAGTTTCTAAATAGCAGTCCATCTGGAGTATCAGAGTCCCACTCACAGAGAGCAGGGAAACAGGTTAAATAGCTTCCCTCCATCTGAATGTAAGTCATTTGCTCTAACCTAAGACAGCTCATTCCAGCCTGAAGGATGGTAATTAACTCAAGGGACATATTGCCTGCACAAGTATCTAAAGAAGATTTTCTCAGACACTTAGACAGACAAAGTCTTTGATAAACTATCAGGATGGCCATTGCGTCATCCATATTGCTACCGTCTTAGAAGATTATATTTATGCGGAAGACCCCACTAAAAGGCACTGAGAGCTATCAGATGGTATGAACTTTTTATTAATGGCAAAATGATTAATTGAGATTTTGACTTACCATATATATTGATCGAGGCATGGAGAAGGCTGAGGAATGAGCTTTCTTTTTTTTTTTCATCTCAGCAAGCAGAGAAATATTCCTCTGCAACACTGCCTCTGCTGGCCATTCAGTATAATCTGCAGATGGAAAAGTCCACTGTTAGTCTTTTTTTAGAACTTGAATATTTCCAAACCAAATGCAACACTTCCAAAAAATGATTTTTATAAAGGGTCAATTAGCACTATGGCATGTCTCATATTGTGAAAATCCAAAACTCACTAAAAATTATAATCTTAATTTAGATTTCAACCTAGCAGACTTCTTTCAATCCTATGCCTCATTTGCTGATACTCTCTACACAACCCTATCACCTATATGAGGACTTAGATAGAAAGCTCTCTTTGGCAGCCAAGAGATAGAGTACCCTTCTCACAGGAATTATTTCAGGTTATGGTACACCATAGCAATTGAGTGATCTGATACGTTAAGGGAGGAAGGTTTATGCTACGGTTTGTGGGAATAATAAAAACAACAGATTTTAACATCTTCATTTTAGTGCATCCCTATCACTTAACCTATAGAGAACTCCAGAATGGTAAGATCAACCACTCCTTCAAACAAATGTATAAGTCTCAAATATTGTCCTAGGTCCTTTCATCTCACCACCTTAGTCTTCAGCTGGGCATCCTGTCCACATTGCTCCATTTTCTATACCATGATATAAGTATCATATTGCGTACTAGGCAACTGATTGGCCCTCATGTCAGATAACACCCTGCTGTAGCTTTGTAATGTAATGGCACCACTTGACCAATCACCCTGGGTGACGATGACACCGGAGGACCAGACATCAGCAATTACACACTAGGTAACTATCTGTGAATATGACTGCACAGCAAGTAGGAGGTGTAAGGGGGAAGTACAGTGCGCCATTGAAAGTATTGGGCTCCTATTTAAAGAGGGCTAGAGTTAGAAGAAGCAACTGATTGGCCCTCATGTCAGATGACATTCTGCTGTAGCTTTGTGATGTAATGGCACCACTTGACCAATCACCCTGGGTGACGATTACACCGGAGGACCAGACGTCACCAATTACACACCAGGTAATTATCTGGGAATATGACTGCACAGCAAGTAGGAGGTGTTGTGGGAAAGTACTCTGCGCCATGGAAAGCATTGGGCTCCTATTCAAAGAGGGCTAGAGTTAGAAGAACACAGTTTCTAAATAGCAGTCCATCTGGAGTATCAGAGTCCCTCTCACAGAGAGCAGGGAAACAGGTTAAATAGCTTCCCTCCATCTGAATGTAAGTCATTTGCTCTAACCTAAGACAGCTCATTCCAGCCTGAAGGATGGTAATTAACTCAAGGGACATATTGCCTGCACAAGTATCTAAAGAAGATTTTCTCAGACACTTGGACAGACAAAGTCTTTGATAAACTATCAGGATGGCCATTGCGTCATCCATATTGCTACCCTCTTAGAAGATTATATTTATGCGGAAGACCCCACTAAAAGGCACTGAGAGCTATCAGATGCTATGAACTTTTTATTAATGGCAAAATGATTAATTGAGATTTTGACTTTCCATATATATTGATCGAGGCATGGAGAAGGCTGAGGAATGAGCTTTCTTTGTTTTTTTTCCATCTCAGCAAGCAGAGAAATATTCCTCTGCAACACTGCCTCTGCTGGCCATTCAGTATAATCTGCAGATGGAAAAGTCCACTGTTAGTCTTTTTTTAGAACTTGAATATTTCCAAACCAAATGCAACACTTCCAAAAAATGATTTTTATAAAGGGTCAATTAGCACTATGGCATGTCTCATATTGTGAAAATCCAAAACTCACTAAAAATTATAATCTTAATTTAGATTTCAACCTAGCAGACTTCTTTCAATCCTATGCCTCATTTGCTGATACTCTCTACACAACCCTATCACCTATATGAGGACTTAGATAGAAAGCTCTCTTTGGCAGCCAAGAGATAGAGTACCCTTCTCACAGGAATTATTTCAGGTTATGGTACACCATAGCAATTCAGTGATCTGATACGTTAAGGGAGGAAGGTTTATGCTACGGTTTGTGGGAATAATAAAAACAACAGATTCTAACATCTTCATTTTAGTGCATCCCTATCACTTAACCTATAGAGAACTCCAGAATGGTAAGATCAACCACTCCTTCAAACAAATGTATAAGTCTCAAATATTGTCCTAGGTCCTTTCATCTCACCACCTTAGTCTTCAGCTGGGCATCCTGTCCACATTGCTCCATTTTCTATACCATGATATAAGTATCCTATTGCGTACTAGGCAACTGATTGGCCCTCATGTCAGATGACACCCTGCTGTAGCTTTGTAATGTAATGGCACCACTTGACCAATCACCCTGGGTTACGATTACACCGGAGGACCAGACATCAGCAATTACACACTAGGTAACTATCTGTGAATATGACTGCACAGCAAGTAGGAGGTGTAAGGGGGAAGTACAGTGCGCCATTGAAAGTATTGGGCTCCTATTTAAAGAGGGCTAGAGTTAGAAGAAGCAACTGATTGGCCCTCATGTCAGATGACATTCTGCTGTAGCTTTGTGATGTAATGGCACCACTTGACCAATCGCCCTGGGTGACGATTACACCGGAGGACCAGACGTCACCAATTACACACCAGGTAATTATCTGGGAATATGACTGCACAGCAAGTAGGAGGTGTTGTGGGAAAGTACTCTGCGCCATGGAAAGCATTGGGCTCCTATTCAAAGAGGGCTAGAGTTAGAAGAACACAGTTTCTAAATAGCAGTCCATCTGGAGTGTCAGAGTCCCACTCACAGAGAGCAGGGAAACAGGTTAAATAGCTTCCCTCCATCTGAATGTAAGTCATTTGCTCTAACCTACGACAGCTCATTCCAGCCTGAAGGATGGTAATTAACTCAAGGGACATATTGCCTGCACAAGTATCTAAAGAAGATTTTCTCAGACACTTAGACAGACAAAGTCTTTGATAAACTATCAGGATGGCCATTGCGTCATCCATATTGCTACCGTCTTAGAAGATTATATTTATGCGGAAGACCCCACTAAAAGGCACTGAGAGCTATCAGATGGTATGAACTTTTTATTAATGGCAAAATGATTAATTGAGATTTTGACTTACCATATATATTGATCGAGGCATGGAGAAGGCTGAGGAATGAGCTTTCTTTTTTTTTTTTCATCTCAGCAAGCAGAGAAATATTCCTCTGCAACACTGCCTCTGCTGGCCATTCAGTATAATCTGCAGATGGAAAAGTCCACTGTTAGTCTTTTTTTAGAACTTGAATATTTCCAAACCAAATGCAACACTTCCAAAAAATGATTTTTATAAAGGGTCAATTAGCACTATGGCATGTCTCATATTGTGAAAATCCAAAACTCACTAAAAATTATAATCTTAATTTAGATTTCAACCTAGCAGACTTCTTTCAATCCTATGCCTCATTTGCTGATACTCTCTACACAACCCTATCACCTATATGAGGACTTAGATAGAAAGCTCTCTTTGGCAGCCAAGAGATAGAGTACCCTTCTCACAGGAATTATTTCAGGTTATGGTACACCATAGCAATTGAGTGATCTGATACGTTAAGGGAGGAAGGTTTATGCTACGGTTTGTGGGAATAATAAAAACAACAGATTTTAACATCTTCATTTTAGTGCATCCCTATCACTTAACCTATAGAGAACTCCAGAATGGTAAGATCAACCACTCCTTCAAACAAATGTATAAGTCTCAAATATTGTCCTAGGTCCTTTCATCTCACCACCTTAGTCTTCAGCTTGGCATCCTGTCCACATTGCTCCATTTTCTATACCATGATATAAGTATCCTATTGCGTACTAGGCAACTGATTGGCCCTCATGTCAGATAACACCCTGCTGTAGCTTTGTAATGTAATGGCACCACTTGACCAATCACCCTGGGTGACGATGACACCGGAGGACCAGACATCAGCAATTACACACTAGGTAACTATCTGTGAATATGACTGCACAGCAAGTAGGAGGTGTAAGGGGGAAGTACAGTGCGCCATTGAAAGTATTGGGCTCCTATTTAAAGAGGGCTAGAGTTAGAAGAAGCAACTGATTGGCCCTCATGTCAGATGACATTCTGCTGTAGCTTTGTGATGTAATGGCACCACTTGACCAATCACCCTGGGTGACGATTACACCGGAGGACCAGACGTCACCAATTACACACCAGGTAATTATCTGGGAATATGACTGCACAGCAAGTAGGAGGTGTTGTGGGAAAGTACTCTGCGCCATGGAAAGCATTGGGCTCCTATTCAAAGAGGGCTAGAGTTAGAAGAACACAGTTTCTAAATAGCAGTCCATCTGGAGTATCAGAGTCCCTCTCACAGAGAGCAGGGAAACAGGTTAAATAGCTTCCCTCCATCTGAATGTAAGTCATTTGCTCTAACCTAAGACAGCTCATTCCAGCCTGAAGGATGGTAATTAACTCAAGGGACATATTGCCTGCACAAGTATCTAAAGAAGATTTTCTCAGACACTTGGACAGACAAAGTCTTTGATAAACTATCAGGATGGCCATTGCGTCATCCATATTGCTACCCTCTTAGAAGATTATATTTATGCGGAAGACCCCACTAAAAGGCACTGAGAGCTATCAGATGCTATGAACTTTTTATTAATGGCAAAATGATTAATTGAGATTTTGACTTTCCATATATATTGATCGAGGCATGGAGAAGGCTGAGGAATGAGCTTTCTTTGTTTTTTTTCCATCTCAGCAAGCAGAGAAATATTCCTCTGCAACACTGCCTCTGCTGGCCATTCAGTATAATCTGCAGATGGAAAAGTCCACTGTTAGTCTTTTTTTAGAACTTGAATATTTCCAAACCAAATGCAACACTTCCAAAAAATGATTTTTATAAAGGGTCAATTAGCACTATGGCATGTCTCATATTGTGAAAATCCAAAACTCACTAAAAATTATAATCTTAATTTAGATTTCAACCTAGCAGACTTCTTTCAATCCTATGCCTCATTTGCTGATACTCTCTACACAACCCTATCACCTATATGAGGACTTAGATAGAAAGCTCTCTTTGGCAGCCAAGAGATAGAGTACCCTTCTCACAGGAATTATTTCAGGTTATGGTACACCATAGCAATTCAGTGATCTGATACGTTAAGGGAGGAAGGTTTATGCTACGGTTTGTGGGAATAATAAAAACAACAGATTTTAACATCTTCATTTTAGTGCATCCCTATCACTTAACCTATAGAGAACTCCAGAATGGTAAGATCAACCACTCCTTCAAACAAATGTATAAGTCTCAAATATTGTCCTAGGTCCTTTCATCTCACCACCTTAGTCTTCAGCTGGGCATCCTGTCCACATTGCTCCATTTTCTATACCATGATATAAGTATCCTATTGCGTACTAGGCAACTGATTGGCCCTCATGTCAGATAACACCCTGCTGTAGCTTTGTAATGTAATGGCACCACTTGACCAATCACCCTGGGTGACGATGACACCGGAGGACCAGACATCAGCAATTACACACTAGGTAACTATCTGTGAATATGACTGCACAGCAAGTAGGAGGTGTAAGGGGGAAGTACAGTGCGCCATTGAAAGTATTGGGCTCCTATTTAAAGAGGGCTAGAGTTAGAAGAAGCAACTGATTGGCCCTCATGTCAGATGACATTCTGCTGTAGCTTTGTGATGTAATGGCACCACTTGACCAATCACCCTGGGTGACGATTACACCGGAGGACCAGACGTCACCAATTACACACCAGGTAATTATCTGGGAATATGACTGCACAGCAAGTAGGAGGTGTTGTGGGAAAGTACTCTGCGCCATGGAAAGCATTGGGCTCCTATTCAAAGAGGGCTAGAGTTAGAAGAACACAGTTTCTAAATAGCAGTCCATCTGGAGTATCAGAGTCCCACTCACAGAGAGCAGGGAAACAGGTTAAATAGCTTCCCTCCATCTGAATGTAAGTCATTTGCTCTAACCTAAGACAGCTCATTCCAGCCTGAAGGATGGTAATTAACTCAAGGGACATATTGCCTGCACAAGTATCTAAAGAAGATTTTCTCAGACACTTAGACAGACAAAGTCTTTGATAAACTATCAGGATGGCCATTGCGTCATCCATATTGCTACCGTCTTAGAAGATTATATTTATGCGGAAGACCCCACTAAAAGGCACTGAGAGCTATCAGATGGTATGAACTTTTTATTAATGGCAAAATGATTAATTGAGATTTTGACTTACCATATATATTGATCGAGGCATGGAGAAGGCTGAGGAATGAGCTTTCTTTTTTTTTTTCATCTCAGCAAGCAGAGAAATATTCCTCTGCAACACTGCCTCTGCTGGCCATTCAGTATAATCTGCAGATGGAAAAGTCCACTGTTAGTCTTTTTTTAGAACTTGAATATTTCCAAACCAAATGCAACACTTCCAAAAAATGATTTTTATAAAGGGTCAATTAGCACTATGGCATGTCTCATATTGTGAAAATCCAAAACTCACTAAAAATTATAATCTTAATTTAGATTTCAACCTAGCAGACTTCTTTCAATCCTATGCCTCATTTGCTGATACTCTCTACACAACCCTATCACCTATATGAGGACTTAGATAGAAAGCTCTCTTTGGCAGCCAAGAGATAGAGTACCCTTCTCACAGGAATTATTTCAGGTTATGGTACACCATAGCAATTGAGTGATCTGATACGTTAAGGGAGGAAGGTTTATGCTACGGTTTGTGGGAATAATAAAAACAACAGATTTTAACATCTTCATTTTAGTGCATCCCTATCACTTAACCTATAGAGAACTCCAGAATGGTAAGATCAACCACTCCTTCAAACAAATGTATAAGTCTCAAATATTGTCCTAGGTCCTTTCATCTCACCACCTTAGTCTTCAGCTGGGCATCCTGTCCACATTGCTCCATTTTCTATACCATGATATAAGTATCCTATTGCGTACTAGGCAACTGATTGGCCCTCATGTCAGATAACACCCTGCTGTAGCTTTGTAATGTAATGGCACCACTTGACCAATCACCCTGGGTGACGATGACACCGGAGGACCAGACATCAGCAATTACACACTAGGTAACTATCTGTGAATATGACTGCACAGCAAGTAGGAGGTGTAAGGGGGAAGTACAGTGCGCCATTGAAAGTATTGGGCTCCTATTTAAAGAGGGCTAGAGTTAGAAGAAGCAACTGATTGGCCCTCATGTCAGATGACATTCTGCTGTAGCTTTGTGATGTAATGGCACCACTTGACCAATCACCCTGGGTGACGATTACACCGGAGGACCAGACGTCACCAATTACACACCAGGTAATTATCTGGGAATATGACTGCACAGCAAGTAGGAGGTGTTGTGGGAAAGTACTCTGCGCCATGGAAAGCATTGGGCTCCTATTCAAAGAGGGCTAGAGTTAGAAGAACACAGTTTCTAAATAGCAGTCCATCTGGAGTATCAGAGTCCCTCTCACAGAGAGCAGGGAAACAGGTTAAATAGCTTCCCTCCATCTGAATGTAAGTCATTTGCTCTAACCTAAGACAGCTCATTCCAGCCTGAAGGATGGTAATTAACTCAAGGGACATATTGCCTGCACAAGTATCTAAAGAAGATTTTCTCAGACACTTGGACAGACAAAGTCTTTGATAAACTATCAGGATGGCCATTGCGTCATCCATATTGCTACCCTCTTAGAAGATTATATTTATGCGGAAGACCCCACTAAAAGGCACTGAGAGCTATCAGATGCTATGAACTTTTTATTAATGGCAAAATGATTAATTGAGATTTTGACTTTCCATATATATTGATCGAGGCATGGAGAAGGCTGAGGAATGAGCTTTCTTTGTTTTTTTTCCATCTCAGCAAGCAGAGAAATATTCCTCTGCAACACTGCCTCTGCTGGCCATTCAGTATAATCTGCAGATGGAAAAGTCCACTGTTAGTCTTTTTTTAGAACTTGAATATTTCCAAACCAAATGCAACACTTCCAAAAAATGATTTTTATAAAGGGTCAATTAGCACTATGGCATGTCTCATATTGTGAAAATCCAAAACTCACTAAAAATTATAATCTTAATTTAGATTTCAACCTAGCAGACTTCTTTCAATCCTATGCCTCATTTGCTGATACTCTCTACACAACCCTATCACCTATATGAGGACTTAGATAGAAAGCTCTCTTTGGCAGCCAAGAGATAGAGTACCCTTCTCACAGGAATTATTTCAGGTTATGGTACACCATAGCAATTCAGTGATCTGATACGTTAAGGGAGGAAGGTTTATGCTACGGTTTGTGGGAATAATAAAAACAACAGATTCTAACATCTTCATTTTAGTGCATCCCTATCACTTAACCTATAGAGAACTCCAGAATGGTAAGATCAACCACTCCTTCAAACAAATGTATAAGTCTCAAATATTGTCCTAGGTCCTTTCATCTCACCACCTTAGTCTTCAGCTGGGCATCCTGTCCACATTGCTCCATTTTCTATACCATGATATAAGTATCCTATTGCGTACTAGGCAACTGATTGGCCCTCATGTCAGATGACACCCTGCTGTAGCTTTGTAATGTAATGGCACCACTTGACCAATCACCCTGGGTTACGATTACACCGGAGGACCAGACATCAGCAATTACACACTAGGTAACTATCTGTGAATATGACTGCACAGCAAGTAGGAGGTGTAAGGGGGAAGTACAGTGCGCCATTGAAAGTATTGGGCTCCTATTTAAAGAGGGCTAGAGTTAGAAGAAGCAACTGATTGGCCCTCATGTCAGATGACATTCTGCTGTAGCTTTGTGATGTAATGGCACCACTTGACCAATCGCCCTGGGTGACGATTACACCGGAGGACCAGACGTCACCAATTACACACCAGGTAATTATCTGGGAATATGACTGCACAGCAAGTAGGAGGTGTTGTGGGAAAGTACTCTGCGCCATGGAAAGCATTGGGCTCCTATTCAAAGAGGGCTAGAGTTAGAAGAACACAGTTTCTAAATAGCAGTCCATCTGGAGTGTCAGAGTCCCACTCACAGAGAGCAGGGAAACAGGTTAAATAGCTTCCCTCCATCTGAATGTAAGTCATTTGCTCTAACCTACGACAGCTCATTCCAGCCTGAAGGATGGTAATTAACTCAAGGGACATATTGCCTGCACAAGTATCTAAAGAAGATTTTCTCAGACACTTAGACAGACAAAGTCTTTGATAAACTATCAGGATGGCCATTGCGTCATCCATATTGCTACCGTCTTAGAAGATTATATTTATGCGGAAGACCCCACTAAAAGGCACTGAGAGCTATCAGATGGTATGAACTTTTTATTAATGGCAAAATGATTAATTGAGATTTTGACTTACCATATATATTGATCGAGGCATGGAGAAGGCTGAGGAATGAGCTTTCTTTTTTTTTTTTCATCTCAGCAAGCAGAGAAATATTCCTCTGCAACACTGCCTCTGCTGGCCATTCAGTATAATCTGCAGATGGAAAAGTCCACTGTTAGTCTTTTTTTAGAACTTGAATATTTCCAAACCAAATGCAACACTTCCAAAAAATGATTTTTATAAAGGGTCAATTAGCACTATGGCATGTCTCATATTGTGAAAATCCAAAACTCACTAAAAATTATAATCTTAATTTAGATTTCAACCTAGCAGACTTCTTTCAATCCTATGCCTCATTTGCTGATACTCTCTACACAACCCTATCACCTATATGAGGACTTAGATAGAAAGCTCTCTTTGGCAGCCAAGAGATAGAGTACCCTTCTCACAGGAATTATTTCAGGTTATGGTACACCATAGCAATTGAGTGATCTGATACGTTAAGGGAGGAAGGTTTATGCTACGGTTTGTGGGAATAATAAAAACAACAGATTTTAACATCTTCATTTTAGTGCATCCCTATCACTTAACCTATAGAGAACTCCAGAATGGTAAGATCAACCACTCCTTCAAACAAATGTATAAGTCTCAAATATTGTCCTAGGTCCTTTCATCTCACCACCTTAGTCTTCAGCTGGGCATCCTGTCCACATTGCTCCATTTTCTATACCATGATATAAGTATCCTATTGCGTACTAGGCAACTGATTGGCCCTCATGTCAGATAACACCCTGCTGTAGCTTTGTAATGTAATGGCACCACTTGACCAATCACCCTGGGTGACGATGACACCGGAGGACCAGACATCAGCAATTACACACTAGGTAACTATCTGTGAATATGACTGCACAGCAAGTAGGAGGTGTAAGGGGGAAGTACAGTGCGCCATTGAAAGTATTGGGCTCCTATTTAAAGAGGGCTAGAGTTAGAAGAAGCAACTGATTGGCCCTCATGTCAGATGACATTCTGCTGTAGCTTTGTGATGTAATGGCACCACTTGACCAATCACCCTGGGTGACGATTACACCGGAGGACCAGACGTCACCAATTACACACCAGGTAATTATCTGGGAATATGACTGCACAGCAAGTAGGAGGTGTTGTGGGAAAGTACTCTGCGCCATGGAAAGCATTGGGCTCCTATTCAAAGAGGGCTAGAGTTAGAAGAACACAGTTTCTAAATAGCAGTCCATCTGGAGTATCAGAGTCCCACTCACAGAGAGCAGGGAAACAGGTTAAATAGCTTCCCTCCATCTGAATGTAAGTCATTTGCTCTAACCTAAGACAGCTCATTCCAGCCTGAAGGATGGTAATTAACTCAAGGGACATATTGCCTGCACAAGTATCTAAAGAAGATTTTCTCAGACACTTAGACAGACAAAGTCTTTGATAAACTATCAGGATGGCCATTGCGTCATCCATATTGCTACCGTCTTAGAAGATTATATTTATGCGGAAGACCCCACTAAAAGGCACTGAGAGCTATCAGATGGTATGAACTTTTTATTAATGGCAAAATGATTAATTGAGATTTTGACTTACCATATATATTGATCGAGGCATGGAGAAGGCTGAGGAATGAGCTTTCTTTTTTTTTTTCATCTCAGCAAGCAGAGAAATATTCCTCTGCAACACTGCCTCTGCTGGCCATTCAGTATAATCTGCAGATGGAAAAGTCCACTGTTAGTCTTTTTTTAGAACTTGAATATTTCCAAACCAAATGCAACACTTCCAAAAAATGATTTTTATAAAGGGTCAATTAGCACTATGGCATGTCTCATATTGTGAAAATCCAAAACTCACTAAAAATTATAATCTTAATTTAGATTTCAACCTAGCAGACTTCTTTCAATCCTATGCCTCATTTGCTGATACTCTCTACACAACCCTATCACCTATATGAGGACTTAGATAGAAAGCTCTCTTTGGCAGCCAAGAGATAGAGTACCCTTCTCACAGGAATTATTTCAGGTTATGGTACACCATAGCAATTGAGTGATCTGATACGTTAAGGGAGGAAGGTTTATGCTACGGTTTGTGGGAATAATAAAAACAACAGATTTTAACATCTTCATTTTAGTGCATCCCTATCACTTAACCTATAGAGAACTCCAGAATGGTAAGATCAACCACTCCTTCAAACAAATGTATAAGTCTCAAATATTGTCCTAGGTCCTTTCATCTCACCACCTTAGTCTTCAGCTGGGCATCCTGTCCACATTGCTCCATTTTCTATACCATGATATAAGTATCCTATTGCGTACTAGGCAACTGATTGGCCCTCATGTCAGATAACACCCTGCTGTAGCTTTGTAATGCAATGGCACCACTTGACCAATCACCCTGGGTGACGATGACACCGGAGGACCAGACATCAGCAATTACACACTAGGTAACTATCTGTGAATATGACTGCACAGCAAGTAGGAGGTGTAAGGGGGAAGTACAGTGCGCCATTGAAAGTATTGGGCTCCTATTTAAAGAGGGCTAGAGTTAGAAGAAGCAACTGATTGGCCCTCATGTCAGATGACATTCTGCTGTAGCTTTGTGATGTAATGGCACCACTTGACCAATCACCCTGGGTGACGATTACACCGGAGGACCAGACGTCACCAATTACACACCAGGTAATTATCTGGGAATATGACTGCACAGCAAGTAGGAGGTGTTGTGGGAAAGTACTCTGCGCCATGGAAAGCATTGGGCTCCTATTCAAAGAGGGCTAGAGTTAGAAGAACACAGTTTCTAAATAGCAGTCCATCTGGAGTATCAGAGTCCCTCTCACAGAGAGCAGGGAAACAGGTTAAATAGCTTCCCTCCATCTGAATGTAAGTCATTTGCTCTAACCTAAGACAGCTCATTCCAGCCTGAAGGATGGTAATTAACTCAAGGGACATATTGCCTGCACAAGTATCTAAAGAAGATTTTCTCAGACACTTGGACAGACAAAGTCTTTGATAAACTATCAGGATGGCCATTGCGTCATCCATATTGCTACCCTCTTAGAAGATTATATTTATGCGGAAGACCCCACTAAAAGGCACTGAGAGCTATCAGATGCTATGAACTTTTTATTAATGGCAAAATGATTAATTGAGATTTTGACTTTCCATATATATTGATCGAGGCATGGAGAAGGCTGAGGAATGAGCTTTCTTTGTTTTTTTTCCATCTCAGCAAGCAGAGAAATATTCCTCTGCAACACTGCCTCTGCTGGCCATTCAGTATAATCTGCAGATGGAAAAGTCCACTGTTAGTCTTTTTTTAGAACTTGAATATTTCCAAACCAAATGCAACACTTCCAAAAAATGATTTTTATAAAGGGTCAATTAGCACTATGGCATGTCTCATATTGTGAAAATCCAAAACTCACTAAAAATTATAATCTTAATTTAGATTTCAACCTAGCAGACTTCTTTCAATCCTATGCCTCATTTGCTGATACTCTCTACACAACCCTATCACCTATATGAGGACTTAGATAGAAAGCTCTCTTTGGCAGCCAAGAGATAGAGTACCCTTCTCACAGGAATTATTTCAGGTTATGGTACACCATAGCAATTCAGTGATCTGATACGTTAAGGGAGGAAGGTTTATGCTACGGTTTGTGGGAATAATAAAAACAACAGATTCTAACATCTTCATTTTAGTGCATCCCTATCACTTAACCTATAGAGAACTCCAGAATGGTAAGATCAACCACTCCTTCAAACAAATGTATAAGTCTCAAATATTGTCCTAGGTCCTTTCATCTCACCACCTTAGTCTTCAGCTGGGCATCCTGTCCACATTGCTCCATTTTCTATACCATGATATAAGTATCCTATTGCGTACTAGGCAACTGATTGGCCCTCATGTCAGATGACACCCTGCTGTAGCTTTGTAATGTAATGGCACCACTTGACCAATCACCCTGGGTTACGATTACACCGGAGGACCAGACATCAGCAATTACACACTAGGTAACTATCTGTGAATATGACTGCACAGCAAGTAGGAGGTGTAAGGGGGAAGTACAGTGCGCCATTGAAAGTATTGGGCTCCTATTTAAAGAGGGCTAGAGTTAGAAGAAGCAACTGATTGGCCCTCATGTCAGATGACATTCTGCTGTAGCTTTGTGATGTAATGGCACCACTTGACCAATCGCCCTGGGTGACGATTACACCGGAGGACCAGACGTCACCAATTACACACCAGGTAATTATCTGGGAATATGACTGCACAGCAAGTAGGAGGTGTTGTGGGAAAGTACTCTGCGCCATGGAAAGCATTGGGCTCCTATTCAAAGAGGGCTAGAGTTAGAAGAACACAGTTTCTAAATAGCAGTCCATCTGGAGTGTCAGAGTCCCACTCACAGAGAGCAGGGAAACAGGTTAAATAGCTTCCCTCCATCTGAATGTAAGTCATTTGCTCTAACCTACGACAGCTCATTCCAGCCTGAAGGATGGTAATTAACTCAAGGGACATATTGCCTGCACAAGTATCTAAAGAAGATTTTCTCAGACACTTAGACAGACAAAGTCTTTGATAAACTATCAGGATGGCCATTGCGTCATCCATATTGCTACCGTCTTAGAAGATTATATTTATGCGGAAGACCCCACTAAAAGGCACTGAGAGCTATCAGATGGTATGAACTTTTTATTAATGGCAAAATGATTAATTGAGATTTTGACTTACCATATATATTGATCGAGGCATGGAGAAGGCTGAGGAATGAGCTTTCTTTTTTTTTTTTCATCTCAGCAAGCAGAGAAATATTCCTCTGCAACACTGCCTCTGCTGGCCATTCAGTATAATCTGCAGATGGAAAAGTCCACTGTTAGTCTTTTTTTAGAACTTGAATATTTCCAAACCAAATGCAACACTTCCAAAAAATGATTTTTATAAAGGGTCAATTAGCACTATGGCATGTCTCATATTGTGAAAATCCAAAACTCACTAAAAATTATAATCTTAATTTAGATTTCAACCTAGCAGACTTCTTTCAATCCTATGCCTCATTTGCTGATACTCTCTACACAACCCTATCACCTATATGAGGACTTAGATAGAAAGCTCTCTTTGGCAGCCAAGAGATAAAGTACCCTTCTCACAGGAATTATTTCAGGTTATGGTACACCATAGCAATTGAGTGATCTGATACGTTAAGGGAGGAAGGTTTATGCTACGGTTTGTGGGAATAATAAAAACAACAGATTTTAACATCTTCATTTTAGTGCATCCCTATCACTTAACCTATAGAGAACTCCAGAATGGTAAGATCAACCACTCCTTCAAACAAATGTATAAGTCTCAAATATTGTCCTAGGTCCTTTCATCTCACCACCTTAGTCTTCAGCTGGGCATCCTGTCCACATTGCTCCATTTTCTATACCATGATATAAGTATCCTATTGCGTACTAGGCAACTGATTGGCCCTCATGTCAGATAACACCCTGCTGTAGCTTTGTAATGCAATGGCACCACTTGACCAATCACCCTGGGTGACGATGACACCGGAGGACCAGACATCAGCAATGACACACTAGGTAACTATCTGTGAATATGACTGCACAGCAAGTAGGAGGTGTAAGGGGGAAGTACAGTGCGCCATTGAAAGTATTGGGCTCCTATTTAAAGAGGGCTAGAGTTAGAAGAAGCAACTGATTGGCCCTCATGTCAGATGACATTCTGCTGTAGCTTTGTGATGTAATGGCACCACTTGACCAATCACCCTGGGTGACGATTACACCGGAGGACCAGACGTCACCAATTACACACCAGGTAATTATCTGGGAATATGACTGCACAGCAAGTAGGAGGTGTTGTGGGAAAGTACTCTGCGCCATGGAAAGCATTGGGCTCCTATTCAAAGAGGGCTAGAGTTAGAAGAACACAGTTTCTAAATAGCAGTCCATCTGGAGTATCAGAGTCCCTCTCACAGAGAGCAGGGAAACAGGTTAAATAGCTTCCCTCCATCTGAATGTAAGTCATTTGCTCTAACCTAAGACAGCTCATTCCAGCCTGAAGGATGGTAATTAACTCAAGGGACATATTGCCTGCACAAGTATCTAAAGAAGATTTTCTCAGACACTTGGACAGACAAAGTCTTTGATAAACTATCAGGATGGCCATTGCGTCATCCATATTGCTACCCTCTTAGAAGATTATATTTATGCGGAAGACCCCACTAAAAGGCACTGAGAGCTATCAGATGCTATGAACTTTTTATTAATGGCAAAATGATTAATTGAGATTTTGACTTTCCATATATATTGATCGAGGCATGGAGAAGGCTGAGGAATGAGCTTTCTTTGTTTTTTTTCCATCTCAGCAAGCAGAGAAATATTCCTCTGCAACACTGCCTCTGCTGGCCATTCAGTATAATCTGCAGATGGAAAAGTCCACTGTTAGTCTTTTTTTAGAACTTGAATATTTCCAAACCAAATGCAACACTTCCAAAAAATGATTTTTATAAAGGGTCAATTAGCACTATGGCATGTCTCATATTGTGAAAATCCAAAACTCACTAAAAATTATAATCTTAATTTAGATTTCAACCTAGCAGACTTCTTTCAATCCTATGCCTCATTTGCTGATACTCTCTACACAACCCTATCACCTATATGAGGACTTAGATAGAAAGCTCTCTTTGGCAGCCAAGAGATAGAGTACCCTTCTCACAGGAATTATTTCAGGTTATGGTACACCATAGCAATTGAGTGATCTGATACGTTAAGGGAGGAAGGTTTATGCTACGGTTTGTGGGAATAATAAAAACAACAGATTTTAACATCTTCATTTTAGTGCATCCCTATCACTTAACCTATAGAGAACTCCAGAATGGTAAGATCAACCACTCCTTCAAACAAATGTATAAGTCTCAAATATTGTCCTAGGTCCTTTCATCTCACCACCTTAGTCTTCAGCTGGGCATCCTGTCCACATTGCTCCATTTTCTATACCATGATATAAGTATCCTATTGCGTACTAGGCAACTGATTGGCCCTCATGTCAGATAACACCCTGCTGTAGCTTTGTAATGTAATGGCACCACTTGACCAATCACCCTGGGTGACGATGACACCGGAGGACCAGACATCAGCAATTACACACTAGGTAACTATCTGTGAATATGACTGCACAGCAAGTAGGAGGTGTAAGGGGGAAGTACAGTGCGCCATTGAAAGTATTGGGCTCCTATTTAAAGAGGGCTAGAGTTAGAAGAAGCAACTGATTGGCCCTCATGTCAGATGACATTCTGCTGTAGCTTTGTGATGTAATGGCACCACTTGACCAATCACCCTGGGTGACGATTACACCGGAGGACCAGACGTCACCAATTACACACCAGGTAATTATCTGGGAATATGACTGCACAGCAAGTAGGAGGTGTTGTGGGAAAGTACTCTGCGCCATGGAAAGCATTGGGCTCCTATTCAAAGAGGGCTAGAGTTAGAAGAACACAGTTTCTAAATAGCAGTCCATCTGGAGTATCAGAGTCCCACTCACAGAGAGCAGGGAAACAGGTTAAATAGCTTCCCTCCATCTGAATGTAAGTCATTTGCTCTAACCTAAGACAGCTCATTCCAGCCTGAAGGATGGTAATTAACTCAAGGGACATATTGCCTGCACAAGTATCTAAAGAAGATTTTCTCAGACACTTAGACAGACAAAGTCTTTGATAAACTATCAGGATGGCCATTGCGTCATCCATATTGCTACCGTCTTAGAAGATTATATTTATGCGGAAGACCCCACTAAAAGGCACTGAGAGCTATCAGATGGTATGAACTTTTTATTAATGGCAAAATGATTAATTGAGATTTTGACTTACCATATATATTGATCGAGGCATGGAGAAGGCTGAGGAATGAGCTTTCTTTTTTTTTTTCATCTCAGCAAGCAGAGAAATATTCCTCTGCAACACTGCCTCTGCTGGCCATTCAGTATAATCTGCAGATGGAAAAGTCCACTGTTAGTCTTTTTTTAGAACTTGAATATTTCCAAACCAAATGCAACACTTCCAAAAAATGATTTTTATAAAGGGTCAATTAGCACTATGGCATGTCTCATATTGTGAAAATCCAAAACTCACTAAAAATTATAATCTTAATTTAGATTTCAACCTAGCAGACTTCTTTCAATCCTATGCCTCATTTGCTGATACTCTCTACACAACCCTATCACCTATATGAGGACTTAGATAGAAAGCTCTCTTTGGCAGCCAAGAGATAGAGTACCCTTCTCACAGGAATTATTTCAGGTTATGGTACACCATAGCAATTGAGTGATCTGATACGTTAAGGGAGGAAGGTTTATGCTACGGTTTGTGGGAATAATAAAAACAACAGATTTTAACATCTTCATTTTAGTGCATCCCTATCACTTAACCTATAGAGAACTCCAGAATGGTAAGATCAACCACTCCTTCAAACAAATGTATAAGTCTCAAATATTGTCCTAGGTCCTTTCATCTCACCACCTTAGTCTTCAGCTGGGCATCCTGTCCACATTGCTCCATTTTCTATACCATGATATAAGTATCCTATTGCGTACTAGGCAACTGATTGGCCCTCATGTCAGATAACACCCTGCTGTAGCTTTGTAATGCAATGGCACCACTTGACCAATCACCCTGGGTGACGATGACACCGGAGGACCAGACATCAGCAATTACACACTAGGTAACTATCTGTGAATATGACTGCACAGCAAGTAGGAGGTGTAAGGGGGAAGTACAGTGCGCCATTGAAAGTATTGGGCTCCTATTTAAAGAGGGCTAGAGTTAGAAGAAGCAACTGATTGGCCCTCATGTCAGATGACATTCTGCTGTAGCTTTGTGATGTAATGGCACCACTTGACCAATCACCCTGGGTGACGATTACACCGGAGGACCAGACGTCACCAATTACACACCAGGTAATTATCTGGGAATATGACTGCACAGCAAGTAGGAGGTGTTGTGGGAAAGTACTCTGCGCCATGGAAAGCATTGGGCTCCTATTCAAAGAGGGCTAGAGTTAGAAGAACACAGTTTCTAAATAGCAGTCCATCTGGAGTATCAGAGTCCCTCTCACAGAGAGCAGGGAAACAGGTTAAATAGCTTCCCTCCATCTGAATGTAAGTCATTTGCTCTAACCTAAGACAGCTCATTCCAGCCTGAAGGATGGTAATTAACTCAAGGGACATATTGCCTGCACAAGTATCTAAAGAAGATTTTCTCAGACACTTGGACAGACAAAGTCTTTGATAAACTATCAGGATGGCCATTGCGTCATCCATATTGCTACCCTCTTAGAAGATTATATTTATGCGGAAGACCCCACTAAAAGGCACTGAGAGCTATCAGATGCTATGAACTTTTTATTAATGGCAAAATGATTAATTGAGATTTTGACTTTCCATATATATTGATCGAGGCATGGAGAAGGCTGAGGAATGAGCTTTCTTTGTTTTTTTTCCATCTCAGCAAGCAGAGAAATATTCCTCTGCAACACTGCCTCTGCTGGCCATTCAGTATAATCTGCAGATGGAAAAGTCCACTGTTAGTCTTTTTTTAGAACTTGAATATTTCCAAACCAAATGCAACACTTCCAAAAAATGATTTTTATAAAGGGTCAATTAGCACTATGGCATGTCTCATATTGTGAAAATCCAAAACTCACTAAAAATTATAATCTTAATTTAGATTTCAACCTAGCAGACTTCTTTCAATCCTATGCCTCATTTGCTGATACTCTCTACACAACCCTATCACCTATATGAGGACTTAGATAGAAAGCTCTCTTTGGCAGCCAAGAGATAGAGTACCCTTCTCACAGGAATTATTTCAGGTTATGGTACACCATAGCAATTCAGTGATCTGATACGTTAAGGGAGGAAGGTTTATGCTACGGTTTGTGGGAATAATAAAAACAACAGATTCTAACATCTTCATTTTAGTGCATCCCTATCACTTAACCTATAGAGAACTCCAGAATGGTAAGATCAACCACTCCTTCAAACAAATGTATAAGTCTCAAATATTGTCCTAGGTCCTTTCATCTCACCACCTTAGTCTTCAGCTGGGCATCCTGTCCACATTGCTCCATTTTCTATACCATGATATAAGTATCCTATTGCGTACTAGGCAACTGATTGGCCCTCATGTCAGATGACACCCTGCTGTAGCTTTGTAATGTAATGGCACCACTTGACCAATCACCCTGGGTGACGATGACACCGGAGGACCAGACATCAGCAATTACACACTAGGTAACTATCTGTGAATATGACTGCACAGCAAGTAGGAGGTGTAAGGGGGAAGTACAGTGCGCCATTGAAAGTATTGGGCTCCTATTTAAAGAGGGCTAGAGTTAGAAGAAGCAACTGATTGGCCCTCATGTCAGATGACATTCTGCTGTAGCTTTGTGATGTAATGGCACCACTTGACCAATCACCCTGGGTGACGATTACACCGGAGGACCAGACGTCACCAATTACACACCAGGTAATTATCTGGGAATATGACTGCACAGCAAGTAGGAGGTGTTGTGGGAAAGTACTCTGCGCCATGGAAAGCATTGGGCTCCTATTCAAAGAGGGCTAGAGTTAGAAGAACACAGTTTCTAAATAGCAGTCCATCTGGAGTATCAGAGTCCCACTCACAGAGAGCAGGGAAACAGGTTAAATAGCTTCCCTCCATCTGAATGTAAGTCATTTGCTCTAACCTAAGACAGCTCATTCCAGCCTGAAGGATGGTAATTAACTCAAGGGACATATTGCCTGCACAAGTATCTAAAGAAGATTTTCTCAGACACTTAGACAGACAAAGTCTTTGATAAACTATCAGGATGGCCATTGCGTCATCCATATTGCTACCGTCTTAGAAGATTATATTTATGCGGAAGACCCCACTAAAAGGCACTGAGAGCTATCAGATGGTATGAACTTTTTATTAATGGCAAAATGATTAATTGAGATTTTGACTTACCATATATATTGATCGAGGCATGGAGAAGGCTGAGGAATGAGCTTTCTTTTTTTTTTTCATCTCAGCAAGCAGAGAAATATTCCTCTGCAACACTGCCTCTGCTGGCCATTCAGTATAATCTGCAGATGGAAAAGTCCACTGTTAGTCTTTTTTTAGAACTTGAATATTTCCAAACCAAATGCAACACTTCCAAAAAATGATTTTTATAAAGGGTCAATTAGCACTATGGCATGTCTCATATTGTGAAAATCCAAAACTCACTAAAAATTATAATCTTAATTTAGATTTCAACCTAGCAGACTTCTTTCAATCCTATGCCTCATTTGCTGATACTCTCTACACAACCCTATCACCTATATGAGGACTTAGATAGAAAGCTCTCTTTGGCAGCCAAGAGATAGAGTACCCTTCTCACAGGAATTATTTCAGGTTATGGTACACCATAGCAATTGAGTGATCTGATACGTTAAGGGAGGAAGGTTTATGCTACGGTTTGTGGGAATAATAAAAACAACAGATTTTAACATCTTCATTTTAGTGCATCCCTATCACTTAACCTATAGAGAACTCCAGAATGGTAAGATCAACCACTCCTTCAAACAAATGTATAAGTCTCAAATATTGTCCTAGGTCCTTTCATCTCACCACCTTAGTCTTCAGCTGGGCATCCTGTCCACATTGCTCCATTTTCTATACCATGATATAAGTATCCTATTGCGTACTAGGCAACTGATTGGCCCTCATGTCAGATAACACCCTGCTGTAGCTTTGTAATGCAATGGCACCACTTGACCAATCACCCTGGGTGACGATGACACCGGAGGACCAGACATCAGCAATTACACACTAGGTAACTATCTGTGAATATGACTGCACAGCAAGTAGGAGGTGTAAGGGGGAAGTACAGTGCGCCATTGAAAGTATTGGGCTCCTATTTAAAGAGGGCTAGAGTTAGAAGAAGCAACTGATTGGCCCTCATGTCAGATGACATTCTGCTGTAGCTTTGTGATGTAATGGCACCACTTGACCAATCACCCTGGGTGACGATTACACCGGAGGACCAGACGTCACCAATTACACACCAGGTAATTATCTGGGAATATGACTGCACAGCAAGTAGGAGGTGTTGTGGGAAAGTACTCTGCGCCATGGAAAGCATTGGGCTCCTATTCAAAGAGGGCTAGAGTTAGAAGAACACAGTTTCTAAATAGCAGTCCATCTGGAGTATCAGAGTCCCTCTCACAGAGAGCAGGGAAACAGGTTAAATAGCTTCCCTCCATCTGAATGTAAGTCATTTGCTCTAACCTAAGACAGCTCATTCCAGCCTGAAGGATGGTAATTAACTCAAGGGACATATTGCCTGCACAAGTATCTAAAGAAGATTTTCTCAGACACTTGGACAGACAAAGTCTTTGATAAACTATCAGGATGGCCATTGCGTCATCCATATTGCTACCCTCTTAGAAGATTATATTTATGCGGAAGACCCCACTAAAAGGCACTGAGAGCTATCAGATGCTATGAACTTTTTATTAATGGCAAAATGATTAATTGAGATTTTGACTTTCCATATATATTGATCGAGGCATGGAGAAGGCTGAGGAATGAGCTTTCTTTGTTTTTTTTCCATCTCAGCAAGCAGAGAAATATTCCTCTGCAACACTGCCTCTGCTGGCCATTCAGTATAATCTGCAGATGGAAAAGTCCACTGTTAGTCTTTTTTTAGAACTTGAATATTTCCAAACCAAATGCAACACTTCCAAAAAATGATTTTTATAAAGGGTCAATTAGCACTATGGCATGTCTCATATTGTGAAAATCCAAAACTCACTAAAAATTATAATCTTAATTTAGATTTCAACCTAGCAGACTTCTTTCAATCCTATGCCTCATTTGCTGATACTCTCTACACAACCCTATCACCTATATGAGGACTTAGATAGAAAGCTCTCTTTGGCAGCCAAGAGATAGAGTACCCTTCTCACAGGAATTATTTCAGGTTATGGTACACCATAGCAATTCAGTGATCTGATACGTTAAGGGAGGAAGGTTTATGCTACGGTTTGTGGGAATAATAAAAACAACAGATTCTAACATCTTCATTTTAGTGCATCCCTATCACTTAACCTATAGAGAACTCCAGAATGGTAAGATCAACCACTCCTTCAAACAAATGTATAAGTCTCAAATATTGTCCTAGGTCCTTTCATCTCACCACCTTAGTCTTCAGCTGGGCATCCTGTCCACATTGCTCCATTTTCTATACCATGATATAAGTATCCTATTGCGTACTAGGCAACTGATTGGCCCTCATGTCAGATGACACCCTGCTGTAGCTTTGTAATGTAATGGCACCACTTGACCAATCACCCTGGGTTACGATTACACCGGAGGACCAGACATCAGCAATTACACACTAGGTAACTATCTGTGAATATGACTGCACAGCAAGTAGGAGGTGTAAGGGGGAAGTACAGTGCGCCATTGAAAGTATTGGGCTCCTATTTAAAGAGGGCTAGAGTTAGAAGAAGCAACTGATTGGCCCTCATGTCAGATGACATTCTGCTGTAGCTTTGTGATGTAATGGCACCACTTGACCAATCGCCCTGGGTGACGATTACACCGGAGGACCAGACGTCACCAATTACACACCAGGTAATTATCTGGGAATATGACTGCACAGCAAGTAGGAGGTGTTGTGGGAAAGTACTCTGCGCCATGGAAAGCATTGGGCTCCTATTCAAAGAGGGCTAGAGTTAGAAGAACACAGTTTCTAAATAGCAGTCCATCTGGAGTGTCAGAGTCCCACTCACAGAGAGCAGGGAAACAGGTTAAATAGCTTCCCTCCATCTGAATGTAAGTCATTTGCTCTAACCTACGACAGCTCATTCCAGCCTGAAGGATGGTAATTAACTCAAGGGACATATTGCCTGCACAAGTATCTAAAGAAGATTTTCTCAGACACTTAGACAGACAAAGTCTTTGATAAACTATCAGGATGGCCATTGCGTCATCCATATTGCTACCGTCTTAGAAGATTATATTTATGCGGAAGACCCCACTAAAAGGCACTGAGAGCTATCAGATGGTATGAACTTTTTATTAATGGCAAAATGATTAATTGAGATTTTGACTTACCATATATATTGATCGAGGCATGGAGAAGGCTGAGGAATGAGCTTTCTTTTTTTTTTTTCATCTCAGCAAGCAGAGAAATATTCCTCTGCAACACTGCCTCTGCTGGCCATTCAGTATAATCTGCAGATGGAAAAGTCCACTGTTAGTCTTTTTTTAGAACTTGAATATTTCCAAACCAAATGCAACACTTCCAAAAAATGATTTTTATAAAGGGTCAATTAGCACTATGGCATGTCTCATATTGTGAAAATCCAAAACTCACTAAAAATTATAATCTTAATTTAGATTTCAACCTAGCAGACTTCTTTCAATCCTATGCCTCATTTGCTGATACTCTCTACACAACCCTATCACCTATATGAGGACTTAGATAGAAAGCTCTCTTTGGCAGCCAAGAGATAGAGTACCCTTCTCACAGGAATTATTTCAGGTTATGGTACACCATAGCAATTGAGTGATCTGATACGTTAAGGGAGGAAGGTTTATGCTACGGTTTGTGGGAATAATAAAAACAACAGATTTTAACATCTTCATTTTAGTGCATCCCTATCACTTAACCTATAGAGAACTCCAGAATGGTAAGATCAACCACTCCTTCAAACAAATGTATAAGTCTCAAATATTGTCCTAGGTCCTTTCATCTCACCACCTTAGTCTTCAGCTGGGCATCCTGTCCACATTGCTCCATTTTCTATACCATGATATAAGTATCCTATTGCGTACTAGGCAACTGATTGGCCCTCATGTCAGATAACACCCTGCTGTAGCTTTGTAATGCAATGGCACCACTTGACCAATCACCCTGGGTGACGATGACACCGGAGGACCAGACATCAGCAATGACACACTAGGTAACTATCTGTGAATATGACTGCACAGCAAGTAGGAGGTGTAAGGGGGAAGTACAGTGCGCCATTGAAAGTATTGGGCTCCTATTTAAAGAGGGCTAGAGTTAGAAGAAGCAACTGATTGGCCCTCATGTCAGATGACATTCTGCTGTAGCTTTGTGATGTAATGGCACCACTTGACCAATCACCCTGGGTGACGATTACACCGGAGGACCAGACGTCACCAATTACACACCAGGTAATTATCTGGGAATATGACTGCACAGCAAGTAGGAGGTGTTGTGGGAAAGTACTCTGCGCCATGGAAAGCATTGGGCTCCTATTCAAAGAGGGCTAGAGTTAGAAGAACACAGTTTCTAAATAGCAGTCCATCTGGAGTATCAGAGTCCCTCTCACAGAGAGCAGGGAAACAGGTTAAATAGCTTCCCTCCATCTGAATGTAAGTCATTTGCTCTAACCTAAGACAGCTCATTCCAGCCTGAAGGATGGTAATTAACTCAAGGGACATATTGCCTGCACAAGTATCTAAAGAAGATTTTCTCAGACACTTGGACAGACAAAGTCTTTGATAAACTATCAGGATGGCCATTGCGTCATCCATATTGCTACCCTCTTAGAAGATTATATTTATGCGGAAGACCCCACTAAAAGGCACTGAGAGCTATCAGATGCTATGAACTTTTTATTAATGGCAAAATGATTAATTGAGATTTTGACTTTCCATATATATTGATCGAGGCATGGAGAAGGCTGAGGAATGAGCTTTCTTTGTTTTTTTTCCATCTCAGCAAGCAGAGAAATATTCCTCTGCAACACTGCCTCTGCTGGCCATTCAGTATAATCTGCAGATGGAAAAGTCCACTGTTAGTCTTTTTTTAGAACTTGAATATTTCCAAACCAAATGCAACACTTCCAAAAAATGATTTTTATAAAGGGTCAATTAGCACTATGGCATGTCTCATATTGTGAAAATCCAAAACTCACTAAAAATTATAATCTTAATTTAGATTTCAACCTAGCAGACTTCTTTCAATCCTATGCCTCATTTGCTGATACTCTCTACACAACCCTATCACCTATATGAGGACTTAGATAGAAAGCTCTCTTTGGCAGCCAAGAGATAGAGTACCCTTCTCACAGGAATTATTTCAGGTTATGGTACACCATAGCAATTGAGTGATCTGATACGTTAAGGGAGGAAGGTTTATGCTACGGTTTGTGGGAATAATAAAAACAACAGATTTTAACATCTTCATTTTAGTGCATCCCTATCACTTAACCTATAGAGAACTCCAGAATGGTAAGATCAACCACTCCTTCAAACAAATGTATAAGTCTCAAATATTGTCCTAGGTCCTTTCATCTCACCACCTTAGTCTTCAGCTGGGCATCCTGTCCACATTGCTCCATTTTCTATACCATGATATAAGTATCCTATTGCGTACTAGGCAACTGATTGGCCCTCATGTCAGATAACACCCTGCTGTAGCTTTGTAATGTAATGGCACCACTTGACCAATCACCCTGGGTGACGATGACACCGGAGGACCAGACATCAGCAATTACACACTAGGTAACTATCTGTGAATATGACTGCACAGCAAGTAGGAGGTGTAAGGGGGAAGTACAGTGCGCCATTGAAAGTATTGGGCTCCTATTTAAAGAGGGCTAGAGTTAGAAGAAGCAACTGATTGGCCCTCATGTCAGATGACATTCTGCTGTAGCTTTGTGATGTAATGGCACCACTTGACCAATCACCCTGGGTGACGATTACACCGGAGGACCAGACGTCACCAATTACACACCAGGTAATTATCTGGGAATATGACTGCACAGCAAGTAGGAGGTGTTGTGGGAAAGTACTCTGCGCCATGGAAAGCATTGGGCTCCTATTCAAAGAGGGCTAGAGTTAGAAGAACACAGTTTCTAAATAGCAGTCCATCTGGAGTATCAGAGTCCCACTCACAGAGAGCAGGGAAACAGGTTAAATAGCTTCCCTCCATCTGAATGTAAGTCATTTGCTCTAACCTAAGACAGCTCATTCCAGCCTGAAGGATGGTAATTAACTCAAGGGACATATTGCCTGCACAAGTATCTAAAGAAGATTTTCTCAGACACTTAGACAGACAAAGTCTTTGATAAACTATCAGGATGGCCATTGCGTCATCCATATTGCTACCGTCTTAGAAGATTATATTTATGCGGAAGACCCCACTAAAAGGCACTGAGAGCTATCAGATGGTATGAACTTTTTATTAATGGCAAAATGATTAATTGAGATTTTGACTTACCATATATATTGATCGAGGCATGGAGAAGGCTGAGGAATGAGCTTTCTTTTTTTTTTTCATCTCAGCAAGCAGAGAAATATTCCTCTGCAACACTGCCTCTGCTGGCCATTCAGTATAATCTGCAGATGGAAAAGTCCACTGTTAGTCTTTTTTTAGAACTTGAATATTTCCAAACCAAATGCAACACTTCCAAAAAATGATTTTTATAAAGGGTCAATTAGCACTATGGCATGTCTCATATTGTGAAAATCCAAAACTCACTAAAAATTATAATCTTAATTTAGATTTCAACCTAGCAGACTTCTTTCAATCCTCTGCCTCATTTGCGGATACTCTCTACACAACCCTATCACCTATATGAGGACTTAGATAGAAAGCTCTCTTTGGCAGCCAAGAGATAGAGTACCCTTCTCACAGGAATTATTTCAGGTTATGGTACACAATAGCAATTGAGTGATCTGATACGTTAAGGGAGGAAGGTTTATGCTACGGTTTGTGGGAATAATAAAAACAACAGATTTTAACATCTTCATTTTAGTGCATCCCTATCACTTAACCTATAGAGAACTCCAGAATGGTAAGATCAACCACTCCTTCAAACAAATGTATAAGTCTCAAATATTGTCCTAGGTCCTTTCATCTCACCACCTTAGTCTTCAGCTGGGCATCCTGTCCACATTGCTCCATTTTCTATACCATGATATAAGTATCCTATTGCGTACTAGGCAACTGATTGGCCCTCATGTCAGATAACACCCTGCTGTAGCTTTGTAATGTAATGGCACCACTTGACCAATCACCCTGGGTGACGATGACACCGGAGGACCAGACATCAGCAATTACACACTAGGTAACTATCTGTGAATATGACTGCACAGCAAGTAGGAGGTGTAAGGGGGAAGTACAGTGCGCCATTGAAAGTATTGGGCTCCTATTTAAAGAGGGCTAGAGTTAGAAGAAGCAACTGATTGGCCCTCATGTCAGATGACATTCTGCTGTAGCTTTGTGATGTAATGGCACCACTTGACCAATCACCCTGGGTGACGATTACACCGGAGGACCAGACGTCACCAATTACACACCAGGTAATTATCTGGGAATATGACTGCACAGCAAGTAGGAGGTGTTGTGGGAAAGTACTCTGCGCCATGGAAAGCATTGGGCTCCTATTCAAAGAGGGCTAGAGTTAGAAGAACACAGTTTCTAAATAGCAGTCCATCTGGAGTATCAGAGTCCCACTCACAGAGAGCAGGGAAACAGGTTAAATAGCTTCCCTCCATCTGAATGTAAGTCATTTGCTCTAACCTAAGACAGCTCATTCCAGCCTGAAGGATGGTAATTAACTCAAGGGACATATTGCCTGCACAAGTATCTAAAGAAGATTTTCTCAGACACTTAGACAGACAAAGTCTTTGATAAACTATCAGGATGGCCATTGCGTCATCCATATTGCTACCGTCTTAGAAGATTATATTTATGCGGAAGACCCCACTAAAAGGCACAGAGCTATCAGATGGTATGAACTTTTTATTAATGGCAAAATGATTAATTGAGATTTTGACTTACCATATATATTGATCGAGGCATGGAGAAGGCTGAGGAATGAGCTTTCTTTTTTTTTTTCCATCTCAGCAAGCAGAGAAATATTCCTCTGCAACACTGCCTCTGCTGGCCATTCAGTATAATCTGCAGATGGAAAAGTCCACTGTTAGTCTTTTTTTAAAACTTGAATATTTCCAAACCAAATGCAACACTTCCAAAAAATGATTTTTATAAAGGGTCAATTAGCACTATGGCATGTCTCATATTGTGAAAATCCAAAACTCACTAAAAATTATAATCTTAATTTAGATTTCAACCTAGCAGACTTCTTTCAATCCTATGCCTCATTTGCTGATACTCTCTACACAACCCTATCACCTATATGAGGACTTAGATAGAAAGCTCTCTTTGGCAGCCAAGAGATAGAGTACCCTTCTCACAGGAATTATTTCAGGTTATGGTACACCATAGCAATTCAGTGATCTGATACGTTAAGGGAGGAAGGTTTATGCTACGGTTTGTGGGAATAATAAAAACAACAGATTCTAACATCTTCATTTTAGTGCATCCCTATCACTTAACCTATAGAGAACTCCAGAATGGTAAGATCAACCACTCCTTCAAACAAATGTATAAGTCTCAAATATTGTCCTAGGTCCTTTCATCTCACCACCTTAGTCTTCAGCTGGGCATCCTGTCCACATTGCTCCATTTTCTATACCATGATATAAGTATCCTATTGCGTACTAGGCAACTGATTGGCCCTCATGTCAGATGACACCCTGCTGTAGCTTTGTAATGTAATGGCACCACTTGACCAATCACCCTGGGTTACGATTACACCGGAGGACCAGACATCAGCAATTACACACTAGGTAACTATCTGTGAATATGACTGCACAGCAAGTAGGAGGTGTAAGGGGGAAGTACAGTGCGCCATTGAAAGTATTGGGCTCCTATTTAAAGAGGGCTAGAGTTAGAAGAAGCAACTGATTGGCCCTCATGTCAGATGACATTCTGCTGTAGCTTTGTGATGTAATGGCACCACTTGACCAATCGCCCTGGGTGACGATTACACCGGAGGACCAGACGTCACCAATTACACACCAGGTAATTATCTGGGAATATGACTGCACAGCAAGTAGGAGGTGTTGTGGGAAAGTACTCTGCGCCATGGAAAGCATTGGGCTCCTATTCAAAGAGGGCTAGAGTTAGAAGAACACAGTTTCTAAATAGCAGTCCATCTGGAGTGTCAGAGTCCCACTCACAGAGAGCAGGGAAACAGGTTAAATAGCTTCCCTCCATCTGAATGTAAGTCATTTGCTCTAACCTACGACAGCTCATTCCAGCCTGAAGGATGGTAATTAACTCAAGGGACATATTGCCTGCACAAGTATCTAAAGAAGATTTTCTCAGACACTTAGACAGACAAAGTCTTTGATAAACTATCAGGATGGCCATTGCGTCATCCATATTGCTACCGTCTTAGAAGATTATATTTATGCGGAAGACCCCACTAAAAGGCACTGAGAGCTATCAGATGGTATGAACTTTTTATTAATGGCAAAATGATTAATTGAGATTTTGACTTACCATATATATTGATCGAGGCATGGAGAAGGCTGAGGAATGAGCTTTCTTTTTTTTTTTTCATCTCAGCAAGCAGAGAAATATTCCTCTGCAACACTGCCTCTGCTGGCCATTCAGTATAATCTGCAGATGGAAAAGTCCACTGTTAGTCTTTTTTTAGAACTTGAATATTTCCAAACCAAATGCAACACTTCCAAAAAATGATTTTTATAAAGGGTCAATTAGCACTATGGCATGTCTCATATTGTGAAAATCCAAAACTCACTAAAAATTATAATCTTAATTTAGATTTCAACCTAGCAGACTTCTTTCAATCCTATGCCTCATTTGCTGATACTCTCTACACAACCCTATCACCTATATGAGGACTTAGATAGAAAGCTCTCTTTGGCAGCCAAGAGATAGAGTACCCTTCTCACAGGAATTATTTCAGGTTATGGTACACCATAGCAATTGAGTGATCTGATACGTTAAGGGAGGAAGGTTTATGCTACGGTTTGTGGGAATAATAAAAACAACAGATTTTAACATCTTCATTTTAGTGCATCCCTATCACTTAACCTATAGAGAACTCCAGAATGGTAAGATCAACCACTCCTTCAAACAAATGTATAAGTCTCAAATATTGTCCTAGGTCCTTTCATCTCACCACCTTAGTCTTCAGCTGGGCATCCTGTCCACATTGCTCCATTTTCTATACCATGATATAAGTATCCTATTGCGTACTAGGCAACTGATTGGCCCTCATGTCAGATAACACCCTGCTGTAGCTTTGTAATGTAATGGCACCACTTGACCAATCACCCTGGGTGACGATGACACCGGAGGACCAGACATCAGCAATTACACACTAGGTAACTATCTGTGAATATGACTGCACAGCAAGTAGGAGGTGTAAGGGGGAAGTACAGTGCGCCATTGAAAGTATTGGGCTCCTATTTAAAGAGGGCTAGAGTTAGAAGAAGCAACTGATTGGCCCTCATGTCAGATGACATTCTGCTGTAGCTTTGTGATGTAATGGCACCACTTGACCAATCACCCTGGGTGACGATTACACCGGAGGACCAGACGTCACCAATTACACACCAGGTAATTATCTGGGAATATGACTGCACAGCAAGTAGGAGGTGTTGTGGGAAAGTACTCTGCGCCATGGAAAGCATTGGGCTCCTATTCAAAGAGGGCTAGAGTTAGAAGAACACAGTTTCTAAATAGCAGTCCATCTGGAGTATCAGAGTCCCACTCACAGAGAGCAGGGAAACAGGTTAAATAGCTTCCCTCCATCTGAATGTAAGTCATTTGCTCTAACCTAAGACAGCTCATTCCAGCCTGAAGGATGGTAATTAACTCAAGGGACATATTGCCTGCACAAGTATCTAAAGAAGATTTTCTCAGACACTTAGACAGACAAAGTCTTTGATAAACTATCAGGATGGCCATTGCGTCATCCATATTGCTACCGTCTTAGAAGATTATATTTATGCGGAAGACCCCACTAAAAGGCACTGAGAGCTATCAGATGGTATGAACTTTTTATTAATGGCAAAATGATTAATTGAGATTTTGACTTACCATATATATTGATCGAGGCATGGAGAAGGCTGAGGAATGAGCTTTCTTTTTTTTTTTCATCTCAGCAAGCAGAGAAATATTCCTCTGCAACACTGCCTCTGCTGGCCATTCAGTATAATCTGCAGATGGAAAAGTCCACTGTTAGTCTTTTTTTAGAACTTGAATATTTCCAAACCAAATGCAACACTTCCAAAAAATGATTTTTATAAAGGGTCAATTAGCACTATGGCATGTCTCATATTGTGAAAATCCAAAACTCACTAAAAATTATAATCTTAATTTAGATTTCAACCTAGCAGACTTCTTTCAATCCTCTGCCTCATTTGCGGATACTCTCTACACAACCCTATCACCTATATGAGGACTTAGATAGAAAGCTCTCTTTGGCAGCCAAGAGATAGAGTACCCTTCTCACAGGAATTATTTCAGGTTATGGTACACCATAGCAATTGAGTGATCTGATACGTTAAGGGAGGAAGGTTTATGCTACGGTTTGTGGGAATAATAAAAACAACAGATTTTAACATCTTCATTTTAGTGCATCCCTATCACTTAACCTATAGAGAACTCCAGAATGGTAAGATCAACCACTCCTTCAAACAAATGTATAAGTCTCAAATATTGTCCTAGGTCCTTTCATCTCACCACCTTAGTCTTCAGCTGGGCATCCTGTCCACATTGCTCCATTTTCTATACCATGATATAAGTATCCTATTGCGTACTAGGCAACTGATTGGCCCTCATGTCAGATAACACCCTGCTGTAGCTTTGTAATGTAATGGCACCACTTGACCAATCACCCTGGGTGACGATGACACCGGAGGACCAGACATCAGCAATTACACACTAGGTAACTATCTGTGAATATGACTGCACAGCAAGTAGGAGGTGTAAGGGGGAAGTACAGTGCGCCATTGAAAGTATTGGGCTCCTATTTAAAGAGGGCTAGAGTTAGAAGAAGCAACTGATTGGCCCTCATGTCAGATGACATTCTGCTGTAGCTTTGTGATGTAATGGCACCACTTGACCAATCACCCTGGGTGACGATTACACCGGAGGACCAGACGTCACCAATTACACACCAGGTAATTATCTGGGAATATGACTGCACAGCAAGTAGGAGGTGTTGTGGGAAAGTACTCTGCGCCATGGAAAGCATTGGGCTCCTATTCAAAGAGGGCTAGAGTTAGAAGAACACAGTTTCTAAATAGCAGTCCATCTGGAGTATCAGAGTCCCACTCACAGAGAGCAGGGAAACAGGTTAAATAGCTTCCCTCCATCTGAATGTAAGTCATTTGCTCTAACCTAAGACAGCTCATTCCAGCCTGAAGGATGGTAATTAACTCAAGGGACATATTGCCTGCACAAGTATCTAAAGAAGATTTTCTCAGACACTTAGACAGACAAAGTCTTTGATAAACTATCAGGATGGCCATTGCGTCATCCATATTGCTACCGTCTTAGAAGATTATATTTATGCGGAAGACCCCACTAAAAGGCACTGAGAGCTATCAGATGGTATGAACTTTTTATTAATGGCAAAATGATTAATTGAGATTTTGACTTACCATATATATTGATCGAGGCATGGAGAAGGCTGAGGAATGAGCTTTCTTTTTTTTTTTTCATCTCAGCAAGCAGAGAAATATTCCTCTGCAACACTGCCTCTGCTGGCCATTCAGTATAATCTGCAGATGGAAAAGTCCACTGTTAGTCTTTTTTTAGAACTTGAATATTTCCAAACCAAATGCAACACTTCCAAAAAATGATTTTTATAAAGGGTCAATTAGCACTATGGCATGTCTCATATTGTGAAAATCCAAAACTCACTAAAAATTATAATCTTAATTTAGATTTCAACCTAGCAGACTTCTTTCAATCCTATGCCTCATTTGCTGATACTCTCTACACAACCCTATCACCTATATGAGGACTTAGATAGAAAGCTCTCTTTGGCAGCCAAGAGAGAGAGTACCCTTCTCACAGGAATTATTTCAGGTTATGGTACACCATAGCAATTGAGTGATCTGATACGTTAAGGGAGGAAGGTTTATGCTACGGTTTGTGGGAATAATAAAAACAACAGATTCTAACATCTTCATTTTAGTGCATCCCTATCACTTAACCTATAGAGAACTCCAGAATGGTAAGATCAACCACTCCTTCAAACAAATGTATAAGTCTCAAATATTGTCCTAGGTCCTTTCATCTCACCACCTTAGTCTTCAGCTGGGCATCCTGTCCACATTGCTCCATTTTCTATACCATGATATAAGTATCCTATTGCGTACTAGGCAACTGATTGGCCCTCATGTCAGATGACACCCTGCTGTAGCTTTGTAATGTAATGGCACCACTTGACCAATCACCCTGGGTTACGATTACACCGGAGGACCAGACATCAGCAATTACACACTAGGTAACTATCTGTGAATATGACTGCACAGCAAGTAGGAGGTGTAAGGGGGAAGTACAGTGCGCCATTGAAAGTATTGGGCTCCTATTTAAAGAGGGCTAGAGTTAGAAGAAGCAACTGATTGGCCCTCATGTCAGATGACATTCTGCTGTAGCTTTGTGATGTAATGGCACCACTTGACCAATCGCCCTGGGTGACGATTACACCGGAGGACCAGACGTCACCAATTACACACCAGGTAATTATCTGGGAATATGACTGCACAGCAAGTAGGAGGTGTTGTGGGAAAGTACTCTGCGCCATGGAAAGCATTGGGCTCCTATTCAAAGAGGGCTAGAGTTAGAAGAACACAGTTTCTAAATAGCAGTCCATCTGGAGTATCAGAGTCCCACTCACAGAGAGCAGGGAAACAGGTTAAATAGCTTCCCTCCATCTGAATGTAAGTCATTTGCTCTAACCTAAGACAGCTCATTCCAGCCTGAAGGATGGTAATTAACTCAAGGGACATATTGCCTGCACAAGTATCTAAAGAAGATTTTCTCAGACACTTAGACAGACAAAGTCTTTGATAAACTATCAGGATGGCCATTGCGTCATCCATATTGCTACCGTCTTAGAAGATTATATTTATGCGGAAGACCCCACTAAAAGGCACTGAGAGCTATCAGATGGTATGAACTTTTTATTAATGGCAAAATGATTAATTGAGATTTTGACTTACCATATATATTGATCGAGGCATGGAGAAGGCTGAGGAATGAGCTTTCTTTTTTTTTTTCATCTCAGCAAGCAGAGAAATATTCCTCTGCAACACTGCCTCTGCTGGCCATTCAGTATAATCTGCAGATGGAAAAATCCACTGTTAGTCTTTTTTTAGAACTTGAATATTTCCAAACCAAATGCAACACTTCCAAAAAATGATTTTTATAAAGGGTCAATTAGCACTATGGCATGTCTCATATTGTGAAAATCCAAAACTCACTAAAAATTATAATCTTAATTTAGATTTCAACCTAGCAGACTTCTTTCAATCCTATGCCTCATTTGCTGATACTCTCTACACAACCCTATCACCTATATGAGGACTTAGATAGAAAGCTCTCTTTGGCAGCCAAGAGAGAGAGTACCCTTCTCAAAGGAATTATTTCAGGTTATGGTACACCATAGCAATTGAGTGATCTGATACGTTAAGGGAGGAAGGTTTATGCTACGGTTTGTGGGAATAATAAAAACAACAGATTCTAACATCTTCATTTTAGTGCATCCCTATCACTTAACCTATAGAGAACTCCAGAATGGTAAGATCAACCACTCCTTCAAACAAATGTATAAGTCTCAAATATTGTCCTAGGTCCTTTCATCTCACCACCTTAGTCTTCAGCTGGGCATCCTGTCCACATTGCTCCATTTTCTATACCATGATATAAGTATCCTATTGCGTACTAGGCAACTGATTGGCCCTCATGTCAGATGACACCCTGCTGTAGCTTTGTAATGTAATGGCACCACTTGACCAATCACCCTGGGTTACGATTACACCGGAGGACCAGACATCAGCAATTACACACTAGGTAACTATCTGTGAATATGACTGCACAGCAAGTAGGAGGTGTAAGGGGGAAGTACAGTGCGCCATTGAAAGTATTGGGCTCCTATTTAAAGAGGGCTAGAGTTAGAAGAAGCAACTGATTGGCCCTCATGTCAGATGACATTCTGCTGTAGCTTTGTGATGTAATGGCACCACTTGACCAATCGCCCTGGGTGACGATTACACCGGAGGACCAGACGTCACCAATTACACACCAGGTAATTATCTGGGAATATGACTGCACAGCAAGTAGGAGGTGTTGTGGGAAAGTACTCTGCGCCATGGAAAGCATTGGGCTCCTATTCAAAGAGGGCTAGAGTTAGAAGAACACAGTTTCTAAATAGCAGTCCATCTGGAGTATCAGAGTCCCACTCACAGAGAGCAGGGAAACAGGTTAAATAGCTTCCCTCCATCTGAATGTAAGTCATTTGCTCTAACCTAAGACAGCTCATTCCAGCCTGAAGGATGGTAATTAACTCAAGGGACATATTGCCTGCACAAGTATCTAAAGAAGATTTTCTCAGACACTTAGACAGACAAAGTCTTTGATAAACTATCAGGATGGCCATTGCGTCATCCATATTGCTACCGTCTTAGAAGATTATATTTATGCGGAAGACCCCACTAAAAGGCACTGAGAGCTATCAGATGGTATGAACTTTTTATTAATGGCAAAATGATTAATTGAGATTTTGACTTACCATATATATTGATCGAGGCATGGAGAAGGCTGAGGAATGAGCTTTCTTTTTTTTTTTCATCTCAGCAAGCAGAGAAATATTCCTCTGCAACACTGCCTCTGCTGGCCATTCAGTATAATCTGCAGATGGAAAAATCCACTGTTAGTCTTTTTTTAGAACTTGAATATTTCCAAACCAAATGCAACACTTCCAAAAAATGATTTTTATAAAGGGTCAATTAGCACTATGGCATGTCTCATATTGTGAAAATCCAAAACTCACTAAAAATTATAATCTTAATTTAGATTTCAACCTAGCAGACTTCTTTCAATCCTATGCCTCATTTGCTGATACTCTCTACACAACCCTATCACCTATATGAGGACTTAGATAGAAAGCTCTCTTTGGCAGCCAAGAGAGAGAGTACCCTTCTCACAGGAATTATTTCAGGTTATGGTACACCATAGCAATTGAGTGATCTGATACGTTAAGGGAGGAAGGTTTATGCTACGGTTTGTGGGAATAATAAAAACAACAGATTTTAACATCTTCATTTTAGTGCATCCCTATCACTTAACCTATAGAGAACTCCAGAATGGTAAGATCAACCACTCCTTCAAACAAATGTATAAGTCTCAAATATTGTCCTAGGTCCTTTCATCTCACCACCTTAGTCTTCAGCTGGGCATCCTGTCCACATTGCTCCATTTTCTATACCATGATATAAGTATCCTATTGCGTACTAGGCAACTGATTGGCCCTCATGTCAGATGACACCCTGCTGTAGCTTTGTAATGTAATGGCACCACTTGACCAATCACCCTGGGTGACGATTACACCGGAGGACCAGACATCAGCAATTACAAACTAGGTAACTATCTGTGAATATGACTGCACAGCAAGTAGGAGGTGTAAGGGGGAAGTACAGTGCGCCATTGAAAGTATTGGGCTCCTATTTAAACAGGGCTAGAGTTAGAAGAAGCAACTGATTGGCCCTCATGTCAGATGACATTCTGCTGTAGCTTTGTGATGTAATGGCACCACTTGACCAATCGCCCTGGGTGACGATTACACCGGAGGACCAGACGTCACCAATTACACACCAGGTAATTATCTGGGAATATGACTGCACAGCAAGTAGGAGGTGTTGTGGGAAAGTACTCTGCACCATGGAAAGCATTGGGCTCCTATTCAAAGAGGGCTAGAGTTAGAAGAACACAGTTTCTAAATAGCAGTCCATCTGGAGTATCAGAGTCCCACTCACAGAGAGCAGGGAAACAGGTTAAATAGCTTCCCTCCATCTGAATGTAAGTCATTTGCTCTAACCTAAGACAGCTCATTCCAGCCTGAAGGATGGTAATTAACTCAAGGGACATATTGCCTGCACAAGTATCTAAAGAAGATTTTCTCAGACACTTAGACAGACAAAGTCTTTGATAAACTATCAGGATGGCCATTGCGTCATCCATATTGCTACCGTCTTAGAAGATTATATTTATGCGGAAGACCCCACTAAAAGGCACTGAGAGCTATCAGATGGTATGAACTTTTTATTAATGGCAAAATGATTAATTGAGATTTTGACTTACCATATATATTGATCGAGGCATGGAGAAGGCTGAGGAATGAGCTTTCTTTTTTTTTTTCATCTCAGCAAGCAGAGAAATATTCCTCTGCAACACTGCCTCTGCTGGCCATTCAGTATAATCTGCAGATGGAAAAGTCCACTGTTAGTCTTTTTTTAGAACTTGAATATTTCCAAACCAAATGCAACACTTCCAAAAAATGATTTTTATAAAGGGTCAATTAGCACTATGGCATGTCTCATATTGTGAAAATCCAAAACTCACTAAAAATTATAATCTTAATTTAGATTTCAACCTAGCAGACTTCTTTCAATCCTCTGCCTCATTTGCGGATACTCTCTACACAACCCTATCACCTATATGAGGACTTAGATAGAAAGCTCTCTTTGGCAGCCAAGAGATAGAGTACCCTTCTCACAGGAATTATTTCAGGTTATGGTACACCATAGCAATTCAGTGATCTGATACGTTAAGGGAGGAAGGTTTATGCTACGGTTTGTGGGAATAATAAAAACAACAGATTCTAACATCTTCATTTTAGTGCATCCCTATCACTTAACCTATAGAGAACTCCAGAATGGTAAGATCAACCACTCCTTCAAACAAATGTATAAGTCTCAAATATTGTCCTAGGTCCTTTCATCTCACCACCTTAGTCTTCAGCTGGGCATCCTGTCCACATTGCTCCATTTTCTATACCATGATATAAGTATCCTATTGCGTACTAGGCAACTGATTGGCCCTCATGTCAGATGACACCCTGCTGTAGCTTTGTAATGTAATGGCACCACTTGACCAATCACCCTGGGTTACGATTACACCGGAGGACCAGACATCAGCAATTACACACTAGGTAACTATCTGTGAATATGACTGCACAGCAAGTAGGAGGTGTAAGGGGGAAGTACAGTGCGCCATTGAAAGTATTGGGCTCCTATTTAAAGAGGGCTAGAGTTAGAAGAAGCAACTGATTGGCCCTCATGTCAGATGACATTCTGCTGTAGCTTTGTGATGTAATGGCACCACTTGACCAATCGCCCTGGGTGACGATTACACCGGAGGACCAGACGTCACCAATTACACACCAGGTAATTATCTGGGAATATGACTGCACAGCAAGTAGGAGGTGTTGTGGGAAAGTACTCTGCGCCATGGAAAGCATTGGGCTCCTATTCAAAGAGGGCTAGAGTTAGAAGAACACAGTTTCTAAATAGCAGTCCATCTGGAGTATCAGAGTCCCACTCACAGAGAGCAGGGAAACAGGTTAAATAGCTTCCCTCCATCTGAATGTAAGTCATTTGCTCTAACCTACGACAGCTCATTCCAGCCTGAAGGATGGTAATTAACTCAAGGGACATATTGCCTGCACAAGTATCTAAAGAAGATTTTCTCAGACACTTAGACAGACAAAGTCTTTGATAAACTATCAGGATGGCCATTGCGTCATCCATATTGCTACCGTCTTAGAAGATTATATTTATGCGGAAGACCCCACTAAAAGGCACTGAGAGCTATCAGATGGTATGAACTTTTTATTAATGGCAAAATGATTAATTGAGATTTTGACTTACCATATATATTGATCGAGGCATGGAGAAGGCTGAGGAATGAGCTTTCTTTTTTTTTTTCATCTCAGCAAGCAGAGAAATATTCCTCTGCAACACTGCCTCTGCTGGCCATTCAGTATAATCTGCAGATGGAAAAATCCACTGTTAGTCTTTTTTTAGAACTTGAATATTTCCAAACCAAATGCAACACTTCCAAAAAATGATTTTTATAAAGGGTCAATTAGCACTATGGCATGTCTCATATTGTGAAAATCCAAAACTCACTAAAAATTATAATCTTAATTTAGATTTCAACCTAGCAGACTTCTTTCAATCCTATGCCTCATTTGCTGATACTCTCTACACAACCCTATCACCTATATGAGGACTTAGATAGAAAGCTCTCTTTGGCAGCCAAGAGAGAGAGTACCCTTCTCACAGGAATTATTTCAGGTTATGGTACACCATAGCAATTGAGTGATCTGATACGTTAAGGGAGGAAGGTTTATGCTACGGTTTGTGGGAATAATAAAAACAACAGATTTTAACATCTTCATTTTAGTGCATCCCTATCACTTAACCTATAGAGAACTCCAGAATGGTAAGATCAACCACTCCTTCAAACAAATGTATAAGTCTCAAATATTGTCCTAGGTCCTTTCATCTCACCACCTTAGTCTTCAGCTGGGCATCCTGTCCACATTGCTCCATTTTCTATACCATGATATAAGTATCCTATTGCGTACTAGGCAACTGATTGGCCCTCATGTCAGATGACACCCTGCTGTAGCTTTGTAATGTAATGGCACCACTTGACCAATCACCCTGGGTTACGATTACACCGGAGGACCAGACATCAGCAATTACACACTAGGTAACTATCTGTGAATATGACTGCACAGCAAGTAGGAGGTGTAAGGGGGAAGTACAGTGCGCCATTGAAAGTATTGGGCTCCTATTTAAAGAGGGCTAGAGTTAGAAGAAGCAACTGATTGGCCCTCATGTCAGATGACATTCTGCTGTAGCTTTGTGATGTAATGGCACCACTTGACCAATCGCCCTGGGTGACGATTACACCGGAGGACCAGACGTCACCAATTACACACCAGGTAATTATCTGGGAATATGACTGCACAGCAAGTAGGAGGTGTTGTGGGAAAGTACTCTGCGCCATGGAAAGCATTGGGCTCCTATTCAAAGAGGGCTAGAGTTAGAAGAACACAGTTTCTAAATAGCAGTCCATCTGGAGTATCAGAGTCCCACTCACAGAGAGCAGGGAAACAGGTTAAATAGCTTCCCTCCATCTGAATGTAAGTCATTTGCTCTAACCTACGACAGCTCATTCCAGCCTGAAGGATGGTAATTAACTCAAGGGACATATTGCCTGCACAAGTATCTAAAGAAGATTTTCTCAGACACTTAGACAGACAAAGTCTTTGATAAACTATCAGGATGGCCATTGCGTCATCCATATTGCTACCGTCTTAGAAGATTATATTTATGCGGAAGACCCCACTAAAAGGCACTGAGAGCTATCAGATGGTATGAACTTTTTATTAATGGCAAAATGATTAATTGAGATTTTGACTTACCATATATATTGATCGAGGCATGGAGAAGGCTGAGGAATGAGCTTTCTTTTTTTTTTTTCATCTCAGCAAGCAGAGAAATATTCCTCTGCAACACTGCCTCTGCTGGCCATTCAGTATAATCTGCAGATGGAAAAGTCCACTGTTAGTCTTTTTTTAGAACTTGAATATTTCCAAACCAAATGCAACACTTCCAAAAAATGATTTTTATAAAGGGTCAATTAGCACTATGGCATGTCTCATATTGTGAAAATCCAAAACTCACTAAAAATTATAATCTTAATTTAGATTTCAACCTAGCAGACTTCTTTCAATCCTATGCCTCATTTGCTGATACTCTCTACACAACCCTATCACCTATATGAGGACTTAGATAGAAAGCTCTCTTTGGCAGCCAAGAGATAGAGTACCCTTCTCACAGGAATTATTTCAGGTTATGGTACACCATAGCAATTCAGTGATCTGATACGTTAAGGGAGGAAGGTTTATGCTACGGTTTGTGGGAATAATAAAAACAACAGATTCTAACATCTTCATTTTAGTGCATCCCTATCACTTAACCTATAGAGAACTCCAGAATGGTAAGATCAACCACTCCTTCAAACAAATGTATAAGTCTCAAATATTGTCCTAGGTCCTTTCATCTCACCACCTTAGTCTTCAGCTGGGCATCCTGTCCACATTGCTCCATTTTCTATACCATGATATAAGTATCCTATTGCGTACTAGGCAACTGATTGGCCCTCATGTCAGATGACACCCTGCTGTAGCTTTGTAATGTAATGGCACCACTTGACCAATCACCCTGGGTTACGATTACACCGGAGGACCAGACATCAGCAATTACACACTAGGTAACTATCTGTGAATATGACTGCACAGCAAGTAGGAGGTGTAAGGGGGAAGTACAGTGCGCCATTGAAAGTATTGGGCTCCTATTTAAAGAGGGCTAGAGTTAGAAGAAGCAACTGATTGGCCCTCATGTCAGATGACATTCTGCTGTAGCTTTGTGATGTAATGGCACCACTTGACCAATCGCCCTGGGTGACGATTACACCGGAGGACCAGACGTCACCAATTACACACCAGGTAATTATCTGGGAATATGACTGCACAGCAAGTAGGAGGTGTTGTGGGAAAGTACTCTGCGCCATGGAAAGCATTGGGCTCCTATTCAAAGAGGGCTAGAGTTAGAAGAACACAGTTTCTAAATAGCAGTCCATCTGGAGTATCAGAGTCCCACTCACAGAGAGCAGGGAAACAGGTTAAATAGCTTCCCTCCATCTGAATGTAAGTCATTTGCTCTAACCTACGACAGCTCATTCCAGCCTGAAGGATGGTAATTAACTCAAGGGACATATTGCCTGCACAAGTATCTAAAGAAGATTTTCTCAGACACTTAGACAGACAAAGTCTTTGATAAACTATCAGGATGGCCATTGCGTCATCCATATTGCTACCGTCTTAGAAGATTATATTTATGCGGAAGACCCCACTAAAAGGCACTGAGAGCTATCAGATGGTATGAACTTTTTATTAATGGCAAAATGATTAATTGAGATTTTGACTTACCATATATATTGATCGAGGCATGGAGAAGGCTGAGGAATGAGCTTTCTTTTTTTTTTTTCATCTCAGCAAGCAGAGAAATATTCCTCTGCAACACTGCCTCTGCTGGCCATTCAGTATAATCTGCAGATGGAAAAGTCCACTGTTAGTCTTTTTTTAGAACTTGAATATTTCCAAACCAAATGCAACACTTCCAAAAAATGATTTTTATAAAGGGTCAATTAGCACTATGGCATGTCTCATATTGTGAAAATCCAAAACTCACTAAAAATTATAATCTTAATTTAGATTTCAACCTAGCAGACTTCTTTCAATCCTATGCCTCATTTGCTGATACTCTCTACACAACCCTATCACCTATATGAGGACTTAGATAGAAAGCTCTCTTTGGCAGCCAAGAGATAGAGTACCCTTCTCACAGGAATTATTTCAGGTTATGGTACACCATAGCAATTCAGTGATCTGATACGTTAAGGGAGGAAGGTTTATGCTACGGTTTGTGGGAATAATAAAAACAACAGATTCTAACATCTTCATTTTAGTGCATCCCTATCACTTAACCTATAGAGAACTCCAGAATGGTAAGATCAACCACTCCTTCAAACAAATGTATAAGTCTCAAATATTGTCCTAGGTCCTTTCATCTCACCACCTTAGTCTTCAGCTGGGCATCCTGTCCACATTGCTCCATTTTCTATACCATGATATAAGTATCCTATTGCGTACTAGGCAACTGATTGGCCCTCATGTCAGATGACACCCTGCTGTAGCTTTGTAATGTAATGGCACCACTTGACCAATCACCCTGGGTGACGATTACACCGGAGGACCAGACATCAGCAATTACAAACTAGGTAACTATCTGTGAATATGACTGCACAGCAAGTAGGAGGTGTAAGGGGGAAGTACAGTGCGCCATTGAAAGTATTGGGCTCCTATTTAAACAGGGCTAGAGTTAGAAGAAGCAACTGATTGGCCCTCATGTCAGATGACATTCTGCTGTAGCTTTGTGATGTAATGGCACCACTTGACCAATCGCCCTGGGTGACGATTACACCGGAGGACCAGACGTCACCAATTACACACCAGGTAATTATCTGGGAATATGACTGCACAGCAAGTAGGAGGTGTTGTGGGAAAGTACTCTGCACCATGGAAAGCATTGGGCTCCTATTCAAAGAGGGCTAGAGTTAGAAGAACACAGTTTCTAAATAGCAGTCCATCTGGAGTATCAGAGTCCCACTCACAGAGAGCAGGGAAACAGGTTAAATAGCTTCCCTCCATCTGAATGTAAGTCATTTGCTCTAACCTAAGACAGCTCATTCCAGCCTGAAGGATGGTAATTAACTCAAGGGACATATTGCCTGCACAAGTATCTAAAGAAGATTTTCTCAGACACTTAGACAGACAAAGTCTTTGATAAACTATCAGGATGGCCATTGCGTCATCCATATTGCTACCGTCTTAGAAGATTATATTTATGCGGAAGACCCCACTAAAAGGCACTGAGAGCTATCAGATGGTATGAACTTTTTATTAATGGCAAAATGATTAATTGAGATTTTGACTTACCATATATATTGATCGAGGCATGGAGAAGGCTGAGGAATGAGCTTTCTTTTTTTTTTTCATCTCAGCAAGCAGAGAAATATTCCTCTGCAACACTGCCTCTGCTGGCCATTCAGTATAATCTGCAGATGGAAAAGTCCACTGTTAGTCTTTTTTTAGAACTTGAATATTTCCAAACCAAATGCAACACTTCCAAAAAATGATTTTTATAAAGGGTCAATTAGCACTATGGCATGTCTCATATTGTGAAAATCCAAAACTCACTAAAAATTATAATCTTAATTTAGATTTCAACCTAGCAGACTTCTTTCAATCCTCTGCCTCATTTGCGGATACTCTCTACACAACCCTATCACCTATATGAGGACTTAGATAGAAAGCTCTCTTTGGCAGCCAAGAGATAGAGTACCCTTCTCACAGGAATTATTTCAGGTTATGGTACACCATAGCAATTCAGTGATCTGATACGTTAAGGGAGGAAGGTTTATGCTACGGTTTGTGGGAATAATAAAAACAACAGATTCTAACATCTTCATTTTAGTGCATCCCTATCACTTAACCTATAGAGAACTCCAGAATGGTAAGATCAACCACTCCTTCAAACAAATGTATAAGTCTCAAATATTGTCCTAGGTCCTTTCATCTCACCACCTTAGTCTTCAGCTGGGCATCCTGTCCACATTGCTCCATTTTCTATACCATGATATAAGTATCCTATTGCGTACTAGGCAACTGATTGGCCCTCATGTCAGATGACACCCTGCTGTAGCTTTGTAATGTAATGGCACCACTTGACCAATCACCCTGGGTTACGATTACACCGGAGGACCAGACATCAGCAATTACACACTAGGTAACTATCTGTGAATATGACTGCACAGCAAGTAGGAGGTGTAAGGGGGAAGTACAGTGCGCCATTGAAAGTATTGGGCTCCTATTTAAAGAGGGCTAGAGTTAGAAGAAGCAACTGATTGGCCCTCATGTCAGATGACATTCTGCTGTAGCTTTGTGATGTAATGGCACCACTTGACCAATCGCCCTGGGTGACGATTACACCGGAGGACCAGACGTCACCAATTACACACCAGGTAATTATCTGGGAATATGACTGCACAGCAAGTAGGAGGTGTTGTGGGAAAGTACTCTGCGCCATGGAAAGCATTGGGCTCCTATTCAAAGAGGGCTAGAGTTAGAAGAACACAGTTTCTAAATAGCAGTCCATCTGGAGTATCAGAGTCCCACTCACAGAGAGCAGGGAAACAGGTTAAATAGCTTCCCTCCATCTGAATGTAAGTCATTTGCTCTAACCTACGACAGCTCATTCCAGCCTGAAGGATGGTAATTAACTCAAGGGACATATTGCCTGCACAAGTATCTAAAGAAGATTTTCTCAGACACTTAGACAGACAAAGTCTTTGATAAACTATCAGGATGGCCATTGCGTCATCCATATTGCTACCGTCTTAGAAGATTATATTTATGCGGAAGACCCCACTAAAAGGCACTGAGAGCTATCAGATGGTATGAACTTTTTATTAATGGCAAAATGATTAATTGAGATTTTGACTTACCATATATATTGATCGAGGCATGGAGAAGGCTGAGGAATGAGCTTTCTTTTTTTTTTTTCATCTCAGCAAGCAGAGAAATATTCCTCTGCAACACTGCCTCTGCTGGCCATTCAGTATAATCTGCAGATGGAAAAGTCCACTGTTAGTCTTTTTTTAGAACTTGAATATTTCCAAACCAAATGCAACACTTCCAAAAAATGATTTTTATAAAGGGTCAATTAGCACTATGGCATGTCTCATATTGTGAAAATCCAAAACTCACTAAAAATTATAATCTTAATTTAGATTTCAACCTAGCAGACTTCTTTCAATCCTATGCCTCATTTGCTGATACTCTCTACACAACCCTATCACCTATATGAGGACTTAGATAGAAAGCTCTCTTTGGCAGCCAAGAGATAGAGTACCCTTCTCACAGGAATTATTTCAGGTTATGGTACACCATAGCAATTCAGTGATCTGATACGTTAAGGGAGGAAGGTTTATGCTACGGTTTGTGGGAATAATAAAAACAACAGATTCTAACATCTTCATTTTAGTGCATCCCTATCACTTAACCTATAGAGAACTCCAGAATGGTAAGATCAACCACTCCTTCAAACAAATGTATAAGTCTCAAATATTGTCCTAGGTCCTTTCATCTCACCACCTTAGTCTTCAGCTGGGCATCCTGTCCACATTGCTCCATTTTCTATACCATGATATAAGTATCCTATTGCGTACTAGGCAACTGATTGGCCCTCATGTCAGATGACACCCTGCTGTAGCTTTGTAATGTAATGGCACCACTTGACCAATCACCCTGGGTTACGATTACACCGGAGGACCAGACATCAGCAATTACACACTAGGTAACTATCTGTGAATATGACTGCACAGCAAGTAGGAGGTGTAAGGGGGAAGTACAGTGCGCCATTGAAAGTATTGGGCTCCTATTTAAAGAGGGCTAGAGTTAGAAGAAGCAACTGATTGGCCCTCATGTCAGATGACATTCTGCTGTAGCTTTGTGATGTAATGGCACCACTTGACCAATCGCCCTGGGTGACGATTACACCGGAGGACCAGACGTCACCAATTACACACCAGGTAATTATCTGGGAATATGACTGCACAGCAAGTAGGAGGTGTTGTGGGAAAGTACTCTGCGCCATGGAAAGCATTGGGCTCCTATTCAAAGAGGGCTAGAGTTAGAAGAACACAGTTTCTAAATAGCAGTCCATCTGGAGTATCAGAGTCCCACTCACAGAGAGCAGGGAAACAGGTTAAATAGCTTCCCTCCATCTGAATGTAAGTCATTTGCTCTAACCTACGACAGCTCATTCCAGCCTGAAGGATGGTAATTAACTCAAGGGACATATTGCCTGCACAAGTATCTAAAGAAGATTTTCTCAGACACTTAGACAGACAAAGTCTTTGATAAACTATCAGGATGGCCATTGCGTCATCCATATTGCTACCGTCTTAGAAGATTATATTTATGCGGAAGACCCCACTAAAAGGCACTGAGAGCTATCAGATGGTATGAACTTTTTATTAATGGCAAAATGATTAATTGAGATTTTGACTTACCATATATATTGATCGAGGCATGGAGAAGGCTGAGGAATGAGCTTTCTTTTTTTTTTTTCATCTCAGCAAGCAGAGAAATATTCCTCTGCAACACTGCCTCTGCTGGCCATTCAGTATAATCTGCAGATGGAAAAGTCCACTGTTAGTCTTTTTTTAGAACTTGAATATTTCCAAACCAAATGCAACACTTCCAAAAAATGATTTTTATAAAGGGTCAATTAGCACTATGGCATGTCTCATATTGTGAAAATCCAAAACTCACTAAAAATTATAATCTTAATTTAGATTTCAACCTAGCAGACTTCTTTCAATCCTATGCCTCATTTGCTGATACTCTCTACACAACCCTATCACCTATATGAGGACTTAGATAGAAAGCTCTCTTTGGCAGCCAAGAGATAGAGTACCCTTCTCACAGGAATTATTTCAGGTTATGGTACACCATAGCAATTGAGTGATCTGATACGTTAAGGGAGGAAGGTTTATGCTACGGTTTGTGGGAATAATAAAAACAACAGATTTTAACATCTTCATTTTAGTGCATCCCTATCACTTAACCTATAGAGAACTCCAGAATGGTAAGATCAACCACTCCTTCAAACAAATGTATAAGTCTCAAATATTGTCCTAGGTCCTTTCATCTCACCACCTTAGTCTTCAGCTGGGCATCCTGTCCACATTGCTCCATTTTCTATACCATGATATAAGTATCCTATTGCGTACTAGGCAACTGATTGGCCCTCATGTCAGATAACACCCTGCTGTAGCTTTGTAATGTAATGGCACCACTTGACCAATCACCCTGGGTGACGATGACACCGGAGGACCAGACATCAGCAATTACACACTAGGTAACTATCTGTGAATATGACTGCACAGCAAGTAGGAGGTGTAAGGGGGAAGTACAGTGCGCCATTGAAAGTATTGGGCTCCTATTTAAAGAGGGCTAGAGTTAGAAGAAGCAACTGATTGGCCCTCATGTCAGATGACATTCTGCTGTAGCTTTGTGATGTAATGGCACCACTTGACCAATCACCCTGGGTGACGATTACACCGGAGGACCAGACGTCACCAATTACACACCAGGTAATTATCTGGGAATATGACTGCACAGCAAGTAGGAGGTGTTGTGGGAAAGTACTCTGCGCCATGGAAAGCATTGGGCTCCTATTCAAAGAGGGCTAGAGTTAGAAGAACACAGTTTCTAAATAGCAGTCCATCTGGAGTATCAGAGTCCCACTCACAGAGAGCAGGGAAACAGGTTAAATAGCTTCCCTCCATCTGAATGTAAGTCATTTGCTCTAACCTACGACAGCTCATTCCAGCCTGAAGGATGGTAATTAACTCAAGGGACATATTGCCTGCACAAGTATCTAAAGAAGATTTTCTCAGACACTTAGACAGACAAAGTCTTTGATAAACTATCAGGATGGCCATTGCGTCATCCATATTGCTACCGTCTTAGAAGATTATATTTATGCGGAAGACCCCACTAAAAGGCACTGAGAGCTATCAGATGGTATGAACTTTTTATTAATGGCAAAATGATTAATTGAGATTTTGACTTACCATATATATTGATCGAGGCATGGAGAAGGCTGAGGAATGAGCTTTCTTTTTTTTTTTTCATCTCAGCAAGCAGAGAAATATTCCTCTGCAACACTGCCTCTGCTGGCCATTCAGTATAATCTGCAGATGGAAAAGTCCACTGTTAGTCTTTTTTTAGAACTTGAATATTTCCAAACCAAATGCAACACTTCCAAAAAATGATTTTTATAAAGGGTCAATTAGCACTATGGCATGTCTCATATTGTGAAAATCCAAAACTCACTAAAAATTATAATCTTAATTTAGATTTCAACCTAGCAGACTTCTTTCAATCCTATGCCTCATTTGCTGATACTCTCTACACAACCCTATCACCTATATGAGGACTTAGATAGAAAGCTCTCTTTGGCAGCCAAGAGATAGAGTACCCTTCTCACAGGAATTATTTCAGGTTATGGTACACCATAGCAATTCAGTGATCTGATACGTTAAGGGAGGAAGGTTTATGCTACGGTTTGTGGGAATAATAAAAACAACAGATTCTAACATCTTCATTTTAGTGCATCCCTATCACTTAACCTATAGAGAACTCCAGAATGGTAAGATCAACCACTCCTTCAAACAAATGTATAAGTCTCAAATATTGTCCTAGGTCCTTTCATCTCACCACCTTAGTCTTCAGCTGGGCATCCTGTCCACATTGCTCCATTTTCTATACCATGATATAAGTATCCTATTGCGTACTAGGCAACTGATTGGCCCTCATGTCAGATGACACCCTGCTGTAGCTTTGTAATGTAATGGCACCACTTGACCAATCACCCTGGGTGACGATTACACCGGAGGACCAGACATCAGCAATTACAAACTAGGTAACTATCTGTGAATATGACTGCACAGCAAGTAGGAGGTGTAAGGGGGAAGTACAGTGCGCCATTGAAAGTATTGGGCTCCTATTTAAACAGGGCTAGAGTTAGAAGAAGCAACTGATTGGCCCTCATGTCAGATGACATTCTGCTGTAGCTTTGTGATGTAATGGCACCACTTGACCAATCGCCCTGGGTGACGATTACACCGGAGGACCAGACGTCACCAATTACACACCAGGTAATTATCTGGGAATATGACTGCACAGCAAGTAGGAGGTGTTGTGGGAAAGTACTCTGCACCATGGAAAGCATTGGGCTCCTATTCAAAGAGGGCTAGAGTTAGAAGAACACAGTTTCTAAATAGCAGTCCATCTGGAGTATCAGAGTCCCACTCACAGAGAGCAGGGAAACAGGTTAAATAGCTTCCCTCCATCTGAATGTAAGTCATTTGCTCTAACCTAAGACAGCTCATTCCAGCCTGAAGGATGGTAATTAACTCAAGGGACATATTGCCTGCACAAGTATCTAAAGAAGATTTTCTCAGACACTTAGACAGACAAAGTCTTTGATAAACTATCAGGATGGCCATTGCGTCATCCATATTGCTACCGTCTTAGAAGATTATATTTATGCGGAAGACCCCACTAAAAGGCACTGAGAGCTATCAGATGGTATGAACTTTTTATTAATGGCAAAATGATTAATTGAGATTTTGACTTACCATATATATTGATCGAGGCATGGAGAAGGCTGAGGAATGAGCTTTCTTTTTTTTTTTCATCTCAGCAAGCAGAGAAATATTCCTCTGCAACACTGCCTCTGCTGGCCATTCAGTATAATCTGCAGATGGAAAAGTCCACTGTTAGTCTTTTTTTAGAACTTGAATATTTCCAAACCAAATGCAACACTTCCAAAAAATGATTTTTATAAAGGGTCAATTAGCACTATGGCATGTCTCATATTGTGAAAATCCAAAACTCACTAAAAATTATAATCTTAATTTAGATTTCAACCTAGCAGACTTCTTTCAATCCTCTGCCTCATTTGCGGATACTCTCTACACAACCCTATCACCTATATGAGGACTTAGATAGAAAGCTCTCTTTGGCAGCCAAGAGATAGAGTACCCTTCTCACAGGAATTATTTCAGGTTATGGTACACCATAGCAATTCAGTGATCTGATACGTTAAGGGAGGAAGGTTTATGCTACGGTTTGTGGGAATAATAAAAACAACAGATTCTAACATCTTCATTTTAGTGCATCCCTATCACTTAACCTATAGAGAACTCCAGAATGGTAAGATCAACCACTCCTTCAAACAAATGTATAAGTCTCAAATATTGTCCTAGGTCCTTTCATCTCACCACCTTAGTCTTCAGCTGGGCATCCTGTCCACATTGCTCCATTTTCTATACCATGATATAAGTATCCTATTGCGTACTAGGCAACTGATTGGCCCTCATGTCAGATGACACCCTGCTGTAGCTTTGTAATGTAATGGCACCACTTGACCAATCACCCTGGGTTACGATTACACCGGAGGACCAGACATCAGCAATTACACACTAGGTAACTATCTGTGAATATGACTGCACAGCAAGTAGGAGGTGTAAGGGGGAAGTACAGTGCGCCATTGAAAGTATTGGGCTCCTATTTAAAGAGGGCTAGAGTTAGAAGAAGCAACTGATTGGCCCTCATGTCAGATGACATTCTGCTGTAGCTTTGTGATGTAATGGCACCACTTGACCAATCGCCCTGGGTGACGATTACACCGGAGGACCAGACGTCACCAATTACACACCAGGTAATTATCTGGGAATATGACTGCACAGCAAGTAGGAGGTGTTGTGGGAAAGTACTCTGCGCCATGGAAAGCATTGGGCTCCTATTCAAAGAGGGCTAGAGTTAGAAGAACACAGTTTCTAAATAGCAGTCCATCTGGAGTATCAGAGTCCCACTCACAGAGAGCAGGGAAACAGGTTAAATAGCTTCCCTCCATCTGAATGTAAGTCATTTGCTCTAACCTACGACAGCTCATTCCAGCCTGAAGGATGGTAATTAACTCAAGGGACATATTGCCTGCACAAGTATCTAAAGAAGATTTTCTCAGACACTTAGACAGACAAAGTCTTTGATAAACTATCAGGATGGCCATTGCGTCATCCATATTGCTACCGTCTTAGAAGATTATATTTATGCGGAAGACCCCACTAAAAGGCACTGAGAGCTATCAGATGGTATGAACTTTTTATTAATGGCAAAATGATTAATTGAGATTTTGACTTACCATATATATTGATCGAGGCATGGAGAAGGCTGAGGAATGAGCTTTCTTTTTTTTTTTTCATCTCAGCAAGCAGAGAAATATTCCTCTGCAACACTGCCTCTGCTGGCCATTCAGTATAATCTGCAGATGGAAAAGTCCACTGTTAGTCTTTTTTTAGAACTTGAATATTTCCAAACCAAATGCAACACTTCCAAAAAATGATTTTTATAAAGGGTCAATTAGCACTATGGCATGTCTCATATTGTGAAAATCCAAAACTCACTAAAAATTATAATCTTAATTTAGATTTCAACCTAGCAGACTTCTTTCAATCCTATGCCTCATTTGCTGATACTCTCTACACAACCCTATCACCTATATGAGGACTTAGATAGAAAGCTCTCTTTGGCAGCCAAGAGATAGAGTACCCTTCTCACAGGAATTATTTCAGGTTATGGTACACCATAGCAATTCAGTGATCTGATACGTTAAGGGAGGAAGGTTTATGCTACGGTTTGTGGGAATAATAAAAACAACAGATTCTAACATCTTCATTTTAGTGCATCCCTATCACTTAACCTATAGAGAACTCCAGAATGGTAAGATCAACCACTCCTTCAAACAAATGTATAAGTCTCAAATATTGTCCTAGGTCCTTTCATCTCACCACCTTAGTCTTCAGCTGGGCATCCTGTCCACATTGCTCCATTTTCTATACCATGATATAAGTATCCTATTGCGTACTAGGCAACTGATTGGCCCTCATGTCAGATGACACCCTGCTGTAGCTTTGTAATGTAATGGCACCACTTGACCAATCACCCTGGGTTACGATTACACCGGAGGACCAGACATCAGCAATTACACACTAGGTAACTATCTGTGAATATGACTGCACAGCAAGTAGGAGGTGTAAGGGGGAAGTACAGTGCGCCATTGAAAGTATTGGGCTCCTATTTAAAGAGGGCTAGAGTTAGAAGAAGCAACTGATTGGCCCTCATGTCAGATGACATTCTGCTGTAGCTTTGTGATGTAATGGCACCACTTGACCAATCGCCCTGGGTGACGATTACACCGGAGGACCAGACGTCACCAATTACACACCAGGTAATTATCTGGGAATATGACTGCACAGCAAGTAGGAGGTGTTGTGGGAAAGTACTCTGCGCCATGGAAAGCATTGGGCTCCTATTCAAAGAGGGCTAGAGTTAGAAGAACACAGTTTCTAAATAGCAGTCCATCTGGAGTATCAGAGTCCCACTCACAGAGAGCAGGGAAACAGGTTAAATAGCTTCCCTCCATCTGAATGTAAGTCATTTGCTCTAACCTACGACAGCTCATTCCAGCCTGAAGGATGGTAATTAACTCAAGGGACATATTGCCTGCACAAGTATCTAAAGAAGATTTTCTCAGACACTTAGACAGACAAAGTCTTTGATAAACTATCAGGATGGCCATTGCGTCATCCATATTGCTACCGTCTTAGAAGATTATATTTATGCGGAAGACCCCACTAAAAGGCACTGAGAGCTATCAGATGGTATGAACTTTTTATTAATGGCAAAATGATTAATTGAGATTTTGACTTACCATATATATTGATCGAGGCATGGAGAAGGCTGAGGAATGAGCTTTCTTTTTTTTTTTTCATCTCAGCAAGCAGAGAAATATTCCTCTGCAACACTGCCTCTGCTGGCCATTCAGTATAATCTGCAGATGGAAAAGTCCACTGTTAGTCTTTTTTTAGAACTTGAATATTTCCAAACCAAATGCAACACTTCCAAAAAATGATTTTTATAAAGGGTCAATTAGCACTATGGCATGTCTCATATTGTGAAAATCCAAAACTCACTAAAAATTATAATCTTAATTTAGATTTCAACCTAGCAGACTTCTTTCAATCCTATGCCTCATTTGCTGATACTCTCTACACAACCCTATCACCTATATGAGGACTTAGATAGAAAGCTCTCTTTGGCAGCCAAGAGATAGAGTACCCTTCTCACAGGAATTATTTCAGGTTATGGTACACCATAGCAATTGAGTGATCTGATACGTTAAGGGAGGAAGGTTTATGCTATGGTTTGTGGGAATAATAAAAACAACAGATTTTAACATCTTCATTTTAGTGCATCCCTATCACTTAACCTATAGAGAACTCCAGAATGGTAAGATCAACCACTCCTTCAAACAAATGTATAAGTCTCAAATATTGTCCTAGGTCCTTTCATCTCACCACCTTAGTCTTCAGCTGGGCATCCTGTCCACATTGCTCCATTTTCTATACCATGATATAAGTATCCTATTGCGTACTAGGCAACTGATTGGCCCTCATGTCAGATAACACCCTGCTGTAGCTTTGTAATGTAATGGCACCACTTGACCAATCACCCTGGGTGACGATGACACCGGAGGACCAGACATCAGCAATTACACACTAGGTAACTATCTGTGAATATGACTGCACAGCAAGTAGGAGGTGTAAGGGGGAAGTACAGTGCGCCATTGAAAGTATTGGGCTCCTATTTAAAGAGGGCTAGAGTTAGAAGAAGCAACTGATTGGCCCTCATGTCAGATGACATTCTGCTGTAGCTTTGTGATGTAATGGCACCACTTGACCAATCACCCTGGGTGACGATTACACCGGAGGACCAGACGTCACCAATTACACACCAGGTAATTATCTGGGAATATGACTGCACAGCAAGTAGGAGGTGTTGTGGGAAAGTACTCTGCGCCATGGAAAGCATTGGGCTCCTATTCAAAGAGGGCTAGAGTTAGAAGAACACAGTTTCTAAATAGCAGTCCATCTGGAGTATCAGAGTCCCACTCACAGAGAGCAGGGAAACAGGTTAAATAGCTTCCCTCCATCTGAATGTAAGTCATTTGCTCTAACCTAAGACAGCTCATTCCAGCCTGAAGGATGGTAATTAACTCAAGGGACATATTGCCTGCACAAGTATCTAAAGAAGATTTTCTCAGACACTTAGACAGACAAAGTCTTTGATAAACTATCAGGATGGCCATTGCGTCATCCATATTGCTACCGTCTTAGAAGATTATATTTATGCGGAAGACCCCACTAAAAGGCACTGAGAGCTATCAGATGGTATGAACTTTTTATTAATGGCAAAATGATTAATTGAGATTTTGACTTACCATATATATTGATCGAGGCATTGAGAAGGCTGAGGAATGAGCTTTCTTTTTTTTTTTTCATCTCAGCAAGCAGAGAAATATTCCTCTGCAACACTGCCTCTGCTGGCCATTCAGTATAATCTGCAGATGGAAAAGTCCACTGTTAGTCTTTTTTTAGAACTTGAATATTTCCAAACCAAATGCAACACTTCCAAAAAATGATTTTTATAAAGGGTCAATTAGCACTATGGCATGTCTCATATTGTGAAAATCCAAAACTCACTAAAAATTATAATCTTAATTTAGATTTCAACCTAGCAGACTTCTTTCAATCCTATGCCTCATTTGCTGATACTCTCTACACAACCCTATCACCTATATGAGGACTTAGATAGAAAGCTCTCTTTGGCAGCCAAGAGAGAGAGTACCCTTCTCACAGGAATTATTTCAGGTTATGGTACACCATAGCAATTGAGTGATCTGATACGTTAAGGGAGGAAGGTTTATGCTACGGTTTGTGGGAATAATAAAAACAACAGATTCTAACATCTTCATTTTAGTGCATCCCTATCACTTAACCTATAGAGAACTCCAGAATGGTAAGATCAACCACTCCTTCAAACAAATGTATAAGTCTCAAATATTGTCCTAGGTCCTTTCATCTCACCACCTTAGTCTTCAGCTGGGCATCCTGTCCACATTGCTCCATTTTCTATACCATGATATAAGTATCCTATTGCGTACTAGGCAACTGATTGGCCCTCATGTCAGATGACACCCTGCTGTAGCTTTGTAATGTAATGGCACCACTTGACCAATCACCCTGGGTTACGATTACACCGGAGGACCAGACATCAGCAATTACACACTAGGTAACTATCTGTGAATATGACTGCACAGCAAGTAGGAGGTGTAAGGGGGAAGTACAGTGCGCCATTGAAAGTATTGGGCTCCTATTTAAAGAGGGCTAGAGTTAAAAGAAGCAACTGATTGGCCCTCATGTCAGATGACATTCTGCTGTAGCTTTGTGATGTAATGGCACCACTTGACCAATCGCCCTGGGTGACGATTACACCGGAGGACCAGACGTCACCAATTACACACCAGGTAATTATCTGGGAATATGACTGCACAGCAAGTAGGAGGTGTTGTGGGAAAGTACTCTGCGCCATGGAAAGCATTGGGCTCCTATTCAAAGAGGGCTAGAGTTAGAAGAACACAGTTTCTAAATAGCAGTCCATCTGGAGTATCAGAGTCCCACTCACAGAGAGCAGGGAAACAGGTTAAATAGCTTCCCTCCATCTGAATGTAAGTCATTTGCTCTAACCTAAGACAGCTCATTCCAGCCTGAAGGATGGTAATTAACTCAAGGGACATATTGCCTGCACAAGTATCTAAAGAAGATTTTCTCAGACACTTAGACAGACAAAGTCTTTGATAAACTATCAGGATGGCCATTGCGTCATCCATATTGCTACCGTCTTAGAAGATTATATTTATGCGGAAGACCCCACTAAAAGGCACTGAGAGCTATCAGATGGTATGAACTTTTTATTAATGGCAAAATGATTAATTGAGATTTTGACTTACCATATATATTGATCGAGGCATGGAGAAGGCTGAGGAATGAGCTTTCTTTTTTTTTTTCATCTCAGCAAGCAGAGAAATATTCCTCTGCAACACTGCCTCTGCTGGCCATTCAGTATAATCTGCAGATGGAAAAATCCACTGTTAGTCTTTTTTTAGAACTTGAATATTTCCAAACCAAATGCAACACTTCCAAAAAATGATTTTTATAAAGGGTCAATTAGCACTATGGCATGTCTCATATTGTGAAAATCCAAAACTCACTAAAAATTATAATCTTAATTTAGATTTCAACCTAGCAGACTTCTTTCAATCCTATGCCTCATTTGCTGATACTCTCTACACAACCCTATCACCTATATGAGGACTTAGATAGAAAGCTCTCTTTGGCAGCCAAGAGAGAGAGTACCCTTCTCACAGGAATTATTTCAGGTTATGGTACACCATAGCAATTGAGTGATCTGATACGTTAAGGGAGGAAGGTTTATGCTACGGTTTGTGGGAATAATAAAAACAACAGATTTTAACATCTTCATTTTAGTGCATCCCTATCACTTAACCTATAGAGAACTCCAGAATGGTAAGATCAACCACTCCTTCAAACAAATGTATAAGTCTCAAATATTGTCCTAGGTCCTTTCATCTCACCACCTTAGTCTTCAGCTGGGCATCCTGTCCACATTGCTCCATTTTCTATACCATGATATAAGTATCCTATTGCGTACTAGGCAACTGATTGGCCCTCATGTCAGATGACACCCTGCTGTAGCTTTGTAATGTAATGGCACCACTTGACCAATCACCCTGGGTGACGATTACACCGGAGGACCAGACATCAGCAATTACAAACTAGGTAACTATCTGTGAATATGACTGCACAGCAAGTAGGAGGTGTAAGGGGGAAGTACAGTGCGCCATTGAAAGTATTGGGCTCCTATTTAAAGAGGGCTAGAGTTAGAAGAAGCAACTGATTGGCCCTCATGTCAGATGACATTCTGCTGTAGCTTTGTGATGTAATGGCACCACTTGACCAATCGCCCTGGGTGACGATTACACCGGAGGACCAGACGTCACCAATTACACACCAGGTAATTATCTGGGAATATGACTGCACAGCAAGTAGGAGGTGTTGTGGGAAAGTACTCTGCACCATGGAAAGCATTGGGCTCCTATTCAAAGAGGGCTAGAGTTAGAAGAACACAGTTTCTAAATAGCAGTCCATCTGGAGTATCAGAGTCCCACTCACAGAGAGCAGGGAAACAGGTTAAATAGCTTCCCTCCATCTGAATGTAAGTCATTTGCTCTAACCTAAGACAGCTCATTCCAGCCTGAAGGATGGTAATTAACTCAAGGGACATATTGCCTGCACAAGTATCTAAAGAAGATTTTCTCAGACACTTGGACAGACAAAGTCTTTGATAAACTATCAGGATGGCCATTGCGTCATCCATATTGCTACCCTCTTAGAAGATTATATTTATGCGGAAGACCCCACTAAAAGGCACTGAGAGCTATCAGATGCTATGAACTTTTTATTAATGGCAAAATGATTAATTGAGATTTTGACTTTCCATATATATTGATCGAGGCATGGAGAAGGCTGAGGAATGAGCTTTCTTTGTTTTTTTTCCATCTCAGCAAGCAGAGAAATATTCCTCTGCAACACTGCCTCTGCTGGCCATTCAGTATAATCTGCAGATGGAAAAGTCCACTGTTAGTCTTTTTTTAGAACTTGAATATTTCCAAACCAAATGCAACACTTCCAAAAAATGATTTTTATAAAGGGTCAATTAGCACTATGGCATGTCTCATATTGTGAAAATCCAAAACTCACTAAAAATTATAATCTTAATTTAGATTTCAACCTAGCAGACTTCTTTCAATCCTATGCCTCATTTGCTGATACTCTCTACACAACCCTATCACCTATATGAGGACTTAGATAGAAAGCTCTCTTTGGCAGCCAAGAGATAGAGTACCCTTCTCACAGGAATTATTTCAGGTTATGGTACACCATAGCAATTGAGTGATCTGATACGTTAAGGGAGGAAGGTTTATGCTACGGTTTGTGGGAATAATAAAAACAACAGATTTTAACATCTTCATTTTAGTGCATCCCTATCACTTAACCTATAGAGAACTCCAGAATGGTAAGATCAACCACTCCTTCAAACAAATGTATAAGTCTCAAATATTGTCCTAGGTCCTTTCATCTCACCACCTTAGTCTTCAGCTGGGCATCCTGTCCACATTGCTCCATTTTCTATACCATGATATAAGTATCCTATTGCGTACTAGGCAACTGATTGGCCCTCATGTCAGATAACACCCTGCTGTAGCTTTGTAATGTAATGGCACCACTTGACCAATCACCCTGGGTGACGATGACACCGGAGGACCAGACATCAGCAATTACACACTAGGTAACTATCTGTGAATATGACTGCACAGCAAGTAGGAGGTGTAAGGGGGAAGTACAGTGCGCCATTGAAAGTATTGGGCTCCTATTTAAAGAGGGCTAGAGTTAGAAGAAGCAACTGATTGGCCCTCATGTCAGATGACATTCTGCTGTAGCTTTGTGATGTAATGGCACCACTTGACCAATCACCCTGGGTGACGATTACACCGGAGGACCAGACGTCACCAATTACACACCAGGTAATTATCTGGGAATATGACTGCACAGCAAGTAGGAGGTGTTGTGGGAAAGTACTCTGCGCCATGGAAAGCATTGGGCTCCTATTCAAAGAGGGCTAGAGTTAGAAGAACACAGTTTCTAAATAGCAGTCCATCTGGAGTATCAGAGTCCCACTCACAGAGAGCAGGGAAACAGGTTAAATAGCTTCCCTCCATCTGAATGTAAGTCATTTGCTCTAACCTAAGACAGCTCATTCCAGCCTGAAGGATGGTAATTAACTCAAGGGACATATTGCCTGCACAAGTATCTAAAGAAGATTTTCTCAGACACTTAGACAGACAAAGTCTTTGATAAACTATCAGGATGGCCATTGCGTCATCCATATTGCTACCGTCTTAGAAGATTATATTTATGCGGAAGACCCCACTAAAAGGCACTGAGAGCTATCAGATGGTATGAACTTTTTATTAATGGCAAAATGATTAATTGAGATTTTGACTTACCATATATATTGATCGAGGCATGGAGAAGGCTGAGGAATGAGCTTTCTTTTTTTTTTTTCATCTCAGCAAGCAGAGAAATATTCCTCTGCAACACTGCCTCTGCTGGCCATTCAGTATAATCTGCAGATGGAAAAGTCCACTGTTAGTCTTTTTTTAGAACTTGAATATTTCCAAACCAAATGCAACACTTCCAAAAAATGATTTTTATAAAGGGTCAATTAGCACTATGGCATGTCTCATATTGTGAAAATCCAAAACTCACTAAAAATTATAATCTTAATTTAGATTTCAACCTAGCAGACTTCTTTCAATCCTATGCCTCATTTGCTGATACTCTCTACACAACCCTATCACCTATATGAGGACTTAGATAGAAAGCTCTCTTTGGCAGCCAAGAGATAGAGTACCCTTCTCACAGGAATTATTTCAGGTTATGGTACACCATAGCAATTGAGTGATCTGATACGTTAAGGGAGGAAGGTTTATGCTACGGTTTGTGGGAATAATAAAAACAACAGATTTTAACATCTTCATTTTAGTGCATCCCTATCACTTAACCTATAGAGAACTCCAGAATGGTAAGATCAACCACTCCTTCAAACAAATGTATAAGTCTCAAATATTGTCCTAGGTCCTTTCATCTCACCACCTTAGTCTTCAGCTGGGCATCCTGTCCACATTGCTCCATTTTCTATACCATGATATAAGTATCCTATTGCGTACTAGGCAACTGATTGGCCCTCATGTCAGATAACACCCTGCTGTAGCTTTGTAATGTAATGGCACCACTTGACCAATCACCCTGGGTGACGATGACACCGGAGGACCAGACATCAGCAATTACACACTAGGTAACTATCTGTGAATATGACTGCACAGCAAGTAGGAGGTGTAAGGGGGAAGTACAGTGCGCCATTGAAAGTATTGGGCTCCTATTTAAAGAGGGCTAGAGTTAGAAGAAGCAACTGATTGGCCCTCATGTCAGATGACATTCTGCTGTAGCTTTGTGATGTAATGGCACCACTTGACCAATCACCCTGGGTGACGATTACACCGGAGGACCAGACGTCACCAATTACACACCAGGTAATTATCTGGGAATATGACTGCACAGCAAGTAGGAGGTGTTGTGGGAAAGTACTCTGCGCCATGGAAAGCATTGGGCTCCTATTCAAAGAGGGCTAGAGTTAGAAGAACACAGTTTCTAAATAGCAGTCCATCTGGAGTATCAGAGTCCCACTCACAGAGAGCAGGGAAACAGGTTAAATAGCTTCCCTCCATCTGAATGTAAGTCATTTGCTCTAACCTAAGACAGCTCATTCCAGCCTGAAGGATGGTAATTAACTCAAGGGACATATTGCCTGCACAAGTATCTAAAGAAGATTTTCTCAGACACTTAGACAGACAAAGTCTTTGATAAACTATCAGGATGGCCATTGCGTCATCCATATTGCTACCGTCTTAGAAGATTATATTTATGCGGAAGACCCCACTAAAAGGCACTGAGAGCTATCAGATGGTATGAACTTTTTATTAATGGCAAAATGATTAATTGAGATTTTGACTTACCATATATATTGATCGAGGCATGGAGAAGGCTGAGGAATGAGCTTTCTTTTTTTTTTTTCATCTCAGCAAGCAGAGAAATATTCCTCTGCAACACTGCCTCTGCTGGCCATTCAGTATAATCTGCAGATGGAAAAGTCCACTGTTAGTCTTTTTTTAGAACTTGAATATTTCCAAACCAAATGCAACACTTCCAAAAAATGATTTTTATAAAGGGTCAATTAGCACTATGGCATGTCTCATATTGTGAAAATCCAAAACTCACTAAAAATTATAATCTTAATTTAGATTTCAACCTAGCAGACTTCTTTCAATCCTATGCCTCATTTGCTGATACTCTCTACACAACCCTATCACCTATATGAGGACTTAGATAGAAAGCTCTCTTTGGCAGCCAAGAGAGAGAGTACCCTTCTCACAGGAATTATTTCAGGTTATGGTACACCATAGCAATTGAGTGATCTGATACGTTAAGGGAGGAAGGTTTATGCTACGGTTTGTGGGAATAATAAAAACAACAGATTCTAACATCTTCATTTTAGTGCATCCCTATCACTTAACCTATAGAGAACTCCAGAATGGTAAGATCAACCACTCCTTCAAACAAATGTATAAGTCTCAAATATTGTCCTAGGTCCTTTCATCTCACCACCTTAGTCTTCAGCTGGGCATCCTGTCCACATTGCTCCATTTTCTATACCATGATATAAGTATCCTATTGCGTACTAGGCAACTGATTGGCCCTCATGTCAGATGACACCCTGCTGTAGCTTTGTAATGTAATGGCACCACTTGACCAATCACCCTGGGTTACGATTACACCGGAGGACCAGACATCAGCAATTACACACTAGGTAACTATCTGTGAATATGACTGCACAGCAAGTAGGAGGTGTAAGGGGGAAGTACAGTGCGCCATTGAAAGTATTGGGCTCCTATTTAAAGAGGGCTAGAGTTAGAAGAAGCAACTGATTGGCCCTCATGTCAGATGACATTCTGCTGTAGCTTTGTGATGTAATGGCACCACTTGACCAATCGCCCTGGGTGACGATTACACCGGAGGACCAGACGTCACCAATTACACACCAGGTAATTATCTGGGAATATGACTGCACAGCAAGTAGGAGGTGTTGTGGGAAAGTACTCTGCGCCATGGAAAGCATTGGGCTCCTATTCAAAGAGGGCTAGAGTTAGAAGAACACAGTTTCTAAATAGCAGTCCATCTGGAGTATCAGAGTCCCACTCACAGAGAGCAGGGAAACAGGTTAAATAGCTTCCCTCCATCTGAATGTAAGTCATTTGCTCTAACCTAAGACAGCTCATTCCAGCCTGAAGGATGGTAATTAACTCAAGGGACATATTGCCTGCACAAGTATCTAAAGAAGATTTTCTCAGACACTTAGACAGACAAAGTCTTTGATAAACTATCAGGATGGCCATTGCGTCATCCATATTGCTACCGTCTTAGAAGATTATATTTATGCGGAAGACCCCACTAAAAGGCACTGAGAGCTATCAGATGGTATGAACTTTTTATTAATGGCAAAATGATTAATTGAGATTTTGACTTACCATATATATTGATCGAGGCATGGAGAAGGCTGAGGAATGAGCTTTCTTTTTTTTTTTCATCTCAGCAAGCAGAGAAATATTCCTCTGCAACACTGCCTCTGCTGGCCATTCAGTATAATCTGCAGATGGAAAAATCCACTGTTAGTCTTTTTTTAGAACTTGAATATTTCCAAACCAAATGCAACACTTCCAAAAAATGATTTTTATAAAGGGTCAATTAGCACTATGGCATGTCTCATATTGTGAAAATCCAAAACTCACTAAAAATTATAATCTTAATTTAGATTTCAACCTAGCAGACTTCTTTCAATCCTATGCCTCATTTGCTGATACTCTCTACACAACCCTATCACCTATATGAGGACTTAGATAGAAAGCTCTCTTTGGCAGCCAAGAGAGAGAGTACCCTTCTCACAGGAATTATTTCAGGTTATGGTACACCATAGCAATTGAGTGATCTGATACGTTAAGGGAGGAAGGTTTATGCTACGGTTTGTGGGAATAATAAAAACAACAGATTTTAACATCTTCATTTTAGTGCATCCCTATCACTTAACCTATAGAGAACTCCAGAATGGTAAGATCAACCACTCCTTCAAACAAATGTATAAGTCTCAAATATTGTCCTAGGTCCTTTCATCTCACCACCTTAGTCTTCAGCTGGGCATCCTGTCCACATTGCTCCATTTTCTATACCATGATATAAGTATCCTATTGCGTACTAGGCAACTGATTGGCCCTCATGTCAGATGACACCCTGCTGTAGCTTTGTAATGTAATGGCACCACTTGACCAATCACCCTGGGTGACGATTACACCGGAGGACCAGACATCAGCAATTACAAACTAGGTAACTATCTGTGAATATGACTGCACAGCAAGTAGGAGGTGTAAGGGGGAAGTACAGTGCGCCATTGAAAGTATTGGGCTCCTATTTAAACAGGGCTAGAGTTAGAAGAAGCAACTGATTGGCCCTCATGTCAGATGACATTCTGCTGTAGCTTTGTGATGTAATGGCACCACTTGACCAATCGCCCTGGGTGACGATTACACCGGAGGACCAGACGTCACCAATTACACACCAGGTAATTATCTGGGAATATGACTGCACAGCAAGTAGGAGGTGTTGTGGGAAAGTACTCTGCACCATGGAAAGCATTGGGCTCCTATTCAAAGAGGGCTAGAGTTAGAAGAACACAGTTTCTAAATAGCAGTCCATCTGGAGTATCAGAGTCCCACTCACAGAGAGCAGGGAAACAGGTTAAATAGCTTCCCTCCATCTGAATTTAAGTCATTTGCTCTAACCTAAGACAGCTCATTCCAGCCTGAAGGATGGTAATTAACTCAAGGGACATATTGCCTGCACAAGTATCTAAAGAAGATTTTCTCAGACACTTAGACAGACAAAGTCTTTGATAAACTATCAGGATGGCCATTGCGTCATCCATATTGCTACCGTCTTAGAAGATTATATTTATGCGGAAGACCCCACTAAAAGGCACTGAGAGCTATCAGATGGTATGAACTTTTTATTAATGGCAAAATGATTAATTGAGATTTTGACTTACCATATATATTGATCGAGGCATGGAGAAGGCTGAGGAATGAGCTTTCTTTTTTTTTTTCATCTCAGCAAGCAGAGAAATATTCCTCTGCAACACTGCCTCTGCTGGCCATTCAGTATAATCTGCAGATGGAAAAGTCCACTGTTAGTCTTTTTTTAGAACTTGAATATTTCCAAACCAAATGCAACACTTCCAAAAAATGATTTTTATAAAGGGTCAATTAGCACTATGGCATGTCTCATATTGTGAAAATCCAAAACTCACTAAAAATTATAATCTTAATTTAGATTTCAACCTAGCAGACTTCTTTCAATCCTCTGCCTCATTTGCGGATACTCTCTACACAACCCTATCACCTATATGAGGACTTAGATAGAAAGCTCTCTTTGGCAGCCAAGAGATAGAGTACCCTTCTCACAGGAATTATTTCAGGTTATGGTACACCATAGCAATTCAGTGATCTGATACGTTAAGGGAGGAAGGTTTATGCTACGGTTTGTGGGAATAATAAAAACAACAGATTCTAACATCTTCATTTTAGTGCATCCCTATCACTTAACCTATAGAGAACTCCAGAATGGTAAGATCAACCACTCCTTCAAACAAATGTATAAGTCTCAAATATTGTCCTAGGTCCTTTCATCTCACCACCTTAGTCTTCAGCTGGGCATCCTGTCCACATTGCTCCATTTTCTATACCATGATATAAGTATCCTATTGCGTACTAGGCAACTGATTGGCCCTCATGTCAGATGACACCCTGCTGTAGCTTTGTAATGTAATGGCACCACTTGACCAATCACCCTGGGTGACGATTACACCGGAGGACCAGACATCAGCAATTACAAACTAGGTAACTATCTGTGAATATGACTGCACAGCAAGTAGGAGGTGTAAGGGGGAAGTACAGTGCGCCATTGAAAGTATTGGGCTCCTATTTAAAGAGGGCTAGAGTTAGAAGAAGCAACTGATTGGCCCTCATGTCAGATGACATTCTGCTGTAGCTTTGTGATGTAATGGCACCACTTGACCAATCGCCCTGGGTGACGATTACACCGGAGGACCAGACGTCACCAATTACACACCAGGTAATTATCTGGGAATATGACTGCACAGCAAGTAGGAGGTGTTGTGGGAAAGTACTCTGCACCATGGAAAGCATTGGGCTCCTATTCAAAGAGGGCTAGAGTTAGAAGAACACAGTTTCTAAATAGCAGTCCATCTGGAGTATCAGAGTCCCACTCACAGAGAGCAGGGAAACAGGTTAAATAGCTTCCCTCCATCTGAATGTAAGTCATTTGCTCTAACCTAAGACAGCTCATTCCAGCCTGAAGGATGGTAATTAACTCAAGGGACATATTGCCTGCACAAGTATCTAAAGAAGATTTTCTCAGACACTTGGACAGACAAAGTCTTTGATAAACTATCAGGATGGCCATTGCGTCATCCATATTGCTACCCTCTTAGAAGATTATATTTATGCGGAAGACCCCACTAAAAGGCACTGAGAGCTATCAGATGCTATGAACTTTTTATTAATGGCAAAATGATTAATTGAGATTTTGACTTTCCATATATATTGATCGAGGCATGGAGAAGGCTGAGGAATGAGCTTTCTTTGTTTTTTTTCCATCTCAGCAAGCAGAGAAATATTCCTCTGCAACACTGCCTCTGCTGGCCATTCAGTATAATCTGCAGATGGAAAAGTCCACTGTTAGTCTTTTTTTAGAACTTGAATATTTCCAAACCAAATGCAACACTTCCAAAAAATGATTTTTATAAAGGGTCAATTAGCACTATGGCATGTCTCATATTGTGAAAATCCAAAACTCACTAAAAATTATAATCTTAATTTAGATTTCAACCTAGCAGACTTCTTTCAATCCTATGCCTCATTTGCTGATACTCTCTACACAACCCTATCACCTATATGAGGACTTAGATAGAAAGCTCTCTTTGGCAGCCAAGAGATAGAGTACCCTTCTCACAGGAATTATTTCAGGTTATGGTACACCATAGCAATTGAGTGATCTGATACGTTAAGGGAGGAAGGTTTATGCTACGGTTTGTGGGAATAATAAAAACAACAGATTTTAACATCTTCATTTTAGTGCATCCCTATCACTTAACCTATAGAGAACTCCAGAATGGTAAGATCAACCACTCCTTCAAACAAATGTATAAGTCTCAAATATTGTCCTAGGTCCTTTCATCTCACCACCTTAGTCTTCAGCTGGGCATCCTGTCCACATTGCTCCATTTTCTATACCATGATATAAGTATCCTATTGCGTACTAGGCAACTGATTGGCCCTCATGTCAGATAACACCCTGCTGTAGCTTTGTAATGTAATGGCACCACTTGACCAATCACCCTGGGTGACGATGACACCGGAGGACCAGACATCAGCAATTACACACTAGGTAACTATCTGTGAATATGACTGCACAGCAAGTAGGAGGTGTAAGGGGGAAGTACAGTGCGCCATTGAAAGTATTGGGCTCCTATTTAAAGAGGGCTAGAGTTAGAAGAAGCAACTGATTGGCCCTCATGTCAGATGACATTCTGCTGTAGCTTTGTGATGTAATGGCACCACTTGACCAATCACCCTGGGTGACGATTACACCGGAGGACCAGACGTCACCAATTACACACCAGGTAATTATCTGGGAATATGACTGCACAGCAAGTAGGAGGTGTTGTGGGAAAGTACTCTGCGCCATGGAAAGCATTGGGCTCCTATTCAAAGAGGGCTAGAGTTAGAAGAACACAGTTTCTAAATAGCAGTCCATCTGGAGTATCAGAGTCCCACTCACAGAGAGCAGGGAAACAGGTTAAATAGCTTCCCTCCATCTGAATGTAAGTCATTTGCTCTAACCTAAGACAGCTCATTCCAGCCTGAAGGATGGTAATTAACTCAAGGGACATATTGCCTGCACAAGTATCTAAAGAAGATTTTCTCAGACACTTAGACAGACAAAGTCTTTGATAAACTATCAGGATGGCCATTGCGTCATCCATATTGCTACCGTCTTAGAAGATTATATTTATGCGGAAGACCCCACTAAAAGGCACTGAGAGCTATCAGATGGTATGAACTTTTTATTAATGGCAAAATGATTAATTGAGATTTTGACTTACCATATATATTGATCGAGGCATGGAGAAGGCTGAGGAATGAGCTTTCTTTTTTTTTTTTCATCTCAGCAAGCAGAGAAATATTCCTCTGCAACACTGCCTCTGCTGGCCATTCAGTATAATCTGCAGATGGAAAAGTCCACTGTTAGTCTTTTTTTAGAACTTGAATATTTCCAAACCAAATGCAACACTTCCAAAAAATGATTTTTATAAAGGGTCAATTAGCACTATGGCATGTCTCATATTGTGAAAATCCAAAACTCACTAAAAATTATAATCTTAATTTAGATTTCAACCTAGCAGACTTCTTTCAATCCTATGCCTCATTTGCTGATACTCTCTACACAACCCTATCACCTATATGAGGACTTAGATAGAAAGCTCTCTTTGGCAGCCAAGAGATAGAGTACCCTTCTCACAGGAATTATTTCAGGTTATGGTACACCATAGCAATTGAGTGATCTGATACGTTAAGGGAGGAAGGTTTATGCTACGGTTTGTGGGAATAATAAAAACAACAGATTTTAACATCTTCATTTTAGTGCATCCCTATCACTTAACCTATAGAGAACTCCAGAATGGTAAGATCAACCACTCCTTCAAACAAATGTATAAGTCTCAAATATTGTCCTAGGTCCTTTCATCTCACCACCTTAGTCTTCAGCTGGGCATCCTGTCCACATTGCTCCATTTTCTATACCATGATATAAGTATCCTATTGCGTACTAGGCAACTGATTGGCCCTCATGTCAGATAACACCCTGCTGTAGCTTTGTAATGTAATGGCACCACTTGACCAATCACCCTGGGTGACGATGACACCGGAGGACCAGACATCAGCAATTACACACTAGGTAACTATCTGTGAATATGACTGCACAGCAAGTAGGAGGTGTAAGGGGGAAGTACAGTGCGCCATTGAAAGTATTGGGCTCCTATTTAAAGAGGGCTAGAGTTAGAAGAAGCAACTGATTGGCCCTCATGTCAGATGACATTCTGCTGTAGCTTTGTGATGTAATGGCACCACTTGACCAATCACCCTGGGTGACGATTACACCGGAGGACCAGACGTCACCAATTACACACCAGGTAATTATCTGGGAATATGACTGCACAGCAAGTAGGAGGTGTTGTGGGAAAGTACTCTGCGCCATGGAAAGCATTGGGCTCCTATTCAAAGAGGGCTAGAGTTAGAAGAACACAGTTTCTAAATAGCAGTCCATCTGGAGTATCAGAGTCCCACTCACAGAGAGCAGGGAAACAGGTTAAATAGCTTCCCTCCATCTGAATGTAAGTCATTTGCTCTAACCTAAGACAGCTCATTCCAGCCTGAAGGATGGTAATTAACTCAAGGGACATATTGCCTGCACAAGTATCTAAAGAAGATTTTCTCAGACACTTAGACAGACAAAGTCTTTGATAAACTATCAGGATGGCCATTGCGTCATCCATATTGCTACCGTCTTAGAAGATTATATTTATGCGGAAGACCCCACTAAAAGGCACTGAGAGCTATCAGATGGTATGAACTTTTTATTAATGGCAAAATGATTAATTGAGATTTTGACTTACCATATATATTGATCGAGGCATGGAGAAGGCTGAGGAATGAGCTTTCTTTTTTTTTTTTCATCTCAGCAAGCAGAGAAATATTCCTCTGCAACACTGCCTCTGCTGGCCATTCAGTATAATCTGCAGATGGAAAAGTCCACTGTTAGTCTTTTTTTAGAACTTGAATATTTCCAAACCAAATGCAACACTTCCAAAAAATGATTTTTATAAAGGGTCAATTAGCACTATGGCATGTCTCATATTGTGAAAATCCAAAACTCACTAAAAATTATAATCTTAATTTAGATTTCAACCTAGCAGACTTCTTTCAATCCTATGCCTCATTTGCTGATACTCTCTACACAACCCTATCACCTATATGAGGACTTAGATAGAAAGCTCTCTTTGGCAGCCAAGAGAGAGAGTACCCTTCTCACAGGAATTATTTCAGGTTATGGTACACCATAGCAATTGAGTGATCTGATACGTTAAGGGAGGAAGGTTTATGCTACGGTTTGTGGGAATAATAAAAACAACAGATTCTAACATCTTCATTTTAGTGCATCCCTATCACTTAACCTATAGAGAACTCCAGAATGGTAAGATCAACCACTCCTTCAAACAAATGTATAAGTCTCAAATATTGTCCTAGGTCCTTTCATCTCACCACCTTAGTCTTCAGCTGGGCATCCTGTCCACATTGCTCCATTTTCTATACCATGATATAAGTATCCTATTGCGTACTAGGCAACTGATTGGCCCTCATGTCAGATGACACCCTGCTGTAGCTTTGTAATGTAATGGCACCACTTGACCAATCACCCTGGGTTACGATTACACCGGAGGACCAGACATCAGCAATTACACACTAGGTAACTATCTGTGAATATGACTGCACAGCAAGTAGGAGGTGTAAGGGGGAAGTACAGTGCGCCATTGAAAGTATTGGGCTCCTATTTAAAGAGGGCTAGAGTTAGAAGAAGCAACTGATTGGCCCTCATGTCAGATGACATTCTGCTGTAGCTTTGTGATGTAATGGCACCACTTGACCAATCGCCCTGGGTGACGATTACACCGGAGGACCAGACGTCACCAATTACACACCAGGTAATTATCTGGGAATATGACTGCACAGCAAGTAGGAGGTGTTGTGGGAAAGTACTCTGCGCCATGGAAAGCATTGGGCTCCTATTCAAAGAGGGCTAGAGTTAGAAGAACACAGTTTCTAAATAGCAGTCCATCTGGAGTATCAGAGTCCCACTCACAGAGAGCAGGGAAACAGGTTAAATAGCTTCCCTCCATCTGAATGTAAGTCATTTGCTCTAACCTAAGACAGCTCATTCCAGCCTGAAGGATGGTAATTAACTCAAGGGACATATTGCCTGCACAAGTATCTAAAGAAGATTTTCTCAGACACTTAGACAGACAAAGTCTTTGATAAACTATCAGGATGGCCATTGCGTCATCCATATTGCTACCGTCTTAGAAGATTATATTTATGCGGAAGACCCCACTAAAAGGCACTGAGAGCTATCAGATGGTATGAACTTTTTATTAATGGCAAAATGATTAATTGAGATTTTGACTTACCATATATATTGATCGAGGCATGGAGAAGGCTGAGGAATGAGCTTTCTTTTTTTTTTTCATCTCAGCAAGCAGAGAAATATTCCTCTGCAACACTGCCTCTGCTGGCCATTCAGTATAATCTGCAGATGGAAAAATCCACTGTTAGTCTTTTTTTAGAACTTGAATATTTCCAAACCAAATGCAACACTTCCAAAAAATGATTTTTATAAAGGGTCAATTAGCACTATGGCATGTCTCATATTGTGAAAATCCAAAACTCACTAAAAATTATAATCTTAATTTAGATTTCAACCTAGCAGACTTCTTTCAATCCTATGCCTCATTTGCTGATACTCTCTACACAACCCTATCACCTATATGAGGACTTAGATAGAAAGCTCTCTTTGGCAGCCAAGAGAGAGAGTACCCTTCTCACAGGAATTATTTCAGGTTATGGTACACCATAGCAATTGAGTGATCTGATACGTTAAGGGAGGAAGGTTTATGCTACGGTTTGTGGGAATAATAAAAACAACAGATTTTAACATCTTCATTTTAGTGCATCCCTATCACTTAACCTATAGAGAACTCCAGAATGGTAAGATCAACCACTCCTTCAAACAAATGTATAAGTCTCAAATATTGTCCTAGGTCCTTTCATCTCACCACCTTAGTCTTCAGCTGGGCATCCTGTCCACATTGCTCCATTTTCTATACCATGATATAAGTATCCTATTGCGTACTAGGCAACTGATTGGCCCTCATGTCAGATGACACCCTGCTGTAGCTTTGTAATGTAATGGCACCACTTGACCAATCACCCTGGGTGACGATTACACCGGAGGACCAGACATCAGCAATTACAAACTAGGTAACTATCTGTGAATATGACTGCACAGCAAGTAGGAGGTGTAAGGGGGAAGTACAGTGCGCCATTGAAAGTATTGGGCTCCTATTTAAACAGGGCTAGAGTTAGAAGAAGCAACTGATTGGCCCTCATGTCAGATGACATTCTGCTGTAGCTTTGTGATGTAATGGCACCACTTGACCAATCGCCCTGGGTGACGATTACACCGGAGGACCAGACGTCACCAATTACACACCAGGTAATTATCTGGGAATATGACTGCACAGCAAGTAGGAGGTGTTGTGGGAAAGTACTCTGCACCATGGAAAGCATTGGGCTCCTATTCAAAGAGGGCTAGAGTTAGAAGAACACAGTTTCTAAATAGCAGTCCATCTGGAGTATCAGAGTCCCACTCACAGAGAGCAGGGAAACAGGTTAAATAGCTTCCCTCCATCTGAATGTAAGTCATTTGCTCTAACCTAAGACAGCTCATTCCAGCCTGAAGGATGGTAATTAACTCAAGGGACATATTGCCTGCACAAGTATCTAAAGAAGATTTTCTCAGACACTTAGACAGACAAAGTCTTTGATAAACTATCAGGATGGCCATTGCGTCATCCATATTGCTACCGTCTTAGAAGATTATATTTATGCGGAAGACCCCACTAAAAGGCACTGAGAGCTATCAGATGGTATGAACTTTTTATTAATGGCAAAATGATTAATTGAGATTTTGACTTACCATATATATTGATCGAGGCATGGAGAAGGCTGAGGAATGAGCTTTCTTTTTTTTTTTCATCTCAGCAAGCAGAGAAATATTCCTCTGCAACACTGCCTCTGCTGGCCATTCAGTATAATCTGCAGATGGAAAAGTCCACTGTTAGTCTTTTTTTAGAACTTGAATATTTCCAAACCAAATGCAACACTTCCAAAAAATGATTTTTATAAAGGGTCAATTAGCACTATGGCATGTCTCATATTGTGAAAATCCAAAACTCACTAAAAATTATAATCTTAATTTAGATTTCAACCTAGCAGACTTCTTTCAATCCTCTGCCTCATTTGCGGATACTCTCTACACAACCCTATCACCTATATGAGGACTTAGATAGAAAGCTCTCTTTGGCAGCCAAGAGATAGAGTACCCTTCTCACAGGAATTATTTCAGGTTATGGTACACCATAGCAATTCAGTGATCTGATACGTTAAGGGAGGAAGGTTTATGCTACGGTTTGTGGGAATAATAAAAACAACAGATTCTAACATCTTCATTTTAGTGCATCCCTATCACTTAACCTATAGAGAACTCCAGAATGGTAAGATCAACCACTCCTTCAAACAAATGTATAAGTCTCAAATATTGTCCTAGGTCCTTTCATCTCACCACCTTAGTCTTCAGCTGGGCATCCTGTCCACATTGCTCCATTTTCTATACCATGATATAAGTATCCTATTGCGTACTAGGCAACTGATTGGCCCTCATGTCAGATGACACCCTGCTGTAGCTTTGTAATGTAATGGCACCACTTGACCAATCACCCTGGGTTACGATTACACCGGAGGACCAGACATCAGCAATTACACACTAGGTAACTATCTGTGAATATGACTGCACAGCAAGTAGGAGGTGTAAGGGGGAAGTACAGTGCGCCATTGAAAGTATTGGGCTCCTATTTAAAGAGGGCTAGAGTTAGAAGAAGCAACTGATTGGCCCTCATGTCAGATGACATTCTGCTGTAGCTTTGTGATGTAATGGCACCACTTGACCAATCGCCCTGGGTGACGATTACACCGGAGGACCAGACGTCACCAATTACACACCAGGTAATTATCTGGGAATATGACTGCACAGCAAGTAGGAGGTGTTGTGGGAAAGTACTCTGCGCCATGGAAAGCATTGGGCTCCTATTCAAAGAGGGCTAGAGTTAGAAGAACACAGTTTCTAAATAGCAGTCCATCTGGAGTATCAGAGTCCCACTCACAGAGAGCAGGGAAACAGGTTAAATAGCTTCCCTCCATCTGAATGTAAGTCATTTGCTCTAACCTACGACAGCTCATTCCAGCCTGAAGGATGGTAATTAACTCAAGGGACATATTGCCTGCACAAGTATCTAAAGAAGATTTTCTCAGACACTTAGACAGACAAAGTCTTTGATAAACTATCAGGATGGCCATTGCGTCATCCATATTGCTACCGTCTTAGAAGATTATATTTATGCGGAAGACCCCACTAAAAGGCACTGAGAGCTATCAGATGGTATGAACTTTTTATTAATGGCAAAATGATTAATTGAGATTTTGACTTACCATATATATTGATCGAGGCATGGAGAAGGCTGAGGAATGAGCTTTCTTTTTTTTTTTTCATCTCAGCAAGCAGAGAAATATTCCTCTGCAACACTGCCTCTGCTGGCCATTCAGTATAATCTGCAGATGGAAAAATCCACTGTTAGTCTTTTTTTAGAACTTGAATATTTCCAAACCAAATGCAACACTTCCAAAAAATGATTTTTATAAAGGGTCAATTAGCACTATGGCATGTCTCATATTGTGAAAATCCAAAACTCACTAAAAATTATAATCTTAATTTAGATTTCAACCTAGCAGACTTCTTTCAATCCTATGCCTCATTTGCTGATACTCTCTACACAACCCTATCACCTATATGAGGACTTAGATAGAAAGCTCTCTTTGGCAGCCAAGAGAGAGAGTACCCTTCTCACAGGAATTATTTCAGGTTATGGTACACCATAGCAATTGAGTGATCTGATACGTTAAGGGAGGAAGGTTTATGCTACGGTTTGTGGGAATAATAAAAACAACAGATTTTAACATCTTCATTTTAGTGCATCCCTATCACTTAACCTATAGAGAACTCCAGAATGGTAAGATCAACCACTCCTTCAAACAAATGTATAAGTCTCAAATATTGTCCTAGGTCCTTTCATCTCACCACCTTAGTCTTCAGCTGGGCATCCTGTCCACATTGCTCCATTTTCTATACCATGATATAAGTATCCTATTGCGTACTAGGCAACTGATTGGCCCTCATGTCAGATGACACCCTGCTGTAGCTTTGTAATGTAATGGCACCACTTGACCAATCACCCTGGGTGACGATTACACCGGAGGACCAGACATCAGCAATTACAAACTAGGTAACTATCTGTGAATATGACTGCACAGCAAGTAGGAGGTGTAAGGGGGAAGTACAGTGCGCCATTGAAAGTATTGGGCTCCTATTTAAACAGGGCTAGAGTTAGAAGAAGCAACTGATTGGCCCTCATGTCAGATGACATTCTGCTGTAGCTTTGTGATGTAATGGCACCACTTGACCAATCGCCCTGGGTGACGATTACACCGGAGGACCAGACGTCACCAATTACACACCAGGTAATTATCTAGGAATATGACTGCACAGCAAGTAGGAGGTGTTGTGGGAAAGTACTCTGCACCATGGAAAGCATTGGGCTCCTATTCAAAGAGGGCTAGAGTTAGAAGAACACAGTTTCTAAATAGCAGTCCATCTGGAGTATCAGAGTCCCACTCACAGAGAGCAGGGAAACAGGTTAAATAGCTTCCCTCCATCTGAATGTAAGTCATTTGCTCTAACCTAAGACAGCTCATTCCAGCCTGAAGGATGGTAATTAACTCAAGGGACATATTGCCTGCACAAGTATCTAAAGAAGATTTTCTCAGACACTTAGACAGACAAAGTCTTTGATAAACTATCAGGATGGCCATTGCGTCATCCATATTGCTACCGTCTTAGAAGATTATATTTATGCGGAAGACCCCACTAAAAGGCACTGAGAGCTATCAGATGGTATGAACTTTTTATTAATGGCAAAATGATTAATTGAGATTTTGACTTACCATATATATTGATCGAGGCATGGAGAAGGCTGAGGAATGAGCTTTCTTTTTTTTTTTCATCTCAGCAAGCAGAGAAATATTCCTCTGCAACACTGCCTCTGCTGGCCATTCAGTATAATCTGCAGATGGAAAAGTCCACTGTTAGTCTTTTTTTAGAACTTGAATATTTCCAAACCAAATGCAACACTTCCAAAAAATGATTTTTATAAAGGGTCAATTAGCACTATGGCATGTCTCATATTGTGAAAATCCAAAACTCACTAAAAATTATAATCTTAATTTAGATTTCAACCTAGCAGACTTCTTTCAATCCTCTGCCTCATTTGCGGATACTCTCTACACAACCCTATCACCTATATGAGGACTTAGATAGAAAGCTCTCTTTGGCAGCCAAGAGATAGAGTACCCTTCTCACAGGAATTATTTCAGGTTATGGTACACCATAGCAATTCAGTGATCTGATACGTTAAGGGAGGAAGGTTTATGCTACGGTTTGTGGGAATAATAAAAACAACAGATTCTAACATCTTCATTTTAGTGCATCCCTATCACTTAACCTATAGAGAACTCCAGAATGGTAAGATCAACCACTCCTTCAAACAAATGTATAAGTCTCAAATATTGTCCTAGGTCCTTTCATCTCACCACCTTAGTCTTCAGCTGGGCATCCTGTCCACATTGCTCCATTTTCTATACCATGATATAAGTATCCTATTGCGTACTAGGCAACTGATTGGCCCTCATGTCAGATGACACCCTGCTGTAGCTTTGTAATGTAATGGCACCACTTGACCAATCACCCTGGGTTACGATTACACCGGAGGACCAGACATCAGCAATTACACACTAGGTAACTATCTGTGAATATGACTGCACAGCAAGTAGGAGGTGTAAGGGGGAAGTACAGTGCGCCATTGAAAGTATTGGGCTCCTATTTAAAGAGGGCTAGAGTTAGAAGAAGCAACTGATTGGCCCTCATGTCAGATGACATTCTGCTGTAGCTTTGTGATGTAATGGCACCACTTGACCAATCGCCCTGGGTGACGATTACACCGGAGGACCAGACGTCACCAATTACACACCAGGTAATTATCTGGGAATATGACTGCACAGCAAGTAGGAGGTGTTGTGGGAAAGTACTCTGCGCCATGGAAAGCATTGGGCTCCTATTCAAAGAGGGCTAGAGTTAGAAGAACACAGTTTCTAAATAGCAGTCCATCTGGAGTATCAGAGTCCCACTCACAGAGAGCAGGGAAACAGGTTAAATAGCTTCCCTCCATCTGAATGTAAGTCATTTGCTCTAACCTACGACAGCTCATTCCAGCCTGAAGGATGGTAATTAACTCAAGGGACATATTGCCTGCACAAGTATCTAAAGAAGATTTTCTCAGACACTTAGACAGACAAAGTCTTTGATAAACTATCAGGATGGCCATTGCGTCATCCATATTGCTACCGTCTTAGAAGATTATATTTATGCGGAAGACCCCACTAAAAGGCACTGAGAGCTATCAGATGGTATGAACTTTTTATTAATGGCAAAATGATTAATTGAGATTTTGACTTACCATATATATTGATCGAGGCATGGAGAAGGCTGAGGAATGAGCTTTCTTTTTTTTTTTTCATCTCAGCAAGCAGAGAAATATTCCTCTGCAACACTGCCTCTGCTGGCCATTCAGTATAATCTGCAGATGGAAAAATCCACTGTTAGTCTTTTTTTAGAACTTGAATATTTCCAAACCAAATGCAACACTTCCAAAAAATGATTTTTATAAAGGGTCAATTAGCACTATGGCATGTCTCATATTGTGAAAATCCAAAACTCACTAAAAATTATAATCTTAATTTAGATTTCAACCTAGCAGACTTCTTTCAATCCTATGCCTCATTTGCTGATACTCTCTACACAACCCTATCACCTATATGAGGACTTAGATAGAAAGCTCTCTTTGGCAGCCAAGAGAGAGAGTACCCTTCTCACAGGAATTATTTCAGGTTATGGTACACCATAGCAATTGAGTGATCTGATACGTTAAGGGAGGAAGGTTTATGCTACGGTTTGTGGGAATAATAAAAACAACAGATTTTAACATCTTCATTTTAGTGCATCCCTATCACTTAACCTATAGAGAACTCCAGAATGGTAAGATCAACCACTCCTTCAAACAAATGTATAAGTCTCAAATATTGTCCTAGGTCCTTTCATCTCACCACCTTAGTCTTCAGCTGGGCATCCTGTCCACATTGCTCCATTTTCTATACCATGATATAAGTATCCTATTGCGTACTAGGCAACTGATTGGCCCTCATGTCAGATGACACCCTGCTGTAGCTTTGTAATGTAATGGCACCACTTGACCAATCACCCTGGGTGACGATTACACCGGAGGACCAGACATCAGCAATTACAAACTAGGTAACTATCTGTGAATATGACTGCACAGCAAGTAGGAGGTGTAAGGGGGAAGTACAGTGCGCCATTGAAAGTATTGGGCTCCTATTTAAACAGGGCTAGAGTTAGAAGAAGCAACTGATTGGCCCTCATGTCAGATGACATTCTGCTGTAGCTTTGTGATGTAATGGCACCACTTGACCAATCGCCCTGGGTGACGATTACACCGGAGGACCAGACGTCACCAATTACACACCAGGTAATTATCTAGGAATATGACTGCACAGCAAGTAGGAGGTGTTGTGGGAAAGTACTCTGCACCATGGAAAGCATTGGGCTCCTATTCAAAGAGGGCTAGAGTTAGAAGAACACAGTTTCTAAATAGCAGTCCATCTGGAGTATCAGAGTCCCACTCACAGAGAGCAGGGAAACAGGTTAAATAGCTTCCCTCCATCTGAATGTAAGTCATTTGCTCTAACCTAAGACAGCTCATTCCAGCCTGAAGGATGGTAATTAACTCAAGGGACATATTGCCTGCACAAGTATCTAAAGAAGATTTTCTCAGACACTTAGACAGACAAAGTCTTTGATAAACTATCAGGATGGCCATTGCGTCATCCATATTGCTACCGTCTTAGAAGATTATATTTATGCGGAAGACCCCACTAAAAGGCACTGAGAGCTATCAGATGGTATGAACTTTTTATTAATGGCAAAATGATTAATTGAGATTTTGACTTACCATATATATTGATCGAGGCATGGAGAAGGCTGAGGAATGAGCTTTCTTTTTTTTTTTCATCTCAGCAAGCAGAGAAATATTCCTCTGCAACACTGCCTCTGCTGGCCATTCAGTATAATCTGCAGATGGAAAAGTCCACTGTTAGTCTTTTTTTAGAACTTGAATATTTCCAAACCAAATGCAACACTTCCAAAAAATGATTTTTATAAAGGGTCAATTAGCACTATGGCATGTCTCATATTGTGAAAATCCAAAACTCACTAAAAATTATAATCTTAATTTAGATTTCAACCTAGCAGACTTCTTTCAATCCTCTGCCTCATTTGCGGATACTCTCTACACAACCCTATCACCTATATGAGGACTTAGATAGAAAGCTCTCTTTGGCAGCCAAGAGATAGAGTACCCTTCTCACAGGAATTATTTCAGGTTATGGTACACCATAGCAATTCAGTGATCTGATACGTTAAGGGAGGAAGGTTTATGCTACGGTTTGTGGGAATAATAAAAACAACAGATTCTAACATCTTCATTTTAGTGCATCCCTATCACTTAACCTATAGAGAACTCCAGAATGGTAAGATCAACCACTCCTTCAAACAAATGTATAAGTCTCAAATATTGTCCTAGGTCCTTTCATCTCACCACCTTAGTCTTCAGCTGGGCATCCTGTCCACATTGCTCCATTTTCTATACCATGATATAAGTATCCTATTGCGTACTAGGCAACTGATTGGCCCTCATGTCAGATGACACCCTGCTGTAGCTTTGTAATGTAATGGCACCACTTGACCAATCACCCTGGGTTACGATTACACCGGAGGACCAGACATCAGCAATTACACACTAGGTAACTATCTGTGAATATGACTGCACAGCAAGTAGGAGGTGTAAGGGGGAAGTACAGTGCGCCATTGAAAGTATTGGGCTCCTATTTAAAGAGGGCTAGAGTTAGAAGAAGCAACTGATTGGCCCTCATGTCAGATGACATTCTGCTGTAGCTTTGTGATGTAATGGCACCACTTGACCAATCGCCCTGGGTGACGATTACACCGGAGGACCAGACGTCACCAATTACACACCAGGTAATTATCTGGGAATATGACTGCACAGCAAGTAGGAGGTGTTGTGGGAAAGTACTCTGCGCCATGGAAAGCATTGGGCTCCTATTCAAAGAGGGCTAGAGTTAGAAGAACACAGTTTCTAAATAGCAGTCCATCTGGAGTATCAGAGTCCCACTCACAGAGAGCAGGGAAACAGGTTAAATAGCTTCCCTCCATCTGAATGTAAGTCATTTGCTCTAACCTACGACAGCTCATTCCAGCCTGAAGGATGGTAATTAACTCAAGGGACATATTGCCTGCACAAGTATCTAAAGAAGATTTTCTCAGACACTTAGACAGACAAAGTCTTTGATAAACTATCAGGATGGCCATTGCGTCATCCATATTGCTACCGTCTTAGAAGATTATATTTATGCGGAAGACCCCACTAAAAGGCACTGAGAGCTATCAGATGGTATGAACTTTTTATTAATGGCAAAATGATTAATTGAGATTTTGACTTACCATATATATTGATCGAGGCATGGAGAAGGCTGAGGAATGAGCTTTCTTTTTTTTTTTTCATCTCAGCAAGCAGAGAAATATTCCTCTGCAACACTGCCTCTGCTGGCCATTCAGTATAATCTGCAGATGGAAAAGTCCACTGTTAGTCTTTTTTTAGAACTTGAATATTTCCAAACCAAATGCAACACTTCCAAAAAATGATTTTTATAAAGGGTCAATTAGCACTATGGCATGTCTCATATTGTGAAAATCCAAAACTCACTAAAAATTATAATCTTAATTTAGATTTCAACCTAGCAGACTTCTTTCAATCCTATGCCTCATTTGCTGATACTCTCTACACAACCCTATCACCTATATGAGGACTTAGATAGAAAGCTCTCTTTGGCAGCCAAGAGATAGAGTACCCTTCTCACAGGAATTATTTCAGGTTATGGTACACCATAGCAATTCAGTGATCTGATACGTTAAGGGAGGAAGGTTTATGCTACGGTTTGTGGGAATAATAAAAACAACAGATTCTAACATCTTCATTTTAGTGCATCCCTATCACTTAACCTATAGAGAACTCCAGAATGGTAAGATCAACCACTCCTTCAAACAAATGTATAAGTCTCAAATATTGTCCTAGGTCCTTTCATCTCACCACCTTAGTCTTCAGCTGGGCATCCTGTCCACATTGCTCCATTTTCTATACCATGATATAAGTATCCTATTGCGTACTAGGCAACTGATTGGCCCTCATGTCAGATGACACCCTGCTGTAGCTTTGTAATGTAATGGCACCACTTGACCAATCACCCTGGGTGACGATTACACCGGAGGACCAGACATCAGCAATTACAAACTAGGTAACTATCTGTGAATATGACTGCACAGCAAGTAGGAGGTGTAAGGGGGAAGTACAGTGCGCCATTGAAAGTATTGGGCTCCTATTTAAACAGGGCTAGAGTTAGAAGAAGCAACTGATTGGCCCTCATGTCAGATGACATTCTGCTGTAGCTTTGTGATGTAATGGCACCACTTGACCAATCGCCCTGGGTGACGATTACACCGGAGGACCAGACGTCACCAATTACACACCAGGTAATTATCTGGGAATATGACTGCACAGCAAGTAGGAGGTGTTGTGGGAAAGTACTCTGCACCATGGAAAGCATTGGGCTCCTATTCAAAGAGGGCTAGAGTTAGAAGAACACAGTTTCTAAATAGCAGTCCATCTGGAGTATCAGAGTCCCACTCACAGAGAGCAGGGAAACAGGTTAAATAGCTTCCCTCCATCTGAATGTAAGTCATTTGCTCTAACCTAAGACAGCTCATTCCAGCCTGAAGGATGGTAATTAACTCAAGGGACATATTGCCTGCACAAGTATCTAAAGAAGATTTTCTCAGACACTTAGACAGACAAAGTCTTTGATAAACTATCAGGATGGCCATTGCGTCATCCATATTGCTACCGTCTTAGAAGATTATATTTATGCGGAAGACCCCACTAAAAGGCACTGAGAGCTATCAGATGGTATGAACTTTTTATTAATGGCAAAATGATTAATTGAGATTTTGACTTACCATATATATTGATCGAGGCATGGAGAAGGCTGAGGAATGAGCTTTCTTTTTTTTTTTCATCTCAGCAAGCAGAGAAATATTCCTCTGCAACACTGCCTCTGCTGGCCATTCAGTATAATCTGCAGATGGAAAAGTCCACTGTTAGTCTTTTTTTAGAACTTGAATATTTCCAAACCAAATGCAACACTTCCAAAAAATGATTTTTATAAAGGGTCAATTAGCACTATGGCATGTCTCATATTGTGAAAATCCAAAACTCACTAAAAATTATAATCTTAATTTAGATTTCAACCTAGCAGACTTCTTTCAATCCTCTGCCTCATTTGCGGATACTCTCTACACAACCCTATCACCTATATGAGGACTTAGATAGAAAGCTCTCTTTGGCAGCCAAGAGATAGAGTACCCTTCTCACAGGAATTATTTCAGGTTATGGTACACCATAGCAATTCAGTGATCTGATACGTTAAGGGAGGAAGGTTTATGCTACGGTTTGTGGGAATAATAAAAACAACAGATTCTAACATCTTCATTTTAGTGCATCCCTATCACTTAACCTATAGAGAACTCCAGAATGGTAAGATCAACCACTCCTTCAAACAAATGTATAAGTCTCAAATATTGTCCTAGGTCCTTTCATCTCACCACCTTAGTCTTCAGCTGGGCATCCTGTCCACATTGCTCCATTTTCTATACCATGATATAAGTATCCTATTGCGTACTAGGCAACTGATTGGCCCTCATGTCAGATGACACCCTGCTGTAGCTTTGTAATGTAATGGCACCACTTGACCAATCACCCTGGGTTACGATTACACCGGAGGACCAGACATCAGCAATTACACACTAGGTAACTATCTGTGAATATGACTGCACAGCAAGTAGGAGGTGTAAGGGGGAAGTACAGTGCGCCATTGAAAGTATTGGGCTCCTATTTAAAGAGGGCTAGAGTTAGAAGAAGCAACTGATTGGCCCTCATGTCAGATGACATTCTGCTGTAGCTTTGTGATGTAATGGCACCACTTGACCAATCGCCCTGGGTGACGATTACACCGGAGGACCAGACGTCACCAATTACACACCAGGTAATTATCTGGGAATATGACTGCACAGCAAGTAGGAGGTGTTGTGGGAAAGTACTCTGCGCCATGGAAAGCATTGGGCTCCTATTCAAAGAGGGCTAGAGTTAGAAGAACACAGTTTCTAAATAGCAGTCCATCTGGAGTATCAGAGTCCCACTCACAGAGAGCAGGGAAACAGGTTAAATAGCTTCCCTCCATCTGAATGTAAGTCATTTGCTCTAACCTACGACAGCTCATTCCAGCCTGAAGGATGGTAATTAACTCAAGGGACATATTGCCTGCACAAGTATCTAAAGAAGATTTTCTCAGACACTTAGACAGACAAAGTCTTTGATAAACTATCAGGATGGCCATTGCGTCATCCATATTGCTACCGTCTTAGAAGATTATATTTATGCGGAAGACCCCACTAAAAGGCACTGAGAGCTATCAGATGGTATGAACTTTTTATTAATGGCAAAATGATTAATTGAGATTTTGACTTACCATATATATTGATCGAGGCATGGAGAAGGCTGAGGAATGAGCTTTCTTTTTTTTTTTCATCTCAGCAAGCAGAGAAATATTCCTCTGCAACACTGCCTCTGCTGGCCATTCAGTATAATCTGCAGATGGAAAAGTCCACTGTTAGTCTTTTTTTAGAACTTGAATATTTCCAAACCAAATGCAACACTTCCAAAAAATGATTTTTATAAAGGGTCAATTAGCACTATGGCATGTCTCATATTGTGAAAATCCAAAACTCACTAAAAATTATAATCTTAATTTAGATTTCAACCTAGCAGACTTCTTTCAATCCTCTGCCTCATTTGCGGATACTCTCTACACAACCCTATCACCTATATGAGGACTTAGATAGAAAGCTCTCTTTGGCAGCCAAGAGATAGAGTACCCTTCTCACAGGAATTATTTCAGGTTATGGTACACCATAGCAATTCAGTGATCTGATACGTTAAGGGAGGAAGGTTTATGCTACGGTTTGTGGGAATAATAAAAACAACAGATTCTAACATCTTCATTTTAGTGCATCCCTATCACTTAACCTATAGAGAACTCCAGAATGGTAAGATCAACCACTCCTTCAAACAAATGTATAAGTCTCAAATATTGTCCTAGGTCCTTTCATCTCACCACCTTAGTCTTCAGCTGGGCATCCTGTCCACATTGCTCCATTTTCTATACCATGATATAAGTATCCTATTGCGTACTAGGCAACTGATTGGCCCTCATGTCAGATGACACCCTGCTGTAGCTTTGTAATGTAATGGCACCACTTGACCAATCACCCTGGGTTACGATTACACCGGAGGACCAGACATCAGCAATTACACACTAGGTAACTATCTGTGAATATGACTGCACAGCAAGTAGGAGGTGTAAGGGGGAAGTACAGTGCGCCATTGAAAGTATTGGGCTCCTATTTAAACAGGGCTAGAGTTAGAAGAAGCAACTGATTGGCCCTCATGTCAGATGACATTCTGCTGTAGCTTTGTGATGTAATGGCACCACTTGACCAATCGCCCTGGGTGACGATTACACCGGAGGACCAGACGTCACCAATTACACACCAGGTAATTATCTGGGAATATGACTGCACAGCAAGTAGGAGGTGTTGTGGGAAAGTACTCTGCACCATGGAAAGCATTGGGCTCCTATTCAAAGAGGGCTAGAGTTAGAAGAACACAGTTTCTAAATAGCAGTCCATCTGGAGTATCAGAGTCCCACTCACAGAGAGCAGGGAAACAGGTTAAATAGCTTCCCTCCATCTGAATGTAAGTCATTTGCTCTAACCTAAGACAGCTCATTCCAGCCTGAAGGATGGTAATTAACTCAAGGGACATATTGCCTGCACAAGTATCTAAAGAAGATTTTCTCAGACACTTAGACAGACAAAGTCTTTGATAAACTATCAGGATGGCCATTGCGTCATCCATATTGCTACCGTCTTAGAAGATTATATTTATGCGGAAGACCCCACTAAAAGGCACTGAGAGCTATCAGATGGTATGAACTTTTTATTAATGGCAAAATGATTAATTGAGATTTTGACTTACCATATATATTGATCGAGGCATGGAGAAGGCTGAGGAATGAGCTTTCTTTTTTTTTTTCATCTCAGCAAGCAGAGAAATATTCCTCTGCAACACTGCCTCTGCTGGCCATTCAGTATAATCTGCAGATGGAAAAGTCCACTGTTAGTCTTTTTTTAGAACTTGAATATTTCCAAACCAAATGCAACACTTCCAAAAAATGATTTTTATAAAGGGTCAATTAGCACTATGGCATGTCTCATATTGTGAAAATCCAAAACTCACTAAAAATTATAATCTTAATTTAGATTTCAACCTAGCAGACTTCTTTCAATCCTCTGCCTCATTTGCGGATACTCTCTACACAACCCTATCACCTATATGAGGACTTAGATAGAAAGCTCTCTTTGGCAGCCAAGAGATAGAGTACCCTTCTCACAGGAATTATTTCAGGTTATGGTACACCATAGCAATTCAGTGATCTGATACGTTAAGGGAGGAAGGTTTATGCTACGGTTTGTGGGAATAATAAAAACAACAGATTCTAACATCTTCATTTTAGTGCATCCCTATCACTTAACCTATAGAGAACTCCAGAATGGTAAGATCAACCACTCCTTCAAACAAATGTATAAGTCTCAAATATTGTCCTAGGTCCTTTCATCTCACCACCTTAGTCTTCAGCTGGGCATCCTGTCCACATTGCTCCATTTTCTATACCATGATATAAGTATCCTATTGCGTACTAGGCAACTGATTGGCCCTCATGTCAGATGACACCCTGCTGTAGCTTTGTAATGTAATGGCACCACTTGACCAATCACCCTGGGTTACGATTACACCGGAGGACCAGACATCAGCAATTACACACTAGGTAACTATCTGTGAATATGACTGCACAGCAAGTAGGAGGTGTAAGGGGGAAGTACAGTGCGCCATTGAAAGTATTGGGCTCCTATTTAAAGAGGGCTAGAGTTAGAAGAAGCAACTGATTGGCCCTCATGTCAGATGACATTCTGCTGTAGCTTTGTGATGTAATGGCACCACTTGACCAATCGCCCTGGGTGACGATTACACCGGAGGACCAGACGTCACCAATTACACACCAGGTAATTATCTGGGAATATGACTGCACAGCAAGTAGGAGGTGTTGTGGGAAAGTACTCTGCGCCATGGAAAGCATTGGGCTCCTATTCAAAGAGGGCTAGAGTTAGAAGAACACAGTTTCTAAATAGCAGTCCATCTGGAGTATCAGAGTCCCACTCACAGAGAGCAGGGAAACAGGTTAAATAGCTTCCCTCCATCTGAATGTAAGTCATTTGCTCTAACCTACGACAGCTCATTCCAGCCTGAAGGATGGTAATTAACTCAAGGGACATATTGCCTGCACAAGTATCTAAAGAAGATTTTCTCAGACACTTAGACAGACAAAGTCTTTGATAAACTATCAGGATGGCCATTGCGTCATCCATATTGCTACCGTCTTAGAAGATTATATTTATGCGGAAGACCCCACTAAAAGGCACTGAGAGCTATCAGATGGTATGAACTTTTTATTAATGGCAAAATGATTAATTGAGATTTTGACTTACCATATATATTGATCGAGGCATGGAGAAGGCTGAGGAATGAGCTTTCTTTTTTTTTTTCATCTCAGCAAGCAGAGAAATATTCCTCTGCAACACTGCCTCTGCTGGCCATTCAGTATAATCTGCAGATGGAAAAGTCCACTGTTAGTCTTTTTTTAGAACTTGAATATTTCCAAACCAAATGCAACACTTCCAAAAAATGATTTTTATAAAGGGTCAATTAGCACTATGGCATGTCTCATATTGTGAAAATCCAAAACTCACTAAAAATTATAATCTTAATTTAGATTTCAACCTAGCAGACTTCTTTCAATCCTCTGCCTCATTTGCGGATACTCTCTACACAACCCTATCACCTATATGAGGACTTAGATAGAAAGCTCTCTTTGGCAGCCAAGAGATAGAGTACCCTTCTCACAGGAATTATTTCAGGTTATGGTACACCATAGCAATTCAGTGATCTGATACGTTAAGGGAGGAAGGTTTATGCTACGGTTTGTGGGAATAATAAAAACAACAGATTCTAACATCTTCATTTTAGTGCATCCCTATCACTTAACCTATAGAGAACTCCAGAATGGTAAGATCAACCACTCCTTCAAACAAATGTATAAGTCTCAAATATTGTCCTAGGTCCTTTCATCTCACCACCTTAGTCTTCAGCTGGGCATCCTGTCCACATTGCTCCATTTTCTATACCATGATATAAGTATCCTATTGCGTACTAGGCAACTGATTGGCCCTCATGTCAGATGACACCCTGCTGTAGCTTTGTAATGTAATGGCACCACTTGACCAATCACCCTGGGTTACGATTACACCGGAGGACCAGACATCAGCAATTACACACTAGGTAACTATCTGTGAATATGACTGCACAGCAAGTAGGAGGTGTAAGGGGGAAGTACAGTGCGCCATTGAAAGTATTGGGCTCCTATTTAAAGAGGGCTAGAGTTAGAAGAAGCAACTGATTGGCCCTCATGTCAGATGACATTCTGCTGTAGCTTTGTGATGTAATGGCACCACTTGACCAATCGCCCTGGGTGACGATTACACCGGAGGACCAGACGTCACCAATTACACACCAGGTAATTATCTGGGAATATGACTGCACAGCAAGTAGGAGGTGTTGTGGGAAAGTACTCTGCGCCATGGAAAGCATTGGGCTCCTATTCAAAGAGGGCTAGAGTTAGAAGAACACAGTTTCTAAATAGCAGTCCATCTGGAGTATCAGAGTCCCACTCACAGAGAGCAGGGAAACAGGTTAAATAGCTTCCCTCCATCTGAATGTAAGTCATTTGCTCTAACCTACGACAGCTCATTCCAGCCTGAAGGATGGTAATTAACTCAAGGGACATATTGCCTGCACAAGTATCTAAAGAAGATTTTCTCAGACACTTAGACAGACAAAGTCTTTGATAAACTATCAGGATGGCCATTGCGTCATCCATATTGCTACCGTCTTAGAAGATTATATTTATGCGGAAGACCCCACTAAAAGGCACTGAGAGCTATCAGATGGTATGAACTTTTTATTAATGGCAAAATGATTAATTGAGATTTTGACTTACCATATATATTGATCGAGGCATGGAGAAGGCTGAGGAATGAGCTTTCTTTTTTTTTTTTCATCTCAGCAAGCAGAGAAATATTCCTCTGCAACACTGCCTCTGCTGGCCATTCAGTATAATCTGCAGATGGAAAAGTCCACTGTTAGTCTTTTTTTAGAACTTGAATATTTCCAAACCAAATGCAACACTTCCAAAGAATGATTTTTATAAAGGGTCAATTAGCACTATGGCATGTCTCATATTGTGAAAATCCAAAACTCACTAAAAATTATAATCTTAATTTAGATTTCAACCTAGCAGACTTCTTTCAATCCTATGCCTCATTTGCTGATACTCTCTACACAACCCTATCACCTATATGAGGACTTAGATAGAAAGCTCTCTTTGGCAGCCAAGAGATAGAGTACCCTTCTCACAGGAATTATTTCAGGTTATGGTACACCATAGCAATTCAGTGATCTGATACGTTAAGGGAGGAAGGTTTATGCTACGGTTTGTGGGAATAATAAAAACAACAGATTCTAACATCTTCATTTTAGTGCATCCCTATCACTTAACCTATAGAGAACTCCAGAATGGTAAGATCAACCACTCCTTCAAACAAATGTATAAGTCTCAAATATTGTCCTAGGTCCTTTCATCTCACCACCTTAGTCTTCAGCTGGGCATCCTGTCCACATTGCTCCATTTTCTATACCATGATATAAGTATCCTATTGCGTACTAGGCAACTGATTGGCCCTCATGTCAGATGACACCCTGCTGTAGCTTTGTAATGTAATGGCACCACTTGACCAATCACCCTGGGTTACGATTACACCGGAGGACCAGACATCAGCAATTACACACTAGGTAACTATCTGTGAATATGACTGCACAGCAAGTAGGAGGTGTAAGGGGGAAGTACAGTGCGCCATTGAAAGTATTGGGCTCCTATTTAAAGAGGGCTAGAGTTAGAAGAAGCAACTGATTGGCCCTCATGTCAGATGACATTCTGCTGTAGCTTTGTGATGTAATGGCACCACTTGACCAATCGCCCTGGGTGACGATTACACCGGAGGACCAGACGTCACCAATTACACACCAGGTAATTATCTGGGAATATGACTGCACAGCAAGTAGGAGGTGTTGTGGGAAAGTACTCTGCGCCATGGAAAGCATTGGGCTCCTATTCAAAGAGGGCTAGAGTTAGAAGAACACAGTTTCTAAATAGCAGTCCATCTGGAGTATCAGAGTCCCACTCACAGAGAGCAGGGAAACAGGTTAAATAGCTTCCCTCCATCTGAATGTAAGTCATTTGCTCTAACCTACGACAGCTCATTCCAGCCTGAAGGATGGTAATTAACTCAAGGGACATATTGCCTGCACAAGTATCTAAAGAAGATTTTCTCAGACACTTAGACAGACAAAGTCTTTGATAAACTATCAGGATGGCCATTGCGTCATCCATATTGCTACCGTCTTAGAAGATTATATTTATGCGGAAGACCCCACTAAAAGGCACTGAGAGCTATCAGATGGTATGAACTTTTTATTAATGGCAAAATGATTAATTGAGATTTTGACTTACCATATATATTGATCGAGGCATGGAGAAGGCTGAGGAATGAGCTTTCTTTTTTTTTTTTCATCTCAGCAAGCAGAGAAATATTCCTCTGCAACACTGCCTCTGCTGGCCATTCAGTATAATCTGCAGATGGAAAAGTCCACTGTTAGTCTTTTTTTAGAACTTGAATATTTCCAAACCAAATGCAACACTTCCAAAAAATGATTTTTATAAAGGGTCAATTAGCACTATGGCATGTCTCATATTGTGAAAATCCAAAACTCACTAAAAATTATAATCTTAATTTAGATTTCAACCTAGCAGACTTCTTTCAATCCTATGCCTCATTTGCTGATACTCTCTACACAACCCTATCACCTATATGAGGACTTAGATAGAAAGCTCTCTTTGGCAGCCAAGAGATAGAGTACCCTTCTCACAGGAATTATTTCAGGTTATGGTACACCATAGCAATTGAGTGATCTGATACGTTAAGGGAGGAAGGTTTATGCTACGGTTTGTGGGAATAATAAAAACAACAGATTTTAACATCTTCATTTTAGTGCATCCCTATCACTTAACCTATAGAGAACTCCAGAATGGTAAGATCAACCACTCCTTCAAACAAATGTATAAGTCTCAAATATTGTCCTAGGTCCTTTCATCTCACCACCTTAGTCTTCAGCTGGGCATCCTGTCCACATTGCTCCATTTTCTATACCATGATATAAGTATCCTATTGCGTACTAGGCAACTGATTGGCCCTCATGTCAGATAACACCCTGCTGTAGCTTTGTAATGTAATGGCACCACTTGACCAATCACCCTGGGTGACGATGACACCGGAGGACCAGACATCAGCAATTACACACTAGGTAACTATCTGTGAATATGACTGCACAGCAAGTAGGAGGTGTAAGGGGGAAGTACAGTGCGCCATTGAAAGTATTGGGCTCCTATTTAAAGAGGGCTAGAGTTAGAAGAAGCAACTGATTGGCCCTCATGTCAGATGACATTCTGCTGTAGCTTTGTGATGTAATGGCACCACTTGACCAATCACCCTGGGTGACGATTACACCGGAGGACCAGACGTCACCAATTACACACCAGGTAATTATCTGGGAATATGACTGCACAGCAAGTAGGAGGTGTTGTGGGAAAGTACTCTGCGCCATGGAAAGCATTGGGCTCCTATTCAAAGAGGGCTAGAGTTAGAAGAACACAGTTTCTAAATAGCAGTCCATCTGGAGTATCAGAGTCCCACTCACAGAGAGCAGGGAAACAGGTTAAATAGCTTCCCTCCATCTGAATGTAAGTCATTTGCTCTAACCTAAGACAGCTCATTCCAGCCTGAAGGATGGTAATTAACTCAAGGGACATATTGCCTGCACAAGTATCTAAAGAAGATTTTCTCAGACACTTAGACAGACAAAGTCTTTGATAAACTATCAGGATGGCCATTGCGTCATCCATATTGCTACCGTCTTAGAAGATTATATTTATGCGGAAGACCCCACTAAAAGGCACTGAGAGCTATCAGATGGTATGAACTTTTTATTAATGGCAAAATGATTAATTGAGATTTTGACTTACCATATATATTGATCGAGGCATTGAGAAGGCTGAGGAATGAGCTTTCTTTTTTTTTTTTCATCTCAGCAAGCAGAGAAATATTCCTCTGCAACACTGCCTCTGCTGGCCATTCAGTATAATCTGCAGATGGAAAAGTCCACTGTTAGTCTTTTTTTAGAACTTGAATATTTCCAAACCAAATGCAACACTTCCAAAAAATGATTTTTATAAAGGGTCAATTAGCACTATGGCATGTCTCATATTGTGAAAATCCAAAACTCACTAAAAATTATAATCTTAATTTAGATTTCAACCTAGCAGACTTCTTTCAATCCTATGCCTCATTTGCTGATACTCTCTACACAACCCTATCACCTATATGAGGACTTAGATAGAAAGCTCTCTTTGGCAGCCAAGAGAGAGAGTACCCTTCTCACAGGAATTATTTCAGGTTATGGTACACCATAGCAATTGAGTGATCTGATACGTTAAGGGAGGAAGGTTTATGCTACGGTTTGTGGGAATAATAAAAACAACAGATTCTAACATCTTCATTTTAGTGCATCCCTATCACTTAACCTATAGAGAACTCCAGAATGGTAAGATCAACCACTCCTTCAAACAAATGTATAAGTCTCAAATATTGTCCTAGGTCCTTTCATCTCACCACCTTAGTCTTCAGCTGGGCATCCTGTCCACATTGCTCCATTTTCTATACCATGATATAAGTATCCTATTGCGTACTAGGCAACTGATTGGCCCTCATGTCAGATGACACCCTGCTGTAGCTTTGTAATGTAATGGCACCACTTGACCAATCACCCTGGGTTACGATTACACCGGAGGACCAGACATCAGCAATTACACACTAGGTAACTATCTGTGAATATGACTGCACAGCAAGTAGGAGGTGTAAGGGGGAAGTACAGTGCGCCATTGAAAGTATTGGGCTCCTATTTAAAGAGGGCTAGAGTTAAAAGAAGCAACTGATTGGCCCTCATGTCAGATGACATTCTGCTGTAGCTTTGTGATGTAATGGCACCACTTGACCAATCGCCCTGGGTGACGATTACACCGGAGGACCAGACGTCACCAATTACACACCAGGTAATTATCTGGGAATATGACTGCACAGCAAGTAGGAGGTGTTGTGGGAAAGTACTCTGCGCCATGGAAAGCATTGGGCTCCTATTCAAAGAGGGCTAGAGTTAGAAGAACACAGTTTCTAAATAGCAGTCCATCTGGAGTATCAGAGTCCCACTCACAGAGAGCAGGGAAACAGGTTAAATAGCTTCCCTCCATCTGAATGTAAGTCATTTGCTCTAACCTAAGACAGCTCATTCCAGCCTGAAGGATGGTAATTAACTCAAGGGACATATTGCCTGCACAAGTATCTAAAGAAGATTTTCTCAGACACTTAGACAGACAAAGTCTTTGATAAACTATCAGGATGGCCATTGCGTCATCCATATTGCTACCGTCTTAGAAGATTATATTTATGCGGAAGACCCCACTAAAAGGCACTGAGAGCTATCAGATGGTATGAACTTTTTATTAATGGCAAAATGATTAATTGAGATTTTGACTTACCATATATATTGATCGAGGCATGGAGAAGGCTGAGGAATGAGCTTTCTTTTTTTTTTTCATCTCAGCAAGCAGAGAAATATTCCTCTGCAACACTGCCTCTGCTGGCCATTCAGTATAATCTGCAGATGGAAAAATCCACTGTTAGTCTTTTTTTAGAACTTGAATATTTCCAAACCAAATGCAACACTTCCAAAAAATGATTTTTATAAAGGGTCAATTAGCACTATGGCATGTCTCATATTGTGAAAATCCAAAACTCACTAAAAATTATAATCTTAATTTAGATTTCAACCTAGCAGACTTCTTTCAATCCTATGCCTCATTTGCTGATACTCTCTACACAACCCTATCACCTATATGAGGACTTAGATAGAAAGCTCTCTTTGGCAGCCAAGAGAGAGAGTACCCTTCTCACAGGAATTATTTCAGGTTATGGTACACCATAGCAATTGAGTGATCTGATACGTTAAGGGAGGAAGGTTTATGCTACGGTTTGTGGGAATAATAAAAACAACAGATTTTAACATCTTCATTTTAGTGCATCCCTATCACTTAACCTATAGAGAACTCCAGAATGGTAAGATCAACCACTCCTTCAAACAAATGTATAAGTCTCAAATATTGTCCTAGGTCCTTTCATCTCACCACCTTAGTCTTCAGCTGGGCATCCTGTCCACATTGCTCCATTTTCTATACCATGATATAAGTATCCTATTGCGTACTAGGCAACTGATTGGCCCTCATGTCAGATGACACCCTGCTGTAGCTTTGTAATGTAATGGCACCACTTGACCAATCACCCTGGGTGACGATTACACCGGAGGACCAGACATCAGCAATTACAAACTAGGTAACTATCTGTGAATATGACTGCACAGCAAGTAGGAGGTGTAAGGGGGAAGTACAGTGCGCCATTGAAAGTATTGGGCTCCTATTTAAAGAGGGCTAGAGTTAGAAGAAGCAACTGATTGGCCCTCATGTCAGATGACATTCTGCTGTAGCTTTGTGATGTAATGGCACCACTTGACCAATCGCCCTGGGTGACGATTACACCGGAGGACCAGACGTCACCAATTACACACCAGGTAATTATCTGGGAATATGACTGCACAGCAAGTAGGAGGTGTTGTGGGAAAGTACTCTGCACCATGGAAAGCATTGGGCTCCTATTCAAAGAGGGCTAGAGTTAGAAGAACACAGTTTCTAAATAGCAGTCCATCTGGAGTATCAGAGTCCCACTCACAGAGAGCAGGGAAACAGGTTAAATAGCTTCCCTCCATCTGAATGTAAGTCATTTGCTCTAACCTAAGACAGCTCATTCCAGCCTGAAGGATGGTAATTAACTCAAGGGACATATTGCCTGCACAAGTATCTAAAGAAGATTTTCTCAGACACTTAGACAGACAAAGTCTTTGATAAACTATCAGGATGGCCATTGCGTCATCCATATTGCTACCGTCTTAGAAGATTATATTTATGCGGAAGACCCCACTAAAAGGCACTGAGAGCTATCAGATGGTATGAACTTTTTATTAATGGCAAAATGATTAATTGAGATTTTGACTTACCATATATATTGATCGAGGCATGGAGAAGGCTGAGGAATGAGCTTTCTTTTTTTTTTTTCATCTCAGCAAGCAGAGAAATATTCCTCTGCAACACTGCCTCTGCTGGCCATTCAGTATAATCTGCAGATGGAAAAGTCCACTGTTAGTCTTTTTTTAGAACTTGAATATTTCCAAACCAAATGCAACACTTCCAAAAAATGATTTTTATAAAGGGTCAATTAGCACTATGGCATGTCTCATATTGTGAAAATCCAAAACTCACTAAAAATTATAATCTTAATTTAGATTTCAACCTAGCAGACTTCTTTCAATCCTATGCCTCATTTGCTGATACTCTCTACACAACCCTATCACCTATATGAGGACTTAGATAGAAAGCTCTCTTTGGCAGCCAAGAGATAGAGTACCCTTCTCACAGGAATTATTTCAGGTTATGGTACACCATAGCAATTGAGTGATCTGATACGTTAAGGGAGGAAGGTTTATGCTACGGTTTGTGGGAATAATAAAAACAACAGATTTTAACATCTTCATTTTAGTGCATCCCTATCACTTAACCTATAGAGAACTCCAGAATGGTAAGATCAACCACTCCTTCAAACAAATGTATAAGTCTCAAATATTGTCCTAGGTCCTTTCATCTCACCACCTTAGTCTTCAGCTGGGCATCCTGTCCACATTGCTCCATTTTCTATACCATGATATAAGTATCCTATTGCGTACTAGGCAACTGATTGGCCCTCATGTCAGATAACACCCTGCTGTAGCTTTGTAATGTAATGGCACCACTTGACCAATCACCCTGGGTGACGATGACACCGGAGGACCAGACATCAGCAATTACACACTAGGTAACTATCTGTGAATATGACTGCACAGCAAGTAGGAGGTGTAAGGGGGAAGTACAGTGCGCCATTGAAAGTATTGGGCTCCTATTTAAAGAGGGCTAGAGTTAGAAGAAGCAACTGATTGGCCCTCATGTCAGATGACATTCTGCTGTAGCTTTGTGATGTAATGGCACCACTTGACCAATCGCCCTGGGTGACGATTACACCGGAGGACCAGACGTCACCAATTACACACCAGGTAATTATCTGGGAATATGACTGCACAGCAAGTAGGAGGTGTTGTGGGAAAGTACTCTGCACCATGGAAAGCATTGGGCTCCTATTCAAAGAGGGCTAGAGTTAGAAGAACACAGTTTCTAAATAGCAGTCCATCTGGAGTATCAGAGTCCCACTCACAGAGAGCAGGGAAACAGGTTAAATAGCTTCCCTCCATCTGAATGTAAGTCATTTGCTCTAACCTAAGACAGCTCATTCCAGCCTGAAGGATGGTAATTAACTCAAGGGACATATTGCCTGCACAAGTATCTAAAGAAGATTTTCTCAGACACTTAGACAGACAAAGTCTTTGATAAACTATCAGGATGGCCATTGCGTCATCCATATTGCTACCGTCTTAGAAGATTATATTTATGCGGAAGACCCCACTAAAAGGCACTGAGAGCTATCAGATGGTATGAACTTTTTATTAATGGCAAAATGATTAATTGAGATTTTGACTTACCATATATATTGATCGAGGCATGGAGAAGGCTGAGGAATGAGCTTTCTTTTTTTTTTTTCATCTCAGCAAGCAGAGAAATATTCCTCTGCAACACTGCCTCTGCTGGCCATTCAGTATAATCTGCAGATGGAAAAGTCCACTGTTAGTCTTTTTTTAGAACTTGAATATTTCCAAACCAAATGCAACACTTCCAAAAAATGATTTTTATAAAGGGTCAATTAGCACTATGGCATGTCTCATATTGTGAAAATCCAAAACTCACTAAAAATTATAATCTTAATTTAGATTTCAACCTAGCAGACTTCTTTCAATCCTCTGCCTCATTTGCGGATACTCTCTACACAACCCTATCACCTATATGAGGACTTAGATAGAAAGCTCTCTTTGGCAGCCAAGAGATAGAGTACCCTTCTCACAGGAATTATTTCAGGTTATGGTACACCATAGCAATTCAGTGATCTGATACGTTAAGGGAGGAAGGTTTATGCTACGGTTTGTGGGAATAATAAAAACAACAGATTCTAACATCTTCATTTTAGTGCATCCCTATCACTTAACCTATAGAGAACTCCAGAATGGTAAGATCAACCACTCCTTCAAACAAATGTATAAGTCTCAAATATTGTCCTAGGTCCTTTCATCTCACCACCTTAGTCTTCAGCTGGGCATCCTGTCCACATTGCTCCATTTTCTATACCATGATATAAGTATCCTATTGCGTACTAGGCAACTGATTGGCCCTCATGTCAGATGACACCCTGCTGTAGCTTTGTGATGTAATGGCACCACTTGACCAATCGCCCTGGGTGACGATTACACCGGAGGACCAGACGTCACCAATTACACACCAGGTAATTATCTGGGAATATGACTGCACAGCAAGTAGGAGGTGTTGTGGGAAAGTACTCTGCGCCATGGAAAGCATTGGGCTCCTATTCAAAGAGGGCTAGAGTTAGAAGAACACAGTTTCTAAATAGCAGTCCATCTGGAGTATCAGAGTCCCACTCACAGAGAGCAGGGAAACAGGTTAAATAGCTTCCCTCCATCTGAATGTAAGTCATTTGCTCTAACCTAAGACAGCTCATTCCAGCCTGAAGGATGGTAATTAACTCAAGGGACATATTGCCTGCACAAGTATCTAAAGAAGATTTTCTCAGACACTTAGACAGACAAAGTCTTTGATAAACTATCAGGATGGCCATTGCGTCATCCATATTGCTACCGTCTTAGAAGATTATATTTATGCGGAAGACCCCACTAAAAGGCACTGAGAGCTATCAGATGGTATGAACTTTTTATTAATGGCAAAATGATTAATTGAGATTTTGACTTACCATATATATTGATCGAGGCATGGAGAAGGCTGAGGAATGAGCTTTCTTTTTTTTTTTTCATCTCAGCAAGCAGAGAAATATTCCTCTGCAACACTGCCTCTGCTGGCCATTCAGTATAATCTGCAGATGGAAAAGTCCACTGTTAGTCTTTTTTTAGAACTTGAATATTTCCAAACCAAATGCAACACTTCCAAAAAATGATTTTTATAAAGGGTCAATTAGCACTATGGCATGTCTCATATTGTGAAAATCCAAAACTCACTAAAAATTATAATCTTAATTTAGATTTCAACCTAGCAGACTTCTTTCAATCCTATGCCTCATTTGCTGATACTCTCTACACAACCCTATCACCTATATGAGGACTTAGATAGAAAGCTCTCTTTGGCAGCCAAGAGATAGAGTACCCTTCTCACAGGAATTATTTCAGGTTATGGTACACCATAGCAATTGAGTGATCTGATACGTTAAGGGAGGAAGGTTTATGCTACGGTTTTTGGGAATAATAAAAACAACAGATTTTAACATCTTCATTTTAGTGCATCCCTATCACTTAACCTATAGAGAACTCCAGAATGGTAAGATCAACCACTCCTTCAAACAAATGTATAAGTCTCAAATATTGTCCTAGGTCCTTTCATCTCACCACCTTAGTCTTCAGCTGGGCATCCTGTCCACATTGCTCCATTTTCTATACCATGATATAAGTATCCTATTGCGTACTAGGCAACTGATTGGCCCTCATGTCAGATAACACCCTGCTGTAGCTTTGTAATGTAATGGCACCACTTGACCAATCACCCTGGGTGACGATGACACCGGAGGACCAGACATCAGCAATTACACACTAGGTAACTATCTGTGAATATGACTGCACAGCAAGTAGGAGGTGTAAGGGGGAAGTACAGTGCGCCATTGAAAGTATTGGGCTCCTATTTAAAGAGGGCTAGAGTTAGAAGAAGCAACTGATTGGCCCTCATGTCAGATGACATTCTGCTGTAGCTTTGTGATGTAATGGCACCACTTGACCAATCGCCCTGGGTGACGATTACACCGGAGGACCAGACGTCACCAATTACACACCAGGTAATTATCTGGGAATATGACTGCACAGCAAGTAGGAGGTGTTGTGGGAAAGTACTCTGCACCATGGAAAGCATTGGGCTCCTATTCAAAGAGGGCTAGAGTTAGAAGAACACAGTTTCTAAATAGCAGTCCATCTGGAGTATCAGAGTCCCACTCACAGAGAGCAGGGAAACAGGTTAAATAGCTTCCCTCCATCTGAATGTAAGTCATTTGCTCTAACCTAAGACAGCTCATTCCAGCCTGAAGGATGGTAATTAACTCAAGGGACATATTGCCTGCACAAGTATCTAAAGAAGATTTTCTCAGACACTTAGACAGACAAAGTCTTTGATAAACTATCAGGATGGCCATTGCGTCATCCATATTGCTACCGTCTTAGAAGATTATATTTATGCGGAAGACCCCACTAAAAGGCACTGAGAGCTATCAGATGGTATGAACTTTTTATTAATGGCAAAATGATTAATTGAGATTTTGACTTACCATATATATTGATCGAGGCATGGAGAAGGCTGAGGAATGAGCTTTCTTTTTTTTTTTTCATCTCAGCAAGCAGAGAAATATTCCTCTGCAACACTGCCTCTGCTGGCCATTCAGTATAATCTGCAGATGGAAAAGTCCACTGTTAGTCTTTTTTTAGAACTTGAATATTTCCAAACCAAATGCAACACTTCCAAAAAATGATTTTTATAAAGGGTCAATTAGCACTATGGCATGTCTCATATTGTGAAAATCCAAAACTCACTAAAAATTATAATCTTAATTTAGATTTCAACCTAGCAGACTTCTTTCAATCCTCTGCCTCATTTGCGGATACTCTCTACACAACCCTATCACCTATATGAGGACTTAGATAGAAAGCTCTCTTTGGCAGCCAAGAGATAGAGTACCCTTCTCACAGGAATTATTTCAGGTTATGGTACACCATAGCAATTCAGTGATCTGATACGTTAAGGGAGGAAGGTTTATGCTACGGTTTGTGGGAATAATAAAAACAACAGATTCTAACATCTTCATTTTAGTGCATCCCTATCACTTAACCTATAGAGAACTCCAGAATGGTAAGATCAACCACTCCTTCAAACAAATGTATAAGTCTCAAATATTGTCCTAGGTCCTTTCATCTCACCACCTTAGTCTTCAGCTGGGCATCCTGTCCACATTGCTCCATTTTCTATACCATGATATAAGTATCCTATTGCGTACTAGGCAACTGATTGGCCCTCATGTCAGATGACACCCTGCTGTAGCTTTGTGATGTAATGGCACCACTTGACCAATCGCCCTGGGTGACGATTACACCGGAGGACCAGACGTCACCAATTACACACCAGGTAATTATCTGGGAATATGACTGCACAGCAAGTAGGAGGTGTTGTGGGAAAGTACTCTGCGCCATGGAAAGCATTGGGCTCCTATTCAAAGAGGGCTAGAGTTAGAAGAACACAGTTTCTAAATAGCAGTCCATCTGGAGTATCAGAGTCCCACTCACAGAGAGCAGGGAAACAGGTTAAATAGCTTCCCTCCATCTGAATGTAAGTCATTTGCTCTAACCTAAGACAGCTCATTCCAGCCTGAAGGATGGTAATTAACTCAAGGGACATATTGCCTGCACAAGTATCTAAAGAAGATTTTCTCAGACACTTAGACAGACAAAGTCTTTGATAAACTATCAGGATGGCCATTGCGTCATCCATATTGCTACCGTCTTAGAAGATTATATTTATGCGGAAGACCCCACTAAAAGGCACTGAGAGCTATCAGATGGTATGAACTTTTTATTAATGGCAAAATGATTAATTGAGATTTTGACTTACCATATATATTGATCGAGGCATGGAGAAGGCTGAGGAATGAGCTTTCTTTTTTTTTTTTCATCTCAGCAAGCAGAGAAATATTCCTCTGCAACACTGCCTCTGCTGGCCATTCAGTATAATCTGCAGATGGAAAAGTCCACTGTTAGTCTTTTTTTAGAACTTGAATATTTCCAAACCAAATGCAACACTTCCAAAAAATGATTTTTATAAAGGGTCAATTAGCACTATGGCATGTCTCATATTGTGAAAATCCAAAACTCACTAAAAATTATAATCTTAATTTAGATTTCAACCTAGCAGACTTCTTTCAATCCTATGCCTCATTTGCTGATACTCTCTACACAACCCTATCACCTATATGAGGACTTAGATAGAAAGCTCTCTTTGGCAGCCAAGAGATAGAGTACCCTTCTCACAGGAATTATTTCAGGTTATGGTACACCATAGCAATTGAGTGATCTGATACGTTAAGGGAGGAAGGTTTATGCTACGGTTTGTGGGAATAATAAAAACAACAGATTTTAACATCTTCATTTTAGTGCATCCCTATCACTTAACCTATAGAGAACTCCAGAATGGTAAGATCAACCACTCCTTCAAACAAATGTATAAGTCTCAAATATTGTCCTAGGTCCTTTCATCTCACCACCTTAGTCTTCAGCTGGGCATCCTGTCCACATTGCTCCATTTTCTATACCATGATATAAGTATCCTATTGCGTACTAGGCAACTGATTGGCCCTCATGTCAGATGACACCCTGCTGTAGCTTTGTGATGTAATGGCACCACTTGACCAATCACCCTGGGTGACGATTACACCGGAGGACCAGACATCAGCAATTACAAACTAGGTAACTATCTGTGAATATGACTGCACAGCAAGTAAGAGGAGTAAGGGGGAAGTACAGTGCGCCATTGAAAGTATTGGGCTCCTATTTAAAGAGGGCTAGAGTTAGAAGAAGCAACTGATTGGCCCTCATGTCAGATGGCATTCTGCTGTAGCTTTGTGATGTAATGGCACCACTTGACCAATCGCCCTGGGTGACGATTACACCGGAGGACCAGACGTCACCAATTACACACCAGGTAATTATCTGGGAATATGACTGCACAGCAAGTAGGAGGTGTTGTGGGAAAGTACTCTGCGCCATGGAAAGCATTGGGCTCCTATTCAAAGAGGGCTAGAGTTAGAAGAACACAGTTTCTAAATAGCAGTCCATCTGGAGTATCAGAGTCCCACTCACAGAGAGCAGGGAAACAGGTTAAATAGCTTCCCTCCATCTGAATGTAAGTCATTTGCTCTAACCTAAGACAGCTCATTCCAGCCTGAAGGATGGTAATTAACTCAAGGGACATATTGCCTGCACAAGTATCTAAAGAAGATTTTCTCAGACACTTAGACAGACAAAGTCTTTGATAAACTATCAGGATGGCCATTGCGTCATCCATATTGCTACCGTCTTAGAAGATTATATTTATGCGGAAGACCCCACTAAAAGGCACTGAGAGCTATCAGATGCTATGAACTTTTTATTAATGGCAAAATGATTAATTGAGATTTTGACTTACCATATATATTGATCGAGGCATGGAGAAGGCTGAGGAATGAGCTTTCTTTTTTTTTTTTCATCTCAGCAAGCAGAGAAATATTCCTCTGCAACACTGCCTCTGCTGGCCATTCAGTATAATCTGCAGATGGAAAAGTCCACTGTTAGTCTTTTTTTAGAACTTGAATATTTCCAAACCAAATGCAACACTTCCAAAAAATGATTTTTATAAAGGGTCAATTAGCACTATGGCATGTCTCATATTGTGAAAATCCAAAACTCACTAAAAATTATAATCTTAATTTAGATTTCAACCTAGCAGACTTCTTTCAATCCTATGCCTCATTTGCTGATACTCTCTACACAACCCTATCACCTATATCCGGGCTTAGATAGAAAGCTCTCTTTGGCAGCCAAGAGATAGAGTACCCTTCTCACAGGAATTATTTCAGGTTATGGTACACCATAGCAATTGAGTGATCTGATACGTTAAGGGAGGAAGGTTTATGCTACGGTTTGTGGGAATAATAAAAACAACAGATTTTAACATCTTCATTTTAGTGCATCCCTATCACTTAACCTATAGAGAACTCCAGAATGGTAAGATCAACCACTCCTTCAAACAAATGTATAAGTCTCAAATATTGTCCTAGGTCCTTTCATCTCACCACCTTAGTCTTCAGCTGGGCATCCTGTCCACATTGCTCCATTTTCTATACCATGATATAAGTATCCTATTGCGTACTAGGCAACTGATTGGCCCTCATGTCAGATAACACCCTGCTGTAGCTTTGTAATGTAATGGCACCACTTGACCAATCACCCTGGGTGACGATGACACCGGAGGACCAGACATCAGCAATTACAAACTAGGTAACTATCTGTGAATATGACTGCACAGCAAGTAAGAGGAGTAAGGGGGAAGTACAGTGCGCCATTGAAAGTATTGGGCTCCTATTTAAAGAGGGCTAGAGTTAGAAGAAGCAACTGATTGGCCCTCATGTCAGATGGCATTCTGCTGTAGCTTTGTGATGTAATGGCACCACTTGACCAATCGCCCTGGGTGACGATTACACCGGAGGACCAGACGTCACCAATTACACACCAGGTAATTATCTGGGAATATGACTGCACAGCAAGTAGGAGGTGTTGTGGGAAAGTACTCTGCGCCATGGAAAGCATTGGGCTCCTATTCAAAGAGGGCTAGAGTTAGAAGAACACAGTTTCTAAATAGCAGTCCATCTGGAGTATCAGAGTCCCACTCACAGAGAGCAGGGAAACAGGTTAAATAGCTTCCCTCCATCTGAATGTAAGTCATTTGCTCTAACCTAAGACAGCTCATTCCAGCCTGAAGGATGGTAATTAACTCAAGGGACATATTGCCTGCACAAGTATCTAAAGAAGATTTTCTCAGACACTTAGACAGACAAAGTCTTTGATAAACTATCAGGATGGCCATTGCGTCATCCATATTGCTACCGTCTTAGAAGATTATATTTATGCGGAAGACCCCACTAAAAGGCACTGAGAGCTATCAGATGGTATGAACTTTTTATTAATGGCAAAATGATTAATTGAGATTTTGACTTACCATATATATTGATCGAGGCATGGAGAAGGCTGAGGAATGAGCTTTCTTTTTTTTTTTTCATCTCAGCAAGCAGAGAAATATTCCTCTGCAACACTGCCTCTGCTGGCCATTCAGTATAATCTGCAGATGGAAAAGTCCACTGTTAGTCTTTTTTTAGAACTTGAATATTTCCAAACCAAATGCAACACTACCAAAACATGATTTTTATAAAGGGTCAATTAGCACTATGGCATGTCTCATATTGTGAAAATCCAAAACTCACTAAAAATTATAATCTTAATTTAGATTTCAACCTAGCAGACTTCTTTCAATCCTCTGCCTCATTTGCTGATACTCTCTACACAACCCTATCACCTATATGAGGACTTAGATAGAAAGCTCTCTTTGGCAGCCAAGAGATAGAGTACCCTTCTCACAGGAATTATTTCAGGTTATGGTACACCATAGCAATTCAGTGATCTGATACGTTAAGGGAGGAAGGTTTATGCTACGGTTTGTGGGAATAATAAAAACAACAGATTCTAACATCTTCATTTTAGTGCATCCCTATCACTTAACCTATAGAGAACTCCAGAATGGTAAGATCAACCACTCCTTCAAACAAATGTATAAGTCTCAAATATTGTCCTAGGTCCTTTCATCTCACCACCTTAGTCTTCAGCTGGGCATCCTGTCCACATTGCTCCATTTTCTATACCATGATATAAGTATCCTATTGCGTACTAGGCAACTGATTGGCCCTCATGTCAGATGACACCCTGCTGTAGCTTTGTGATGTAATGGCACCACTTGACCAATCACCCTGGGTGACGATTACACCGGAGGACCAGACATCAGCAATTACAAACTAGGTAACTATCTGTGAATATGACTGCACAGCAAGTAAGAGGAGTAAGGGGGAAGTACAGTGCGCCATTGAAAGTATTGGGCTCCTATTTAAAGAGGGCTAGAGTTAGAAGAAGCAACTGATTGGCCCTCATGTCAGATGGCATTCTGCTGTAGCTTTGTGATGTAATGGCACCACTTGACCAATCGCCCTGGGTGACGATTACACCGGAGGACCAGACGTCACCAATTACACACCAGGTAATTATCTGGGAATATGACTGCACAGCAAGTAGGAGGTGTTGTGGGAAAGTACTCTGCGCCATGGAAAGCATTGGGCTCCTATTCAAAGAGGGCTAGAGTTAGAAGAACACAGTTTCTAAATAGCAGTCCATCTGGAGTATCAGAGTCCCACTCACAGAGAGCAGGGAAACAGGTTAAATAGCTTCCCTCCATCTGAATGTAAGTCATTTGCTCTAACCTAAGACAGCTCATTCCAGCCTGAAGGATGGTAATTAACTCAAGGGACATATTGCCTGCACAAGTATCTAAAGAAGATTTTCTCAGACACTTAGACAGACAAAGTCTTTGATAAACTATCAGGATGGCCATTGCGTCATCCATATTGCTACCGTCTTAGAAGATTATATTTATGCGGAAGACCCCACTAAAAGGCACTGAGAGCTATCAGATGCTATGAACTTTTTATTAATGGCAAAATGATTAATTGAGATTTTGACTTACCATATATATTGATCGAGGCATGGAGAAGGCTGAGGAATGAGCTTTCTTTTTTTTTTTTCATCTCAGCAAGCAGAGAAATATTCCTCTGCAACACTGCCTCTGCTGGCCATTCAGTATAATCTGCAGATGGAAAAGTCCACTGTTAGTCTTTTTTTAGAACTTGAATATTTCCAAACCAAATGCAACACTACCAAAACATGATTTTTATAAAGGGTCAATTAGCACTATGGCATGTCTCATATTGTGAAAATCCAAAACTCACTAAAAATTATAATCTTAATTTAGATTTCAACCTAGCAGACTTCTTTCAATCCTCTGCCTCATTTGCTGATACTCTCTACACAACCCTATCACCTATATGAGGACTTAGATAGAAAGCTCTCTTTGGCAGCCAAGAGATAGAGTACCCTTCTCACAGGAATTATTTCAGGTTATGGTACACCATAGCAATTCAGTGATCTGATACGTTAAGGGAGGAAGGTTTATGCTACGGTTTGTGGGAATAATAAAAACAACAGATTCTAACATCTTCATTTTAGTGCATCCCTATCACTTAACCTATAGAGAACTCCAGAATGGTAAGATCAACCACTCCTTCAAACAAATGTATAAGTCTCAAATATTGTCCTAGGTCCTTTCATCTCACCACCTTAGTCTTCAGCTGGGCATCCTGTCCACATTGCTCCATTTTCTATACCATGATATAAGTATCCTATTGCGTACTAGGCAACTGATTGGCCCTCATGTCAGATGACACCCTGCTGTAGCTTTGTGATGTAATGGCACCACTTGACCAATCACCCTGGGTGACGATTACACCGGAGGACCAGACATCAGCAATTACAAACTAGGTAACTATCTGTGAATATGACTGCACAGCAAGTAAGAGGAGTAAGGGGGAAGTACAGTGCGCCATTGAAAGTATTGGGCTCCTATTTAAAGAGGGCTAGAGTTAGAAGAAGCAACTGATTGGCCCTCATGTCAGATGGCATTCTGCTGTAGCTTTGTGATGTAATGGCACCACTTGACCAATCGCCCTGGGTGACGATTACACCGGAGGACCAGACGTCACCAATTACACACCAGGTAATTATCTGGGAATATGACTGCACAGCAAGTAGGAGGTGTTGTGGGAAAGTACTCTGCGCCATGGAAAGCATTGGGCTCCTATTCAAAGAGGGCTAGAGTTAGAAGAACACAGTTTCTAAATAGCAGTCCATCTGGAGTATCAGAGTCCCACTCACAGAGAGCAGGGAAACAGGTTAAATAGCTTCCCTCCATCTGAATGTAAGTCATTTGCTCTAACCTAAGACAGCTCATTCCAGCCTGAAGGATGGTAATTAACTCAAGGGACATATTGCCTGCACAAGTATCTAAAGAAGATTTTCTCAGACACTTAGACAGACAAAGTCTTTGATAAACTATCAGGATGGCCATTGCGTCATCCATATTGCTACCGTCTTAGAAGATTATATTTATGCGGAAGACCCCACTAAAAGGCACTGAGAGCTATCAGATGCTATGAACTTTTTATTAATGGCAAAATGATTAATTGAGATTTTGACTTACCATATATATTGATCGAGGCATGGAGAAGGCTGAGGAATGAGCTTTCTTTTTTTTTTTTCATCTCAGCAAGCAGAGAAATATTCCTCTGCAACACTGCCTCTGCTGGCCATTCAGTATAATCTGCAGATGGAAAAGTCCACTGTTAGTCTTTTTTTAGAACTTGAATATTTCCAAACCAAATGCAACACTACCAAAACATGATTTTTATAAAGGGTCAATTAGCACTATGGCATGTCTCATATTGTGAAAATCCAAAACTCACTAAAAATTATAATCTTAATTTAGATTTCAACCTAGCAGACTTCTTTCAATCCTCTGCCTCATTTGCTGATACTCTCTACACAACCCTATCACCTATATGAGGACTTAGATAGAAAGCTCTCTTTGGCAGCCAAGAGATAGAGTACCCTTCTCACAGGAATTATTTCAGGTTATGGTACACCATAGCAATTCAGTGATCTGATACGTTAAGGGAGGAAGGTTTATGCTACGGTTTGTGGGAATAATAAAAACAACAGATTCTAACATCTTCATTTTAGTGCATCCCTATCACTTAACCTATAGAGAACTCCAGAATGGTAAGATCAACCACTCCTTCAAACAAATGTATAAGTCTCAAATATTGTCCTAGGTCCTTTCATCTCACCACCTTAGTCTTCAGCTGGGCATCCTGTCCACATTGCTCCATTTTCTATACCATGATATAAGTATCCTATTGCGTACTAGGCAACTGATTGGCCCTCATGTCAGATGACACCCTGCTGTAGCTTTGTAATGTAATGGCACCACTTGACCAATCACCCTGGGTGACGATTACACCGGAGGACCAGACATCAGCAATTACAAACTAGGTAACTATCTGTGAATATGACTGCACAGCAAGTAGGAGGTGTAAGGGGGAAGTACAGTGCGCCATTGAAAGTATTGGGCTCCTATTTAAAGAGGGCTAGAGTTAGAAGAAGCAACTGATTGGCCCTCATGTCAGATGACATTCTGCTGTAGCTTTGTGATGTAATGGCACCACTTGACCAATCGCCCTGGGTGACGATTACACCGGAGGACCAGACGTCACCAATTACACACCAGGTAATTATCTGGGAATATGACTGCACAGCAAGTAGGAGGTGTTGTGGGAAAGTACTCTGCGCCATGGAAAGCATTGGGCTCCTATTCAAAGAGGGCTAGAGTTAGAAGAACACAGTTTCTAAATAGCAGTCCATCTGGAGTATCAGAGTCCCACTCACAGAGAGCAGGGAAACAGGTTAAATAGCTTCCCTCCATCTGAATGTAAGTCATTTGCTCTAACCTAAGACAGCTCATTCCAGCCTGAAGGATGGTAATTAACTCAAGGGACATATTGCCTGCACAAGTATCTAAAGAAGATTTTCTCAGACACTTAGACAGACAAAGTCTTTGATAAACTATCAGGATGGCCATTGCGTCATCCATATTGCTACCGTCTTAGAAGATTATATTTATGCGGAAGACCCCACTAAAAGGCACTGAGAGCTATCAGATGGTATGAACTTTTTATTAATGGCAAAATGATTAATTGAGATTTTGACTTACCATATATATTGATCGAGGCATGGAGAAGGCTGAGGAATGAGCTTTCTTTTTTTTTTTTCATCTCAGCAAGCAGAGAAATATTCCTCTGCAACACTGCCTCTGCTGGCCATTCAGTATAATCTGCAGATGGAAAAGTCCACTGTTAGTCTTTTTTTAGAACTTGAATATTTCCAAACCAAATGCAACACTTCCAAAAAATGATTTTTATAAAGGGTCAATTAGCACTATGGCATGTCTCATATTGTGAAAATCCAAAACTCACTAAAAATTATAATCTTAATTTAGATTTCAACCTAGCAGACTTCTTTCAATCCTCTGCCTCATTTGCGGATACTCTCTACACAACCCTATCACCTATATGAGGACTTAGATAGAAAGCTCTCTTTGGCAGCCAAGAGATAGAGTACCCTTCTCACAGGAATTATTTCAGGTTATGGTACACCATAGCAATTCAGTGATCTGATACGTTAAGGGAGGAAGGTTTATGCTACGGTTTGTGGGAATAATAAAAACAACAGATTCTAACATCTTCATTTTAGTGCATCCCTATCACTTAACCTATAGAGAACTCCAGAATGGTAAGATCAACCACTCCTTCAAACAAATGTATAAGTCTCAAATATTGTCCTAGGTCCTTTCATCTCACCACCTTAGTCTTCAGCTGGGCATCCTGTCCACATTGCTCCATTTTCTATACCATGATATAAGTATCCTATTGCGTACTAGGCAACTGATTGGCCCTCATGTCAGATGACACCCTGCTGTAGCTTTGTGATGTAATGGCACCACTTGACCAATCACCCTGGGTGACGATTACACCGGAGGACCAGACATCAGCAATTACAAACTAGGTAACTATCTGTGAATATGACTGCACAGCAAGTAAGAGGAGTAAGGGGGAAGTACAGTGCGCCATTGAAAGTATTGGGCTCCTATTTAAAGAGGGCTAGAGTTAGAAGAAGCAACTGATTGGCCCTCATGTCAGATGGCATTCTGCTGTAGCTTTGTGATGTAATGGCACCACTTGACCAATCGCCCTGGGTGACGATTACACCGGAGGACCAGACGTCACCAATTACACACCAGGTAATTATCTGGGAATATGACTGCACAGCAAGTAGGAGGTGTTGTGGGAAAGTACTCTGCGCCATGGAAAGCATTGGGCTCCTATTCAAAGAGGGCTAGAGTTAGAAGAACACAGTTTCTAAATAGCAGTCCATCTGGAGTATCAGAGTCCCACTCACAGAGAGCAGGGAAACAGGTTAAATAGCTTCCCTCCATCTGAATGTAAGTCATTTGCTCTAACCTAAGACAGCTCATTCCAGCCTGAAGGATGGTAATTAACTCAAGGGACATATTGCCTGCACAAGTATCTAAAGAAGATTTTCTCAGACACTTAGACAGACAAAGTCTTTGATAAACTATCAGGATGGCCATTGCGTCATCCATATTGCTACCGTCTTAGAAGATTATATTTATGCGGAAGACCCCACTAAAAGGCACTGAGAGCTATCAGATGCTATGAACTTTTTATTAATGGCAAAATGATTAATTGAGATTTTGACTTACCATATATATTGATCGAGGCATGGAGAAGGCTGAGGAATGAGCTTTCTTTTTTTTTTTTCATCTCAGCAAGCAGAGAAATATTCCTCTGCAACACTGCCTCTGCTGGCCATTCAGTATAATCTGCAGATGGAAAAGTCCACTGTTAGTCTTTTTTTAGAACTTGAATATTTCCAAACCAAATGCAACACTTCCAAAAAATGATTTTTATAAAGGGTCAATTAGCACTATGGCATGTCTCATATTGTGAAAATCCAAAACTCACTAAAAATTATAATCTTAATTTAGATTTCAACCTAGCAGACTTCTTTCAATCCTATGCCTCATTTGCTGATACTCTCTACACAACCCTATCACCTATATCCGGGCTTAGATAGAAAGCTCTCTTTGGCAGCCAAGAGATAGAGTACCCTTCTCACAGGAATTATTTCAGGTTATGGTACACCATAGCAATTGAGTGATCCGATACGTTAAGGGAGGAAGGTTTATGCTACGGTTTGTGGGAATAATAAAAACAACAGATTTTAACATCTTCATTTTAGTGCATCCCTATCACTTAACCTATAGAGAACTCCAGAATGGTAAGATCAACCACTCCTTCAAACAAATGTATAAGTCTCAAATATTGTCCTAGGTCCTTTCATCTCACCACCTTAGTCTTCAGCTGGGCATCCTGTCCACATTGCTCCATTTTCTATACCATGATATAAGTATCCTATTGCGTACTAGGCAACTGATTGGCCCTCATGTCAGATAACACCCTGCTGTAGCTTTGTAATGTAATGGCACCACTTGACCAATCACCCTGGGTGACGATGACACCGGAGGACCAGACATCAGCAATTACAAACTAGGTAACTATCTGTGAATATGACTGCACAGCAAGTAAGAGGAGTAAGGGGGAAGTACAGTGCGCCATTGAAAGTATTGGGCTCCTATTTAAAGAGGGCTAGAGTTAGAAGAAGCAACTGATTGGCCCTCATGTCAGATGGCATTCTGCTGTAGCTTTGTGATGTAATGGCACCACTTGACCAATCGCCCTGGGTGACGATTACACCGGAGGACCAGACGTCACCAATTACACACCAGGTAATTATCTGGGAATATGACTGCACAGCAAGTAGGAGGTGTTGTGGGAAAGTACTCTGCGCCATGGAAAGCATTGGGCTCCTATTCAAAGAGGGCTAGAGTTAGAAGAACACAGTTTCTAAATAGCAGTCCATCTGGAGTATCAGAGTCCCACTCACAGAGAGCAGGGAAACAGGTTAAATAGCTTCCCTCCATCTGAATGTAAGTCATTTGCTCTAACCTAAGACAGCTCATTCCAGCCTGAAGGATGGTAATTAACTCAAGGGACATATTGCCTGCACAAGTATCTAAAGAAGATTTTCTCAGACACTTAGACAGACAAAGTCTTTGATAAACTATCAGGATGGCCATTGCGTCATCCATATTGCTACCGTCTTAGAAGATTATATTTATGCGGAAGACCCCACTAAAAGGCACTGAGAGCTATCAGATGCTATGAACTTTTTATTAATGGCAAAATGATTAATTGAGATTTTGACTTACCATATATATTGATCGAGGCATGGAGAAGGCTGAGGAATGAGCTTTCTTTTTTTTTTTTCATCTCAGCAAGCAGAGAAATATTCCTCTGCAACACTGCCTCTGCTGGCCATTCAGTATAATCTGCAGATGGAAAAGTCCACTGTTAGTCTTTTTTTAGAACTTGAATATTTCCAAACCAAATGCAACACTACCAAAACATGATTTTTATAAAGGGTCAATTAGCACTATGGCATGTCTCATATTGTGAAAATCCAAAACTCACTAAAAATTATAATCTTAATTTAGATTTCAACCTAGCAGACTTCTTTCAATCCTCTGCCTCATTTGCTGATACTCTCTACACAACCCTATCACCTATATGAGGACTTAGATAGAAAGCTCTCTTTGGCAGCCAAGAGATAGAGTACCCTTCTCACAGGAATTATTTCAGGTTATGGTACACCATAGCAATTCAGTGATCTGATACGTTAAGGGAGGAAGGTTTATGCTACGGTTTGTGGGAATAATAAAAACAACAGATTCTAACATCTTCATTTTAGTGCATCCCTATCACTTAACCTATAGAGAACTCCAGAATGGTAAGATCAACCAGTCCTTCAAACAAATGTATAAGTCTCAAATATTGTCCTAGGTCCTTTCATCTCACCACCTTAGTCTTCAGCTGGGCATCCTGTCCACATTGCTCCATTTTCTATACCATGATATAAGTATCCTATTGCGTACTAGGCAACTGATTGGCCCTCATGTCAGATGACACCCTGCTGTAGCTTTGTAATGTAATGGCACCACTTGACCAATCACCCTGGGTGACGATTACACCGGAGGACCAGACATCAGCAATTACAAACTAGGTAACTATCTGTGAATATGACTGCACAGCAAGTAGGAGGTGTAAGGGGGAAGTACAGTGCGCCATTGAAAGTATTGGGCTCCTATTTAAAGAGGGCTAGAGTTAGAAGAAGCAACTGATTGGCCCTCATGTCAGATGACATTCTGCTGTAGCTTTGTGATGTAATGGCACCACTTGACCAATCGCCCTGGGTGACGATTACACCGGAGGACCAGACGTCACCAATTACACACCAGGTAATTATCTGGGAATATGACTGCACAGCAAGTAGGAGGTGTTGTGGGAAAGTACTCTGCGCCATGGAAAGCATTGGGCTCCTATTCAAAGAGGGCTAGAGTTAGAAGAACACAGTTTCTAAATAGCAGTCCATCTGGAGTATCAGAGTCCCACTCACAGAGAGCAGGGAAACAGGTTAAATAGCTTCCCTCCATCTGAATGTAAGTCATTTGCTCTAACCTAAGACAGCTCATTCCAGCCTGAAGGATGGTAATTAACTCAAGGGACATATTGCCTGCACAAGTATCTAAAGAAGATTTTCTCAGACACTTAGACAGACAAAGTCTTTGATAAACTATCAGGATGGCCATTGCGTCATCCATATTGCTACCCTCTTAGAAGATTATATTTATGCGGAAGACCCCACTAAAAGGCACTGAGAGCTATCAGATGGTATGAACTTTTTATTAATGGCAAAATGATTAATTGAGATTTTGACTTACCATATATATTGATCGAGGCATGGAGAAGGCTGAGGAATGAGCTTTCTTTTTTTTTTTTCATCTCAGCAAGCAGAGAAATATTCCTCTGCAACACTGCCTCTGCTGGCCATTCAGTATAATCTGCAGATGGAAAAGTCCACTGTTAGTCTTTTTTTAGAACTTGAATATTTCCAAACCAAATGCAACACTACCAAAACATGATTTTTATAAAGGGTCAATTAGCACTATGGCATGTCTCATATTGTGAAAATCCAAAACTCACTAAAAATTATAATCTTAATTTAGATTTCAACCTAGCAGACTTCTTTCAATCCTCTGCCTCATTTGCTGATACTCTCTACACAACCCTATCACCTATATGAGGACTTAGATAGAAAGCTCTCTTTGGCAGCCAAGAGATAGAGTACCCTTCTCACAGGAATTATTTCAGGTTATGGTACACCATAGCAATTCAGTGATCTGATACGTTAAGGGAGGAAGGTTTATGCTACGGTTTGTGGGAATAATAAAAACAACAGATTCTAACATCTTCATTTTAGTGCATCCCTATCACTTAACCTATAGAGAACTCCAGAATGGTAAGATCAACCACTCCTTCAAACAAATGTATAAGTCTCAAATATTGTCCTAGGTCCTTTCATCTCACCACCTTAGTCTTCAGCTGGGCATCCTGTCCACATTGCTCCATTTTCTATACCATGATATAAGTATCCTATTGCGTACTAGGCAACTGATTGGCCCTCATGTCAGATGACACCCTGCTGTAGCTTTGTGATGTAATGGCACCACTTGACCAATCACCCTGGGTGACGATTACACCGGAGGACCAGACATCAGCAATTACAAACTAGGTAACTATCTGTGAATATGACTGCACAGCAAGTAAGAGGAGTAAGGGGGAAGTACAGTGCGCCATTGAAAGTATTGGGCTCCTATTTAAAGAGGGCTAGAGTTAGAAGAAGCAACTGATTGGCCCTCATGTCAGATGGCATTCTGCTGTAGCTTTGTGATGTAAGGGCACCACTTGACCAATCGCCCTGGGTGACGATTACACCGGAGGACCAGACGTCACCAATTACACACCAGGTAATTATCTGGGAATATGACTGCACAGCAAGTAGGAGGTGTTGTGGGAAAGTACTCTGCGCCATGGAAAGCATTGGGCTCCTATTCAAAGAGGGCTAGAGTTAGAAGAACACAGTTTCTAAATAGCAGTCCATCTGGAGTATCAGAGTCCCACTCACAGAGAGCAGGGAAACAGGTTAAATAGCTTCCCTCCATCTGAATGTAAGTCATTTGCTCTAACCTAAGACAGCTCATTCCAGCCTGAAGGATGGTAATTAACTCAAGGGACATATTGCCTGCACAAGTATCTAAAGAAGATTTTCTCAGACACTTAGACAGACAAAGTCTTTGATAAACTATCAGGATGGCCATTGCGTCATCCATATTGCTAGCGTCTTAGAAGATTATATTTATGCGGAAGACCCCACTAAAAGGCACTGAGAGCTATCAGATGCTATGAACTTTTTATTAATGGCAAAATGATTAATTGAGATTTTGACTTACCATATATTTTGATCGAGGCATGGAGAAGGCTGAGGAATGAGCTTTCTTTTTTTTTTTTCATCTCAGCAAGCAGAGAAATATTCCTCTGCAACACTGCCTCTGCTGGCCATTCAGTATAATCTGCAGATGGAAAAGTCCACTGTTAGTCTTTTTTTAGAACTTGAATATTTCCAAACCAAATGCAACACTTCCAAAAAATGATTTTTATAAAGGGTCAATTAGCACTATGGCATGTCTCATATTGTGAAAATCCAAAACTCACTAAAAATTATAATCTTAATTTAGATTTCAACCTAGCAGACTTCTTTCAATCCTATGCCTCATTTGCTGATACTCTCTACACAACCCTATCACCTATATGAGGACTTAGATAGAAAGCTCTCTTTGGCAGCCAAGAGATAGAGTACCCTTCTCACAGGAATTATTTCAGGTTATGGTACACCATAGCAATTGAGTGATCTGATACGTTAAGGGAGGAAGGTTTATGCTACGGTTTGTGGGAATAATAAAAACAACAGATTTTAACATCTTCATTTTAGTGCATCCCTATCACTTAACCTATAGAGAACTCCAGAATGGTAAGATCAACCACTCCTTCAAACAAATGTATAAGTCTCAAATATTGTCCTAGGTCCTTTCATCTCACCACCTTAGTCTTCAGCTGGGCATCCTGTCCACATTGCTCCATTTTCTATACCATGATATAAGTATCCTATTGCGTCCTAGGCAACTGATTGGCCCTCATGTCAGATGACACCCTGCTGTAGCTTTGTAATGTAATGGCACCACTTGACCAATCACCCTGGGTGACGATTACACCGGAGGACCAGACATCAGCAATTACAAACTAGGTAACTATCTGTGAATATGACTGCACAGCAAGTAGGAGGTGTAAGGGGGAAGTACAGTGCGCCATTGAAAGTATTGGGCTCCTATTTAAAGAGGGCTAGAGTTAGAAGAAGCAACTGATTGGCCCTCATGTCAGATGACATTCTGCTGTAGCTTTGTGATGTAATGGCACCACTTGACCAATCGCCCTGGGTGACGATTACACCGGAGGACCAGACGTCACCAATTACAAACCAGGTAATTATCTGGGAATATGACTGCACAGCAAGTAGGAGGTGTTGTGGGAAAGTACTCTGCGCCATGGAAAGCATTGGGCTTCTATTCAAAGAGGGCTAGAGTTAGAAGAACACAGTTTCTAAATAGCAGTCCATCTGGAGTATCAGAGTCCCACTCACAGAGAGCAGGGAAACAGGTTAAATAGCTTCCCTCCATCTGAATGTAAGTCATTTGCTCTAACCTAAGACAGCTCATTCCAGCCTGAAGGATGGTAATTAACTCAAGGGACATATTGCCTGCACAAGTATCTAAAGAAGATTTTCTCAGACACTTAGACAGACAAAGTCTTTGATAAACTATCAGGATGGCCATTGCGTCATCCATATTGCTACCGTCTTAGAAGATTATATTTATGCGGAAGACCCCACTAAAAGGCACTGAGAGCTATCAGATGGTATGAACTTTTTATTAATGGCAAAATGATTAATTGAGATTTTGACTTACCATATATATTGATCGAGGCATGGAGAAGGCTGAGGAATGAGCTTTCTTTTTTTTTTTCATCTCAGCAAGCAGAGAAATATTCCTCTGCAACACTGCCTCTGCTGGCCATTCAGTATAATCTGCAGATGGAAAAGTCCACTGTTAGTCTTTTTTTAGAACTTGAATATTTCCAAACCAAATGCAACACTACCAAAACATGATTTTTATAAAGGGTCAATTAGCACTATGGCATGTCTCATATTGTGAAAATCCAAAACTCACTAAAAATTATAATCTTAATTTAGATTTCAACCTAGCAGACTTCTTTCAATCCTCTGCCTCATTTGCTGATACTCTCTACACAACCCTATCACCTATATGAGGACTTAGATAGAAAGCTCTCTTTGGCAGCCAAGAGATAGAGTACCCTTCTCACAGGAATTATTTCAGGTTATGGTACACCATAGCAATTCAGTGATCTGATACGTTAAGGGAGGAAGGTTTATGCTACGGTTTGTGGGAATAATAAAAACAACAGATTCTAACATCTTCATTTTAGTGCATCCCTATCACTTAACCTATAGAGAACTCCAGAATGGTAAGATCAACCACTCCTTCAAACAAATGTATAAGTCTCAAATATTGTCCTAGGTCCTTTCATCTCACCACCTTAGTCTTCAGCTGGGCATCCTGTCCACATTGCTCCATTTTCTATACCATGATATAAGTATCCTATTGCGTACTAGGCAACTGATTGGCCCTCATGTCAGATAACACCCTGCTGTAGCTTTGTAATGTAATGGCACCACTTGACCAATCACCCTGGGTGACGATGACACCGGAGGACCAGACATCAGCAATTACACACTAGGTAACTATCTGTGAATATGACTGCACAGCAAGTAGGAGGTGTAAGGGGGAAGTACAGTGCGCCATTGAAAGTATTGGGCTCCTATTTAAAGAGGGCTAGAGTTAGAAGAAGCAACTGATTGGCCCTCATGTCAGATGACATTCTGCTGTAGCTTTGTGATGTAATGGCACCACTTGACCAATCGCCCTGGGTGACGATTACACCGGAGGACCAGACGTCACCAATTACACACCAGGTAATTATCTGGGAATATGACTGCACAGCAAGTAGGAGGTGTTGTGGGAAAGTACTCTGCGCCATGGAAAGCATTGGGCTCCTATTCAAAGGGGGCTAGAGTTAGAAGAACACAGTTTCTAAATAGCAGTCCATCTGGAGTATCAGAGTCCCACTCACAGAGAGCAGGGAAACAGGTTAAATAGCTTCCCTCCATCTGAATGTAAGTCATTTGCTCTAACCTAAGACAGCTCATTCCAGCCTGAAGGATGGTAATTAACTCAAGGGACATATTGCCTGCACAAGTATCTAAAGAAGATTTTCTCAGACACTTAGACAGACAAAGTCTTTGATAAACTATCAGGATGGCCATTGCGTCATCCATATTGCTACCGTCTTAGAAGATTATATTTATGCGGAAGACCCCACTAAAAGGCACTGAGAGCTATCAGATGGTATGAACTTTTTATTAATGGCAAAATGATTAATTGAGATTTTGACTTACCATATATATTGATCGAGGCATGGAGAAGGCTGAGGAAGGAGCTTTCTTTTTTTTTTTCATCTCAGCAAGCAGAGAAATATTCCTCTGCAACACTGCCTCTGCTGGCCATTCAGTATAATCTGCAGATGGAAAAGTCCACTGTTAGTCTTTTTTTAGAACTTGAATATTTCCAAACCAAATGCAACACTACCAAAACATGATTTTTATAAAGGGTCAATTAGCACTATGGCATGTCTCATATTGTGAAAATCCAAAACTCACTAAAAATTATAATCTTAATTTAGATTTCAACCTAGCAGACTTCTTTCAATCCTCTGCCTCATTTGCTGATACTCTCTACACAACCCTATCACCTATATGAGGACTTAGATAGAAAGCTCTCTTTGGCAGCCAAGAGATAGAGTACTCTTCTCACAGGAATTATTTCAGGTTATGGTACACCATAGCAATTCAGTGATCTGATACGTTAAGGGAGGAAGGTTTATGCTACGGTTTGTGGGAATAATAAAAACAACAGATTCTAACATCTTCATTTTAGTGCATCCCTATCACTTAACCTATAGAGAACTCCAGAATGGTAAGATCAACCACTCCTTCAAACAAATGTATAAGTCTCAAATATTGTCCTAGGTCCTTTCATCTCACCACCTTAGTCTTCAGCTGGGCATCCTGTCCACATTGCTCCATTTTCTATACCATGATATAAGTATCCTATTGCGTACTAGGCAACTGATTGGCCCTCATGTCAGATAACACCCTGCTGTAGCTTTGTAATGTAATGGCACCACTTGACCAATCACCCTGGGTGACGATGACACCGGAGGACCAGACATCAGCAATTACACACTAGGTAACTATCTGTGAATATGACTGCACAGCAAGTAGGAGGTGTAAGGGGGAAGTACAGTGCGCCATTGAAAGTATTGGGCTCCTATTTAAAGAGGGCTAGAGTTAGAAGAAGCAACTGATTGGCCCTCATGTCAGATGACATTCTGCTGTAGCTTTGTGATGTAATGGCACCACTTGACCAATCGCCCTGGGTGACGATTACACCGGAGGACCAGACGTCACCAATTACACACCAGGTAATTATCTGGGAATATGACTGCACAGCAAGTAGGAGGTGTTGTGGGAAAGTACTCTGCGCCATGGAAAGCATTGGGCTCCTATTCAAAGGGGGCTAGAGTTAGAAGAACACAGTTTCTAAATAGCAGTCCATCTGGAGTATCAGAGTCCCACTCACAGAGAGCAGGGAAACAGGTTAAATAGCTTCCCTCCATCTGAATGTAAGTCATTTGCTCTAACCTAAGACAGCTCATTCCAGCCTGAAGGATGGTAATTAACTCAAGGGACATATTGCCTGCACAAGTATCTAAAGAAGATTTTCTCAGACACTTAGACAGACAAAGTCTTTGATAAACTATCAGGATGGCCATTGCGTCATCCATATTGCTACCGTCTTAGAAGATTATATTTATGCGGAAGACCCCACTAAAAGGCACTGAGAGCTATCAGATGGTATGAACTTTTTATTAATGGCAAAATGATTAATTGAGATTTTGACTTACCATATATATTGATCGAGGCATGGAGAAGGCTGAGGAAGGAGCTTTCTTTTTTTTTTTCATCTCAGCAAGCAGAGAAATATTCCTCTGCAACACTGCCTCTGCTGGCCATTCAGTATAATCTGCAGATGGAAAAGTCCACTGTTAGTCTTTTTTTAGAACTTGAATATTTCCAAACCAAATGCAACACTACCAAAACATGATTTTTATAAAGGGTCAATTAGCACTATGGCATGTCTCATATTGTGAAAATCCAAAACTCACTAAAAATTATAATCTTAATTTAGATTTCAACCTAGCAGACTTCTTTCAATCCTCTGCCTCATTTGCTGATACTCTCTACACAACCCTATCACCTATATGAGGACTTAGATAGAAAGCTCTCTTTGGCAGCCAAGAGATAGAGTACCCTTCTCACAGGAATTATTTCAGGTTATGGTACACCATAGCAATTCAGTGATCTGATACGTTAAGGGAGGAAGGTTTATGCTACGGTTTGTGGGAATAATAAAAACAACAGATTCTAACATCTTCATTTTAGTGCATCCCTATCACTTAACCTATAGAGAACTCCAGAATGGTAAGATCAACCACTCCTTCAAACAAATGTATAAGTCTCAAATATTGTCCTAGGTCCTTTCATCTCACCACCTTAGTCTTCAGCTGGGCATCCTGTCCACATTGCTCCATTTTCTATACCATGATATAAGTATCCTATTGCGTACTAGGCAACTGATTGGCCCTCATGTCAGATGACACCCTGCTGTAGCTTTGTGATGTAATGGCACCACTTGACCAATCACCCTGGGTGACGATTACACCGGAGGACCAGACATCAGCAATTACAAACTAGGTAACTATCTGTGAATATGACTGCACAGCAAGTAAGAGGAGTAAGGGGGAAGTACAGTGCGCCATTGAAAGTATTGGGCTCCTATTTAAAGAGGGCTAGAGTTAGAAGAAGCAACTGATTGGCCCTCATGTCAGATGGCATTCTGCTGTAGCTTTGTGATGTAAGGGCACCACTTGACCAATCGCCCTGGGTGACGATTACACCGGAGGACCAGACGTCACCAATTACACACCAGGTAATTATCTGGGAATATGACTGCACAGCAAGTAGGAGGTGTTGTGGGAAAGTACTCTGCGCCATGGAAAGCATTGGGCTCCTATTCAAAGAGGGCTAGAGTTAGAAGAACACAGTTTCTAAATAGCAGTCCATCTGGAGTATCAGAGTCCCACTCACAGAGAGCAGGGAAACAGGTTAAATAGCTTCCCTCCATCTGAATGTAAGTCATTTGCTCTAACCTAAGACAGCTCATTCCAGCCTGAAGGATGGTAATTAACTCAAGGGACATATTGCCTGCACAAGTATCTAAAGAAGATTTTCTCAGACACTTAGACAGACAAAGTCTTTGATAAACTATCAGGATGGCCATTGCGTCATCCATATTGCTAGCGTCTTAGAAGATTATATTTATGCGGAAGACCCCACTAAAAGGCACTGAGAGCTATCAGATGCTATGAACTTTTTATTAATGGCAAAATGATTAATTGAGATTTTGACTTACCATATATTTTGATCGAGGCATGGAGAAGGCTGAGGAATGAGCTTTCTTTTTTTTTTTTCATCTCAGCAAGCAGAGAAATATTCCTCTGCAACACTGCCTCTGCTGGCCATTCAGTATAATCTGCAGATGGAAAAGTCCACTGTTAGTCTTTTTTTAGAACTTGAATATTTCCAAACCAAATGCAACACTTCCAAAAAATGATTTTTATAAAGGGTCAATTAGCACTATGGCATGTCTCATATTGTGAAAATCCAAAACTCACTAAAAATTATAATCTTAATTTAGATTTCAACCTAGCAGACTTCTTTCAATCCTATGCCTCATTTGCTGATACTCTCTACACAACCCTATCACCTATATGAGGACTTAGATAGAAAGCTCTCTTTGGCAGCCAAGAGATAGAGTACCCTTCTCACAGGAATTATTTCAGGTTATGGTACACCATAGCAATTGAGTGATCTGATACGTTAAGGGAGGAAGGTTTATGCTACGGTTTGTGGGAATAATAAAAACAACAGATTTTAACATCTTCATTTTAGTGCATCCCTATCACTTAACCTATAGAGAACTCCAGAATGGTAAGATCAACCACTCCTTCAAACAAATGTATAAGTCTCAAATATTGTCCTAGGTCCTTTCATCTCACCACCTTAGTCTTCAGCTGGGCATCCTGTCCACATTGCTCCATTTTCTATACCATGATATAAGTAACCTATTGCGTCCTAGGCAACTGATTGGCCCTCATGTCAGATGACACCCTGCTGTAGCTTTGTAATGTAATGGCACCACTTGACCAATCACCCTGGGTGACGATTACACCGGAGGACCAGACATCAGCAATTACAAACTAGGTAACTATCTGTGAATATGACTGCACAGCAAGTAGGAGGTGTAAGGGGGAAGTACAGTGCGCCATTGAAAGTATTGGGCTCCTATTTAAAGAGGGCTAGAGTTAGAAGAAGCAACTGATTGGCCCTCATGTCAGATGACATTCTGCTGTAGCTTTGTGATGTAATGGCACCACTTGACCAATCGCCCTGGGTGACGATTACACCGGAGGACCAGACGTCACCAATTACAAACCAGGTAATTATCTGGGAATATGACTGCACAGCAAGTAGGAGGTGTTGTGGGAAAGTACTCTGCGCCATGGAAAGCATTGGGCTTCTATTCAAAGAGGGCTAGAGTTAGAAGAACACAGTTTCTAAATAGCAGTCCATCTGGAGTATCAGAGTCCCACTCACAGAGAGCAGGGAAACAGGTTAAATAGCTTCCCTCCATCTGAATGTAAGTCATTTGCTCTAACCTAAGACAGCTCATTCCAGCCTGAAGGATGGTAATTAACTCAAGGGACATATTGCCTGCACAAGTATCTAAAGAAGATTTTCTCAGACACTTAGACAGACAAAGTCTTTGATAAACTATCAGGATGGCCATTGCGTCATCCATATTGCTACCGTCTTAGAAGATTATATTTATGCGGAAGACCCCACTAAAAGGCACTGAGAGCTATCAGATGGTATGAACTTTTTATTAATGGCAAAATGATTAATTGAGATTTTGACTTACCATATATATTGATCGAGGCATGGAGAAGGCTGAGGAATGAGCTTTCTTTTTTTTTTTCATCTCAGCAAGCAGAGAAATATTCCTCTGCAACACTGCCTCTGCTGGCCATTCAGTATAATCTGCAGATGGAAAAGTCCACTGTTAGTCTTTTTTTAGAACTTGAATATTTCCAAACCAAATGCAACACTACCAAAACATGATTTTTATAAAGGGTCAATTAGCACTATGGCATGTCTCATATTGTGAAAATCCAAAACTCACTAAAAATTATAATCTTAATTTAGATTTCAACCTAGCAGACTTCTTTCAATCCTCTGCCTCATTTGCTGATACTCTCTACACAACCCTATCACCTATATGAGGACTTAGATAGAAAGCTCTCTTTGGCAGCCAAGAGATAGAGTACCCTTCTCACAGGAATTATTTCAGGTTATGGTACACCATAGCAATTCAGTGATCTGATACGTTAAGGGAGGAAGGTTTATGCTACGGTTTGTGGGAATAATAAAAACAACAGATTCTAACATCTTCATTTTAGTGCATCCCTATCACTTAACCTATAGAGAACTCCAGAATGGTAAGATCAACCACTCCTTCAAACAAATGTATAAGTCTCAAATATTGTCCTAGGTCCTTTCATCTCACCACCTTAGTCTTCAGCTGGGCATCCTGTCCACATTGCTCCATTTTCTATACCATGATATAAGTATCCTATTGCGTACTAGGCAACTGATTGGCCCTCATGTCAGATAACACCCTGCTGTAGCTTTGTAATGTAATGGCACCACTTGACCAATCACCCTGGGTGACGATGACACCGGAGGACCAGACATCAGCAATTACACACTAGGTAACTATCTGTGAATATGACTGCACAGCAAGTAGGAGGTGTAAGGGGGAAGTACAGTGCGCCATTGAAAGTATTGGGCTCCTATTTAAAGAGGGCTAGAGTTAGAAGAAGCAACTGATTGGCCCTCATGTCAGATGACATTCTGCTGTAGCTTTGTGATGTAATGGCACCACTTGACCAATCGCCCTGGGTGACGATTACACCGGAGGACCAGACGTCACCAATTACACACCAGGTAATTATCTGGGAATATGACTGCACAGCAAGTAGGAGGTGTTGTGGGAAAGTACTCTGCGCCATGGAAAGCATTGGGCTCCTATTCAAAGGGGGCTAGAGTTAGAAGAACACAGTTTCTAAATAGCAGTCCATCTGGAGTATCAGAGTCCCACTCACAGAGAGCAGGGAAACAGGTTAAATAGCTTCCCTCCATCTGAATGTAAGTCATTTGCTCTAACCTAAGACAGCTCATTCCAGCCTGAAGGATGGTAATTAACTCAAGGGACATATTGCCTGCACAAGTATCTAAAGAAGATTTTCTCAGACACTTAGACAGACAAAGTCTTTGATAAACTATCAGGATGGCCATTGCGTCATCCATATTGCTACCGTCTTAGAAGATTATATTTATGCGGAAGACCCCACTAAAAGGCACTGAGAGCTATCAGATGGTATGAACTTTTTATTAATGGCAAAATGATTAATTGAGATTTTGACTTACCATATATATTGATCGAGGCATGGAGAAGGCTGAGGAAGGAGCTTTCTTTTTTTTTTTCATCTCAGCAAGCAGAGAAATATTCCTCTGCAACACTGCCTCTGCTGGCCATTCAGTATAATCTGCAGATGGAAAAGTCCACTGTTAGTCTTTTTTTAGAACTTGAATATTTCCAAACCAAATGCAACACTACCAAAACATGATTTTTATAAAGGGTCAATTAGCACTATGGCATGTCTCATATTGTGAAAATCCAAAACTCACTAAAAATTATAATCTTAATTTAGATTTCAACCAAGCAGACTTCTTTCAATCCTCTGCCTCATTTGCTGATACTCTCTACACAACCCTATCACCTATATGAGGACTTAGATAGAAAGCTCTCTTTGGCAGCCAAGAGATAGAGTACCCTTCTCACAGGAATTATTTCAGGTTATGGTACACCATAGCAATTCAGTGATCTGATACGTTAAGGGAGGAAGGTTTATGCTGCGGTTTGTGGGAATAATAAAAACAACAGATTCTAACATCTTCATTTTAGGGCATCCCTATCACTTAACCTATAGAGAACTCCAGAATGGTAAGATCAACCACTCCTTCAAACAAATGTATAAGTCTCAAATATTGTCCTAGGTCCTTTCATCTCACCACCTTAGTCTTCAGCTGGGCATCCTGTCCACATTGCTCCATTTTCTATACCATGATATAAGTATCCTATTGCGTACTAGGCAACTGATTGGCCCTCATGTCAGATGACACCCTGCTGTAGCTTTGTAATGTAATGGCACCACTTGACCAATCACCCTGGGTGACGATTACACCGGAGGACCAGACATCAGCAATTACAAACTAGGTAACTATCTGTGAATATGACTGCACAGCAAGTAGGAGGTGTAAGGGGGAAGTACAGTGCGCCATTGAAAGTATTGGGCTCCTATTTAAAGAGGGCTAGAGTTAGAAGAAGCAACTGATTGGCCCTCATGTCAGATGACATTCTGCTGTAGCTTTGTGATGTAATGGCACCACTTGACCAATCGCCCTGGGTGACGATTACACCGGAGGACCAGACGTCACCAATTACACACCAGGTAATTATCTGGGAATATGACTGCACAGCAAGTAGGAGGTGTTGTGGGAAAGTACTCTGCGCCATGGAAAGCATTGGGCTCCTATTCAAAGAGGGCTAGAGTTAGAAGAACACAGTTTCTAAATAGCAGTCCATCTGGAGTATCAGAGTCCCACTCACAGAGAGCAGGGAAACAGGTTAAATAGCTTCCCTCCATCTGAATGTAAGTCATTTGCTCTAACCTAAGACAGCTCATTCCAGCCTGAAGGATGGTAATTAACTCAAGGGACATATTGCCTGCACAAGTATCTAAAGAAGATTTTCTCAGACACTTAGACAGACAAAGTCTTTGATAAACTATCAGGATGGCCATTGCGTCATCCATATTGCTAGCGTCTTAGAAGATTATATTTATGCGGAAGACCCCACTAAAAGGCACTGAGAGCTATCAGATGCTATGAACTTTTTATTAATGGCAAAATGATTAATTGAGATTTTGACTTACCATATATTTTGATCGAGGCATGGAGAAGGCTGAGGAATGAGCTTTCTTTTTTTTTTTTCATCTCAGCAAGCAGAGAAATATTCCTCTGCAACACTGCCTCTGCTGGCCATTCAGTATAATCTGCAGATGGAAAAGTCCACTGTTAGTCTTTTTTTAGAACTTGAATATTTCCAAACCAAATGCAACACTTCCAAAAAATGATTTTTATAAAGGGTCAATTAGCACTATGGCATGTCTCATATTGTGAAAATCCAAAACTCACTAAAAATTATAATCTTAATTTAGATTTCAACCTAGCAGACTTCTTTCAATCCTATGCCTCATTTGCTGATACTCTCTACACAACCCTATCACCTATATGAGGACTTAGATAGAAAGCTCTCTTTGGCAGCCAAGAGATAGAGTACCCTTCTCACAGGAATTATTTCAGGTTATGGTACACCATAGCAATTGAGTGATCTGATACGTTAAGGGAGGAAGGTTTATGCTACGGTTTGTGGGAATAATAAAAACAACAGATTTTAACATCTTCATTTTAGTGCATCCCTATCACTTAACCTATAGAGAACTCCAGAATGGTAAGATCAACCACTCCTTCAAACAAATGTATAAGTCTCAAATATTGTCCTAGGTCCTTTCATCTCACCACCTTAGTCTTCAGCTGGGCATCCTGTCCACATTGCTCCATTTTCTATACCATGATATAAGTATCCTATTGCGTCCTAGGCAACTGATTGGCCCTCATGTGAGATGACACCCTGCTGTAGCTTTGTAATGTAATGGCACCACTTGACCAATCACCCTGGGTGACGATTACACCGGAGGACCAGACATCAGCAATTACAAACTAGGTAACTATCTGTGAATATGACTGCACAGCAAGTAGGAGGTGTAAGGGGGAAGTACAGTGCGCCATTGAAAGTATTGGGCTCCTATTTAAAGAGGGCTAGAGTTAGAAGAAGCAACTGATTGGCCCTCATGTCAGATGACATTCTGCTGTAGCTTTGTGATGTAATGGCACCACTTGACCAATCGCCCTGGGTGACGATTACACCGGAGGACCAGACGTCACCAATTACACACCAGGTAATTATCTGGGAATATGACTGCACAGCAAGTAGGAGGTGTTGTGGGAAAGTACTCTGCGCCATGGAAAGCATTGGGCTTCTATTCAAAGAGGGCTAGAGTTAGAAGAACACAGTTTCTAAATAGCAGTCCATCTGGAGTATCAGAGTCCCACTCACAGAGAGCAGGGAAACAGGTTAAATAGCTTCCCTCCATCTGAATGTAAGTCATTTGCTCTAACCTAAGACAGCTCATTCCAGCCTGAAGGATGGTAATTAACTCAAGGGACATATTGCCTGCACAAGTATCTAAAGAAGATTTTCTCAGACACTTAGACAGACAAAGTCTTTGATAAACTATCAGGATGGCCATTGCGTCATCCATATTGCTACCGTCTTAGAAGATTATATTTATGCGGAAGACCCCACTAAAAGGCACTGAGAGCTATCAGATGGTATGAACTTTTTATTAATGGCAAAATGATTAATTGAGATTTTGACTTACCATATATATTGATCGAGGCATGGAGAAGGCTGAGGAATGAGCTTTCTTTCTTTTTTTTCATCTCAGCAAGCAGAGAAATATTCCTCTGCAACACTGCCTCTGCTGGCCATTCAGTATAATCTGCAGATGGAAAAGTCCACTGTTAGTCTTTTTTTAGAACTTGAATATTTCCAAACCAAATGCAACACTACCAAAACATGATTTTTATAAAGGGTCAATTAGCACTATGGCATGTCTCATATTGTGAAAATCCAAAACTCACTAAAAATTATAATCTTAATTTAGATTTCAACCTAGCAGACTTCTTTCAATCCTATGCCTCATTTGCTGATACTCTCTACACAACCCTATCACCTATATGAGGACTTAGATAGAAAGCTCTCTTTGGCAGCCAAGAGATAGAGTACCCTTCTCACAGGAATTATTTCAGGTTATGGTACACCATAGCAATTGAGTGATCTGATACGTTAAGGGAGGAAGGTTTATGCTACGGTTTGTGGGAATAATAAAAACAACAGATTTTAACATCTTCATTTTAGTGCATCCCTATCACTTAACCTATAGAGAACTCCAGAATGGTAAGATCAACCACTCCTTCAAACAAATGTATAAGTCTCAAATATTGTCCTAGGTCCTTTCATCTCACCACCTTAGTCTTCAGCTGGGCATCCTGTCCACATTGCTCCATTTTCTATACCATGATATAAGTATCCTATTGCGTCCTAGGCAACTGATTGGCCCTCATGTCAGATGACACCCTGCTGTAGCTTTGTAATGTAATGGCACCACTTGACCAATCACCCTGGGTGACGATTACACCGGAGGACCAGACATCAGCAATTACAAACTAGGTAACTATCTGTGAATATGACTGCACAGCAAGTAGGAGGTGTAAGGGGGAAGTACAGTGCGCCATTGAAAGTATTGGGCTCCTATTTAAAGAGGGCTAGAGTTAGAAGAAGCAACTGATTGGCCCTCATGTCAGATGACATTCTGCTGTAGCTTTGTGATGTAATGGCACCACTTGACCAATCGCCCTGGGTGACGATTACACCGGAGGACCAGACGTCACCAATTACACACCAGGTAATTATCTGGGAATATGACTGCACAGCAAGTAGGAGGTGTTGTGGGAAAGTACTCTGCGCCATGGAAAGCATTGGGCTTCTATTCAAAGAGGGCTAGAGTTAGAAGAACACAGTTTCTAAATAGCAGTCCATCTGGAGTATCAGAGTCCCACTCACAGAGAGCAGGGAAACAGGTTAAATAGCTTCCCTCCATCTGAATGTAAGTCATTTGCTCTAACCTAAGACAGCTCATTCCAGCCTGAAGGATGGTAATTAACTCAAGGGACATATTGCCTGCACAAGTATCTAAAGAAGATTTTCTCAGACACTTAGACAGACAAAGTCTTTGATAAACTATCAGGATGGCCATTGCGTCATCCATATTGCTACCGTCTTAGAAGATTATATTTATGCGGAAGACCCCACTAAAAGGCACTGAGAGCTATCAGATGGTATGAACTTTTTATTAATGGCAAAATGATTAATTGAGATTTTGACTTACCATATATATTGATCGAGGCATGGAGAAGGCTGAGGAATGAGCTTTCTTTTTTTTTTTCATCTCAGCAAGCAGAGAAATATTCCTCTGCAACACTGCCTCTGCTGGCCATTCAGTATAATCTGCAGATGGAAAAGTCCACTGTTAGTCTTTTTTTAGAACTTGAATATTTCCAAACCAAATGCAACACTACCAAAACATGATTTTTATAAAGGGTCAATTAGCACTATGGCATGTCTCTTATTGTGAAAATCCAAAACTCACTAAAAATTATAATCTTAATTTAGATTTCAACCTAGCAGACTTCTTTCAATCCTCTGCCTCATTTGCTGATACTCTCTACACAACCCTATCACCTATATGAGGACTTAGATAGAAAGCTCTCTTTGGCAGCCAAGAGATAGAGTACCCTTCTCACAGGAATTATTTCAGGTTATGGTACACCATAGCAATTCAGTGATCTGATACGTTAAGGGAGGAAGGTTTATGCTACGGTTTGTGGGAATAATAAAAACAACAGATTCTAACATCTTCATTTTAGTGCATCCCTATCACTTAACCTATAGAGAACTCCAGAATGGTAAGATCAACCACTCCTTCAAACAAATGTATAAGTCTCAAATATTGTCCTAGGTCCTTTCATCTCACCACCTTAGTCTTCAGCTGGGCATCCTGTCCACATTGCTCCATTTTCTATACCATGATATAAGTATCCTATTGCGTACTAGGCAACTGATTGGCCCTCATGTCAGATAACACCCTGCTGTAGCTTTGTAATGTAATGGCACCACTTGACCAATCACCCTGGGTGACGATTACACCGGAGGACCAGACATCAGCAATTACAAACTAGGTAACTATCTGTGAATATGACTGCACAGCAAGTAGGAGGTGTAAGGGGGAAGTACAGTGCGCCATTGAAAGTATTGGGCTCCTATTTAAAGAGGGCTAGAGTTAGAAGAAGCAACTGATTGGCCCTCATGTCAGATGACATTCTGCTGTAGCTTTGTGATGTAATGGCACCACTTGACCAATCGCCCTGGGTGACGATTACACCGGAGGACCAGACGTCACCAATTACACACCAGGTAATTATCTGGGAATATGACTGCACAGCAAGTAGGAGGTGTTGTGGGAAAGTACTCTGCGCCATGGAAAGCATTGGGCTTCTATTCAAAGAGGGCTAGAGTTAGAAGAACACAGTTTCTAAATAGCAGTCCATCTGGAGTATCAGAGTCCCACTCACAGAGAGCAGGGAAACAGGTTAAATAGCTTCCCTCCATCTGAATGTAAGTCATTTGCTCTAACCTAAGACAGCTCATTCCAGCCTGAAGGATGGTAATTAACTCAAGGGACATATTGCCTGCACAAGTATCTAAAGAAGATTTTCTCAGACACTTAGACAGACAAAGTCTTTGATAAACTATCAGGATGGCCATTGCGTCATCCATATTGCTACCGTCTTAGAAGATTATATTTATGCGGAAGACCCCACTAAAAGGCACTGAGAGCTATCAGATGGTATGAACTTTTTATTAATGGCAAAATGATTAATTGAGATTTTGACTTACCATATATATTGATCGAGGCATGGAGAAGGCTGAGGAAGGAGCTTTCTTTTTTTTTTTCATCTCAGCAAGCAGAGAAATATTCCTCTGCAACACTGCCTCTGCTGGCCATTCAGTATAATCTGCAGATGGAAAAGTCCACTGTTAGTCTTTTTTTAGAACTTGAATATTTCCAAACCAAATGCAACACTACCAAAACATGATTTTTATAAAGGGTCAATTAGCACTATGGCATGTCTCATATTGTGAAAATCCAAAACTCACTAAAAATTATAATCTTAATTTAGATTTCAACCTAGCAGACTTCTTTCAATCCTCTGCCTCATTTGCTGATACTCTCTACACAACCCTATCACCTATATGAGGACTTAGATAGAAAGCTCTCTTTGGCAGCCAAGAGATAGAGTACCCTTCTCACAGGAATTATTTCAGGTTATGGTACACCATAGCAATTCAGTGATCTGATACGTTAAGGGAGGAAGGTTTATGCTACGGTTTGTGGGAATAATAAAAACAACAGATTCTAACATCTTCATTTTAGTGCATCCCTATCACTTAACCTATAGAGAACTCCAGAATGGTAAGATCAACCACTCCTTCAAACAAATGTATAAGTCTCAAATATTGTCCTAGGTCCTTTCATCTCACCACCTTAGTCTTCAGCTGGGCATCCTGTCCACATTGCTCCATTTTCTATACCATGATATAAGTATCCTATTGCGTCCTAGGCAACTGATTGGCCCTCATGTCAGATGACACCCTGCTGTAGCTTTGTAATGTAATGGCACCACTTGACCAATCACCCTGGGTGACGATTACACCGGAGGACCAGACATCAGCAATTACAAACTAGGTAACTATCTGTGAATATGACTGCACAGCAAGTAGGAGGTGTAAGGGGGAAGTACAGTGCGCCATTGAAAGTATTGGGCTCCTATTTAAAGAGGGCTAGAGTTAGAAGAAGCAACTGATTGGCCCTCATGTCAGATGACATTCTGCTGTAGCTTTGTGATGTAATGGCACCACTTGACCAATCGCCCTGGGTGACGATTACACCGGAGGACCAGACGTCACCAATTACACACCAGGTAATTATCTGGGAATATGACTGCACAGCAAGTAGGAGGTGTTGTGGGAAAGTACTCTGCGCCATGGAAAGCATTGGGCTTCTATTCAAAGAGGGCTAGAGTTAGAAGAACACAGTTTCTAAATAGCAGTCCATCTGGAGTATCAGAGTCCCACTCACAGAGAGCAGGGAAACAGGTTAAATAGCTTCCCTCCATCTGAATGTAAGTCATTTGCTCTAACCTAAGACAGCTCATTCCAGCCTGAAGGATGGTAATTAACTCAAGGGACATATTGCCTGCACAAGTATCTAAAGAAGATTTTCTCAGACACTTAGACAGACAAAGTCTTTGATAAACTATCAGGATGGCCATTGCGTCATCCATATTGCTACCGTCTTAGAAGATTATATTTATGCGGAAGACCCCACTAAAAGGCACTGAGAGCTATCAGATGGTATGAACTTTTTATTAATGGCAAAATGATTAATTGAGATTTTGACTTACCATATATATTGATCGAGGCATGGAGAAGGCTGAGGAATGAGCTTTCTTTTTTTTTTTTCATCTCAGCAAGCAGAGAAATATTCCTCTGCAACACTGCCTCTGCTGGCCATTCAGTATAATCTGCAGATGGAAAAGTCCACTGTTAGTCTTTTTTTAGAACTTGAATATTTCCAAACCAAATGCAACACTACCAAAACATGATTTTTATAAAGGGTCAATTAGCACTATGGCATGTCTCATATTGTGAAAATCCAAAACTCACTAAAAATTATAATCTTAATTTAGATTTCAACCTAGCAGACTTCTTTCAATCCTCTGCCTCATTTGCTGATACTCTCTACACAACCCTATCACCTATATGAGGACTTAGATAGAAAGCTCTCTTTGGCAGCCAAGAGATAGAGTACCCTTCTCACAGGAATTATTTCAGGTTATGGTACACCATAGCAATTCAGTGATCTGATACGTTAAGGGAGGAAGGTTTATGCTACGGTTTGTGGGAATAATAAAAACAACAGATTCTAACATCTTCATTTTAGTGCATCCCTATCACTTAACCTATAGAGAACTCCAGAATGGTAAGATCAACCACTCCTTCAAACAAATGTATAAGTCTCAAATATTGTCCTAGGTCCTTTCATCTCACCACCTTAGTCTTCAGCTGGGCATCCTGTCCACATTGCTCCATTTTCTATACCATGATATAAGTATCCTATTGCGTCCTAGGCAACTGATTGGCCCTCATGTCAGATGACACCCTGCTGTAGCTTTGTAATGTAATGGCACCACTTGACCAATCACCCTGGGTGACGATTACACCGGAGGACCAGACATCAGCAATTACAAACTAGGTAACTATCTGTGAATATGACTGCACAGCAAGTAGGAGGTGTAAGGGGGAAGTACAGTGCGCCATTGAAAGTATTGGGCTCCTATTTAAAGAGGGCTAGAGTTAGAAGAAGCAACTGATTGGCCCTCATGTCAGATGACATTCTGCTGTAGCTTTGTGATGTAATGGCACCACTTGACCAATCGCCCTGGGTGACGATTACACCGGAGGACCAGACGTCACCAATTACACACCAGGTAATTATCTGGGAATATGACTGCACAGCAAGTAGGAGGTGTTGTGGGAAAGTACTCTGCGCCATGGAAAGCATTGGGCTTCTATTCAAAGAGGGCTAGAGTTAGAAGAACACAGTTTCTAAATAGCAGTCCATCTGGAGTATCAGAGTCCCACTCACAGAGAGCAGGGAAACAGGTTAAATAGCTTCCCTCCATCTGAATGTAAGTCATTTGCTCTAACCTAAGACAGCTCATTCCAGCCTGAAGGATGGTAATTAACTCAAGGGACATATTGCCTGCACAAGTATCTAAAGAAGATTTTCTCAGACACTTAGACAGACAAAGTCTTTGATAAACTATCAGGATGGCCATTGCGTCATCCATATTGCTACCGTCTTAGAAGATTATATTTATGCGGAAGACCCCACTAAAAGGCACTGAGAGCTATCAGATGGTATGAACTTTTTATTAATGGCAAAATGATTAATTGAGATTTTGACTTACCATATATATTGATCGAGGCATGGAGAAGGCTGAGGAATGAGCTTTCTTTCTTTTTTTTCATCTCAGCAAGCAGAGAAATATTCCTCTGCAACACTGCCTCTGCTGGCCATTCAGTATAATCTGCAGATGGAAAAGTCCACTGTTAGTCTTTTTTTAGAACTTGAATATTTCCAAACCAAATGCAACACTACCAAAACATGATTTTTATAAAGGGTCAATTAGCACTATGGCGTGTCTCATATTGTGAAAATCCAAAACTCACTAAAAATTATAATCTTAATTTAGATTTCAACCTAGCAGACTTCTTTCAATCCTCTGCCTCATTTGCTGATACTCTCTACACAACCCTATCACCTATATGAGGACTTAGATAGAAAGCTCTCTTTGGCAGCCAAGAGATAGAGTACCCTTCTCACAGGAATTATTTCAGGTTATGGTACACCATAGCAATTCAGTGATCTGATACGTTAAGGGAGGAAGGTTTATGCTACGGTTTGTGGGAATAATAAAAACAACAGATTCTAACATCTTCATTTTAGTGCATCCCTATCACTTAACCTATAGAGAACTCCAGAATGGTAAGATCAACCACTCCTTCAAACAAATGTATAAGTCTCAAATATTGTCCTAGGTCCTTTCATCTCACCACCTTAGTCTTCAGCTGGGCATCCTGTCCACATTGCTCCATTTTCTATACCATGATATAAGTATCCTATTGCGTCCTAGGCAACTGATTGGCCCTCATGTCAGATGACACCCTGCTGTAGCTTTGTAATGTAATGGCACCACTTGACCAATCACCCTGGGTGACGATTACACCGGAGGACCAGACATCAGCAATTACAAACTAGGTAACTATCTGTGAATATGACTGCACAGCAAGTAGGAGGTGTAAGGGGGAAGTACAGTGCGCCATTGAAAGTATTGGGCTCCTATTTAAAGAGGGCTAGAGTTAGAAGAAGCAACTGATTGGCCCTCATGTCAGATGACATTCTGCTGTAGCTTTGTGATGTAATGGCACCACTTGACCAATCGCCCTGGGTGACGATTACACCGGAGGACCAGACGTCACCAATTACACACCAGGTAATTATCTGGGAATATGACTGCACAGCAAGTAGGAGGTGTTGTGGGAAAGTACTCTGCGCCATGGAAAGCATTGGGCTTCTATTCAAAGAGGGCTAGAGTTAGAAGAACACAGTTTCTAAATAGCAGTCCATCTGGAGTATCAGAGTCCCACTCACAGAGAGCAGGGAAACAGGTTAAATAGCTTCCCTCCATCTGAATGTAAGTCATTTGCTCTAACCTAAGACAGCTCATTCCAGCCTGAAGGATGGTAATTAACTCAAGGGACATATTGCCTGCACAAGTATCTAAAGAAGATTTTCTCAGACACTTAGACAGACAAAGTCTTTGATAAACTATCAGGATGGCCATTGCGTCATCCATATTGCTACCGTCTTAGAAGATTATATTTATGCGGAAGACCCCACTAAAAGGCACTGAGAGCTATCAGATGGTATGAACTTTTTATTAATGGCAAAATGATTAATTGAGATTTTGACTTACCATATATATTGATCGAGGCATGGAGAAGGCTGAGGAATGAGCTTTCTTTTTTTTTTTCATCTCAGCAAGCAGAGAAATATTCCTCTGCAACACTGCCTCTGCTGGCCATTCAGTATAATCTGCAGATGGAAAAGTCCACTGTTAGTCTTTTTTTAGAACTTGAATATTTCCAAACCAAATGCAACACTACCAAAACATGATTTTTATAAAGGGTCAATTAGCACTATGGCATGTCTCATATTGTGAAAATCCAAAACTCACTAAAAATTATAATCTTAATTTAGATTTCAACCTAGCAGACTTCTTTCAATCCTCTGCCTCATTTGCTGATACTCTCTACACAACCCTATCACCTATATGAGGACTTAGATAGAAAGCTCTCTTTGGCAGCCAAGAGATAGAGTACCCTTCTCACAGGAATTATTTCAGGTTATGGTACACCATAGCAATTCAGTGATCTGATACGTTAAGGGAGGAAGGTTTATGCTACGGTTTGTGGGAATAATAAAAACAACAGATTCTAACATCTTCATTTTAGTGCATCCCTATCACTTAACCTATAGAGAACTCCAGAATGGTAAGATCAACCACTCCTTCAAACAAATGTATAAGTCTCAAATATTGTCCTAGGTCCTTTCATCTCACCACCTTAGTCTTCAGCTGGGCATCCTGTCCACATTGCTCCATTTTCTATACCATGATATAAGTATCCTATTGCGTACTAGGCAACTGATTGGCCCTCATGTCAGATAACACCCTGCTGTAGCTTTGTAATGTAATGGCACCACTTGACCAATCACCCTGGGTGACGATTACACCGGAGGACCAGACATCAGCAATTACAAACTAGGTAACTATCTGTGAATATGACTGCACAGCAAGTAGGAGGTGTAAGGGGGAAGTACAGTGCGCCATTGAAAGTATTGGGCTCCTATTTAAAGAGGGCTAGAGTTAGAAGAAGCAACTGATTGGCCCTCATGTCAGATGACATTCTGCTGTAGCTTTGTGATGTAATGGCACCACTTGACCAATCGCCCTGGGTGACGATTACACCGGAGGACCAGACGTCACCAATTACACACCAGGTAATTATCTGGGAATATGACTGCACAGCAAGTAGGAGGTGTTGTGGGAAAGTACTCTGCGCCATGGAAAGCATTGGGCTTCTATTCAAAGAGGGCTAGAGTTAGAAGAACACAGTTTCTAAATAGCAGTCCATCTGGAGTATCAGAGTCCCACTCACAGAGAGCAGGGAAACAGGTTAAATAGCTTCCCTCCATCTGAATGTAAGTCATTTGCTCTAACCTAAGACAGCTCATTCCAGCCTGAAGGATGGTAATTAACTCAAGGGACATATTGCCTGCACAAGTATCTAAAGAAGATTTTCTCAGACACTTAGACAGACAAAGTCTTTGATAAACTATCAGGATGGCCATTGCGTCATCCATATTGCTACCGTCTTAGAAGATTATATTTATGCGGAAGACCCCACTAAAAGGCACTGAGAGCTATCAGATGGTATGAACTTTTTATTAATGGCAAAATGATTAATTGAGATTTTGACTTACCATATATATTGATCGAGGCATGGAGAAGGCTGAGGAAGGAGCTTTCTTTTTTTTTTTCATCTCAGCAAGCAGAGAAATATTCCTCTGCAACACTGCCTCTGCTGGCCATTCAGTATAATCTGCAGATGGAAAAGTCCACTGTTAGTCTTTTTTTAGAACTTGAATATTTCCAAACCAAATGCAACACTACCAAAACATGATTTTTATAAAGGGTCAATTAGCACTATGGCATGTCTCATATTGTGAAAATCCAAAACTCACTAAAAATTATAATCTTAATTTAGATTTCAACCTAGCAGACTTCTTTCAATCCTCTGCCTCATTTGCTGATACTCTCTACACAACCCTATCACCTATATGAGGACTTAGATAGAAAGCTCTCTTTGGCAGCCAAGAGATAGAGTACCCTTCTCACAGGAATTATTTCAGGTTATGGTACACCATAGCAATTCAGTGATCTGATACGTTAAGGGAGGAAGGTTTATGCTACGGTTTGTGGGAATAATAAAAACAACAGATTCTAACATCTTCATTTTAGTGCATCCCTATCACTTAACCTATAGAGAACTCCAGAATGGTAAGATCAACCACTCCTTCAAACAAATGTATAAGTCTCAAATATTGTCCTAGGTCCTTTCATCTCACCACCTTAGTCTTCAGCTGGGCATCCTGTCCACATTGCTCCATTTTCTATACCATGATATAAGTATCCTATTGCGTCCTAGGCAACTGATTGGCCCTCATGTCAGATGACACCCTGCTGTAGCTTTGTAATGTAATGGCACCACTTGACCAATCACCCTGGGTGACGATTACACCGGAGGACCAGACATCAGCAATTACAAACTAGGTAACTATCTGTGAATATGACTGCACAGCAAGTAGGAGGTGTAAGGGGGAAGTACAGTGCGCCATTGAAAGTATTGGGCTCCTATTTAAAGAGGGCTAGAGTTAGAAGAAGCAACTGATTGGCCCTCATGTCAGATGACATTCTGCTGTAGCTTTGTGATGTAATGGCACCACTTGACCAATCGCCCTGGGTGACGATTACACCGGAGGACCAGACGTCACCAATTACACACCAGGTAATTATCTGGGAATATGACTGCACAGCAAGTAGGAGGTGTTGTGGGAAAGTACTCTGCGCCATGGAAAGCATTGGGCTTCTATTCAAAGAGGGCTAGAGTTAGAAGAACACAGTTTCTAAATAGCAGTCCATCTGGAGTATCAGAGTCCCACTCACAGAGAGCAGGGAAACAGGTTAAATAGCTTCCCTCCATCTGAATGTAAGTCATTTGCTCTAACCTAAGACAGCTCATTCCAGCCTGAAGGATGGTAATTAACTCAAGGGACATATTGCCTGCACAAGTATCTAAAGAAGATTTTCTCAGACACTTAGACAGACAAAGTCTTTGATAAACTATCAGGATGGCCATTGCGTCATCCATATTGCTACCGTCTTAGAAGATTATATTTATGCGGAAGACCCCACTAAAAGGCACTGAGAGCTATCAGATGGTATGAACTTTTTATTAATGGCAAAATGATTAATTGAGATTTTGACTTACCATATATATTGATCGAGGCATGGAGAAGGCTGAGGAATGAGCTTTCTTTTTTTTTTTTCATCTCAGCAAGCAGAGAAATATTCCTCTGCAACACTGCCTCTGCTGGCCATTCAGTATAATCTGCAGATGGAAAAGTCCACTGTTAGTCTTTTTTTAGAACTTGAATATTTCCAAACCAAATGCAACACTACCAAAACATGATTTTTATAAAGGGTCAATTAGCACTATGGCATGTCTCATATTGTGAAAATCCAAAACTCACTAAAAATTATAATCTTAATTTAGATTTCAACCTAGCAGACTTCTTTCAATCCTCTGCCTCATTTGCTGATACTCTCTACACAACCCTATCACCTATATGAGGACTTAGATAGAAAGCTCTCTTTGGCAGCCAAGAGATAGAGTACCCTTCTCACAGGAATTATTTCAGGTTATGGTACACCATAGCAATTCAGTGATCTGATACGTTAAGGGAGGAAGGTTTATGCTACGGTTTGTGGGAATAATAAAAACAACAGATTCTAACATCTTCATTTTAGTGCATCCCTATCACTTAACCTATAGAGAACTCCAGAATGGTAAGATCAACCACTCCTTCAAACAAATGTATAAGTCTCAAATATTGTCCTAGGTCCTTTCATCTCACCACCTTAGTCTTCAGCTGGGCATCCTGTCCACATTGCTCCATTTTCTATACCATGATATAAGTATCCTATTGCGTACTAGGCAACTGATTGGCCCTCATGTCAGATAACACCCTGCTGTAGCTTTGTAATGTAATGGCACCACTTGACCAATCACCCTGGGTGACGATGACACCGGAGGACCAGACATCAGCAATTACACACTAGGTAACTATCTGTGAATATGACTGCACAGCAAGTAGGAGGTGTAAGGGGGAAGTACAGTGCGCCATTGAAAGTATTGGGCTCCTATTTAAAGAGGGCTAGAGTTAGAAGAAGCAACTGATTGGCCCTCATGTCAGATGACATTCTGCTGTAGCTTTGTGATGTAATGGCACCACTTGACCAATCGCCCTGGGTGACGATTACACCGGAGGACCAGACGTCACCAATTACACACCAGGTAATTATCTGGGAATATGACTGCACAGCAAGTAGGAGGTGTTGTGGGAAAGTACTCTGCGCCATGGAAAGCATTGGGCTCCTATTCAAAGGGGGCTAGAGTTAGAAGAACACAGTTTCTAAATAGCAGTCCATCTGGAGTATCAGAGTCCCACTCACAGAGAGCAGGGAAACAGGTTAAATAGCTTCCCTCCATCTGAATGTAAGTCATTTGCTCTAACCTAAGACAGCTCATTCCAGCCTGAAGGATGGTAATTAACTCAAGGGACATATTGCCTGCACAAGTATCTAAAGAAGATTTTCTCAGACACTTAGACAGACAAAGTCTTTGATAAACTATCAGGATGGCCATTGCGTCATCCATATTGCTACCGTCTTAGAAGATTATATTTATGCGGAAGACCCCACTAAAAGGCACTGAGAGCTATCAGATGGTATGAACTTTTTATTAATGGCAAAATGATTAATTGAGATTTTGACTTACCATATATATTGATCGAGGCATGGAGAAGGCTGAGGAAGGAGCTTTCTTTTTTTTTTTCATCTCAGCAAGCAGAGAAATATTCCTCTGCAACACTGCCTCTGCTGGCCATTCAGTATAATCTGCAGATGGAAAAGTCCACTGTTAGTCTTTTTTTAGAACTTGAATATTTCCAAACCAAATGCAACACTACCAAAACATGATTTTTATAAAGGGTCAATTAGCACTATGGCATGTCTCATATTGTGAAAATCCAAAACTCACTAAAAATTATAATCTTAATTTAGATTTCAACCTAGCAGACTTCTTTCAATCCTCTGCCTCATTTGCTGATACTCTCTACACAACCCTATCACCTATATGAGGACTTAGATAGAAAGCTCTCTTTGGCAGCCAAGAGATAGAGTACCCTTCTCACAGGAATTATTTCAGGTTATGGTACACCATAGCAATTCAGTGATCTGATACGTTAAGGGAGGAAGGTTTATGCTACGGTTTGTGGGAATAATAAAAACAACAGATTCTAACATCTTCATTTTAGTGCATCCCTATCACTTAACCTATAGAGAACTCCAGAATGGTAAGATCAACCACTCCTTCAAACAAATGTATAAGTCTCAAATATTGTCCTAGGTCCTTTCATCTCACCACCTTAGTCTTCAGCTGGGCATCCTGTCCACATTGCTCCATTTTCTATACCATGATATAAGTATCCTATTGCGTCCTAGGCAACTGATTGGCCCTCATGTCAGATGACACCCTGCTGTAGCTTTGTAATGTAATGGCACCACTTGACCAATCACCCTGGGTGACGATTACACCGGAGGACCAGACATCAGCAATTACAAACTAGGTAACTATCTGTGAATATGACTGCACAGCAAGTAGGAGGTGTAAGGGGGAAGTACAGTGCGCCATTGAAAGTATTGGGCTCCTATTTAAAGAGGGCTAGAGTTAGAAGAAGCAACTGATTGGCCCTCATGTCAGATGACATTCTGCTGTAGCTTTGTGATGTAATGGCACCACTTGACCAATCGCCCTGGGTGACGATTACACCGGAGGACCAGACGTCACCAATTACACACCAGGTAATTATCTGGGAATATGACTGCACAGCAAGTAGGAGGTGTTGTGGGAAAGTACTCTGCGCCATGGAAAGCATTGGGCTTCTATTCAAAGAGGGCTAGAGTTAGAAGAACACAGTTTCTAAATAGCAGTCCATCTGGAGTATCAGAGTCCCACTCACAGAGAGCAGGGAAACAGGTTAAATAGCTTCCCTCCATCTGAATGTAAGTCATTTGCTCTAACCTAAGACAGCTCATTCCAGCCTGAAGGATGGTAATTAACTCAAGGGACATATTGCCTGCACAAGTATCTAAAGAAGATTTTCTCAGACACTTAGACAGACAAAGTCTTTGATAAACTATCAGGATGGCCATTGCGTCATCCATATTGCTACCGTCTTAGAAGATTATATTTATGCGGAAGACCCCACTAAAAGGCACTGAGAGCTATCAGATGGTATGAACTTTTTATTAATGGCAAAATGATTAATTGAGATTTTGACTTACCATATATATTGATCGAGGCATGGAGAAGGCTGAGGAATGAGCTTTCTTTTTTTTTTTTCATCTCAGCAAGCAGAGAAATATTCCTCTGCAACACTGCCTCTGCTGGCCATTCAGTATAATCTGCAGATGGAAAAGTCCACTGTTAGTCTTTTTTTAGAACTTGAATATTTCCAAACCAAATGCAACACTACCAAAACATGATTTTTATAAAGGGTCAATTAGCACTATGGCATGTCTCATATTGTGAAAATCCAAAACTCACTAAAAATTATAATCTTAATTTAGATTTCAACCTAGCAGACTTCTTTCAATCCTCTGCCTCATTTGCTGATACTCTCTACACAACCCTATCACCTATATGAGGACTTAGATAGAAAGCTCTCTTTGGCAGCCAAGAGATAGAGTACCCTTCTCACAGGAATTATTTCAGGTTATGGTACACCATAGCAATTCAGTGATCTGATACGTTAAGGGAGGAAGGTTTATGCTACGGTTTGTGGGAATAATAAAAACAACAGATTCTAACATCTTCATTTTAGTGCATCCCTATCACTTAACCTATAGAGAACTCCAGAATGGTAAGATCAACCACTCCTTCAAACAAATGTATAAGTCTCAAATATTGTCCTAGGTCCTTTCATCTCACCACCTTAGTCTTCAGCTGGGCATCCTGTCCACATTGCTCCATTTTCTATACCATGATATAAGTATCCTATTGCGTACTAGGCAACTGATTGGCCCTCATGTCAGATAACACCCTGCTGTAGCTTTGTAATGTAATGGCACCACTTGACCAATCACCCTGGGTGACGATGACACCGGAGGACCAGACATCAGCAATTACACACTAGGTAACTATCTGTGAATATGACTGCACAGCAAGTAGGAGGTGTAAGGGGGAAGTACAGTGCGCCATTGAAAGTATTGGGCTCCTATTTAAAGAGGGCTAGAGTTAGAAGAAGCAACTGATTGGCCCTCATGTCAGATGACATTCTGCTGTAGCTTTGTGATGTAATGGCACCACTTGACCAATCGCCCTGGGTGACGATTACACCGGAGGACCAGACGTCACCAATTACACACCAGGTAATTATCTGGGAATATGACTGCACAGCAAGTAGGAGGTGTTGTGGGAAAGTACTCTGCGCCATGGAAAGCATTGGGCTCCTATTCAAAGGGGGCTAGAGTTAGAAGAACACAGTTTCTAAATAGCAGTCCATCTGGAGTATCAGAGTCCCACTCACAGAGAGCAGGGAAACAGGTTAAATAGCTTCCCTCCATCTGAATGTAAGTCATTTGCTCTAACCTAAGACAGCTCATTCCAGCCTGAAGGATGGTAATTAACTCAAGGGACATATTGCCTGCACAAGTATCTAAAGAAGATTTTCTCAGACACTTAGACAGACAAAGTCTTTGATAAACTATCAGGATGGCCATTGCGTCATCCATATTGCTACCGTCTTAGAAGATTATATTTATGCGGAAGACCCCACTAAAAGGCACTGAGAGCTATCAGATGGTATGAACTTTTTATTAATGGCAAAATGATTAATTGAGATTTTGACTTACCATATATATTGATCGAGGCATGGAGAAGGCTGAGGAAGGAGCTTTCTTTTTTTTTTTCATCTCAGCAAGCAGAGAAATATTCCTCTGCAACACTGCCTCTGCTGGCCATTCAGTATAATCTGCAGATGGAAAAGTCCACTGTTAGTCTTTTTTTAGAACTTGAATATTTCCAAACCAAATGCAACACTACCAAAACATGATTTTTATAAAGGGTCAATTAGCACTATGGCATGTCTCATATTGTGAAAATCCAAAACTCACTAAAAATTATAATCTTAATTTAGATTTCAACCTAGCAGACTTCTTTCAATCCTCTGCCTCATTTGCTGATACTCTCTACACAACCCTATCACCTATATGAGGACTTAGATAGAAAGCTCTCTTTGGCAGCCAAGAGATAGAGTACCCTTCTCACAGGAATTATTTCAGGTTATGGTACACCATAGCAATTCAGTGATCTGATACGTTAAGGGAGGAAGGTTTATGCTACGGTTTGTGGGAATAATAAAAACAACAGATTCTAACATCTTCATTTTAGTGCATCCCTATCACTTAACCTATAGAGAACTCCAGAATGGTAAGATCAACCACTCCTTCAAACAAATGTATAAGTCTCAAATATTGTCCTAGGTCCTTTCATCTCACCACCTTAGTCTTCAGCTGGGCATCCTGTCCACATTGCTCCATTTTCTATACCATGATATAAGTATCCTATTGCGTCCTAGGCAACTGATTGGCCCTCATGTCAGATGACACCCTGCTGTAGCTTTGTAATGTAATGGCACCACTTGACCAATCACCCTGGGTGACGATTACACCGGAGGACCAGACATCAGCAATTACAAACTAGGTAACTATCTGTGAATATGACTGCACAGCAAGTAGGAGGTGTAAGGGGGAAGTACAGTGCGCCATTGAAAGTATTGGGCTCCTATTTAAAGAGGGCTAGAGTTAGAAGAAGCAACTGATTGGCCCTCATGTCAGATGACATTCTGCTGTAGCTTTGTGATGTAATGGCACCACTTGACCAATCGCCCTGGGTGACGATTACACCGGAGGACCAGACGTCACCAATTACACACCAGGTAATTATCTGGGAATATGACTGCACAGCAAGTAGGAGGTGTTGTGGGAAAGTACTCTGCGCCATGGAAAGCATTGGGCTTCTATTCAAAGAGGGCTAGAGTTAGAAGAACACAGTTTCTAAATAGCAGTCCATCTGGAGTATCAGAGTCCCACTCACAGAGAGCAGGGAAACAGGTTAAATAGCTTCCCTCCATCTGAATGTAAGTCATTTGCTCTAACCTAAGACAGCTCATTCCAGCCTGAAGGATGGTAATTAACTCAAGGGACATATTGCCTGCACAAGTATCTAAAGAAGATTTTCTCAGACACTTAGACAGACAAAGTCTTTGATAAACTATCAGGATGGCCATTGCGTCATCCATATTGCTACCGTCTTAGAAGATTATATTTATGCGGAAGACCCCACTAAAAGGCACTGAGAGCTATCAGATGGTATGAACTTTTTATTAATGGCAAAATGATTAATTGAGATTTTGACTTACCATATATATTGATCGAGGCATGGAGAAGGCTGAGGAATGAGCTTTCTTTTTTTTTTTTCATCTCAGCAAGCAGAGAAATATTCCTCTGCAACACTGCCTCTGCTGGCCATTCAGTATAATCTGCAGATGGAAAAGTCCACTGTTAGTCTTTTTTTAGAACTTGAATATTTCCAAACCAAATGCAACACTACCAAAACATGATTTTTATAAAGGGTCAATTAGCACTATGGCATGTCTCATATTGTGAAAATCCAAAACTCACTAAAAATTATAATCTTAATTTAGATTTCAACCTAGCAGACTTCTTTCAATCCTCTGCCTCATTTGCTGATACTCTCTACACAACCCTATCACCTATATGAGGACTTAGATAGAAAGCTCTCTTTGGCAGCCAAGAGATAGAGTACCCTTCTCACAGGAATTATTTCAGGTTATGGTACACCATAGCAATTCAGTGATCTGATACGTTAAGGGAGGAAGGTTTATGCTACGGTTTGTGGGAATAATAAAAACAACAGATTCTAACATCTTCATTTTAGTGCATCCCTATCACTTAACCTATAGAGAACTCCAGAATGGTAAGATCAACCACTCCTTCAAACAAATGTATAAGTCTCAAATATTGTCCTAGGTCCTTTCATCTCACCACCTTAGTCTTCAGCTGGGCATCCTGTCCACATTGCTCCATTTTCTATACCATGATATAAGTATCCTATTGCGTACTAGGCAACTGATTGGCCCTCATGTCAGATAACACCCTGCTGTAGCTTTGTAATGTAATGGCACCACTTGACCAATCACCCTGGGTGACGATGACACCGGAGGACCAGACATCAGCAATTACACACTAGGTAACTATCTGTGAATATGACTGCACAGCAAGTAGGAGGTGTAAGGGGGAAGTACAGTGCGCCATTGAAAGTATTGGGCTCCTATTTAAAGAGGGCTAGAGTTAGAAGAAGCAACTGATTGGCCCTCATGTCAGATGACATTCTGCTGTAGCTTTGTGATGTAATGGCACCACTTGACCAATCGCCCTGGGTGACGATTACACCGGAGGACCAGACGTCACCAATTACACACCAGGTAATTATCTGGGAATATGACTGCACAGCAAGTAGGAGGTGTTGTGGGAAAGTACTCTGCGCCATGGAAAGCATTGGGCTCCTATTCAAAGGGGGCTAGAGTTAGAAGAACACAGTTTCTAAATAGCAGTCCATCTGGAGTATCAGAGTCCCACTCACAGAGAGCAGGGAAACAGGTTAAATAGCTTCCCTCCATCTGAATGTAAGTCATTTGCTCTAACCTAAGACAGCTCATTCCAGCCTGAAGGATGGTAATTAACTCAAGGGACATATTGCCTGCACAAGTATCTAAAGAAGATTTTCTCAGACACTTAGACAGACAAAGTCTTTGATAAACTATCAGGATGGCCATTGCGTCATCCATATTGCTACCGTCTTAGAAGATTATATTTATGCGGAAGACCCCACTAAAAGGCACTGAGAGCTATCAGATGGTATGAACTTTTTATTAATGGCAAAATGATTAATTGAGATTTTGACTTACCATATATATTGATCGAGGCATGGAGAAGGCTGAGGAAGGAGCTTTCTTTTTTTTTTTCATCTCAGCAAGCAGAGAAATATTCCTCTGCAACACTGCCTCTGCTGGCCATTCAGTATAATCTGCAGATGGAAAAGTCCACTGTTAGTCTTTTTTTAGAACTTGAATATTTCCAAACCAAATGCAACACTACCAAAACATGATTTTTATAAAGGGTCAATTAGCACTATGGCATGTCTCATATTGTGAAAATCCAAAACTCACTAAAAATTATAATCTTAATTTAGATTTCAACCTAGCAGACTTCTTTCAATCCTCTGCCTCATTTGCTGATACTCTCTACACAACCCTATCACCTATATGAGGACTTAGATAGAAAGCTCTCTTTGGCAGCCAAGAGATAGAGTACCCTTCTCACAGGAATTATTTCAGGTTATGGTACACCATAGCAATTCAGTGATCTGATACGTTAAGGGAGGAAGGTTTATGCTACGGTTTGTGGGAATAATAAAAACAACAGATTCTAACATCTTCATTTTAGTGCATCCCTATCACTTAACCTATAGAGAACTCCAGAATGGTAAGATCAACCACTCCTTCAAACAAATGTATAAGTCTCAAATATTGTCCTAGGTCCTTTCATCTCACCACCTTAGTCTTCAGCTGGGCATCCTGTCCACATTGCTCCATTTTCTATACCATGATATAAGTATCCTATTGCGTCCTAGGCAACTGATTGGCCCTCATGTCAGATGACACCCTGCTGTAGCTTTGTAATGTAATGGCACCACTTGACCAATCACCCTGGGTGACGATTACACCGGAGGACCAGACATCAGCAATTACAAACTAGGTAACTATCTGTGAATATGACTGCACAGCAAGTAGGAGGTGTAAGGGGGAAGTACAGTGCGCCATTGAAAGTATTGGGCTCCTATTTAAAGAGGGCTAGAGTTAGAAGAAGCAACTGATTGGCCCTCATGTCAGATGACATTCTGCTGTAGCTTTGTGATGTAATGGCACCACTTGACCAATCGCCCTGGGTGACGATTACACCGGAGGACCAGACGTCACCAATTACACACCAGGTAATTATCTGGGAATATGACTGCACAGCAAGTAGGAGGTGTTGTGGGAAAGTACTCTGCGCCATGGAAAGCATTGGGCTTCTATTCAAAGAGGGCTAGAGTTAGAAGAACACAGTTTCTAAATAGCAGTCCATCTGGAGTATCAGAGTCCCACTCACAGAGAGCAGGGAAACAGGTTAAATAGCTTCCCTCCATCTGAATGTAAGTCATTTGCTCTAACCTAAGACAGCTCATTCCAGCCTGAAGGATGGTAATTAACTCAAGGGACATATTGCCTGCACAAGTATCTAAAGAAGATTTTCTCAGACACTTAGACAGACAAAGTCTTTGATAAACTATCAGGATGGCCATTGCGTCATCCATATTGCTACCGTCTTAGAAGATTATATTTATGCGGAAGACCCCACTAAAAGGCACTGAGAGCTATCAGATGGTATGAACTTTTTATTAATGGCAAAATGATTAATTGAGATTTTGACTTACCATATATATTGATCGAGGCATGGAGAAGGCTGAGGAATGAGCTTTCTTTTTTTTTTTTCATCTCAGCAAGCAGAGAAATATTCCTCTGCAACACTGCCTCTGCTGGCCATTCAGTATAATCTGCAGATGGAAAAGTCCACTGTTAGTCTTTTTTTAGAACTTGAATATTTCCAAACCAAATGCAACACTACCAAAACATGATTTTTATAAAGGGTCAATTAGCACTATGGCATGTCTCATATTGTGAAAATCCAAAACTCACTAAAAATTATAATCTTAATTTAGATTTCAACCTAGCAGACTTCTTTCAATCCTCTGCCTCATTTGCTGATACTCTCTACACAACCCTATCACCTATATGAGGACTTAGATAGAAAGCTCTCTTTGGCAGCCAAGAGATAGAGTACCCTTCTCACAGGAATTATTTCAGGTTATGGTACACCATAGCAATTCAGTGATCTGATACGTTAAGGGAGGAAGGTTTATGCTACGGTTTGTGGGAATAATAAAAACAACAGATTCTAACATCTTCATTTTAGTGCATCCCTATCACTTAACCTATAGAGAACTCCAGAATGGTAAGATCAACCACTCCTTCAAACAAATGTATAAGTCTCAAATATTGTCCTAGGTCCTTTCATCTCACCACCTTAGTCTTCAGCTGGGCATCCTGTCCACATTGCTCCATTTTCTATACCATGATATAAGTATCCTATTGCGTACTAGGCAACTGATTGGCCCTCATGTCAGATAACACCCTGCTGTAGCTTTGTAATGTAATGGCACCACTTGACCAATCACCCTGGGTGACGATGACACCGGAGGACCAGACATCAGCAATTACACACTAGGTAACTATCTGTGAATATGACTGCACAGCAAGTAGGAGGTGTAAGGGGGAAGTACAGTGCGCCATTGAAAGTATTGGGCTCCTATTTAAAGAGGGCTAGAGTTAGAAGAAGCAACTGATTGGCCCTCATGTCAGATGACATTCTGCTGTAGCTTTGTGATGTAATGGCACCACTTGACCAATCGCCCTGGGTGACGATTACACCGGAGGACCAGACGTCACCAATTACACACCAGGTAATTATCTGGGAATATGACTGCACAGCAAGTAGGAGGTGTTGTGGGAAAGTACTCTGCGCCATGGAAAGCATTGGGCTCCTATTCAAAGGGGGCTAGAGTTAGAAGAACACAGTTTCTAAATAGCAGTCCATCTGGAGTATCAGAGTCCCACTCACAGAGAGCAGGGAAACAGGTTAAATAGCTTCCCTCCATCTGAATGTAAGTCATTTGCTCTAACCTAAGACAGCTCATTCCAGCCTGAAGGATGGTAATTAACTCAAGGGACATATTGCCTGCACAAGTATCTAAAGAAGATTTTCTCAGACACTTAGACAGACAAAGTCTTTGATAAACTATCAGGATGGCCATTGCGTCATCCATATTGCTACCGTCTTAGAAGATTATATTTATGCGGAAGACCCCACTAAAAGGCACTGAGAGCTATCAGATGGTATGAACTTTTTATTAATGGCAAAATGATTAATTGAGATTTTGACTTACCATATATATTGATCGAGGCATGGAGAAGGCTGAGGAAGGAGCTTTCTTTTTTTTTTTCATCTCAGCAAGCAGAGAAATATTCCTCTGCAACACTGCCTCTGCTGGCCATTCAGTATAATCTGCAGATGGAAAAGTCCACTGTTAGTCTTTTTTTAGAACTTGAATATTTCCAAACCAAATGCAACACTACCAAAACATGATTTTTATAAAGGGTCAATTAGCACTATGGCATGTCTCATATTGTGAAAATCCAAAACTCACTAAAAATTATAATCTTAATTTAGATTTCAACCAAGCAGACTTCTTTCAATCCTCTGCCTCATTTGCTGATACTCTCTACACAACCCTATCACCTATATGAGGACTTAGATAGAAAGCTCTCTTTGGCAGCCAAGAGATAGAGTACCCTTCTCACAGGAATTATTTCAGGTTATGGTACACCATAGCAATTCAGTGATCTGATACATTAAGGGAGGAAGGTTTATGCTGCGGTTTGTGGGAATAATAAAAACAACAGATTCTAACATCTTCATTTTAGGGCATCCCTATCACTTAACCTATAGAGAACTCCAGAATGGTAAGATCAACCACTCCTTCAAACAAATGTATAAGTCTCAAATATTGTCCTAGGTCCTTTCATCTCACCACCTTAGTCTTCAGCTGGGCATCCTGTCCACATTGCTCCATTTTCTATACCATGATATAAGTATCCTATTGCGTACTAGGCAACTGATTGGCCCTCATGTCAGATGACACCCTGCTGTAGCTTTGTAATGTAATGGCACCACTTGACCAATCACCCTGGGTGACGATTACACCGGAGGACCAGACATCAGCAATTACAAACTAGGTAAATATCTGTGAATATGACTGCACAGCAAGTAGGAGGTGTAAGGGGGAAGTACAGTGCGCCATTGAAAGTATTGGGCTCCTATTTAAAGAGGGCTAGAGTTAGAAGAAGCAACTGATTGGCCCTCATGTCAGATGACATTCTGCTGTAGCTTTGTGATGTAATGGCACCACTTGACCAATCGCCCTGGGTGACGATTACACCGGAGGACCAGACGTCACCAATTACACACCAGGTAATTATCTGGGAATATGACTGCACAGCAAGTAGGAGGTGTTGTGGGAAAGTACTCTGCGCCATGGAAAGCATTGGGCTCCTATTCAAAGAGGGCTAGAGTTAGAAGAACACAGTTTCTAAATAGCAGTCCATCTGGAGTATCAGAGTCCCACTCACAGAGAGCAGGGAAACAGGTTAAATAGCTTCCCTCCATCTGAATGTAAGTCATTTGCTCTAACCTAAGACAGCTCATTCCAGCCTGAAGGATGGTAATTAACTCAAGGGACATATTGCCTGCACAAGTATCTAAAGAAGATTTTCTCAGACACTTAGACAGACAAAGTCTTTGATAAACTATCAGGATGGCCATTGCGTCATCCATATTGCTACCGTCTTAGAAGATTATATTTATGCGGAAGACCCCACTAAAAGGCACTGAGAGCTATCAGATGCTATGAACTTTTTATTAATGGCAAAATGATTAATTGAGATTTTGACTTACCATATATATTGATCGAGGCATGGAGAAGGCTGAGGAATGAGCTTTCTTTTTTTTTTTCATCTCAGCAAGCAGAGAAATATTCCTCTGCAACACTGCCTCTGCTGGCCATTCAGTATAATCTGCAGATGGAAAAGTCCACTGTTAGTCTTTTTTTAGAACTTGAATATTTCCAAACCAAATGCAACACTTCCAAAAAATGATTTTTATAAAGGGTCAATTAGCACTATGGCATGTCTCATATTAGGAAAATCCAAAACTCACTAAAAATTATAATCTTAATTTAGATTTCAACCTAGCAGACTTCTTTCAATCCTATGCCTCATTTGCTGATACTCTCTACACAACCCTATCACCTATATCCGGGCTTAGATAGAAAGCTCTCTTTGGCAGCCAAGAGATAGAGTACCCTTCTCACAGGAATTATTTCAGGTTATGGTACACCATAGCAATTGAGTGATCTGATACGTTAAGGGAGGAAGGTTTATGCTACGGTTTGTGGGAATAATAAAAACAACAGATTTTAACATCTTCATTTTAGTGCATCCCTATCACTTAACCTATAGAGAACTCCAGAATGGTAAGATCAACCACTCCTTCAAACAAATGTATAAGTCTCAAATATTGTCCTAGGTCCTTTCATCTCACCACCTTAGTCTTCAGCTGGGCATCCTGTCCACATTGCTCCATTTTCTATACCATGATATAAGTATCCTATTGCGTACTAGGCAACTGATTGGCCCTCATGTCAGATAACACCCTGCTGTAGCTTTGTAATGTAATGGCACCACTTGACCAATCACCCTGGGTGACGATGACACCGGAGGACCAGACATCAGCAATTACACACTAGGTAACTATCTGTGAATATGACTGCACAGCAAGTAGGAGGTGTAAGGGGGAAGTACAGTGCGCCATTGAAAGTATTGGGCTCCTATTTAAAGAGGGCTAGAGTTAGAAGAAGCAACTGATTGGCCCTCATGTCAGATGACATTCTGCTGTAGCTTTGTGATGTAATGGCACCACTTGACCAATCGCCCTGGGTGACGATTACACCGGAGGACCAGACGTCACCAATTACACACCAGGTAATTATCTGGGAATATGACTGCACAGCAAGTAGGAGGTGTTGTGGGAAAGTACTCTGCGCCATGGAAAGCATTGGGCTCCTATTCAAAGAGGGCTAGAGTTAGAAGAACACAGTTTCTAAATAGCAGTCCATCTGGAGTATCAGAGTCCCACTCACAGAGAGCAGGGAAACAGGTTAAATAGCTTCCCTCCATCTGAATGTAAGTCATTTGCTCTAACCTAAGACAGCTCATTCCAGCCTGAAGGATGGTAATTAACTCAAGGGACATATTGCCTGCACAAGTATCTAAAGAAGATTTTCTCAGACACTTAGACAGACAAAGTCTTTGATAAACTATCAGGATGGCCATTGCGTCATCCATATTGCTACCGTCTTAGAAGATTATATTTATGCGGAAGACCCCACTAAAAGGCACTGAGAGCTATCAGATGCTATGAACTTTTTATTAATGGCAAAATGATTAATTGAGATTTTGACTTACCATATATATTGATCGAGGCATGGAGAAGGCTGAGGAATGAGCTTTCTTTTTTTTTTTCATCTCAGCAAGCAGAGAAATATTCCTCTGCAACACTGCCTCTGCTGGCCATTCAGTATAATCTGCAGATGGAAAAGTCCACTGTTAGTCTTTTTTTAGAACTTGAATATTTCCAAACCAAATGCAACACTTCCAAAAAATGATTTTTATAAAGGGTCAATTAGCACTATGGCATGTCTCATATTGTGAAAATCCAAATCTCACTAAAAATTATAATCTTAATTTAGATTTCAACCTAGCAGATTTCTTTCAATCCTCTGCCTCATTTGCTGGTACTCTCTACACAACCCTATCACCTATATGAGGACTTAGATAGAAAGCTCTCTTTGGCAGCCAAGAGATTGAGTACCCTTCTCACAGGAATTATTTCAGGTTATGGTACACCGTAGCAATTCAGTGATCTGATACGTTAAGGGAGGAAGGTTTATGCTACGGTTTGTGGGAATAATGAAAACAACAGATTCTAACATCTTCATTTTAGTGCATCCCTATCACTTAACCTATAGAGAACTCCAGAATGGTAAGATCAACCACTCCTTCAAACAAATGTATAAGTCTCAAATATTGTCCTAGGTCCTTTCATCTCACCACCTTAGTCTTCAGCTGGGCATCCTGTCCACATTGCTCCATTTTCTATACCATGATATAAGTATCCTATTGCGTACTAGGCAACTGATTGGCCCTCATGTCAGATGACACCCTGCTGTAGCTTTGTGATGTAATGGCACCACTTGACCAATCACCCTGGGTGACGATTACACCGGAGGACCAGACATCAGCAATTACAAACTAGGTAACTATCTGTGAATATGACTGCACAGCAAGTAAGAGGAGTAAGGGGGAAGTACAGTGCGCCATTGAAAGTATTGGGCTCCTATTTAAAGAGGGCTAGAGTTAGAAGAAGCAACTGATTGGCCCTCATGTCAGATGGCATTCTGCTGTAGCTTTGTGATGTAATGGCACCACTTGACCAATCGCCCTGGGTGACGATTACACCGGAGGACCAGACGTCACCAATTACACACCAGGTAATTATCTGGGAATATGACTGCACAGCAAGTAGGAGGTGTTGTGGGAAAGTACTCTGCGCCATGGAAAGCATTGGGCTCCTATTCAAAGAGGGCTAGAGTTAGAAGAACACAGTTTCTAAATAGCAGTCCATCTGGAGTATCAGAGTCCCACTCACAGAGAGCAGGGAAACAGGTTAAATAGCTTCCCTCCATCTGAATGTAAGTCATTTGCTCTAACCTAAGACAGCTCATTCCAGCCTGAAGGATGGTAATTAACTCAAGGGACATATTGCCTGCACAAGTATCTAAAGAAGATTTTCTCAGACACTTAGACAGACAAAGTCTTTGATAAACTATCAGGATGGCCATTGCGTCATCCATATTGCTACCCTCTTAGAAGATTATATTTATGCGGAAGACCCCACTAAAAGGCACTGAGAGCTATCAGATGGTATGAACTTTTTATTAATGGCAAAATGATTAATTGAGATTTTGACTTACCATATATATTGATCGAGGCATGGAGAAGGCTGAGGAATGAGCTTTCTTTTTTTTTTCATCTCAGCAAGCAGAGAAATATTCCTCTGCAACACTGCCTCTGCTGGCCATTCAGTATAATCTGCAGATGGAAAAGTCCACTGTTAGTCTTTTTTTAGAACTTGAATATTTCCAAACCAAATGCAACACTTCCAAAAAATGATTATTATAAAGGGTCAATTAGCACTATGGCATGTCTCATATTGTGAAAATCCAAAACTCACTAAAAATTATAATCTTAATTTAGATTTCAACCTAGCAGACTTCTTTCAATCCTATGCCTCATTTGCTGATACTCTCTACACAACCCTATCACCTATATCCGGGCTTAGATAGAAAGCTCTCTTTGGCAGCCAAGAGATAGAGTACCCTTCTCACAGGAATTATTTCAGGTTATGGTACACCATAGCAATTGAGTGATCTGATACGTTAAGGGAGGAAGGTTTATGCTACGGTTTGTGGGAATAATAAAAACAACAGATTTTAACATCTTCATTTTAGTGCATCCCTATCACTTAACCTATAGAGAACTCCAGAATGGTAAGATCAACCACTCCTTCAAACAAATGTATAAGTCTCAAATATTGTCCTAGGTCCTTTCATCTCACCACCTTAGTCTTCAGCTGGGCATCCTGTCCACATTGCTCCATTTTCTATACCATGATATAAGTATCCTATTGCGTACTAGGCAACTGATTGGCCCTCATGTCAGATAACACCCTGCTGTAGCTTTGTAATGTAATGGCACCACTTGACCAATCACCCTGGGTGACGATGACACCGGAGGACCAGACATCAGCAATTACACACTAGGTAACTATCTGTGAATATGACTGCACAGCAAGTAGGAGGTGTAAGGGGGAAGTACAGTGCGCCATTGAAAGTATTGGGCTCCTATTTAAAGAGGGCTAGAGTTAGAAGAAGCAACTGATTGGCCCTCATGTCAGATGACATTCTGCTGTAGCTTTGTGATGTAATGGCACCACTTGACCAATCGCCCTGGGTGACGATTACACCGGAGGACCAGACGTCACCAATTACACACCAGGTAATTATCTGGGAATATGACTGCACAGCAAGTAGGAGGTGTTGTGGGAAAGTACTCTGCGCCATGGAAAGCATTGGGCTCCTATTCAAAGGGGGCTAGAGTTAGAAGAACACAGTTTCTAAATAGCAGTCCATCTGGAGTATCAGAGTCCCACTCACAGAGAGCAGGGAAACAGGTTAAATAGCTTCCCTCCATCTGAATGTAAGTCATTTGCTCTAACCTAAGACAGCTCATTCCAGCCTGAAGGATGGTAATTAACTCAAGGGACATATTGCCTGCACAAGTATCTAAAGAAGATTTTCTCAGACACTTAGACAGACAAAGTCTTTGATAAACTATCAGGATGGCCATTGCGTCATCCATATTGCTACCGTCTTAGAAGATTATATTTATGCGGAAGACCCCACTAAAAGGCACTGAGAGCTATCAGATGGTATGAACTTTTTATTAATGGCAAAATGATTAATTGAGATTTTGACTTACCATATATATTGATCGAGGCATGGAGAAGGCTGAGGAATGAGCTTTCTTTTTTTTTCATCTCAGCAAGCAGAGAAATATTCCTCTGCAACACTGCCTCTGCTGGCCATTCAGTATAATCTGCAGATGGAAAAGTCCACTGTTAGTCTTTTTTTAGAACTTGAATATTTCCAAACCAAATGCAACACTTCCAAAAAATGATTTTTATAAAGGGTCAATTAGCACTATGGCATGTCTCATATTGTGAAAATCCAAATCTCACTAAAAATTATAATCTTAATTTAGATTTCAACCTAGCAGATTTCTTTCAATCCTCTGCCTCATTTGCTGGTACTCTCTACACAACCCTATCACCTATATGAGGACTTAGATAGAAAGCTCTCTTTGGCAGCCAAGAGATTGAGTACCCTTCTCACAGGAATTATTTCAGGTTATGGTACACCGTAGCAATTCAGTGATCTGATACGTTAAGGGAGGAAGGTTTATGCTACGGTTTGTGGGAATAATGAAAACAACAGATTCTAACATCTTCATTTTAGTGCATCCCTATCACTTAACCTATAGAGAACTCCAGAATGGTAAGATCAACCACTCCTTCAAACAAATGTATAAGTCTCAAATATTGTCCTAGGTCCTTTCATCTCACCACCTTAGTCTTCAGCTGGGCATCCTGTCCACATTGCTCCATTTTCTATACCATGATATAAGTATCCTATTGCGTACTAGGCAACTGATTGGCCCTCATGTCAGATGACACCCTGCTGTAGCTTTGTGATGTAATGGCACCACTTGACCAATCACCCTGGGTGACGATTACACCGGAGGACCAGACATCAGCAATTACAAACTAGGTAACTATCTGTGAATATGACTGCACAGCAAGTAAGAGGAGTAAGGGGGAAGTACAGTGCGCCATTGAAAGTATTGGGCTCCTATTTAAAGAGGGCTAGAGTTAGAAGAAGCAACTGATTGGCCCTCATGTCAGATGGCATTCTGCTGTAGCTTTGTGATGTAATGGCACCACTTGACCAATCGCCCTGGGTGACGATTACACCGGAGGACCAGACGTCACCAATTACACACCAGGTAATTATCTGGGAATATGACTGCACAGCAAGTAGGAGGTGTTGTGGGAAAGTACTCTGCGCCATGGAAAGCATTGGGCTCCTATTCAAAGAGGGCTAGAGTTAGAAGAACACAGTTTCTAAATAGCAGTCCATCTGGAGTATCAGAGTCCCACTCACAGAGAGCAGGGAAACAGGTTAAATAGCTTCCCTCCATCTGAATGTAAGTCATTTGCTCTAACCTAAGACAGCTCATTCCAGCCTGAAGGATGGTAATTAACTCAAGGGACATATTGCCTGCACAAGTATCTAAAGAAGATTTTCTCAGACACTTAGACAGACAAAGTCTTTGATAAACTATCAGGATGGCCATTGCGTCATCCATATTGCTACCCTCTTAGAAGATTATATTTATGCGGAAGACCCCACTAAAAGGCACTGAGAGCTATCAGATGGTATGAACTTTTTATTAATGGCAAAATGATTAATTGAGATTTTGACTTACCATATATATTGATCGAGGCATGGAGAAGGCTGAGGAATGAGCTTTCTTTTTTTTTTCATCTCAGCAAGCAGAGAAATATTCCTCTGCAACACTGCCTCTGCTGGCCATTCAGTATAATCTGCAGATGGAAAAGTCCACTGTTAGTCTTTTTTTAGAACTTGAATATTTCCAAACCAAATGCAACACTTCCAAAAAATGATTATTATAAAGGGTCAATTAGCACTATGGCATGTCTCATATTGTGAAAATCCAAAACTCACTAAAAATTATAATCTTAATTTAGATTTCAACCTAGCAGACTTCTTTCAATCCTATGCCTCATTTGCTGATACTCTCTACACAACCCTATCACCTATATCCGGGCTTAGATAGAAAGCTCTCTTTGGCAGCCAAGAGATAGAGTACCCTTCTCACAGGAATTATTTCAGGTTATGGTACACCATAGCAATTGAGTGATCTGATACGTTAAGGGAGGAAGGTTTATGCTACGGTTTGTGGGAATAATAAAAACAACAGATTTTAACATCTTCATTTTAGTGCATCCCTATCACTTAACCTATAGAGAACTCCAGAATGGTAAGATCAACCACTCCTTCAAACAAATGTATAAGTCTCAAATATTGTCCTAGGTCCTTTCATCTCACCACCTTAGTCTTCAGCTGGGCATCCTGTCCACATTGCTCCATTTTCTATACCATGATATAAGTATCCTATTGCGTACTAGGCAACTGATTGGCCCTCATGTCAGATAACACCCTGCTGTAGCTTTGTAATGTAATGGCACCACTTGACCAATCACCCTGGGTGACGATGACACCGGAGGACCAGACATCAGCAATTACACACTAGGTAACTATCTGTGAATATGACTGCACAGCAAGTAGGAGGTGTAAGGGGGAAGTACAGTGCGCCATTGAAAGTATTGGGCTCCTATTTAAAGAGGGCTAGAGTTAGAAGAAGCAACTGATTGGCCCTCATGTCAGATGACATTCTGCTGTAGCTTTGTGATGTAATGGCACCACTTGACCAATCGCCCTGGGTGACGATTACACCGGAGGACCAGACGTCACCAATTACACACCAGGTAATTATCTGGGAATATGACTGCACAGCAAGTAGGAGGTGTTGTGGGAAAGTACTCTGCGCCATGGAAAGCATTGGGCTCCTATTCAAAGGGGGCTAGAGTTAGAAGAACACAGTTTCTAAATAGCAGTCCATCTGGAGTATCAGAGTCCCACTCACAGAGAGCAGGGAAACAGGTTAAATAGCTTCCCTCCATCTGAATGTAAGTCATTTGCTCTAACCTAAGACAGCTCATTCCAGCCTGAAGGATGGTAATTAACTCAAGGGACATATTGCCTGCACAAGTATCTAAAGAAGATTTTCTCAGACACTTAGACAGACAAAGTCTTTGATAAACTATCAGGATGGCCATTGCGTCATCCATATTGCTACCGTCTTAGAAGATTATATTTATGCGGAAGACCCCACTAAAAGGCACTGAGAGCTATCAGATGGTATGAACTTTTTATTAATGGCAAAATGATTAATTGAGATTTTGACTTACCATATATATTGATCGAGGCATGGAGAAGGCTGAGGAATGAGCTTTCTTTTTTTTTCATCTCAGCAAGCAGAGAAATATTCCTCTGCAACACTGCCTCTGCTGGCCATTCAGTATAATCTGCAGATGGAAAAGTCCACTGTTAGTCTTTTTTTAGAACTTGAATATTTCCAAACCAAATGCAACACTACCAAAACATGATTTTTATAAAGGGTCAATTAGCACTATGGCATGTCTCATATTGTGAAAATCCAAAACTCACTAAAAATTATAATCTTAATTTAGATTTCAACCTAGCAGACTTCTTTCAATCCTCTGCCTCATTTGCTGATACTCTCTACACAACCCTATCACCTATATGAGGACTTAGATAGAAAGCTCTCTTTGGCAGCCAAGAGATAGAGTACCCTTCTCACAGGAGTTATTTCAGGTTATGGTACACCATAGCAATTCAGTGATCTGATACGTTAAGGGAGGAAGGTTTATGCTACGGTTTGTGGGAATAATAAAAACAACAGATTCTAACATCTTCATTTTAGTGCATCCCTATCACTTAACCTATAGAGAACTCCAGAATGGTAAGATCAACCACTCCTTCAAACAAATGTATAAGTCTCAAATATTGTCCTAGGTCCTTTCATCTCACCACCTTAGTCTTCAGCTGGGCATCCTGTCCGCATTGCTCCATTTTCTATACCATGATATAAGTATCCTATTGCGTACTAGGCAACTGATTGGCCCTCATGTCAGATGACACCCTGCTGTAGCTTTGTGATGTAATGGCACCACTTGACCAATCACCCTGGGTGACGATTACACCGGAGGACCAGACATCAGCAATTACAAACTAGGTAACTATCTGTGAATATGACTGCACAGCAAGTAAGAGGAGTAAGGGGGAAGTACAGTGCGCCATTGAAAGTATTGGGCTCCTATTTAAAGAGGGCTAGAGTTAGAAGAAGCAACTGATTGGCCCTCATGTCAGATGGCATTCTGCTGTAGCTTTGTGATGTAATGGCACCACTTGACCAATCGCCCTGGGTGACGATTACACCGGAGGACCAGACGTCACCAATTACACACCAGGTAATTATCTGGGAATATGACTGCACAGCAAGTAGGAGGTGTTGTGGGAAAGTACTCTGCGCCATGGAAAGCATTGGGCTCCTATTCAAAGAGGGCTAGAGTTAGAAGAACACAGTTTCTAAATAGCAGTCCATCTGGAGTATCAGAGTCCCACTCACAGAGAGCAGGGAAACAGGTTAAATAGCTTCCCTCCATCTGAATGTAAGTCATTTGCTCTAACCTAAGACAGCTCATTCCAGCCTGAAGGATGGTAATTAACTCAAGGGACATATTGCCTGCACAAGTATCTAAAGAAGATTTTCTCAGACACTTAGACAGACAAAGTCTTTGATAAACTATCAGGATGGCCATTGCGTCATCCATATTGCTACCCTCTTAGAAGATTATATTTATGCGGAAGACCCCACTAAAAGGCACTGAGAGCTATCAGATGGTATGAACTTTTTATTAATGGCAAAATGATTAATTGAGATTTTGACTTACCATATATATTGATCGAGGCATGGAGAAGGCTGAGGAATGAGCTTTCTTTTTTTTTTTTCATCTCAGCAAGCAGAGAAATATTCCTCTGCAACACTGCCTCTGCTGGCCATTCAGTATAATCTGCAGATGGAAAAGTCCACTGTTAGTCTTTTTTTAGAACTTGAATATTTCCAAACCAAATGCAACACTACCAAAACATGATTTTTATAAAGGGTCAATTAGCACTATGGCATGTCTCATATTGTGAAAATCCAAAACTCACTAAAAATTATAATCTTAATTTAGATTTCAACCAAGCAGACTTCTTTCAATCCTCTGCCTCATTTGCTGATACTCTCTACACAACCCTATCACCTATATGAGGACTTAGATAGAAAGCTCTCTTTGGCAGCCAAGAGATAGAGTACCCTTCTCACAGGAATTATTTCAGGTTATGGTACACCATAGCAATTCAGTGATCTGATACGTTAAGGGAGGAAGGTTTATGCTGCGGTTTGTGGGAATAATAAAAACAACAGATTCTAACATCTTCATTTTAGGGCATCCCTATCACTTAACCTATAGAGAACTCCAGAATGGTAAGATCAACCACTCCTTCAAACAAATGTATAAGTCTCAAATATTGTCCTAGGTCCTTTCATCTCACCACCTTAGTCTTCAGCTGGGCATCCTGTCCACATTGCTCCATTTTCTATACCATGATATAAGTATCCTATTGCGTACTAGGCAACTGATTGGCCCTCATGTCAGATGACACCCTGCTGTAGCTTTGTAATGTAATGGCACCACTTGACCAATCACCCTGGGTGACGATTACACCGGAGGACCAGACATCAGCAATTACAAACTAGGTAACTATCTGTGAATATGACTGCACAGCAAGTAGGAGGTGTAAGGGGGAAGTACAGTGCGCCATTGAAAGTATTGGGCTCCTATTTAAAGAGGGCTAGAGTTAGAAGAAGCAACTGATTGGCCCTCATGTCAGATGACATTCTGCTGTAGCTTTGTGATGTAATGGCACCACTTGACCAATCGCCCTGGGTGACGATTACACCGGAGGACCAGACGTCACCAATTACACACCAGGTAATTATCTGGGAATATGACTGCACAGCAAGTAGGAGGTGTTGTGGGAAAGTACTCTGCGCCATGGAAAGCATTGGGCTTCTATTCAAAGAGGGCTAGAGTTAGAAGAACACAGTTTCTAAATAGCAGTCCATCTGGAGTATCAGAGTCCCACTCACAGAGAGCAGGGAAACAGGTTAAATAGCTTCCCTCCATCTGAATGTAAGTCATTTGCTCTAACCTAAGACAGCTCATTCCAGCCTGAAGGATGGTAATTAACTCAAGGGACATATTGCCTGCACAAGTATCTAAAGAAGATTTTCTCAGACACTTAGACAGACAAAGTCTTTGATAAACTATCAGGATGGCCATTGCGTCATCCATATTGCTACCGTCTTAGAAGATTATATTTATGCGGAAGACCCCACTAAAAGGCACTGAGAGCTATCAGATGGTATGAACTTTTTATTAATGGCAAAATGATTAATTGAGATTTTGACTTACCATATATATTGATCGAGGCATGGAGAAGGCTGAGGAATGAGCTTTCTTTTTTTTTTTTCATCTCAGCAAGCAGAGAAATATTCCTCTGCAACACTGCCTCTGCTGGCCATTCAGTATAATCTGCAGATGGAAAAGTCCACTGTTAGTCTTTTTTTAGAACTTGAATATTTCCAAACCAAATGCAACACTACCAAAACATGATTTTTATAAAGGGTCAATTAGCACTATGGCATGTCTCATATTGTGAAAATCCAAAACTCACTAAAAATTATAATCTTAATTTAGATTTCAACCTAGCAGACTTCTTTCAATCCTCTGCCTCATTTGCTGATACTCTCTACACAACCCTATCACCTATATGAGGACTTAGATAGAAAGCTCTCTTTGGCAGCCAAGAGATAGAGTACCCTTCTCACAGGAATTATTTCAGGTTATGGTACACCATAGCAATTCAGTGATCTGATACGTTAAGGGAGGAAGGTTTATGCTACGGTTTGTGGGAATAATAAAAACAACAGATTCTAACATCTTCATTTTAGTGCATCCCTATCACTTAACCTATAGAGAACTCCAGAATGGTAAGATCAACCACTCCTTCAAACAAATGTATAAGTCTCAAATATTGTCCTAGGTCCTTTCATCTCACCACCTTAGTCTTCAGCTGGGCATCCTGTCCGCATTGCTCCATTTTCTATACCATGATATAAGTATCCTATTGCGTACTAGGCAACTGATTGGCCCTCATGTCAGATGACACCCTGCTGTAGCTTTGTGATGTAATGGCACCACTTGACCAATCACCCTGGGTGACGATTACACCGGAGGACCAGACATCAGCAATTACAAACTAGGTAACTATCTGTGAATATGACTGCACAGCAAGTAAGAGGAGTAAGGGGGAAGTACAGTGCGCCATTGAAAGTATTGGGCTCCTATTTAAAGAGGGCTAGAGTTAGAAGAAGCAACTGATTGGCCCTCATGTCAGATGGCATTCTGCTGTAGCTTTGTGATGTAATGGCACCACTTGACCAATCGCCCTGGGTGACGATTACACTGGAGGACCAGACGTCACCAATTACACACCAGGTAATTATCTGGGAATATGACTGCACAGCAAGTAGGAGGTGTTGTGGGAAAGTACTCTGCGCCATGGAAAGCATTGGGCTCCTATTCAAAGAGGGCTAGAGTTAGAAGAACACAGTTTCTAAATAGCAGTCCATCTGGAGTATCAGAGTCCCACTCACAGAGAGCAGGGAAACAGGTTAAATAGCTTCCCTCCATCTGAATGTAAGTCATTTGCTCTAACCTAAGACAGCTCATTCCAGCCTGAAGGATGGTAATTAACTCAAGGGACATATTGCCTGCACAAGTATCTAAAGAAGATTTTCTCAGACACTTAGACAGACAAAGTCTTTGATAAACTATCAGGATGGCCATTGCGTCATCCATATTGCTACCCTCTTAGAAGATTATATTTATGCGGAAGACCCCACTAAAAGGCACTGAGAGCTATCAGATGGTATGAACTTTTTATTAATGGCAAAATGATTAATTGAGATTTTGACTTACCATATATATTGATCGAGGCATGGAGAAGGCTGAGGAATGAGCTTTCTTTTTTTTTTTTCATCTCAGCAAGCAGAGAAATATTCCTCTGCAACACTGCCTCTGCTGGCCATTCAGTATAATCTGCAAATGGAAAAGTCCACTGTTAGTCTTTTTTTAGAACTTGAATATTTCCAAACCAAATGCAACACTACCAAAACATGATTTTTATAAAGGGTCAATTAGCACTATGGCATGTCTCATATTGTGAAAATCCAAAACTCACTAAAAATTATAATCTTAATTTAGATTTCAACCTAGCAGACTTCTTTCAATCCTCTGCCTCATTTGCTGATACTCTCTACACAACCCTATCACCTATATGAGGACTTAGATAGAAAGCTCTCTTTGGCAGCCAAGAGATAGAGTACCCTTCTCACAGGAATTATTTCAGGTTATGGTACACCATAGCAATTCAGTGATCTGATACGTTAAGGGAGGAAGGTTTATGCTACGGTTTGTGGGAATAATAAAAACAACAGATTCTAACATCTTCATTTTAGTGCATCCCTATCACTTAACCTATAGAGAACTCCAGAATGGTAAGATCAACCACTCCTTCAAACAAATGTATAAGTCTCAAATATTGTCCTAGGTCCTTTCATCTCACCACCTTAGTCTTCAGCTGGGCATCCTGTCCGCATTGCTCCATTTTCTATACCATGATATAAGTATCCTATTGCGTACTAGGCAACTGATTGGCCCTCATGTCAGATGACACCCTGCTGTAGCTTTGTGATGTAATGGCACCACTTGACCAATCACCCTGGGTGACGATTACACCGGAGGACCAGACATCAGCAATTACAAACTAGGTAACTATCTGTGAATATGACTGCACAGCAAGTAAGAGGAGTAAGGGGGAAGTACAGTGCGCCATTGAAAGTATTGGGCTCCTATTTAAAGAGGGCTAGAGTTAGAAGAAGCAACTGATTGGCCCTCATGTCAGATGGCATTCTGCTGTAGCTTTGTGATGTAATGGCACCACTTGACCAATCGCCCTGGGTGACGATTACACCGGAGGACCAGACGTCACCAATTACACACCAGGTAATTATCTGGGAATATGACTGCACAGCAAGTAGGAGGTGTTGTGGGAAAGTACTCTGCGCCATGGAAAGCATTGGGCTCCTATTCAAAGAGGGCTAGAGTTAGAAGAACACAGTTTCTAAATAGCAGTCCATCTGGAGTATCAGAGTCCCACTCACAGAGAGCAGGGAAACAGGTTAAATAGCTTCCCTCCATCTGAATGTAAGTCATTTGCTCTAACCTAAGACAGCTCATTCCAGCCTGAAGGATGGTAATTAACTCAAGGGACATATTGCCTGCACAAGTATCTAAAGAAGATTTTCTCAGACACTTAGACAGACAAAGTCTTTGATAAACTATCAGGATGGCCATTGCGTCATCCATATTGCTACCCTCTTAGAAGATTATATTTATGCGGAAGACCCCACTAAAAGGCACTGAGAGCTATCAGATGGTATGAACTTTTTATTAATGGCAAAATGATTAATTGAGATTTTGACTTACCATATATATTGATCGAGGCATGGAGAAGGCTGAGGAATGAGCTTTCTTTTTTTTTTTTCATCTCAGCAAGCAGAGAAATATTCCTCTGCAACACTGCCTCTGCTGGCCATTCAGTATAATCTGCAGATGGAAAAGTCCACTGTTAGTCTTTTTTTAGAACTTGAATATTTCCAAACCAAATGCAACACTACCAAAACATGATTTTTATAAAGGGTCAATTAGCACTATGGCATGTCTCATATTGTGAAAATCCAAAACTCACTAAAAATTATAATCTTAATTTAGATTTCAACCAAGCAGACTTCTTTCAATCCTCTGCCTCATTTGCTGATACTCTCTACACAACCCTATCACCTATATGAGGACTTAGATAGAAAGCTCTCTTTGGCAGCCAAGAGATAGAGTACCCTTCTCACAGGAATTATTTCAGGTTATGGTACACCATAGCAATTCAGTGATCTGATACGTTAAGGGAGGAAGGTTTATGCTGCGGTTTGTGGGAATAATAAAAACAACAGATTCTAACATCTTCATTTTAGGGCATCCCTATCACTTAACCTATAGAGAACTCCAGAATGGTAAGATCAACCACTCCTTCAAACAAATGTATAAGTCTCAAATATTGTCCTAGGTCCTTTCATCTCACCACCTTAGTCTTCAGCTGGGCATCCTGTCCACATTGCTCCATTTTCTATACCATGATATAAGTATCCTATTGCGTACTAGGCAACTGATTGGCCCTCATGTCAGATGACACCCTGCTGTAGCTTTGTAATGTAATGGCACCACTTGACCAATCACCCTGGGTGACGATTACACCGGAGGACCAGACATCAGCAATTACAAACTAGGTAACTATCTGTGAATATGACTGCACAGCAAGTAGGAGGTGTAAGGGGGAAGTACAGTGCGCCATTGAAAGTATTGGGCTCCTATTTAAAGAGGGCTAGAGTTAGAAGAAGCAACTGATTGGCCCTCATGTCAGATGACATTCTGCTGTAGCTTTGTGATGTAATGGCACCACTTGACCAATCGCCCTGGGTGACGATTACACCGGAGGACCAGACGTCACCAATTACACACCAGGTAATTATCTGGGAATATGACTGCACAGCAAGTAGGAGGTGTTGTGGGAAAGTACTCTGCGCCATGGAAAGCATTGGGCTTCTATTCAAAGAGGGCTAGAGTTAGAAGAACACAGTTTCTAAATAGCAGTCCATCTGGAGTATCAGAGTCCCACTCACAGAGAGCAGGGAAACAGGTTAAATAGCTTCCCTCCATCTGAATGTAAGTCATTTGCTCTAACCTAAGACAGCTCATTCCAGCCTGAAGGATGGTAATTAACTCAAGGGACATATTGCCTGCACAAGTATCTAAAGAAGATTTTCTCAGACACTTAGACAGACAAAGTCTTTGATAAACTATCAGGATGGCCATTGCGTCATCCATATTGCTACCGTCTTAGAAGATTATATTTATGCGGAAGACCCCACTAAAAGGCACTGAGAGCTATCAGATGGTATGAACTTTTTATTAATGGCAAAATGATTAATTGAGATTTTGACTTACCATATATATTGATCGAGGCATGGAGAAGGCTGAGGAATGAGCTTTCTTTTTTTTTTTTCATCTCAGCAAGCAGAGAAATATTCCTCTGCAACACTGCCTCTGCTGGCCATTCAGTATAATCTGCAGATGGAAAAGTCCACTGTTAGTCTTTTTTTAGAACTTGAATATTTCCAAACCAAATGCAACACTACCAAAACATGATTTTTATAAAGGGTCAATTAGCACTATGGCATGTCTCATATTGTGAAAATCCAAAACTCACTAAAAATTATAATCTTAATTTAGATTTCAACCTAGCAGACTTCTTTCAATCCTCTGCCTCATTTGCTGATACTCTCTACACAACCCTATCACCTATATGAGGACTTAGATAGAAAGCTCTCTTTGGCAGCCAAGAGATAGAGTACCCTTCTCACAGGAATTATTTCAGGTTATGGTACACCATAGCAATTCAGTGATCTGATACGTTAAGGGAGGAAGGTTTATGCTACGGTTTGTGGGAATAATAAAAACAACAGATTCTAACATCTTCATTTTAGTGCATCCCTATCACTTAACCTATAGAGAACTCCAGAATGGTAAGATCAACCACTCCTTCAAACAAATGTATAAGTCTCAAATATTGTCCTAGGTCCTTTCATCTCACCACCTTAGTCTTCAGCTGGGCATCCTGTCCGCATTGCTCCATTTTCTATACCATGATATAAGTATCCTATTGCGTACTAGGCAACTGATTGGCCCTCATGTCAGATGACACCCTGCTGTAGCTTTGTGATGTAATGGCACCACTTGACCAATCACCCTGGGTGACGATTACACCGGAGGACCAGACATCAGCAATTACAAACTAGGTAACTATCTGTGAATATGACTGCACAGCAAGTAAGAGGAGTAAGGGGGAAGTACAGTGCGCCATTGAAAGTATTGGGCTCCTATTTAAAGAGGGCTAGAGTTAGAAGAAGCAACTGATTGGCCCTCATGTCAGATGGCATTCTGCTGTAGCTTTGTGATGTAATGGCACCACTTGACCAATCGCCCTGGGTGACGATTACACCGGAGGACCAGACGTCACCAATTACACACCAGGTAATTATCTGGGAATATGACTGCACAGCAAGTAGGAGGTGTTGTGGGAAAGTACTCTGCGCCATGGAAAGCATTGGGCTCCTATTCAAAGAGGGCTAGAGTTAGAAGAACACAGTTTCTAAATAGCAGTCCATCTGGAGTATCAGAGTCCCACTCACAGAGAGCAGGGAAACAGGTTAAATAGCTTCCCTCCATCTGAATGTAAGTCATTTGCTCTAACCTAAGACAGCTCATTCCAGCCTGAAGGATGGTAATTAACTCAAGGGACATATTGCCTGCACAAGTATCTAAAGAAGATTTTCTCAGACACTTAGACAGACAAAGTCTTTGATAAACTATCAGGATGGCCATTGCGTCATCCATATTGCTACCCTCTTAGAAGATTATATTTATGCGGAAGACCCCACTAAAAGGCACTGAGAGCTATCAGATGGTATGAACTTTTTATTAATGGCAAAATGATTAATTGAGATTTTGACTTACCATATATATTGATCGAGGCATGGAGAAGGCTGAGGAATGAGCTTTCTTTTTTTTTTTTCATCTCAGCAAGCAGAGAAATATTCCTCTGCAACACTGCCTCTGCTGGCCATTCAGTATAATCTGCAGATGGAAAAGTCCACTGTTAGTCTTTTTTTAGAACTTGAATATTTCCAAACCAAATGCAACACTACCAAAACATGATTTTTATAAAGGGTCAATTAGCACTATGGCATGTCTCATATTGTGAAAATCCAAAACTCACTAAAAATTATAATCTTAATTTAGATTTCAACCAAGCAGACTTCTTTCAATCCTCTGCCTCATTTGCTGATACTCTCTACACAACCCTATCACCTATATGAGGACTTAGATAGAAAGCTCTCTTTGGCAGCCAAGAGATAGAGTACCCTTCTCACAGGAATTATTTCAGGTTATGGTACACCATAGCAATTCAGTGATCTGATACGTTAAGGGAGGAAGGTTTATGCTGCGGTTTGTGGGAATAATAAAAACAACAGATTCTAACATCTTCATTTTAGGGCATCCCTATCACTTAACCTATAGAGAACTCCAGAATGGTAAGATCAACCACTCCTTCAAACAAATGTATAAGTCTCAAATATTGTCCTAGGTCCTTTCATCTCACCACCTTAGTCTTCAGCTGGGCATCCTGTCCACATTGCTCCATTTTCTATACCATGATATAAGTATCCTATTGCGTACTAGGCAACTGATTGGCCCTCATGTCAGATGACACCCTGCTGTAGCTTTGTAATGTAATGGCACCACTTGACCAATCACCCTGGGTGACGATTACACCGGAGGACCAGACATCAGCAATTACAAACTAGGTAACTATCTGTGAATATGACTGCACAGCAAGTAGGAGGTGTAAGGGGGAAGTACAGTGCGCCATTGAAAGTATTGGGCTCCTATTTAAAGAGGGCTAGAGTTAGAAGAAGCAACTGATTGGCCCTCATGTCAGATGACATTCTGCTGTAGCTTTGTGATGTAATGGCACCACTTGACCAATCGCCCTGGGTGACGATTACACCGGAGGACCAGACGTCACCAATTACACACCAGGTAATTATCTGGGAATATGACTGCACAGCAAGTAGGAGGTGTTGTGGGAAAGTACTCTGCGCCATGGAAAGCATTGGGCTTCTATTCAAAGAGGGCTAGAGTTAGAAGAACACAGTTTCTAAATAGCAGTCCATCTGGAGTATAAGAGTCCCACTCACAGAGAGCAGGGAAACAGGTTAAATAGCTTCCCTCCATCTGAATGTAAGTCATTTGCTCTAACCTAAGACAGCTCATTCCAGCCTGAAGGATGGTAATTAACTCAAGGGACATATTGCCTGCACAAGTATCTAAAGAAGATTTTCTCAGACACTTAGACAGACAAAGTCTTTGATAAACTATCAGGATGGCCATTGCGTCATCCATATTGCTACCGTCTTAGAAGATTATATTTATGCGGAAGACCCCACTAAAAGGCACTGAGAGCTATCAGATGGTATGAACTTTTTATTAATGGCAAAATGATTAATTGAGATTTTGACTTACCATATATATTGATCGAGGCATGGAGAAGGCTGAGGAATGAGCTTTCTTTTTTTTTTTTCATCTCAGCAAGCAGAGAAATATTCCTCTGCAACACTGCCTCTGCTGGCCATTCAGTATAATCTGCAGATGGAAAAGTCCACTGTTAGTCTTTTTTTAGAACTTGAATATTTCCAAACCAAATGCAACACTACCAAAACATGATTTTTATAAAGGGTCAATTAGCACTATGGCATGTCTCATATTGTGAAAATCCAAAACTCACTAAAAATTATAATCTTAATTTAGATTTCAACCTAGCAGACTTCTTTCAATCCTCTGCCTCATTTGCTGATACTCTCTACACAACCCTATCACCTATATGAGGACTTAGATAGAAAGCTCTCTTTGGCAGCCAAGAGATAGAGTACCCTTCTCACAGGAATTATTTCAGGTTATGGTACACCATAGCAATTCAGTGATCTGATACGTTAAGGGAGGAAGGTTTATGCTACGGTTTGTGGGAATAATAAAAACAACAGATTCTAACATCTTCATTTTAGTGCATCCCTATCACTTAACCTATAGAGAACTCCAGAATGGTAAGATCAACCACTCCTTCAAACAAATGTATAAGTCTCAAATATTGTCCTAGGTCCTTTCATCTCACCACCTTAGTCTTCAGCTGGGCATCCTGTCCACATTGCTCCATTTTCTATACCATGATATAAGTATCCTATTGCGTACTAGGCAACTGATTGGCCCTCATGTCAGATAACACCCTGCTGTAGCTTTGTAATGTAATGGCACCACTTGACCAATCACCCTGGGTGACGATGACACCGGAGGACCAGACATCAGCAATTACACACTAGGTAACTATCTGTGAATATGACTGCACAGCAAGTAGGAGGTGTAAGGGGGAAGTACAGTGCGCCATTGAAAGTATTGGGCTCCTATTTAAAGAGGGCTAGAGTTAGAAGAAGCAACTGATTGGCCCTCATGTCAGATGACATTCTGCTGTAGCTTTGTGATGTAATGGCACCACTTGACCAATCGCCCTGGGTGACGATTACACCGGACGACCAGACGTCACCAATTACACACCAGGTAATTATCTGGGAATATGACTGCACAGCAAGTAGGAGGTGTTGTGGGAAAGTACTCTGCGCCATGGAAAGCATTGGGCTCCTATTCAAAGGGGGCTAGAGTTAGAAGAACACAGTTTCTAAATAGCAGTCCATCTGGAGTATCAGAGTCCCACTCACAGAGAGCAGGGAAACAGGTTAAATAGCTTCCCTCCATCTGAATGTAAGTCATTTGCTCTAACCTAAGACAGCTCATTCCAGCCTGAAGGATGGTAATTAACTCAAGGGACATATTGCCTGCACAAGTATCTAAAGAAGATTTTCTCAGACACTTAGACAGACAAAGTCTTTGATAAACTATCAGGATGGCCATTGCGTCATCCATATTGCTACCGTCTTAGAAGATTATATTTATGCGGAAGACCCCACTAAAAGGCACTGAGAGCTATCAGATGGTATGAACTTTTTATTAATGGCAAAATGATTAATTGAGATTTTGACTTACCATATATATTGATCGAGGCATGGAGAAGGCTGAGGAATGAGCTTTCTTTTTTTTTTTTTCATCTCAGCAAGCAGAGAAATATTCCTCTGCAACACTGCCTCTGCTGGCCATTCAGTATAATCTGCAGGTGGAAAAGTCCACTGTTAGTCTTTTTTTAGAACTTGAATATTTCCAAACCAAATGCAACACTACCAAAACATGATTTTTATAAAGGGTCAATTAGCACTATGGCATGTCTCATATTGTGAAAATCCAAAACTCACTAAAAATTATAATCTTAATTTAGATTTCAACCTAGCAGACTTCTTTCAATCCTATGCCTCATTTGCTGATACTCTCTACACAACCCTATCACCTATATGAGGACTTAGATAGAAAGCTCTCTTTGGCAGCCAAGAGATAGAGTACCCTTCTCACAGGAATTATTTCAGGTTATGGTACACCATAGCAATTCAGTGATCTGATACGTTAAGGGAGGAAGTTTTATGCTGCGGTTTGTGGGAATAATAAAAACAACAGATTCTAACATCTTCATTTTAGGGCATCCCTATCACTTAACCTATAGAGAACTCCAGAATGGTAAGATCAACCACTCCTTCAAACAAATGTATAAGTCTCAAATATTGTCCTAGGTCCTTTCATCTCACCACCTTAGTCTTCAGCTGGGCATCCTGTCCACATTGCTCCATTTTCTATACCATGATATAAGTATCCTATTGCGTACTAGGCAACTGATTGGCCCTCATGTCAGATGACACCCTGCTGTAGCTTTGTAATGTAATGGCACCACTTGACCAATCACCCTGGGTGACGATTACACCGGAGGACCAGACATCAGCAATTACAAACTAGGTAACTATCTGTGAATATGACTGCACAGCAAGTAGGAGGTGTAAGGGGGAAGTACAGTGCGCCATTGAAAGTATTGGGCTCCTATTTAAAGAGGGCTAGAGTTAGAAGAAGCAACTGATTGGCCCTCATGTCAGATGACATTCTGCTGTAGCTTTGTGATGTAATGGCACCACTTGACCAATCGCCCTGGGTGACGATTACACCGGAGGACCAGACGTCACCAATTACACACCAGGTAATTATCTGGGAATATGACTGCACAGCAAGTAGGAGGTGTTGTGGGAAAGTACTCTGCGCCATGGAAAGCATTGGGCTCCTATTCAAAGAGGGCTAGAGTTAGAAGAACACAGTTTCTAAATAGCAGTCCATCTGGAGTATCAGAGTCCCACTCACAGAGAGCAGGGAAACAGGTTAAATAGCTTCCCTCCATCTGAATGTAAGTCATTTGCTCTAACCTAAGACAGCTCATTCCAGCCTGAAGGATGGTAATTAACTCAAGGGACATATTGCCTGCACAAGTATCTAAAGAAGATTTTCTCAGACACTTAGACAGACAAAGTCTTTGATAAACTATCAGGATGGCCATTGCGTCATCCATATTGCTAGCGTCTTAGAAGATTATATTTATGCGGAAGACCCCACTAAAAGGCACTGAGAGCTATCAGATGCTATGAACTTTTTATTAATGGCAAAATGATTAATTGAGATTTTGACTTACCATATATTTTGATCGAGGCATGGAGAAGGCTGAGGAATGAGCTTTCTTTTTTTTTTTTCATCTCAGCAAGCAGAGAAATATTCCTCTGCAACACTGCCTCTGCTGGCCATTCAGTATAATCTGCAGATGGAAAAGTCCACTGTTAGTCTTTTTTTAGAACTTGAATATTTCCAAACCAAATGCAACACTTCCAAAAAATGATTTTTATAAAGGGTCGATTAGCACTATGGCATGTCTCATATTGTGAAAATCCAAAACTCACTAAAAATTATAATCTTAATTTAGATTTCAACCTAGCAGACTTCTTTCAATCCTATGCCTCATTTGCTGATACTCTCTACACAACCCTATCACCTATATGAGGACTTAGATAGAAAGCTCTCTTTGGCAGCCAAGAGATAGAGTACCCTTCTCACAGGAATTATTTCAGGTTATGGTACACCATAGCAATTGAGTGATCTGATACGTTAAGGGAGGAAGGTTTATGCTACGGTTTGTGGGAATAATAAAAACAACAGATTTTAACATCTTCATTTTAGTGCATCCCTATCACTTAACCTATAGAGAACTCCAGAATGGTAAGATCAACCACTCCTTCAAACAAATGTATAAGTCTCAAATATTGTCCTAGGTCCTTTCATCTCACCACCTTAGTCTTCAGCTGGGCATCCTGTCCACATTGCTCCATTTTCTATACCATGATATAAGTATCCTATTGCGTACTAGGCAACTGATTGGCCCTCATGTCAGATGACACCCTGCTGTAGCTTTGTGATGTAATGGCACCACTTGACCAATCACCCTGGGTGACGATTACACCGGAGGACCAGACATCAGCAATTACAAACTAGGTAACTATCTGTGAATATGACTGCACAGCAAGTAAGAGGAGTAAGGGGGAAGTACAGTGCGCCATTGAAAGTATTGGGCTCCTATTTAAAGAGGGCTAGAGTTAGAAGAAGCAACTGATTGGCCCTCATGTCAGATGGCATTCTGCTGTAGCTTTGTGATGTAATGGCACCACTTGACCAATCGCCCTGGGTGACGATTACACCGGAGGACCAGACGTCACCAATTACACACCAGGTAATTATCTGGGAATATGACTGCACAGCAAGTAGGAGGTGTTGTGGGAAAGTACTCTGCGCCATGGAAAGCATTGGGCTCCTATTCAAAGAGGGCTAGAGTTAGAAGAACACAGTTTCTAAATAGCAGTCCATCTGGAGTATCAGAGTCCCACTCACAGAGAGCAGGGAAACAGGTTAAATAGCTTCCCTCCATCTGAATGTAAGTCATTTGCTCTAACCTAAGACAGCTCATTCCAGCCTGAAGGATGGTAATTAACTCAAGGGACATATTGCCTGCACAAGTATCTAAAGAAGATTTTCTCAGACACTTAGACAGACAAAGTCTTTGATAAACTATCAGGATGGCCATTGCGTCATCCATATTGCTACCCTCTTAGAAGATTATATTTATGCGGAAGACCCCACTAAAAGGCACTGAGAGCTATCAGATGGTATGAACTTTTTATTAATGGCAAAATGATTAATTGAGATTTTGACTTACCATATATATTGATCGAGGCATGGAGAAGGCTGAGGAATGAGCTTTCTTTTTTTTTTTTTCATCTCAGCAAGCAGAGAAATATTCCTCTGCAACACTGCCTCTGCTGGCCATTCAGTATAATCTGCAGGTGGAAAAGTCCACTGTTAGTCTTTTTTTAGAACTTGAATATTTCCAAACCAAATGCAACACTACCAAAACATGATTTTTATAAAGGGTCAATTAGCACTATGGCATGTCTCATATTGTGAAAATCCAAAACTCACTAAAAATTATAATCTTAATTTAGATTTCAACCAAGCAGACTTCTTTCAATCCTCTGCCTCATTTGCTGATACTCTCTACACAACCCTATCACCTATATGAGGACTTAGATAGAAAGCTCTCTTTGGCAGCCAAGAGATAGAGTACCCTTCTCACAGGAATTATTTCAGGTTATGGTACACCATAGCAATTCAGTGATCTGATACGTTAAGGGAGGAAGGTTTATGCTGCGGTTTGTGGGAATAATAAAAACAACAGATTCTAACATCTTCATTTTAGGGCATCCCTATCACTTAACCTATAGAGAACTCCAGAATGGTAAGATCAACCACTCCTTCAAACAAATGTATAAGTCTCAAATATTGTCCTAGGTCCTTTCATCTCACCACCTTAGTCTTCAGCTGGGCATCCTGTCCACATTGCTCCATTTTCTATACCATGATATAAGTATCCTATTGCGTACTAGGCAACTGATTGGCCCTCATGTCAGATGACACCCTGCTGTAGCTTTGTAATGTAATGGCACCACTTGACCAATCACCCTGGGTGACGATTACACCGGAGGACCAGACATCAGCAATTACAAACTAGGTAACTATCTGTGAATATGACTGCACAGCAAGTAGGAGGTGTAAGGGGGAAGTACAGTGCGCCATTGAAAGTATTGGGCTCCTATTTAAAGAGGGCTAGAGTTAGAAGAAGCAACTGATTGGCCCTCATGTCAGATGACATTCTGCTGTAGCTTTGTGATGTAATGGCACCACTTGACCAATCGCCCTGGGTGACGATTACACCGGAGGACCAGACGTCACCAATTACACACCAGGTAATTATCTGGGAATATGACTGCACAGCAAGTAGGAGGTGTTGTGGGAAAGTACTCTGCGCCATGGAAAGCATTGGGCTCCTATTCAAAGAGGGCTAGAGTTAGAAGAACACAGTTTCTAAATAGCAGTCCATCTGGAGTATCAGAGTCCCACTCACAGAGAGCAGGGAAACAGGTTAAATAGCTTCCCTCCATCTGAATGTAAGTCATTTGCTCTAACCTAAGACAGCTCATTCCAGCCTGAAGGATGGTAATTAACTCAAGGGACATATTGCCTGCACAAGTATCTAAAGAAGATTTTCTCAGACACTTAGACAGACAAAGTCTTTGATAAACTATCAGGATGGCCATTGCGTCATCCATATTGCTAGCGTCTTAGAAGATTATATTTATGCGGAAGACCCCACTAAAAGGCACTGAGAGCTATCAGATGCTATGAACTTTCTATTAATGGCAAAATGATTAATTGAGATTTTGACTTACCATATATTTTGATCGAGGCATGGAGAAGGCTGAGGAATGAGCTTTCTTTTTTTTTTTTCATCTCAGCAAGCAGAGAAATATTCCTCTGCAACACTGCCTCTGCTGGCCATTCAGTATAATCTGCAGATGGAAAAGTCCACTGTTAGTCTTTTTTTAGAACTTGAATATTTCCAAACCAAATGCAACACTTCCAAAAAATGATTTTTATAAAGGGTCAATTAGCACTATGGCATGTCTCATATTGTGAAAATCCAAAACTCACTAAAAATTATAATCTTAATTTAGATTTCAACCTAGCAGACTTCTTTCAATCCTATGCCTCATTTGCTGATACTCTCTACACAACCCTATCACCTATATGAGGACTTAGATAGAAAGCTCTCTTTGGCAGCCAAGAGATAGAGTACCCTTCTCACAGGAATTATTTCAGGTTATGGTACACCATAGCAATTGAGTGATCTGATACGTTAAGGGAGGAAGGTTTATGCTACGGTTTGTGGGAATAATAAAAACAACAGATTTTAACATCTTCATTTTAGTGCATCCCTATCACTTAACCTATAGAGAACTCCAGAATGGTAAGATCAACCACTCCTTCAAACAAATGTATAAGTCTCAAATATTGTCCTAGGTCCTTTCATCTCACCACCTTAGTCTTCAGCTGGGCATCCTGTCCACATTGCTCCATTTTCTATACCATGATATAAGTATCCTATTGCGTCCTAGGCAACTGATTGGCCCTCATGTCAGATGACACCCTGCTGTAGCTTTGTAATGTAATGGCACCACTTGACCAATCACCCTGGGTGACGATTACACCGGAGGACCAGACATCAGCAATTACAAACTAGGTAACTATCTGTGAATATGACTGCACAGCAAGTAGGAGGTGTAAGGGGGAAGTACAGTGCGCCATTGAAAGTATTGGGCTCCTATTTAAAGAGGGCTAGAGTTAGAAGAAGCAACTGATTGGCCCTCATGTCAGATGACATTCTGCTGTAGCTTTGTGATGTAATGGCACCACTTGACCAATCGCCCTGGGTGACGATTACACCGGAGGACCAGACGTCACCAATTACACACCAGGTAATTATCTGGGAATATGACTGCACAGCAAGTAGGAGGTGTTGTGGGAAAGTACTCTGCGCCATGGAAAGCATTGGGCTTCTATTCAAAGAGGGCTAGAGTTAGAAGAACACAGTTTCTAAATAGCAGTCCATCTGGAGTATCAGAGTCCCACTCACAGAGAGCAGGGAAACAGGTTAAATAGCTTCCCTCCATCTGAATGTAAGTCATTTGCTCTAACCTAAGACAGCTCATTCCAGCCTGAAGGATGGTAATTAACTCAAGGGACATATTGCCTGCACAAGTATCTAAAGAAGATTTTCTCAGACACTTAGACAGACAAAGTCTTTGATAAACTATCAGGATGGCCATTGCGTCATCCATATTGCTACCGTCTTAGAAGATTATATTTATGCGGAAGACCCCACTAAAAGGCACTGAGAGCTATCAGATGGTATGAACTTTTTATTAATGGCAAAATGATTAATTGAGATTTTGACTTACCATATATATTGATCGAGGCATGGAGAAGGCTGAGGAATGAGCTTTCTTTTTTTTTTTTCATCTCAGCAAGCAGAGAAATATTCCTCTGCAACACTGCCTCTGCTGGCCATTCAGTATAATCTGCAGATGGAAAAGTCCACTGTTAGTCTTTTTTTAGAACTTGAATATTTCCAAACCAAATGCAACACTACCAAAACATGATTTTTATAAAGGGTCAATTAGCACTATGGCATGTCTCATATTGTGAAAATCCAAAACTCACTAAAAATTATAATCTTAATTTAGATTTCAACCTAGCAGACTTCTTTCAATCCTCTGCCTCATTTGCTGATACTCTCTACACAACCCTATCACCTATATGAGGACTTAGATAGAAAGCTCTCTTTGGCAGCCAAGAGATAGAGTACCCTTCTCACAGGAATTATTTCAGGTTATGGTACACCATAGCAATTCAGTGATCTGATACGTTAAGGGAGGAAGGTTTATGCTGCGGTTTGTGGGAATAATAAAAACAACAGATTCTAACATCTTCATTTTAGGGCATCCCTATCACTTAACCTATAGAGAACTCCAGAATGGTAAGATCAACCACTCCTTCAAACAAATGTATAAGTCTCAAATATTGTCCTAGGTCCTTTCATCTCACCACCTTAGTCTTCAGCTGGGCATCCTGTCCACATTGCTCCATTTTCTATACCATGATATAAGTATCCTATTGCGTACTAGGCAACTGATTGGCCCTCATGTCAGATGACACCCTGCTGTAGCTTTGTAATGTAATGGCACCACTTGACCAATCACCCTGGGTGACGATTACACCGGAGGACCAGACATCAGCAATTACAAACTAGGTAACTATCTGTGAATATGACTGCACAGCAAGTAGGAGGTGTAAGGGGGAAGTACAGTGCGCCATTGAAAGTATTGGGCTCCTATTTAAAGAGGGCTAGAGTTAGAAGAAGCAACTGATTGGCCCTCATGTCAGATGACATTCTGCTGTAGCTTTGTGATGTAATGGCACCACTTGACCAATCGCCCTGGGTGACGATTACACCGGAGGACCAGACGTCACCAATTACACACCAGGTAATTATCTGGGAATATGACTGCACAGCAAGTAGGAGGTGTTGTGGGAAAGTACTCTGCGCCATGGAAAGCATTGGGCTCCTATTCAAAGGGGGCTAGAGTTAGAAGAACACAGTTTCTAAATAGCAGTCCATCTGGAGTATCAGAGTCCCACTCACAGAGAGCAGGGAAACAGGTTAAATAGCTTCCCTCCATCTGAATGTAAGTCATTTGCTCTAACCTAAGACAGCTCATTCCAGCCTGAAGGATGGTAATTAACTCAAGGGACATATTGCCTGCACAAGTATCTAAAGAAGATTTTCTCAGACACTTAGACAGACAAAGTCTTTGATAAACTATCAGGATGGCCATTGCGTCATCCATATTGCTACCGTCTTAGAAGATTATATTTATGCGGAAGACCCCACTAAAAGGCACTGAGAGCTATCAGATGGTATGAACTTTTTATTAATGGCAAAATGATTAATTGAGATTTTGACTTACCATATATATTGATCGAGGCATGGAGAAGGCTGAGGAAGGAGCTTTCTTTTTTTTTTTCATCTCAGCAAGCAGAGAAATATTCCTCTGCAACACTGCCTCTGCTGGCCATTCAGTATAATCTGCAGATGGAAAAGTCCACTGTTAGTCTTTTTTTAGAACTTGAATATTTCCAAACCAAATGCAACACTACCAAAACATGATTTTTATAAAGGGTCAATTAGCACTATGGCATGTCTCATATTGTGAAAATCCAAAACTCACTAAAAATTATAATCTTAATTTAGATTTCAACCTAGCAGACTTCTTTCAATCCTCTGCCTCATTTGCTGATACTCTCTACACAACCCTATCACCTATATGAGGACTTAGATAGAAAGCTCTCTTTGGCAGCCAAGAGATAGAGTACCCTTCTCACAGGAATTATTTCAGGTTATGGTACACCATAGCAATTCAGTGATCTGATACGTTAAGGGAGGAAGGTTTATGCTACGGTTTGTGGGAATAATAAAAACAACAGATTCTAACATCTTCATTTTAGTGCATCCCTATCACTTAACCTATAGAGAACTCCAGAATGGTAAGATCAACCACTCCTTCAAACAAATGTATAAGTCTCAAATATTGTCCTAGGTCCTTTCATCTCACCACCTTAGTCTTCAGCTGGGCATCCTGTCCACATTGCTCCATTTTCTATACCATGATATAAGTATCCTATTGCGTACTAGGCAACTGATTGGCCCTCATGTCAGATGACACCCTGCTGTAGCTTTGTGATGTAATGGCACCACTTGACCAATCACCCTGGGTGACTATTACACCGGAGGACCAGACATCAGCAATTACAAACTAGGTAACTATCTGTGAATATGACTGCACAGCAAGTAAGAGGAGTAAGGGGGAAGTACAGTGCGCCATTGAAAGTATTGGGCTCCTATTTAAAGAGGGCTAGAGTTAGAAGAAGCAACTGATTGGCCCTCATGTCAGATGGCATTCTGCTGTAGCTTTGTGATGTAATGGCACCACTTGACCAATCGCCCTGGGTGACGATTACACCGGAGGACCAGACGTCACCAATTACACACCAGGTAATTATCTGGGAATATGACTGCACAGCAAGTAGGAGGTGTTGTGGGAAAGTACTCTGCGCCATGGAAAGCATTGGGCTCCTATTCAAAGAGGGCTAGAGTTAGAAGAACACAGTTTCTAAATAGCAGTCCATCTGGAGTATCAGAGTCCCACTCACAGAGAGCAGGGAAACAGGTTAAATAGCTTCCCTCCATCTGAATGTAAGTCATTTGCTCTAACCTAAGACAGCTCATTCCAGCCTGAAGGATGGTAATTAACTCAAGGGACATATTGCCTGCACAAGTATCTAAAGAAGATTTTCTCAGACACTTAGACAGACAAAGTCTTTGATAAACTATCAGGATGGCCATTGCGTCATCCATATTGCTACCCTCTTAGAAGATTATATTTATGCGGAAGACCCCACTAAAAGGCACTGAGAGCTATCAGATGGTATGAACTTTTTATTAATGGCAAAATGATTAATTGAGATTTTGACTTACCATATATATTGATCGAGGCATGGAGAAGGCTGAGGAATGAGCTTTCTTTTTTTTTTTTTCATCTCAGCAAGCAGAGAAATATTCCTCTGCAACACTGCCTCTGCTGGCCATTCAGTATAATCTGCAGGTGGAAAAGTCCACTGTTAGTCTTTTTTTAGAACTTGAATATTTCCAAACCAAATGCAACACTACCAAAACATGATTTTTATAAAGGGTCAATTAGCACTATGGCATGTCTCATATTGTGAAAATCCAAAACTCACTAAAAATTATAATCTTAATTTAGATTTCAACCAAGCAGACTTCTTTCAATCCTCTGCCTCATTTGCTGATACTCTCTACACAACCCTATCACCTATATGAGGACTTAGATAGAAAGCTCTCTTTGGCAGCCAAGAGATAGAGTACCCTTCTCACAGGAATTATTTCAGGTTATGGTACACCATAGCAATTCAGTGATCTGATACGTTAAGGGAGGAAGGTTTATGCTGCGGTTTGTGGGAATAATAAAAACAACAGATTCTAACATCTTCATTTTAGGGCATCCCTATCACTTAACCTATAGAGAACTCCAGAATGGTAAGATCAACCACTCCTTCAAACAAATGTATAAGTCTCAAATATTGTCCTAGGTCCTTTCATCTCACCACCTTAGTCTTCAGCTGGGCATCCTGTCCACATTGCTCCATTTTCTATACCATGATATAAGTATCCTATTGCGTACTAGGCAACTGATTGGCCCTCATGTCAGATGACACCCTGCTGTAGCTTTGTAATGTAATGGCACCACTTGACCAATCACCCTGGGTGACGATTACACCGGAGGACCAGACATCAGCAATTACAAACTAGGTAACTATCTGTGAATATGACTGCACAGCAAGTAGGAGGTGTAAGGGGGAAGTACAGTGCGCCATTGAAAGTATTGGGCTCCTATTTAAAGAGGGCTAGAGTTAGAAGAAGCAACTGATTGGCCCTCATGTCAGATGACATTCTGCTGTAGCTTTGTGATGTAATGGCACCACTTGACCAATCGCCCTGGGTGACGATTACACCGGAGGACCAGACGTCACCAATTACACACCAGGTAATTATCTGGGAATATGACTGCACAGCAAGTAGGAGGTGTTGTGGGAAAGTACTCTGCGCCATGGAAAGCATTGGGCTCCTATTCAAAGAGGGCTAGAGTTAGAAGAACACAGTTTCTAAATAGCAGTCCATCTGGAGTATCAGAGTCCCACTCACAGAGAGCAGGGAAACAGGTTAAATAGCTTCCCTCCATCTGAATGTAAGTCATTTGCTCTAACCTAAGACAGCTCATTCCAGCCTGAAGGATGGTAATTAACTCAAGGGACATATTGCCTGCACAAGTATCTAAAGAAGATTTTCTCAGACACTTAGACAGACAAAGTCTTTGATAAACTATCAGGATGGCCATTGCGTCATCCATATTGCTAGCGTCTTAGAAGATTATATTTATGCGGAAGACCCCACTAAAAGGCACTGAGAGCTATCAGATGCTATGAACTTTCTATTAATGGCAAAATGATTAATTGAGATTTTGACTTACCATATATTTTGATCGAGGCATGGAGAAGGCTGAGGAATGAGCTTTCTTTTTTTTTTTTCATCTCAGCAAGCAGAGAAATATTCCTCTGCAACACTGCCTCTGCTGGCCATTCAGTATAATCTGCAGATGGAAAAGTCCACTGTTAGTCTTTTTTTAGAACTTGAATATTTCCAAACCAAATGCAACACTTCCAAAAAATGATTTTTATAAAGGGTCAATTAGCACTATGGCATGTCTCATATTGTGAAAATCCAAAACTCACTAAAAATTATAATCTTAATTTAGATTTCAACCTAGCAGACTTCTTTCAATCCTATGCCTCATTTGCTGATACTCTCTACACAACCCTATCACCTATATGAGGACTTAGATAGAAAGCTCTCTTTGGCAGCCAAGAGATAGAGTACCCTTCTCACAGGAATTATTTCAGGTTATGGTACACCATAGCAATTGAGTGATCTGATACGTTAAGGGAGGAAGGTTTATGCTACGGTTTGTGGGAATAATAAAAACAACAGATTTTAACATCTTCATTTTAGTGCATCCCTATCACTTAACCTATAGAGAACTCCAGAATGGTAAGATCAACCACTCCTTCAAACAAATGTATAAGTCTCAAATATTGTCCTAGGTCCTTTCATCTCACCACCTTAGTCTTCAGCTGGGCATCCTGTCCACATTGCTCCATTTTCTATACCATGATATAAGTATCCTATTGCGTCCTAGGCAACTGATTGGCCCTCATGTCAGATGACACCCTGCTGTAGCTTTGTAATGTAATGGCACCACTTGACCAATCACCCTGGGTGACGATTACACCGGAGGACCAGACATCAGCAATTACAAACTAGGTAACTATCTGTGAATATGACTGCACAGCAAGTAGGAGGTGTAAGGGGGAAGTACAGTGCGCCATTGAAAGTATTGGGCTCCTATTTAAAGAGGGCTAGAGTTAGAAGAAGCAACTGATTGGCCCTCATGTCAGATGACATTCTGCTGTAGCTTTGTGATGTAATGGCACCACTTGACCAATCGCCCTGGGTGACGATTACACCGGAGGACCAGACGTCACCAATTACACACCAGGTAATTATCTGGGAATATGACTGCACAGCAAGTAGGAGGTGTTGTGGGAAAGTACTCTGCGCCATGGAAAGCATTGGGCTCCTATTCAAAGGGGGCTAGAGTTAGAAGAACACAGTTTCTAAATAGCAGTCCATCTGGAGTATCAGAGTCCCACTCACAGAGAGCAGGGAAACAGGTTAAATAGCTTCCCTCCATCTGAATGTAAGTCATTTGCTCTAACCTAAGACAGCTCATTCCAGCCTGAAGGATGGTAATTAACTCAAGGGACATATTGCCTGCACAAGTATCTAAAGAAGATTTTCTCAGACACTTAGACAGACAAAGTCTTTGATAAACTATCAGGATGGCCATTGCGTCATCCATATTGCTACCGTCTTAGAAGATTATATTTATGCGGAAGACCCCACTAAAAGGCACTGAGAGCTATCAGATGGTATGAACTTTTTATTAATGGCAAAATGATTAATTGAGATTTTGACTTACCATATATATTGATCGAGGCATGGAGAAGGCTGAGGAAGGAGCTTTCTTTTTTTTTTTCATCTCAGCAAGCAGAGAAATATTCCTCTGCAACACTGCCTCTGCTGGCCATTCAGTATAATCTGCAGATGGAAAAGTCCACTGTTAGTCTTTTTTTAGAACTTGAATATTTCCAAACCAAATGCAACACTACCAAAACATGATTTTTATAAAGGGTCAATTAGCACTATGGCATGTCTCATATTGTGAAAATCCAAAACTCACTAAAAATTATAATCTTAATTTAGATTTCAACCTAGCAGACTTCTTTCAATCCTCTGCCTCATTTGCTGATACTCTCTACACAACCCTATCACCTATATGAGGACTTAGATAGAAAGCTCTCTTTGGCAGCCAAGAGATAGAGTACCCTTCTCACAGGAATTATTTCAGGTTATGGTACACCATAGCAATTCAGTGATCTGATACGTTAAGGGAGGAAGGTTTATGCTACGGTTTGTGGGAATAATAAAAACAACAGATTCTAACATCTTCATTTTAGTGCATCCCTATCACTTAACCTATAGAGAACTCCAGAATGGTAAGATCAACCACTCCTTCAAACAAATGTATAAGTCTCAAATATTGTCCTAGGTCCTTTCATCTCACCACCTTAGTCTTCAGCTGGGCATCCTGTCCACATTGCTCCATTTTCTATACCATGATATAAGTATCCTATTGCGTACTAGGCAACTGATTGGCCCTCATGTCAGATGACACCCTGCTGTAGCTTTGTGATGTAATGGCACCACTTGACCAATCACCCTGGGTGACGATTACACCGGAGGACCAGACATCAGCAATTACAAACTAGGTAACTATCTGTGAATATGACTGCACAGCAAGTAAGAGGAGTAAGGGGGAAGTACAGTGCGCCATTGAAAGTATTGGGCTCCTATTTAAAGAGGGCTAGAGTTAGAAGAAGCAACTGATTGGCCCTCATGTCAGATGGCATTCTGCTGTAGCTTTGTGATGTAATGGCACCACTTGACCAATCGCCCTGGGTGACGATTACACCGGAGGACCAGACGTCACCAATTACACACCAGGTAATTATCTGGGAATATGACTGCACAGCAAGTAGGAGGTGTTGTGGGAAAGTACTCTGCGCCATGGAAAGCATTGGGCTCCTATTCAAAGAGGGCTAGAGTTAGAAGAACACAGTTTCTAAATAGCAGTCCATTTGGAGTATCAGAGTCCCACTCACAGAGAGCAGGGAAACAGGTTAAATAGCTTCCCTCCATCTGAATGTAAGTCATTTGCTCTAACCTAAGACAGCTCATTCCAGCCTGAAGGATGGTAATTAACTCAAGGGACATATTGCCTGCACAAGTATCTAAAGAAGATTTTCTCAGACACTTAGACAGACAAAGTCTTTGATAAACTATCAGGATGGCCATTGCGTCATCCATATTGCTACCCTCTTAGAAGATTATATTTATGCGGAAGACCCCACTAAAAGGCACTGAGAGCTATCAGATGGTATGAACTTTTTATTAATGGCAAAATGATTAATTGAGATTTTGACTTACCATATATATTGATCGAGGCATGGAGAAGGCTGAGGAATGAGCTTTCTTTTTTTTTTTTTCATCTCAGCAAGCAGAGAAATATTCCTCTGCAACACTGCCTCTGCTGGCCATTCAGTATAATCTGCAGATGGAAAAGTCCACTGTTAGTCTTTTTTTAGAACTTGAATATTTCCAAACCAAATGCAACACTTCCAAAAAATGATTTTTATAAAGGGTCGATTAGCACTATGGCATGTCTCATATTGTGAAAATCCAAAACTCACTAAAAATTATAATCTTAATTTAGATTTCAACCTAGCAGACTTCTTTCAATCCTATGCCTCATTTGCTGATACTCTCTACACAACCCTATCACCTATATGAGGACTTAGATAGAAAGCTCTCTTTGGCAGCCAAGAGATAGAGTACCCTTCTCACAGGAATTATTTCAGGTTATGGTACACCATAGCAATTCAGTGATCTGATACGTTAAGGGAGGAAGGTTTATGCTGCGGTTTGTGGGAATAATAAAAACAACAGATTCTAACATCTTCATTTTAGGGCATCCCTATCACTTAACCTATAGAGAACTCCAGAATGGTAAGATCAACCACTCCTTCAAACAAATGTATAAGTCTCAAATATTGTCCTAGGTCCTTTCATCTCACCACCTTAGTCTTCAGCTGGGCATCCTGTCCACATTGCTCCATTTTCTATACCATGATATAAGTATCCTATTGCGTACTAGGCAACTGATTGGCCCTCATGTCAGATGACACCCTGCTGTAGCTTTGTAATGTAATGGCACCACTTGACCAATCACCCTGGGTGACGATTACACCGGAGGACCAGACATCAGCAATTACAAACTAGGTAACTATCTGTGAATATGACTGCACAGCAAGTAGGAGGTGTAAGGGGGAAGTACAGTGCGCCATTGAAAGTATTGGGCTCCTATTTAAAGAGGGCTAGAGTTAGAAGAAGCAACTGATTGGCCCTCATGTCAGATGACATTCTGCTGTAGCTTTGTGATGTAATGGCACCACTTGACCAATCGCCCTGGGTGACGATTACACCGGAGGACCAGACGTCACCAATTACACACCAGGTAATTATCTGGGAATATGACTGCACAGCAAGTAGGAGGTGTTGTGGGAAAGTACTCTGCGCCATGGAAAGCATTGGGCTCCTATTCAAAGAGGGCTAGAGTTAGAAGAACACAGTTTCTAAATAGCAGTCCATCTGGAGTATCAGAGTCCCACTCACAGAGAGCAGGGAAACAGGTTAAATAGCTTCCCTCCATCTGAATGTAAGTCATTTGCTCTAACCTAAGACAGCTCATTCCAGCCTGAAGGATGGTAATTAACTCAAGGGACATATTGCCTGCACAAGTATCTAAAGAAGATTTTCTCAGACACTTAGACAGACAAAGTCTTTGATAAACTATCAGGATGGCCATTGCGTCATCCATATTGCTAGCGTCTTAGAAGATTATATTTATGCGGAAGACCCCACTAAAAGGCACTGAGAGCTATCAGATGCTATGAACTTTTTATTAATGGCAAAATGATTAATTGAGATTTTGACTTACCATATATTTTGATCGAGGCATGGAGAAGGCTGAGGAATGAGCTTTCTTTTTTTTTTTTCATCTCAGCAAGCAGAGAAATATTCCTCTGCAACACTGCCTCTGCTGGCCATTCAGTATAATCTGCAGATGGAAAAGTCCACTGTTAGTCTTTTTTTAGAACTTGAATATTTCCAAACCAAATGCAACACTTCCAAAAAATGATTTTTATAAAGGGTCGATTAGCACTATGGCATGTCTCATATTGTGAAAATCCAAAACTCACTAAAAATTATAATCTTAATTTAGATTTCAACCTAGCAGACTTCTTTCAATCCTATGCCTCATTTGCTGATACTCTCTACACAACCCTATCACCTATATGAGGACTTAGATAGAAAGCTCTCTTTGGCAGCCAAGAGATAGAGTACCCTTCTCACAGGAATTATTTCAGGTTATGGTACACCATAGCAATTGAGTGATCTGATACGTTAAGGGAGGAAGGTTTATGCTACGGTTTGTGGGAATAATAAAAACAACAGATTTTAACATCTTCATTTTAGTGCATCCCTATCACTTAACCTATAGAGAACTCCAGAATGGTAAGATCAACCACTCCTTCAAACAAATGTATAAGTCTCAAATATTGTCCTAGGTCCTTTCATCTCACCACCTTAGTCTTCAGCTGGGCATCCTGTCCACATTGCTCCATTTTCTATACCATGATATAAGTATCCTATTGCGTACTAGGCAACTGATTGGCCCTCATGTCAGATAACACCCTGCTGTAGCTTTGTAATGTAATGGCACCACTTGACCAATCACCCTGGGTGACGATGACACCGGAGGACCAGACATCAGCAATTACACACTAGGTAACTATCTGTGAATATGACTGCACAGCAAGTAGGAGGTGTAAGGGGGAAGTACAGTGCGCCATTGAAAGTATTGGGCTCCTATTTAAAGAGGGCTAGAGTTAGAAGAAGCAACTGATTGGCCCTCATGTCAGATGACATTCTGCTGTAGCTTTGTGATGTAATGGCACCACTTGACCAATCGCCCTGGGTGACGATTACACCGGAGGACCAGACGTCACCAATTACACACCAGGTAATTATCTGGGAATATGACTGCACAGCAAGTAGGAGGTGTTGTGGGAAAGTACTCTGCGCCATGGAAAGCATTGGGCTCCTATTCAAAGGGGGCTAGAGTTAGAAGAACACAGTTTCTAAATAGCAGTCCATCTGGAGTATCAGAGTCCCACTCACAGAGAGCAGGGAAACAGGTTAAATAGCTTCCCTCCATCTGAATGTAAGTCATTTGCTCTAACCTAAGACAGCTCATTCCAGCCTGAAGGATGGTAATTAACTCAAGGGACATATTGCCTGCACAAGTATCTAAAGAAGATTTTCTCAGACACTTAGACAGACAAAGTCTTTGATAAACTATCAGGATGGCCATTGCGTCATCCATATTGCTACCCTCTTAGAAGATTATATTTATGCGGAAGACCCCACTAAAAGGCACTGAGAGCTATCAGATGGTATGAACTTTTTATTAATGGCAAAATGATTAATTGAGATTTTGACTTACCATATATATTGATCGAGGCATGGAGAAGGCTGAGGAATGAGCTTTCTTTTTTTTTTTTTCATCTCAGCAAGCAGAGAAATATTCCTCTGCAACACTGCCTCTGCTGGCCATTCAGTATAATCTGCAGGTGGAAAAGTCCACTGTTAGTCTTTTTTTAGAACTTGAATATTTCCAAACCAAATGCAACACTACCAAAACATGATTTTTATAAAGGGTCAATTAGCACTATGGCATGTCTCATATTGTGAAAATCCAAAACTCACTAAAAATTATAATCTTAATTTAGATTTCAACCTAGCAGACTTCTTTCAATCCTATGCCTCATTTGCTGATACTCTCTACACAACCCTATCACCTATATGAGGACTTAGATAGAAAGCTCTCTTTGGCAGCCAAGAGATAGAGTACCCTTCTCACAGGAATTATTTCAGGTTATGGTACACCATAGCAATTCAGTGATCTGATACGTTAAGGGAGGAAGTTTTATGCTGCGGTTTGTGGGAATAATAAAAACAACAGATTCTAACATCTTCATTTTAGGGCATCCCTATCACTTAACCTATAGAGAACTCCAGAATGGTAAGATCAACCACTCCTTCAAACAAATGTATAAGTCTCAAATATTGTCCTAGGTCCTTTCATCTCACCACCTTAGTCTTCAGCTGGGCATCCTGTCCACATTGCTCCATTTTCTATACCATGATATAAGTATCCTATTGCGTACTAGGCAACTGATTGGCCCTCATGTCAGATGACACCCTGCTGTAGCTTTGTAATGTAATGGCACCACTTGACCAATCACCCTGGGTGACGATTACACCGGAGGACCAGACATCAGCAATTACAAACTAGGTAACTATCTGTGAATATGACTGCACAGCAAGTAGGAGGTGTAAGGGGGAAGTACAGTGCGCCATTGAAAGTATTGGGCTCCTATTTAAAGAGGGCTAGAGTTAGAAGAAGCAACTGATTGGCCCTCATGTCAGATGACATTCTGCTGTAGCTTTGTGATGTAATGGCACCACTTGACCAATCGCCCTGGGTGACGATTACACCGGAGGACCAGACGTCACCAATTACACACCAGGTAATTATCTGGGAATATGACTGCACAGCAAGTAGGAGGTGTTGTGGGAAAGTACTCTGCGCCATGGAAAGCATTGGGCTCCTATTCAAAGAGGGCTAGAGTTAGAAGAACACAGTTTCTAAATAGCAGTCCATCTGGAGTATCAGAGTCCCACTCACAGAGAGCAGGGAAACAGGTTAAATAGCTTCCCTCCATCTGAATGTAAGTCATTTGCTCTAACCTAAGACAGCTCATTCCAGCCTGAAGGATGGTAATTAACTCAAGGGACATATTGCCTGCACAAGTATCTAAAGAAGATTTTCTCAGACACTTAGACAGACAAAGTCTTTGATAAACTATCAGGATGGCCATTGCGTCATCCATATTGCTAGCGTCTTAGAAGATTATATTTATGCGGAAGACCCCACTAAAAGGCACTGAGAGCTATCAGATGCTATGAACTTTTTATTAATGGCAAAATGATTAATTGAGATTTTGACTTACCATATATTTTGATCGAGGCATGGAGAAGGCTGAGGAATGAGCTTTCTTTTTTTTTTTTCATCTCAGCAAGCAGAGAAATATTCCTCTGCAACACTGCCTCTGCTGGCCATTCAGTATAATCTGCAGATGGAAAAGTCCACTGTTAGTCTTTTTTTAGAACTTGAATATTTCCAAACCAAATGCAACACTTCCAAAAAATGATTTTTATAAAGGGTCGATTAGCACTATGGCATGTCTCATATTGTGAAAATCCAAAACTCACTAAAAATTATAATCTTAATTTAGATTTCAACCTAGCAGACTTCTTTCAATCCTATGCCTCATTTGCTGATACTCTCTACACAACCCTATCACCTATATGAGGACTTAGATAGAAAGCTCTCTTTGGCAGCCAAGAGATAGAGTACCCTTCTCACAGGAATTATTTCAGGTTATGGTACACCATAGCAATTGAGTGATCTGATACGTTAAGGGAGGAAGGTTTATGCTACGGTTTGTGGGAATAATAAAAACAACAGATTTTAACATCTTCATTTTAGTGCATCCCTATCACTTAACCTATAGAGAACTCCAGAATGGTAAGATCAACCACTCCTTCAAACAAATGTATAAGTCTCAAATATTGTCCTAGGTCCTTTCATCTCACCACCTTAGTCTTCAGCTGGGCATCCTGTCCACATTGCTCCATTTTCTATACCATGATATAAGTATCCTATTGCGTACTAGGCAACTGATTGGCCCTCATGTCAGATGACACCCTGCTGTAGCTTTGTGATGTAATGGCACCACTTGACCAATCACCCTGGGTGACGATTACACCGGAGGACCAGACATCAGCAATTACAAACTAGGTAACTATCTGTGAATATGACTGCACAGCAAGTAAGAGGAGTAAGGGGGAAGTACAGTGCGCCATTGAAAGTATTGGGCTCCTATTTAAAGAGGGCTAGAGTTAGAAGAAGCAACTGATTGGCCCTCATGTCAGATGGCATTCTGCTGTAGCTTTGTGATGTAATGGCACCACTTGACCAATCGCCCTGGGTGACGATTACACCGGAGGACCAGACGTCACCAATTACACACCAGGTAATTATCTGGGAATATGACTGCACAGCAAGTAGGAGGTGTTGTGGGAAAGTACTCTGCGCCATGGAAAGCATTGGGCTCCTATTCAAAGAGGGCTAGAGTTAGAAGAACACAGTTTCTAAATAGCAGTCCATCTGGAGTATCAGAGTCCCACTCACAGAGAGCAGGGAAACAGGTTAAATAGCTTCCCTCCATCTGAATGTAAGTCATTTGCTCTAACCTAAGACAGCTCATTCCAGCCTGAAGGATGGTAATTAACTCAAGGGACATATTGCCTGCACAAGTATCTAAAGAAGATTTTCTCAGACACTTAGACAGACAAAGTCTTTGATAAACTATCAGGATGGCCATTGCGTCATCCATATTGCTACCCTCTTAGAAGATTATATTTATGCGGAAGACCCCACTAAAAGGCACTGAGAGCTATCAGATGGTATGAACTTTTTATTAATGGCAAAATGATTAATTGAGATTTTGACTTACCATATATATTGATCGAGGCATGGAGAAGGCTGAGGAATGAGCTTTCTTTTTTTTTTTTTCATCTCAGCAAGCAGAGAAATATTCCTCTGCAACACTGCCTCTGCTGGCCATTCAGTATAATCTGCAGGTGGAAAAGTCCACTGTTAGTCTTTTTTTAGAACTTGAATATTTCCAAACCAAATGCAACACTACCAAAACATGATTTTTATAAAGGGTCAATTAGCACTATGGCATGTCTCATATTGTGAAAATCCAAAACTCACTAAAAATTATAATCTTAATTTAGATTTCAACCAAGCAGACTTCTTTCAATCCTCTGCCTCATTTGCTGATACTCTCTACACAACCCTATCACCTATATGAGGACTTAGATAGAAAGCTCTCTTTGGCAGCCAAGAGATAGAGTACCCTTCTCACAGGAATTATTTCAGGTTATGGTACACCATAGCAATTCAGTGATCTGATACGTTAAGGGAGGAAGGTTTATGCTGCGGTTTGTGGGAATAATAAAAACAACAGATTCTAACATCTTCATTTTAGGGCATCCCTATCACTTAACCTATAGAGAACTCCAGAATGGTAAGATCAACCAGTCCTTCAAACAAATGTATAAGTCTCAAATATTGTCCTAGGTCCTTTCATCTCACCACCTTAGTCTTCAGCTGGGCATCCTGTCCACATTGCTCCATTTTCTATACCATGATATAAGTATCCTATTGCGTACTAGGCAACTGATTGGCCCTCATGTCAGATGACACCCTGCTGTAGCTTTGTAATGTAATGGCACCACTTGACCAATCACCCTGGGTGACGATTACACCGGAGGACCAGACATCAGCAATTACAAACTAGGTAACTATCTGTGAATATGACTGCACAGCAAGTAGGAGGTGTAAGGGGGAAGTACAGTGCGCCATTGAAAGTATTGGGCTCCTATTTAAAGAGGGCTAGAGTTAGAAGAAGCAACTGATTGGCCCTCATGTCAGATGACATTCTGCTGTAGCTTTGTGATGTAATGGCACCACTTGACCAATCGCCCTGGGTGACGATTACACCGGAGGACCAGACGTCACCAATTACACACCAGGTAATTATCTGGGAATATGACTGCACAGCAAGTAGGAGGTGTTGTGGGAAAGTACTCTGCGCCATGGAAAGCATTGGGCTCCTATTCAAAGAGGGCTAGAGTTAGAAGAACACAGTTTCTAAATAGCAGTCCATCTGGAGTATCAGAGTCCCACTCACAGAGAGCAGGGAAACAGGTTAAATAGCTTCCCTCCATCTGAATGTAAGTCATTTGCTCTAACCTAAGACAGCTCATTCCAGCCTGAAGGATGGTAATTAACTCAAGGGACATATTGCCTGCACAAGTATCTAAAGAAGATTTTCTCAGACACTTAGACAGACAAAGTCTTTGATAAACTATCAGGATGGCCATTGCGTCATCCATATTGCTAGCGTCTTAGAAGATTATATTTATGCGGAAGACCCCACTAAAAGGCACTGAGAGCTATCAGATGCTATGAACTTTCTATTAATGGCAAAATGATTAATTGAGATTTTGACTTACCATATATTTTGATCGAGGCATGGAGAAGGCTGAGGAATGAGCTTTCTTTTTTTTTTTTCATCTCAGCAAGCAGAGAAATATTCCTCTGCAACACTGCCTCTGCTGGCCATTCAGTATAATCTGCAGATGGAAAAGTCCACTGTTAGTCTTTTTTTAGAACTTGAATATTTCCAAACCAAATGCAACACTTCCAAAAAATGATTTTTATAAAGGGTCAATTAGCACTATGGCATGTCTCATATTGTGAAAATCCAAAACTCACTAAAAATTATAATCTTAATTTAGATTTCAACCTAGCAGACTTCTTTCAATCCTATGCCTCATTTGCTGATACTCTCTACACAACCCTATCACCTATATGAGGACTTAGATAGAAAGCTCTCTTTGGCAGCCAAGAGATAGAGTACCCTTCTCACAGGAATTATTTCAGGTTATGGTACACCATAGCAATTGAGTGATCTGATACGTTAAGGGAGGAAGGTTTATGCTACGGTTTGTGGGAATAATAAAAACAACAGATTTTAACATCTTCATTTTAGTGCATCCCTATCACTTAACCTATAGAGAACTCCAGAATGGTAAGATCAACCACTCCTTCAAACAAATGTATAAGTCTCAAATATTGTCCTAGGTCCTTTCATCTCACCACCTTAGTCTTCAGCTGGGCATCCTGTCCACATTGCTCCATTTTCTATACCATGATATAAGTATCCTATTGCGTCCTAGGCAACTGATTGGCCCTCATGTCAGATGACACCCTGCTGTAGCTTTGTAATGTAATGGCACCACTTGACCAATCACCCTGGGTGACGATTACACCGGAGGACCAGACATCAGCAATTACAAACTAGGTAACTATCTGTGAATATGACTGCACAGCAAGTAGGAGGTGTAAGGGGGAAGTACAGTGCGCCATTGAAAGTATTGGGCTCCTATTTAAAGAGGGCTAGAGTTAGAAGAAGCAACTGATTGGCCCTCATGTCAGATGACATTCTGCTGTAGCTTTGTGATGTAATGGCACCACTTGACCAATCGCCCTGGGTGACGATTACACCGGAGGACCAGACGTCACCAATTACACACCAGGTAATTATCTGGGAATATGACTGCACAGCAAGTAGGAGGTGTTGTGGGAAAGTACTCTGCGCCATGGAAAGCATTGGGCTTCTATTCAAAGAGGGCTAGAGTTAGAAGAACACAGTTTCTAAATAGCAGTCCATCTGGAGTATCAGAGTCCCACTCACAGAGAGCAGGGAAACAGGTTAAATAGCTTCCCTCCATCTGAATGTAAGTCATTTGCTCTAACCTAAGACAGCTCATTCCAGCCTGAAGGATGGTAATTAACTCAAGGGACATATTGCCTGCACAAGTATCTAAAGAAGATTTTCTCAGACACTTAGACAGACAAAGTCTTTGATAAACTATCAGGATGGCCATTGCGTCATCCATATTGCTACCGTCTTAGAAGATTATATTTATGCGGAAGACCCCACTAAAAGGCACTGAGAGCTATCAGATGGTATGAACTTTTTATTAATGGCAAAATGATTAATTGAGATTTTGACTTACCATATATATTGATCGAGGCATGGAGAAGGCTGAGGAATGAGCTTTCTTTTTTTTTTTTCATCTCAGCAAGCAGAGAAATATTCCTCTGCAACACTGCCTCTGCTGGCCATTCAGTATAATCTGCAGATGGAAAAGTCCACTGTTAGTCTTTTTTTAGAACTTGAATATTTCCAAACCAAATGCAACACTACCAAAACATGATTTTTATAAAGGGTCAATTAGCACTATGGCATGTCTCATATTGTGAAAATCCAAAACTCACTAAAAATTATAATCTTAATTTAGATTTCAACCTAGCAGACTTCTTTCAATCCTCTGCCTCATTTGCTGATACTCTCTACACAACCCTATCACCTATATGAGGACTTAGATAGAAAGCTCTCTTTGGCAGCCAAGAGATAGAGTACCCTTCTCACAGGAATTATTTCAGGTTATGGTACACCATAGCAATTCAGTGATCTGATACGTTAAGGGAGGAAGGTTTATGCTGCGGTTTGTGGGAATAATAAAAACAACAGATTCTAACATCTTCATTTTAGGGCATCCCTATCACTTAACCTATAGAGAACTCCAGAATGGTAAGATCAACCACTCCTTCAAACAAATGTATAAGTCTCAAATATTGTCCTAGGTCCTTTCATCTCACCACCTTAGTCTTCAGCTGGGCATCCTGTCCACATTGCTCCATTTTCTATACCATGATATAAGTATCCTATTGCGTACTAGGCAACTGATTGGCCCTCATGTCAGATGACACCCTGCTGTAGCTTTGTAATGTAATGGCACCACTTGACCAATCACCCTGGGTGACGATTACACCGGAGGACCAGACATCAGCAATTACAAACTAGGTAACTATCTGTGAATATGACTGCACAGCAAGTAGGAGGTGTAAGGGGGAAGTACAGTGCGCCATTGAAAGTATTGGGCTCCTATTTAAAGAGGGCTAGAGTTAGAAGAAGCAACTGATTGGCCCTCATGTCAGATGACATTCTGCTGTAGCTTTGTGATGTAATGGCACCACTTGACCAATCGCCCTGGGTGACGATTACACCGGAGGACCAGACGTCACCAATTACACACCAGGTAATTATCTGGGAATATGACTGCACAGCAAGTAGGAGGTGTTGTGGGAAAGTACTCTGCGCCATGGAAAGCATTGGGCTCCTATTCAAAGGGGGCTAGAGTTAGAAGAACACAGTTTCTAAATAGCAGTCCATCTGGAGTATCAGAGTCCCACTCACAGAGAGCAGGGAAACAGGTTAAATAGCTTCCCTCCATCTGAATGTAAGTCATTTGCTCTAACCTAAGACAGCTCATTCCAGCCTGAAGGATGGTAATTAACTCAAGGGACATATTGCCTGCACAAGTATCTAAAGAAGATTTTCTCAGACACTTAGACAGACAAAGTCTTTGATAAACTATCAGGATGGCCATTGCGTCATCCATATTGCTACCGTCTTAGAAGATTATATTTATGCGGAAGACCCCACTAAAAGGCACTGAGAGCTATCAGATGGTATGAACTTTTTATTAATGGCAAAATGATTAATTGAGATTTTGACTTACCATATATATTGATCGAGGCATGGAGAAGGCTGAGGAAGGAGCTTTCTTTTTTTTTTTCATCTCAGCAAGCAGAGAAATATTCCTCTGCAACACTGCCTCTGCTGGCCATTCAGTATAATCTGCAGATGGAAAAGTCCACTGTTAGTCTTTTTTTAGAACTTGAATATTTCCAAACCAAATGCAACACTACCAAAACATGATTTTTATAAAGGGTCAATTAGCACTATGGCATGTCTCATATTGTGAAAATCCAAAACTCACTAAAAATTATAATCTTAATTTAGATTTCAACCTAGCAGACTTCTTTCAATCCTCTGCCTCATTTGCTGATACTCTCTACACAACCCTATCACCTATATGAGGACTTAGATAGAAAGCTCTCTTTGGCAGCCAAGAGATAGAGTACCCTTCTCACAGGAATTATTTCAGGTTATGGTACACCATAGCAATTCAGTGATCTGATACGTTAAGGGAGGAAGGTTTATGCTACGGTTTGTGGGAATAATAAAAACAACAGATTCTAACATCTTCATTTTAGTGCATCCCTATCACTTAACCTATAGAGAACTCCAGAATGGTAAGATCAACCACTCCTTCAAACAAATGTATAAGTCTCAAATATTGTCCTAGGTCCTTTCATCTCACCACCTTAGTCTTCAGCTGGGCATCCTGTCCACATTGCTCCATTTTCTATACCATGATATAAGTATCCTATTGCGTACTAGGCAACTGATTGGCCCTCATGTCAGATGACACCCTGCTGTAGCTTTGTGATGTAATGGCACCACTTGACCAATCACCCTGGGTGACTATTACACCGGAGGACCAGACATCAGCAATTACAAACTAGGTAACTATCTGTGAATATGACTGCACAGCAAGTAAGAGGAGTAAGGGGGAAGTACAGTGCGCCATTGAAAGTATTGGGCTCCTATTTAAAGAGGGCTAGAGTTAGAAGAAGCAACTGATTGGCCCTCATGTCAGATGGCATTCTGCTGTAGCTTTGTGATGTAATGGCACCACTTGACCAATCGCCCTGGGTGACGATTACACCGGAGGACCAGACGTCACCAATTACACACCAGGTAATTATCTGGGAATATGACTGCACAGCAAGTAGGAGGTGTTGTGGGAAAGTACTCTGCGCCATGGAAAGCATTGGGCTCCTATTCAAAGAGGGCTAGAGTTAGAAGAACACAGTTTCTAAATAGCAGTCCATCTGGAGTATCAGAGTCCCACTCACAGAGAGCAGGGAAACAGGTTAAATAGCTTCCCTCCATCTGAATGTAAGTCATTTGCTCTAACCTAAGACAGCTCATTCCAGCCTGAAGGATGGTAATTAACTCAAGGGACATATTGCCTGCACAAGTATCTAAAGAAGATTTTCTCAGACACTTAGACAGACAAAGTCTTTGATAAACTATCAGGATGGCCATTGCGTCATCCATATTGCTACCCTCTTAGAAGATTATATTTATGCGGAAGACCCCACTAAAAGGCACTGAGAGCTATCAGATGGTATGAACTTTTTATTAATGGCAAAATGATTAATTGAGATTTTGACTTACCATATATATTGATCGAGGCATGGAGAAGGCTGAGGAATGAGCTTTCTTTTTTTTTTTTTCATCTCAGCAAGCAGAGAAATATTCCTCTGCAACACTGCCTCTGCTGGCCATTCAGTATAATCTGCAGGTGGAAAAGTCCACTGTTAGTCTTTTTTTAGAACTTGAATATTTCCAAACCAAATGCAACACTACCAAAACATGATTTTTATAAAGGGTCAATTAGCACTATGGCATGTCTCATATTGTGAAAATCCAAAACTCACTAAAAATTATAATCTTAATTTAGATTTCAACCAAGCAGACTTCTTTCAATCCTCTGCCTCATTTGCTGATACTCTCTACACAACCCTATCACCTATATGAGGACTTAGATAGAAAGCTCTCTTTGGCAGCCAAGAGATAGAGTACCCTTCTCACAGGAATTATTTCAGGTTATGGTACACCATAGCAATTCAGTGATCTGATACGTTAAGGGAGGAAGGTTTATGCTGCGGTTTGTGGGAATAATAAAAACAACAGATTCTAACATCTTCATTTTAGGGCATCCCTATCACTTAACCTATAGAGAACTCCAGAATGGTAAGATCAACCACTCCTTCAAACAAATGTATAAGTCTCAAATATTGTCCTAGGTCCTTTCATCTCACCACCTTAGTCTTCAGCTGGGCATCCTGTCCACATTGCTCCATTTTCTATACCATGATATAAGTATCCTATTGCGTACTAGGCAACTGATTGGCCCTCATGTCAGATGACACCCTGCTGTAGCTTTGTAATGTAATGGCACCACTTGACCAATCACCCTGGGTGACGATTACACCGGAGGACCAGACATCAGCAATTACAAACTAGGTAACTATCTGTGAATATGACTGCACAGCAAGTAGGAGGTGTAAGGGGGAAGTACAGTGCGCCATTGAAAGTATTGGGCTCCTATTTAAAGAGGGCTAGAGTTAGAAGAAGCAACTGATTGGCCCTCATGTCAGATGACATTCTGCTGTAGCTTTGTGATGTAATGGCACCACTTGACCAATCGCCCTGGGTGACGATTACACCGGAGGACCAGACGTCACCAATTACACACCAGGTAATTATCTGGGAATATGACTGCACAGCAAGTAGGAGGTGTTGTGGGAAAGTACTCTGCGCCATGGAAAGCATTGGGCTCCTATTCAAAGGGGGCTAGAGTTAGAAGAACACAGTTTCTAAATAGCAGTCCATCTGGAGTATCAGAGTCCCACTCACAGAGAGCAGGGAAACAGGTTAAATAGCTTCCCTCCATCTGAATGTAAGTCATTTGCTCTAACCTAAGACAGCTCATTCCAGCCTGAAGGATGGTAATTAACTCAAGGGACATATTGCCTGCACAAGTATCTAAAGAAGATTTTCTCAGACACTTAGACAGACAAAGTCTTTGATAAACTATCAGGATGGCCATTGCGTCATCCATATTGCTACCGTCTTAGAAGATTATATTTATGCGGAAGACCCCACTAAAAGGCACTGAGAGCTATCAGATGGTATGAACTTTTTATTAATGGCAAAATGATTAATTGAGATTTTGACTTACCATATATATTGATCGAGGCATGGAGAAGGCTGAGGAAGGAGCTTTCTTTTTTTTTTTCATCTCAGCAAGCAGAGAAATATTCCTCTGCAACACTGCCTCTGCTGGCCATTCAGTATAATCTGCAGATGGAAAAGTCCACTGTTAGTCTTTTTTTAGAACTTGAATATTTCCAAACCAAATGCAACACTACCAAAACATGATTTTTATAAAGGGTCAATTAGCACTATGGCATGTCTCATATTGTGAAAATCCAAAACTCACTAAAAATTATAATCTTAATTTAGATTTCAACCTAGCAGACTTCTTTCAATCCTCTGCCTCATTTGCTGATACTCTCTACACAACCCTATCACCTATATGAGGACTTAGATAGAAAGCTCTCTTTGGCAGCCAAGAGATAGAGTACCCTTCTCACAGGAATTATTTCAGGTTATGGTACACCATAGCAATTCAGTGATCTGATACGTTAAGGGAGGAAGGTTTATGCTACGGTTTGTGGGAATAATAAAAACAACAGATTCTAACATCTTCATTTTAGTGCATCCCTATCACTTAACCTATAGAGAACTCCAGAATGGTAAGATCAACCACTCCTTCAAACAAATGTATAAGTCTCAAATATTGTCCTAGGTCCTTTCATCTCACCACCTTAGTCTTCAGCTGGGCATCCTGTCCACATTGCTCCATTTTCTATACCATGATATAAGTATCCTATTGTGTACTAGGCAACTGATTGGCCCTCATGTCAGATAACACCCTGCTGTAGCTTTGTAATGTAATGGCACCACTTGACCAATCACCCTGGGTGACGATGACACCGGAGGACCAGACATCAGCAATTACACACTAGGTAACTATCTGTGAATATGACTGCACAGCAAGTAGGAGGTGTAAGGGGGAAGTACAGTGCGCCATTGAAAGTATTGGGCTCCTATTTAAAGAGGGCTAGAGTTAGAAGAAGCAACTGATTGGCCCTCATGTCAGATGACATTCTGCTGTAGCTTTGTGATGTAATGGCACCACTTGACCAATCGCCCTGGGTGACGATTACACCGGAGGACCAGACGTCACCAATTACACACCAGGTAATTATCTGGGAATATGACTGCACAGCAAGTAGGAGGTGTTGTGGGAAAGTACTCTGCGCCATGGAAAGCATTGGGCTCCTATTCAAAGGGGGCTAGAGTTAGAAGAACACAGTTTCTAAATAGCAGTCCATCTGGAGTATCAGAGTCCCACTCACAGAGAGCAGGGAAACAGGTTAAATAGCTTCCCTCCATCTGAATGTAAGTCATTTGCTCTAACCTAAGACAGCTCATTCCAGCCTGAAGGATGGTAATTAACTCAAGGGACATATTGCCTGCACAAGTATCTAAAGAAGATTTTCTCAGACACTTAGACAGACAAAGTCTTTGATAAACTATCAGGATGGCCATTGCGTCATCCATATTGCTACCGTCTTAGAAGATTATATTTATGCGGAAGACCCCACTAAAAGGCACTGAGAGCTATCAGATGGTATGAACTTTTTATTAATGGCAAAATGATTAATTGAGATTTTGACTTACCATATATATTGATCGAGGCATGGAGAAGGCTGAGGAATGAGCTTTCTTTTTTTTTTCATCTCAGCAAGCAGAGAAATATTCCTCTGCAACACTGCCTCTGCTGGCCATTCAGTATAATCTGCAGATGGAAAAGTCCACTGTTAGTCTTTTTTTAGAACTTGAATATTTCCAAACCAAATGCAACACTACCAAAACATGATTTTTATAAAGGGTCAATTAGCACTATGGCATGTCTCATATTGTGAAAATCCAAAACTCACTAAAAATTATAATCTTAATTTAGATTTCAACCTAGCAGACTTCTTTCAATCCTCTGCCTCATTTGCTGATACTCTCTACACAACCCTATCACCTATATGAGGACTTAGATAGAAAGCTCTCTTTGGCAGCCAAGAGATAGAGTACCCTTCTCACAGGAATTATTTCAGGTTATGGTACACCATAGCAATTCAGTGATCTGATACGTTAAGGGAGGAAGGTTTATGCTACGGTTTGTGGGAATAATAAAAACAACAGATTCTAACATCTTCATTTTAGTGCATCCCTATCACTTAACCTATAGAGAACACCAGAATGGTAAGATCAACCACTCCTTCAAACAAATGTATAAGTCTCAAATATTGTCCTAGGTCCTTTCATCTCACCACCTTAGTCTTCAGCTGGGCATCCTGTCCACATTGCTCCATTTTCTATACCATGATATAAGTATCCTATTGTGTACTAGGCAACTGATTGGCCCTCATGTCAGATAACACCCTGCTGTAGCTTTGTAATGTAATGGCACCACTTGACCAATCACCCTGGGTGACGATGACACCGGAGGACCAGACATCAGCAATTACACACTAGGTAACTATCTGTGAATATGACTGCACAGCAAGTAGGAGGTGTAAGGGGGAAGTACAGTGCGCCATTGAAAGTATTGGGCTCCTATTTAAAGAGGGCTAGAGTTAGAAGAAGCAACTGATTGGCCCTCATGTCAGATGACATTCTGCTGTAGCTTTGTGATGTAATGGCACCACTTGACCAATCGCCCTGGGTGACGATTACACCGGAGGACCAGACGTCACCAATTACACACCAGGTAATTATCTGGGAATATGACTGCACAGCAAGTAGGAGGTGTTGTGGGAAAGTACTCTGCGCCATGGAAAGCATTGGGCTCCTATTCAAAGGGGGCTAGAGTTAGAAGAACACAGTTTCTAAATAGCAGTCCATCTGGAGTATCAGAGTCCCACTCACAGAGAGCAGGGAAACAGGTTAAATAGCTTCCCTCCATCTGAATGTAAGTCATTTGCTCTAACCTAAGACAGCTCATTCCAGCCTGAAGGATGGTAATTAACTCAAGGGACATATTGCCTGCACAAGTATCTAAAGAAGATTTTCTCAGACACTTAGACAGACAAAGTCTTTGATAAACTATCAGGATGGCCATTGCGTCATCCATATTGCTACCGTCTTAGAAGATTATATTTATGCGGAAGACCCCACTAAAAGGCACTGAGAGCTATCAGATGGTATGAACTTTTTATTAATGGCAAAATGATTAATTGAGATTTTGACTTACCATATATATTGATCGAGGCATGGAGAAGGCTGAGGAATGAGCTTTCTTTTTTTTTTTCATCTCAGCAAGCAGAGAAATATTCCTCTGCAACACTGCCTCTGCTGGCCATTCAGTATAATCTGCAGATGGAAAAGTCCACTGTTAGTCTTTTTTTAGAACTTGAATATTTCCAAACCAAATGCAACACTACCAAAACATGATTTTTATAAAGGGTCAATTAGCACTATGGCATGTCTCATATTGTGAAAATCCAAAACTCACTAAAAATTATAATCTTAATTTAGATTTCAACCTAGCAGACTTCTTTCAATCCTCTGCCTCATTTGCTGATACTCTCTACACAACCCTATCACCTATATGAGGACTTAGATAGAAAGCTCTCTTTGGCAGCCAAGAGATAGAGTACCCTTCTCACAGGAATTATTTCAGGTTATGGTACACCATAGCAATTCAGTGATCTGATACGTTAAGGGAGGAAGGTTTATGCTACGGTTTGTGGGAATAATAAAAACAACAGATTCTAACATCTTCATTTTAGTGCATCCCTATCACTTAACCTATAGAGAACACCAGAATGGTAAGATCAACCACTCCTTCAAACAAATGTATAAGTCTCAAATATTGTCCTAGGTCCTTTCATCTCACCACCTTAGTCTTCAGCTGGGCATCCTGTCCACATTGCTCCATTTTCTATACCATGATATAAGTATCCTATTGTGTACTAGGCAACTGATTGGCCCTCATGTCAGATAACACCCTGCTGTAGCTTTGTAATGTAATGGCACCACTTGACCAATCACCCTGGGTGACGATGACACCGGAGGACCAGACATCAGCAATTACACACTAGGTAACTATCTGTGAATATGACTGCACAGCAAGTAGGAGGTGTAAGGGGGAAGTACAGTGCGCCATTGAAAGTATTGGGCTCCTATTTAAAGAGGGCTAGAGTTAGAAGAAGCAACTGATTGGCCCTCATGTCAGATGACATTCTGCTGTAGCTTTGTGATGTAATGGCACCACTTGACCAATCGCCCTGGGTGACGATTACACCGGAGGACCAGACGTCACCAATTACACACCAGGTAATTATCTGGGAATATGACTGCACAGCAAGTAGGAGGTGTTGTGGGAAAGTACTCTGCGCCATGGAAAGCATTGGGCTCCTATTCAAAGGGGGCTAGAGTTAGAAGAACACAGTTTCTAAATAGCAGTCCATCTGGAGTATCAGAGTCCCACTCACAGAGAGCAGGGAAACAGGTTAAATAGCTTCCCTCCATCTGAATGTAAGTCATTTGCTCTAACCTAAGACAGCTCATTCCAGCCTGAAGGATGGTAATTAACTCAAGGGACATATTGCCTGCACAAGTATCTAAAGAAGATTTTCTCAGACACTTAGACAGACAAAGTCTTTGATAAACTATCAGGATGGCCATTGCGTCATCCATATTGCTACCCTCTTAGAAGATTATATTTATGCGGAAGACCCCACTAAAAGGCACTGAGAGCTATCAGATGGTATGAACTTTTTATTAATGGCAAAATGATTAATTGAGATGTTGACTTACCATATATATTGATCGAGGCATGGAGAAGGCTGAGGAATGAGCTTTCTTTTTTTTTTTTTCATCTCAGCAAGCAGAGAAATATTCCTCTGCAACACTGCCTCTGCTGGCCATTCAGTATAATCTGCAGATGGAAAAGTCCACTGTTAGTCTTTTTTTAGAACTTGAATATTTCCAAACCAAATGCAACACTACCAAAACATGATTTTTATAAAGGGTCAATTAGCACTATGGCATGTCTCATATTGTGAAAATCCAAAACTCACTAAAAATTATAATCTTAATTTAGATTTCAACCAAGCAGACTTCTTTCAATCCTCTGCCTCATTTGCTGATACTCTCTACACAACCCTATCACCTATATGAGGACTTAGATAGAAAGCTCTCTTTGGCAGCCAAGAGATAGAGTACCCTTCTCACAGGAATTATTTCAGGTTATGGTACACCATAGCAATTCAGTGATCTGATACGTTAAGGGAGGAAGGTTTATGCTGCGGTTTGTGGGAATAATAAAAACAACAGATTCTAACATCTTCATTTTAGGGCATCCCTATCACTTAACCTATAGAGAACTCCAGAATGGTAAGATCAACCACTCCTTCAAACAAATGTATAAGTCTCAAATATTGTCCTAGGTCCTTTCATCTCACCACCTTAGTCTTCAGCTGGGCATCCTGTCCACATTGCTCCATTTTCTATACCATGATATAAGTATCCTATTGCGTACTAGGCAACTGATTGGCCCTCATGTCAGATGAAACCCTGCTGTAGCTTTGTAATGTAATGGCACCACTTGACCAATCACCCTGGGTGACGATTACACCGGAGGACCAGACATCAGCAATTACAAACTAGGTAACTATCTGTGAATATGACTGCACAGCAAGTAAGAGGAGTAAGGGGGAAGTACAGTGCGCCATTGAAAGTATTGGGCTCCTATTTAAAGAGGGCTAGAGTTAGAAGAAGCAACTGATTGGCCCTCATGTCAGATGGCATTCTGCTGTAGCTTTGTGATGTAATGGCACCACTTGACCAATCGCCCTGGGTGACGATTACACCGGAGGACCAGACGTCACCAATTACACACCAGGTAATTATCTGGGAATATGACTGCACAGCAAGTAGGAGGTGTTGTGGGAAAGTACTCTGCGCCATGGAAAGCATTGGGCTCCTATTCAAAGAGGGCTAGAGTTAGAAGAACACAGTTTCTAAATAGCAGTCCATCTGGAGTATCAGAGTCCCACTCACAGAGAGCAGGGAAACAGGTTAAATAGCTTCCCTCCATCTGAATGTAAGTCATTTGCTCTAACCTAAGACAGCTCATTCCAGCCTGAAGGATGGTAATTAACTCAAGGGACATATTGCCTGCACAAGTATCTAAAGAAGATTTTCTCAGACACTTAGACAGACAAAGTCTTTGATAAACTATCAGGATGGCCATTGCGTCATCCATATTGCTACCCTCTTAGAAGATTATATTTATGCGGAAGACCCCACTAAAAGGCACTGAGAGCTATCAGATGGTATGAACTTTTTATTAATGGCAAAATGATTAATTGAGATTTTGACTTACCATATATATTGATCGAGGCATGGAGAAGGCTGAGGAATGAGCTTTCTTTTTTTTTTTTCATCTCAGCAAGCAGAGAAATATTCCTCTGCAACACTGCCTCTGCTGGCCATTCAGTATAATCTGCAGATGGAAAAGTCCACTGTTAGTCTTTTTTTAGAACTTGAATATTTCCAAACCAAATGCAACACTACCAAAACATGATTTTTATAAAGGGTCAATTAGCACTATGGCATGTCTCATATTGTGAAAATCCAAAACTCACTAAAAATTATAATCTTAATTTAGATTTCAACCTAGCAGACTTCTTTCAATCCTCTGCCTCATTTGCTGATACTCTCTACACAACCCTATCACCTATATGAGGACTTAGATAGAAAGCTCTCTTTGGCAGCCAAGAGATAGAGTACCCTTCTCACAGGAATTATTTCAGGTTATGGTACACCATAGCAATTCAGTGATCTGATACGTTAAGGGAGGAAGGTTTATGCTACGGTTTGTGGGAATAATAAAAACAACAGATTCTAACATCTTCATTTTAGTGCATCCCTATCACTTAACCTATAGAGAACTCCAGAATGGTAAGATCAACCACTCCTTCAAACAAATGTATAAGTCTCAAATATTGTCCTAGGTCCTTTCATCTCACCACCTTAGTCTTCAGCTGGGCATCCTGTCCACATTGCTCCATTTTCTATACCATGATATAAGTATCCTATTGTGTACTAGGCAACTGATTGGCCCTCATGTCAGATAACACCCTGCTGTAGCTTTGTAATGTAATGGCACCACTTGACCAATCACCCTGGGTGACGATGACACCGGAGGACCAGACATCAGCAATTACACACTAGGTAACTATCTGTGAATATGACTGCACAGCAAGTAGGAGGTGTAAGGGGGAAGTACAGTGCGCCATTGAAAGTATTGGGCTCCTATTTAAAGAGGGCTAGAGTTAGAAGAAGCAACTGATTGGCCCTCATGTCAGATGACATTCTGCTGTAGCTTTGTGATGTAATGGCACCACTTGACCAATCGCCCTGGGTGACGATTACACCGGAGGACCAGACGTCACCAATTACACACCAGGTAATTATCTGGGAATATGACTGCACAGCAAGTAGGAGGTGTTGTGGGAAAGTACTCTGCGCCATGGAAAGCATTGGGCTCCTATTCAAAGGGGGCTAGAGTTAGAAGAACACAGTTTCTAAATAGCAGTCCATCTGGAGTATCAGAGTCCCACTCACAGAGAGCAGGGAAACAGGTTAAATAGCTTCCCTCCATCTGAATGTAAGTCATTTGCTCTAACCTAAGACAGCTCATTCCAGCCTGAAGGATGGTAATTAACTCAAGGGACATATTGCCTGCACAAGTATCTAAAGAAGATTTTCTCAGACACTTAGACAGACAAAGTCTTTGATAAACTATCAGGATGGCCATTGCGTCATCCATATTGCTACCGTCTTAGAAGATTATATTTATGCGGAAGACCCCACTAAAAGGCACTGGGAGCTATCAGATGGTATGAACTTTTTATTAATGGCAAAATGATTAATTGAGATTTTGACTTACCATATATATTGATCGAGGCATGGAGAAGGCTGAGGAATGAGCTTTCTTTTTTTTTTTCATCTCAGCAAGCAGAGAAATATTCCTCTGCAACACTGCCTCTGCTGGCCATTCAGTATAATCTGCAGATGGAAAAGTCCACTGTTAGTCTTTTTTTAGAACTTGAATATTTCCAAACCAAATGCAACACTACCAAAACATGATTTTTATAAAGGGTCAATTAGCACTATGGCATGTCTCATATTGTGAAAATCCAAAACTCACTAAAAATTATAATCTTAATTTAGATTTCAACCTAGCAGACTTCTTTCAATCCTCTGCCTCATTTGCTGATACTCTCTACACAACCCTATCACCTATATGAGGACTTAGATAGAAAGCTCTCTTTGGCAGCCAAGAGATAGAGTACCCTTCTCACAGGAATTATTTCAGGTTATGGTACACCATAGCAATTCAGTGATCTGATACGTTAAGGGAGGAAGGTTTATGCTACGGTTTGTGGGAATAATAAAAACAACAGATTCTAACATCTTCATTTTAGTGCATCCCTATCACTTAACCTATAGAGAACTCCAGAATGGTAAGATCAACCACTCCTTCAAACAAATGTATAAGTCTCAAATATTGTCCTAGGTCCTTTCATCTCACCACCTTAGTCTTCAGCTGGGCATCCTGTCCACATTGCTCCATTTTCTATACCATGATATAAGTATCCTATTGTGTACTAGGCAACTGATTGGCCCTCATGTCAGATAACACCCTGCTGTAGCTTTGTAATGTAATGGCACCACTTGACCAATCACCCTGGGTGACGATGACACCGGAGGACCAGACATCAGCAATTACACACTAGGTAACTATCTGTGAATATGACTGCACAGCAAGTAGGAGGTGTAAGGGGGAAGTACAGTGCGCCATTGAAAGTATTGGGCTCCTATTTAAAGAGGGCTAGAGTTAGAAGAAGCAACTGATTGGCCCTCATGTCAGATGACATTCTGCTGTAGCTTTGTGATGTAATGGCACCACTTGACCAATCGCCCTGGGTGACGATTACACCGGAGGACCAGACGTCACCAATTACACACCAGGTAATTATCTGGGAATATGACTGCACAGCAAGTAGGAGGTGTTGTGGGAAAGTACTCTGCGCCATGGAAAGCATTGGGCTCCTATTCAAAGGGGGCTAGAGTTAGAAGAACACAGTTTCTAAATAGCAGTCCATCTGGAGTATCAGAGTCCCACTCACAGAGAGCAGGGAAACAGGTTAAATAGCTTCCCTCCATCTGAATGTAAGTCATTTGCTCTAACCTAAGACAGCTCATTCCAGCCTGAAGGATGGTAATTAACTCAAGGGACATATTGCCTGCACAAGTATCTAAAGAAGATTTTCTCAGACACTTAGACAGACAAAGTCTTTGATAAACTATCAGGATGGCCATTGCGTCATCCATATTGCTACCGTCTTAGAAGATTATATTTATGCGGAAGACCCCACTAAAAGGCACTGAGAGCTATCAGATGGTATGAACTTTTTATTAATGGCAAAATGATTAATTGAGATTTTGACTTACCATATATATTGATCGAGGCATGGAGAAGGCTGAGGAATGAGCTTTCTTTTTTTTTTTCATCTCAGCAAGCAGAGAAATATTCCTCTGCAACACTGCCTCTGCTGGCCATTCAGAATAATCTGCAGATGGAAAAGTCCACTGTTAGTCTTTTTTTAGAACTTGAATATTTCCAAACCAAATGCAACACTACCAAAACATGATTTTTATAAAGGGTCAATTAGCACTATGGCATGTCTCATATTGTGAAAATCCAAAACTCACTAAAAATTATAATCTTAATTTAGATTTCAACCTAGCAGACTTCTTTCAATCCTCTGCCTCATTTGCTGATACTCTCTACACAACCCTATCACCTATATGAGGACTTAGATAGAAAGCTCTCTTTGGCAGCCAAGAGATAGAGTACCCTTCTCACAGGAATTATTTCAGGTTATGGTACACCATAGCAATTCAGTGATCTGATACGTTAAGGGAGGAAGGTTTATGCTGCGGTTTGTGGGAATAATAAAAACAACAGATTCTAACATCTTCATTTTAGGGCATCCCTATCACTTAACCTATAGAGAACTCCAGAATGGTAAGATCAACCACTCCTTCAAACAAATGTATAAGTCTCAAATATTGTCCTAGGTCCTTTCATCTCACCACCTTAGTCTTCAGCTGGGCATCCTGTCCACATTGCTCCATTTTCTATACCATGATATAAGTATCCTATTGCGTACTAGGCAACTGATTGGCCCTCATGTCAGATGACACCCTGCTGTAGCTTTGTAATGTAATGGCACCACTTGACCAATCACCCTGGGTGACGATTACACCGGAGGACCAGACATCAGCAATTACAAACTAGGTAACTATCTGTGAATATGACTGCACAGCAAGTAAGAGGAGTAAGGGGGAAGTACAGTGCGCCATTGAAAGTATTGGGCTCCTATTTAAAGAGGGCTAGAGTTAGAAGAAGCAACTGATTGGCCCTCATGTCAGATGGCATTCTGCTGTAGCTTTGTGATGTAATGGCACCACTTGACCAATCGCCCTGGGTGACGATTACACCGGAGGACCAGACGTCACCAATTACACACCAGGTAATTATCTGGGAATATGACTGCACAGCAAGTAGGAGGTGTTGTGGGAAAGTACTCTGCGCCATGGAAAGCATTGGGCTCCTATTCAAAGAGGGCTAGAGTTAGAAGAACACAGTTTCTAAATAGCAGTCCATCTGGAGTATCAGAGTCCCACTCACAGAGAGCAGGGAAACAGGTTAAATAGCTTCCCTCCATCTGAATGTAAGTCATTTGCTCTAACCTAAGACAGCTCATTCCAGCCTGAAGGATGGTAATTAACTCAAGGGACATATTGCCTGCACAAGTATCTAAAGAAGATTTTCTCAGACACTTAGACAGACAAAGTCTTTGATAAACTATCAGGATGGCCATTGCGTCATCCATATTGCTACCCTCTTAGAAGATTATATTTATGCGGAAGACCCCACTAAAAGGCACTGAGAGCTATCAGATGGTATGAACTTTTTATTAATGGCAAAATGATTAATTGAGATTTTGACTTACCATATATATTGATCGAGGCATGGAGAAGGCTGAGGAATGAGCTTTCTTTTTTTTTTTTCATCTCAGCAAGCAGAGAAATATTCCTCTGCAACACTGCCTCTGCTGGCCATTCAGTATAATCTGCAGATGGAAAAGTCCACTGTTAGTCTTTTTTTAGAACTTGAATATTTCCAAACCAAATGCAACACTACCAAAACATGATTTTTATAAAGGGTCAATTAGCACTATGGCATGTCTCATATTGTGAAAATCCAAAACTCACTAAAAATTATAATCTTAATTTAGATTTCAACCTAGCAGACTTCTTTCAATCCTCTGCCTCATTTGCTGATACTCTCTACACAACCCTATCACCTATATGAGGACTTAGATAGAAAGCTCTCTTTGGCAGCCAAGAGATAGAGTACCCTTCTCACAGGAATTATTTCAGGTTATGGTACACCATAGCAATTCAGTGATCTGATACGTTAAGGGAGGAAGGTTTATGCTACGGTTTGTGGGAATAATAAAAACAACAGATTCTAACATCTTCATTTTAGTGCATCCCTATCACTTAACCTATAGAGAACTCCAGAATGGTAAGATCAACCACTCCTTCAAACAAATGTATAAGTCTCAAATATTGTCCTAGGCCCTTTCATCTCACCACCTTAGTCTTCAGCTGGGCATCCTGTCCACATTGCTCCATTTTCTATACCATGATATAAGTATCCTATTGCGTACTAGGCAACTGATTGGCCCTCATGTCAGATGACACCCTGCTGTAGCTTTGTGATGTAATGGCACCACTTGACCAATCACCCTTTGTGACGATTACACCGGAGGACCAGACATCAGCAATTACAAACTAGGTAACTATCTGTGAATATGACTGCACAGCAAGTAAGAGGAGTAAGGGGGAAGTACAGTGCGCCATTGAAAGTATTGGGCTCCTATTTAAAGAGGGCTAGAGTTAGAAGAAGCAACTGATTGGCCCTCATGTCAGATGGCATTCTGCTGTAGCTTTGTGATGTAATGGCACCACTTGACCAATCGCCCTGGGTGACGATTACACCGGAGGACCAGACGTCACCAATTACACACCAGGTAATTATCTGGGAATATGACTGCACAGCAAGTAGGAGGTGTTGTGGGAAAGTACTCTGCGCCATGGAAAGCATTGGGCTTCTATTCAAAGAGGGCTAGAGTTAGAAGAACACAGTTTCTAAATAGCAGTCCATCTGGAGTATCAGAGTCCCACTCACAGAGAGCAGGGAAACAGGTTAAATAGCTTCCCTCCATCTGAATGTAAGTCATTTGCTCTAACCTAAGACAGCTCATTCCAGCCTGAAGGATGGTAATTAACTCAAGGGACATATTGCCTGCACAAGTATCTAAAGAAGATTTTCTCAGACACTTAGACAGACAAAGTCTTTGATAAACTATCAGGATGGCCATTGCGTCATCCATATTGCTACCCTCTTAGAAGATTATATTTATGCGGAAGACCCCACTAAAAGGCACTGAGAGCTATCAGATGGTATGAACTTTTTATTAATGGCAAAATGATTAATTGAGATTTTGACTTACCATATATATTGATCGAGGCATGGAGAAGGCTGAGGAATGAGCTTTCTTTTTTTTTTTTCATCTCAGCAAGCAGAGAAATATTCCTCTGCAACACTGCCTCTGCTGGCCATTCAGTATAATCTGCAGATGGAAAAGTCCACTGTTAGTCTTTTTTTAGAACTTGAATATTTCCAAACCAAATGCAACACTACCAAAACATGATTTTTATAAAGGGTCAATTAGCACTATGGCATGTCTCATATTGTGAAAATCCAAAACTCACTAAAAATTATAATCTTAATTTAGATTTCAACCTAGCAGACTTCTTTCAATCCTCTGCCTCATTTGCTGATACTCTCTACACAACCCTATCACCTATATGAGGACTTAGATAGAAAGCTCTCTTTGGCAGCCAAGAGATAGAGTACCCTTCTCACAGGAATTATTTCAGGTTATGGTACACCATAGCAATTCAGTGATCTGATACGTTAAGGGAGGAAGGTTTATGCTACGGTTTGTGGGAATAATAAAAACAACAGATTCTAACATCTTCATTTTAGTGCATCCCTATCACTTAACCTATAGAGAACTCCAGAATGGTAAGATCAACCACTCCTTCAAACAAATGTATAAGTCTCAAATATTGTCCTAGGTCCTTTCATCTCACCACCTTAGTCTTCAGCTGGGCATCCTGTCCACATTGCTCCATTTTCTATACCATGATATAAGTATCCTATTGTGTACTAGGCAACTGATTGGCCCTCATGTCAGATAACACCCTGCTGTAGCTTTGTAATGTAATGGCACCACTTGACCAATCACCCTGGGTGACGATGACACCGGAGGACCAGACATCAGCAATTACACACTAGGTAACTATCTGTGAATATGACTGCACAGCAAGTAGGAGGTGTAAGGGGGAAGTACAGTGCGCCATTGAAAGTATTGGGCTCCTATTTAAAGAGGGCTAGAGTTAGAAGAAGCAACTGATTGGCCCTCATGTCAGATGACATTCTGCTGTAGCTTTGTGATGTAATGGCACCACTTGACCAATCGCCCTGGGTGACGATTACACCGGAGGACCAGACGTCACCAATTACACACCAGGTAATTATCTGGGAATATGACTGCACAGCAAGTAGGAGGTGTTGTGGGAAAGTACTCTGCGCCATGGAAAGCATTGGGCTCCTATTCAAAGGGGGCTAGAGTTAGAAGAACACAGTTTCTAAATAGCAGTCCATCTGGAGTATCAGAGTCCCACTCACAGAGAGCAGGGAAACAGGTTAAATAGCTTCCCTCCATCTGAATGTAAGTCATTTGCTCTAACCTAAGACAGCTCATTCCAGCCTGAAGGATGGTAATTAACTCAAGGGACATATTGCCTGCACAAGTATCTAAAGAAGATTTTCTCAGACACTTAGACAGACAAAGTCTTTGATAAACTATCAGGATGGCCATTGCGTCATCCATATTGCTACCGTCTTAGAAGATTATATTTATGCGGAAGACCCCACTAAAAGGCACTGAGAGCTATCAGATGGTATGAACTTTTTATTAATGGCAAAATGATTAATTGAGATTTTGACTTACCATATATATTGATCGAGGCATGGAGAAGGCTGAGGAATGAGCTTTCTTTTTTTTTTTCATCTCAGCAAGCAGAGAAATATTCCTCTGCAACACTGCCTCTGCTGGCCATTCAGTATAATCTGCAGATGGAAAAGTCCACTGTTAGTCTTTTTTTAGAACTTGAATATTTCCAAACCAAATGCAACACTACCAAAACATGATTTTTATAAAGGGTCAATTAGCACTATGGCATGTCTCATATTGTGAAAATCCAAAACTCACTAAAAATTATAATCTTAATTTAGATTTCAACCTAGCAGACTTCTTTCAATCCTCTGCCTCATTTGCTGATACTCTCTACACAACCCTATCACCTATATGAGGACTTAGATAGAAAGCTCTCTTTGGCAGCCAAGAGATAGAGTACCCTTCTCACAGGAATTATTTCAGGTTATGGTACACCATAGCAATTCAGTGATCTGATACGTTAAGGGAGGAAGGTTTATGCTACGGTTTGTGGGAATAATAAAAACAACAGATTCTAACATCTTCATTTTAGTGCATCCCTATCACTTAACCTATAGAGAACTCCAGAATGGTAAGATCAACCACTCCTTCAAACAAATGTATAAGTCTCAAATATTGTCCTAGGTCCTTTCATCTCACCACCTTAGTCTTCAGCTGGGCATCCTGTCCACATTGCTCCATTTTCTATACCATGATATAAGTATCCTATTGCGTACTAGGCAACTGATTGGCCCTCATGTCAGATGACACCCTGCTGTAGCTTTGTGATGTAATGGCACCACTTGACCAATCACCCTGGGTGACGATGACACCGGAGGACCAGACATCAGCAATTACACACTAGGTAACTATCTGTGAATATGACTGCACAGCAAGTAGGAGGTGTAAGGGGGAAGTACAGTGCGCCATTGAAAGTATTGGGCTCCTATTTAAAGAGGGCTAGAGTTAGAAGAAGCAACTGATTGGCCCTCATGTCAGATGACATTCTGCTGTAGCTTTGTGATGTAATGGCACCACTTGACCAATCGCCCTGGGTGACGATTACACCGGAGGACCAGACGTCACCAATTACACACCAGGTAATTATCTGGGAATATGACTGCACAGCAAGTAGGAGGTGTTGTGGGAAAGTACTCTGCGCCATGGAAAGCATTGGGCTCCTATTCAAAGGGGGCTAGAGTTAGAAGAACACAGTTTCTAAATAGCAGTCCATCTGGAGTATCAGAGTCCCACTCACAGAGAGCAGGGAAACAGGTTAAATAGCTTCCCTCCATCTGAATGTAAGTCATTTGCTCTAACCTAAGACAGCTCATTCCAGCCTGAAGGATGGTAATTAACTCAAGGGACATATTGCCTGCACAAGTATCTAAAGAAGATTTTCTCAGACACTTAGACAGACAAAGTCTTTGATAAACTATCAGGATGGCCATTGCGTCATCCATATTGCTACCGTCTTAGAAGATTATATTTATGCGGAAGACCCCACTAAAAGGCACTGAGAGCTATCAGATGGTATGAACTTTTTATTAATGGCAAAATGATTAATTGAGATTTTGACTTACCATATATATTGATCGAGGCATGGAGAAGGCTGAGGAATGAGCTTTCTTTTTTTTTTTCATCTCAGCAAGCAGAGAAATATTCCTCTGCAACACTGCCTCTGCTGGCCATTCAGTATAATCTGCAGATGGAAAAGTCCACTGTTAGTCTTTTTTTAGAACTTGAATATTTCCAAACCAAATGCAACACTACCAAAACATGATTTTTATAAAGGGTCAATTAGCACTATGGCATGTCTCATATTGTGAAAATCCAAAACTCACTAAAAATTATAATCTTAATTTAGATTTCAACCTAGCAGACTTCTTTCAATCCTCTGCCTCATTTGCTGATACTCTCTACACAACCCTATCACCTATATGAGGACTTAGATAGAAAGCTCTCTTTGGCAGCCAAGAGATAGAGTACCCTTCTCACAGGAATTATTTCAGGTTATGGTACACCATAGCAATTCAGTGATCTGATACGTTAAGGGAGGAAGGTTTATGCTACGGTTTGTGGGAATAATAAAAACAACAGATTCTAACATCTTCATTTTAGTGCATCCCTATCACTTAACCTATAGAGAACTCCAGAATGGTAAGATCAACCACTCCTTCAAACAAATGTATAAGTCTCAAATATTGTCCTAGGTCCTTTCATCTCACCACCTTAGTCTTCAGCTGGGCATCCTGTCCACATTGCTCCATTTTCTATACCATGATATAAGTATCCTATTGCGTACTAGGCAACTGATTGGCCCTCATGTCAGATGACACCCTGCTGTAGCTTTGTAATGTAATGGCACCACTTGACCAATCACCCTGGGTGACGATTACACCGGAGGACCAGACATCAGCAATTACAAACTAGGTAACTATCTGTGAATATGACTGCACAGCAAGTAAGAGGAGTAAGGGGGAAGTACAGTGCGCCATTGAAAGTATTGGGCTCCTATTTAAAGAGGGCTAGAGTTAGAAGAAGCAACTGATTGGCCCTCATGTCAGATGGCATTCTGCTGTAGCTTTGTGATGTAATGGCACCACTTGACCAATCGCCCTGGGTGACGATTACACCGGAGGACCAGACGTCACCAATTACACACCAGGTAATTATCTGGGAATATGACTGCACAGCAAGTAGGAGGTGTTGTGGGAAAGTACTCTGCGCCATGGAAAGCATTGGGCTCCTATTCAAAGAGGGCTAGAGTTAGAAGAACACAGTTTCTAAATAGCAGTCCATCTGGAGTATCAGAGTCCCACTCACAGAGAGCAGGGAAACAGGTTAAATAGCTTCCCTCCATCTGAATGTAAGTCATTTGCTCTAACCTAAGACAGCTCATTCCAGCCTGAAGGATGGTAATTAACTCAAGGGACATATTGCCTGCACAAGTATCTAAAGAAGATTTTCTCAGACACTTAGACAGACAAAGTCTTTGATAAACTATCAGGATGGCCATTGCGTCATCCATATTGCTACCCTCTTAGAAGATTATATTTATGCGGAAGACCCCACTAAAAGGCACTGAGAGCTATCAGATGGTATGAACTTTTTATTAATGGCAAAATGATTAATTGAGATTTTGACTTACCATATATATTGATCGAGGCATGGAGAAGGCTGAGGAATGAGCTTTCTTTTTTTTTTTTCATCTCAGCAAGCAGAGAAATATTCCTCTGCAACACTGCCTCTGCTGGCCATTCAGTATAATCTGCAGATGGAAAAGTCCACTGTTAGTCTTTTTTTAGAACTTGAATATTTCCAAACCAAATGCAACACTACCAAAACATGATTTTTATAAAGGGTCAATTAGCACTATGGCATGTCTCATATTGTGAAAATCCAAAACTCACTAAAAATTATAATCTTAATTTAGATTTCAACCTAGCAGACTTCTTTCAATCCTCTGCCTCATTTGCTGATACTCTCTACACAACCCTATCACCTATATGAGGACTTAGATAGAAAGCTCTCTTTGGCAGCCAAGAGATAGAGTACCCTTCTCACAGGAATTATTTCAGGTTATGGTACACCATAGCAATTCAGTGATCTGATACGTTAAGGGAGGAAGGTTTATGCTACGGTTTGTGGGAATAATAAAAACAACAGATTCTAACATCTTCATTTTAGTGCATCCCTATCACTTAACCTATAGAGAACTCCAGAATGGTAAGATCAACCACTCCTTCAAACAAATGTATAAGTCTCAAATATTGTCCTAGGTCCTTTCATCTCACCACCTTAGTCTTCAGCTGGGCATCCTGTCCACATTGCTCCATTTTCTATACCATGATATAAGTATCCTATTGCGTACTAGGCAACTGATTGGCCCTCATGTCAGATGACACCCTGCTGTAGCTTTGTGATGTAATGGCACCACTTGACCAATCACCCTGGGTGACGATTACACCGGAGGACCAGACATCAGCAATTACAAACTAGGTAACTATCTGTGAATATGACTGCACAGCAAGTAAGAGGAGTAAGGGGGAAGTACAGTGCGCCATTGAAAGTATTGGGCTCCTATTTAAAGAGGGCTAGAGTTAGAAGAAGCAACTGATTGGCCCTCATGTCAGATGGCATTCTGCTGTAGCTTTGTGATGTAATGGCACCACTTGACCAATCGCCCTGGGTGACGATTACACCGGAGGACCAGACGTCACCAATTACACACCAGGTAATTATCTGGGAATATGACTGCACAGCAAGTAGGAGGTGTTGTGGGAAAGTACTCTGCGCCATGGAAAGCATTGGGCTCCTATTCAAAGAGGGCTAGAGTTAGAAGAACACAGTTTCTAAATAGCAGTCCATCTGGAGTATCAGAGTCCCACTCACAGAGAGCAGGGAAACAGGTTAAATAGCTTCCCTCCATCTGAATGTAAGTCATTTGCTCTAACCTAAGACAGCTCATTCCAGCCTGAAGGATGGTAATTAACTCAAGGGACATATTGCCTGCACAAGTATCTAAAGAAGATTTTCTCAGACACTTAGACAGACAAAGTCTTTGATAAACTATCAGGATGGCCATTGCGTCATCCATATTGCTACCCTCTTAGAAGATTATATTTATGCGGAAGACCCCACTAAAAGGCACTGAGAGCTATCAGATGGTATGAACTTTTTATTAATGGCAAAATGATTAATTGAGATTTTGACTTACCATATATATTGATCGAGGCATGGAGAAGGCTGAGGAATGAGCTTTCTTTTTTTTTTTTCATCTCAGCAAGCAGAGAAATATTCCTCTGCAACACTGCCTCTGCTGGCCATTCAGTATAATCTGCAGATGGAAAAGTCCACTGTTAGTCTTTTTTTAGAACTTGAATATTTCCAAACCAAATGCAACACTACCAAAACATGATTTTTATAAAGGGTCAATTAGCACTATGGCATGTCTCATATTGTGAAAATCCAAAACTCACTAGAAATTATAATCTTAATTTAGATTTCAACCTAGCAGACTTCTTTCAATCCTCTGCCTCATTTGCTGATACTCTCTACACAACCCTATCACCTATATGAGGACTTAGATAGAAAGCTCTCTTTGGCAGCCAAGAGATAGAGTACCCTTCTCACAGGAATTATTTCAGGTTATGGTACACCATAGCAATTCAGTGATCTGATACGTTAAGGGAGGAAGGTTTATGCTACGGTTTGTGGGAATAATAAAAACAACAGATTCTAACATCTTCATTTTAGTGCATCCCTATCACTTAACCTATAGAGAACTCCAGAATGGTAAGATCAACCACTCCTTCAAACAAATGTATAAGTCTCAAATATTGTCCTAGGTCCTTTCATCTCACCACCTTAGTCTTCAGCTGGGCATCCTGTCCACATTGCTCCATTTTCTATACCATGATATAAGTATCCTATTGCGTACTAGGCAACTGATTGGCCCTCATGTCAGATGACACCCTGCTGTAGCTTTGTGATGTAATGGCACCACTTGACCAATCACCCTTTGTGACGATTACACCGGAGGACCAGACATCAGCAATTACAAACTAGGTAACTATCTGTGAATATGACTGCACAGCAAGTAAGAGGAGTAAGGGGGAAGTACAGTGCGCCATTGAAAGTATTGGGCTCCTATTTAAAGAGGGCTAGAGTTAGAAGAAGCAACTGATTGGCCCTCATGTCAGATGGCATTCTGCTGTAGCTTTGTGATGTAATGGCACCACTTGACCAATCGCCCTGGGTGACGATTACACCGGAGGACCAGACGTCACCAATTACACACCAGGTAATTATCTGGGAATATGACTGCACAGCAAGTAGGAGGTGTTGTGGGAAAGTACTCTGCGCCATGGAAAGCATTGGGCTTCTATTCAAAGAGGGCTAGAGTTAGAAGAACACAGTTTCTAAATAGCAGTCCATCTGGAGTATCAGAGTCCCACTCACAGAGAGCAGGGAAACAGGTTAAATAGCTTCCCTCCATCTGAATGTAAGTCATTTGCTCTAACCTAAGACAGCTCATTCCAGCCTGAAGGATGGTAATTAACTCAAGGGACATATTGCCTGCACAAGTATCTAAAGAAGATTTTCTCAGACACTTAGACAGACAAAGTCTTTGATAAACTATCAGGATGGCCATTGCGTCATCCATATTGCTACCCTCTTAGAAGATTATATTTATGCGGAAGACCCCACTAAAAGGCACTGAGAGCTATCAGATGGTATGAACTTTTTATTAATGGCAAAATGATTAATTGAGATTTTGACTTACCATATATATTGATCGAGGCATGGAGAAGGCTGAGGAATGAGCTTTCTTTTTTTTTTTTCATCTCAGCAAGCAGAGAAATATTCCTCTGCAACACTGCCTCTGCTGGCCATTCAGTATAATCTGCAGATGGAAAAGTCCACTGTTAGTCTTTTTTTAGAACTTGAATATTTCCAAACCAAATGCAACACTACCAAAACATGATTTTTATAAAGGGTCAATTAGCACTATGGCATGTCTCATATTGTGAAAATCCAAAACTCACTAAAAATTATAATCTTAATTTAGATTTCAACCTAGCAGACTTCTTTCAATCCTCTGCCTCATTTGCTGATACTCTCTACACAACCCTATCACCTATATGAGGACTTAGATAGAAAGCTCTCTTTGGCAGCCAAGAGATAGAGTACCCTTCTCACAGGAATTATTTCAGGTTATGGTACACCATAGCAATTCAGTGATCTGATACGTTAAGGGAGGAAGGTTTATGCTACGGTTTGTGGGAATAATAAAAACAACAGATTCTAACATCTTCATTTTAGTGCATCCCTATCACTTAACCTATAGAGAACTCCAGAATGGTAAGATCAACCACTCCTTCAAACAAATGTATAAGTCTCAAATATTGTCCTAGGTCCTTTCATCTCACCACCTTAGTCTTCAGCTGGGCATCCTGTCCACATTGCTCCATTTTCTATACCATGATATAAGTATCCTATTGCGTACTAGGCAACTGATTGGCCCTCATGTCAGATGACACCCTGCTGTAGCTTTGTGATGTAATGGCACCACTTGACCAATCACCCTGGGTGACGATGACACCGGAGGACCAGACATCAGCAATTACACACTAGGTAACTATCTGTGAATATGACTGCACAGCAAGTAGGAGGTGTAAGGGGGAAGTACAGTGCGCCATTGAAAGTATTGGGCTCCTATTTAAAGAGGGCTAGAGTTAGAAGAAGCAACTGATTGGCCCTCATGTCAGATGACATTCTGCTGTAGCTTTGTGATGTAATGGCACCACTTGACCAATCGCCCTGGGTGACGATTACACCGGAGGACCAGACGTCACCAATTACACACCAGGTAATTATCTGGGAATATGACTGCACAGCAAGTAGGAGGTGTTGTGGGAAAGTACTCTGCGCCATGGAAAGCATTGGGCTCCTATTCAAAGGGGGCTAGAGTTAGAAGAACACAGTTTCTAAATAGCAGTCCATCTGGAGTATCAGAGTCCCACTCACAGAGAGCAGGGAAACAGGTTAAATAGCTTCCCTCCATCTGAATGTAAGTCATTTGCTCTAACCTAAGACAGCTCATTCCAGCCTGAAGGATGGTAATTAACTCAAGGGACATATTGCCTGCACAAGTATCTAAAGAAGATTTTCTCAGACACTTAGACAGACAAAGTCTTTGATAAACTATCAGGATGGCCATTGCGTCATCCATATTGCTACCGTCTTAGAAGATTATATTTATGCGGAAGACCCCACTAAAAGGCACTGAGAGCTATCAGATGGTATGAACTTTTTATTAATGGCAAAATGATTAATTGAGATTTTGACTTACCATATATATTGATCGAGGCATGGAGAAGGCTGAGGAATGAGCTTTCTTTTTTTTTTTCATCTCAGCAAGCAGAGAAATATTCCTCTGCAACACTGCCTCTGCTGGCCATTCAGTATAATCTGCAGATGGAAAAGTCCACTGTTAGTCTTTTTTTAGAACTTGAATATTTCCAAACCAAATGCAACACTACCAAAACATGATTTTTATAAAGGGTCAATTAGCACTATGGCATGTCTCATATTGTGAAAATCCAAAACTCACTAAAAATTATAATCTTAATTTAGATTTCAACCTAGCAGACTTCTTTCAATCCTCTGCCTCATTTGCTGATACTCTCTACACAACCCTATCACCTATATGAGGACTTAGATAGAAAGCTCTCTTTGGCAGCCAAGAGATAGAGTACCCTTCTCACAGGAATTATTTCAGGTTATGGTACACCATAGCAATTCAGTGATCTGATACGTTAAGGGAGGAAGGTTTATGCTACGGTTTGTGGGAATAATAAAAACAACAGATTCTAACATCTTCATTTTAGTGCATCCCTATCACTTAACCTATAGAGAACTCCAGAATGGTAAGATCAACCACTCCTTCAAACAAATGTATAAGTCTCAAATATTGTCCTAGGTCCTTTCATCTCACCACCTTAGTCTTCAGCTGGGCATCCTGTCCACATTGCTCCATTTTCTATACCATGATATAAGTATCCTATTGCGTACTAGGCAACTGATTGGCCCTCATGTCAGATGACACCCTGCTGTAGCTTTGTGATGTAATGGCACCACTTGACCAATCACCCTGGGTGACGATTACACCGGAGGACCAGACATCAGCAATTACAAACTAGGTAACTATCTGTGAATATGACTGCACAGCAAGTAAGAGGAGTAAGGGGGAAGTACAGTGCGCCATTGAAAGTATTGGGCTCCTATTTAAAGAGGGCTAGAGTTAGAAGAAGCAACTGATTGGCCCTCATGTCAGATGGCATTCTGCTGTAGCTTTGTGATGTAATGGCACCACTTGACCAATCGCCCTGGGTGACGATTACACCGGAGGACCAGACGTCACCAATTACACACCAGGTAATTATCTGGGAATATGACTGCACAGCAAGTAGGAGGTGTTGTGGGAAAGTACTCTGCGCCATGGAAAGCATTGGGCTCCTATTCAAAGAGGGCTAGAGTTAGAAGAACACAGTTTCTAAATAGCAGTCCATCTGGAGTATCAGAGTCCCACTCACAGAGAGCAGGGAAACAGGTTAAATAGCTTCCCTCCATCTGAATGTAAGTCATTTGCTCTAACCTAAGACAGCTCATTCCAGCCTGAAGGATGGTAATTAACTCAAGGGACATATTGCCTGCACAAGTATCTAAAGAAGATTTTCTCAGACACTTAGACAGACAAAGTCTTTGATAAACTATCAGGATGGCCATTGCGTCATCCATATTGCTACCCTCTTAGAAGATTATATTTATGCGGAAGACCCCACTAAAAGGCACTGAGAGCTATCAGATGGTATGAACTTTTTATTAATGGCAAAATGATTAATTGAGATTTTGACTTACCATATATATTGATCGAGGCATGGAGAAGGCTGAGGAATGAGCTTTCTTTTTTTTTTTTCATCTCAGCAAGCAGAGAAATATTCCTCTGCAACACTGCCTCTGCTGGCCATTCAGTATAATCTGCAGATGGAAAAGTCCACTGTTAGTCTTTTTTTAGAACTTGAATATTTCCAAACCAAATGCAACACTACCAAAACATGATTTTTATAAAGGGTCAATTAGCACTATGGCATGTCTCATATTGTGAAAATCCAAAACTCACTAAAAATTATAATCTTAATTTAGATTTCAACCTAGCAGACTTCTTTCAATCCTCTGCCTCATTTGCTGATACTCTCTACACAACCCTATCACCTATATGAGGACTTAGATAGAAAGCTCTCTTTGGCAGCCAAGAGATAGAGTACCCTTCTCACAGGAATTATTTCAGGTTATGGTACACCATAGCAATTCAGTGATCTGATACGTTAAGGGAGGAAGGTTTATGCTACGGTTTGTGGGAATAATAAAAACAACAGATTCTAACATCTTCATTTTAGTGCATCCCTATCACTTAACCTATAGAGAACTCCAGAATGGTAAGATCAACCACTCCTTCAAACAAATGTATAAGTCTCAAATATTGTCCTAGGTCCTTTCATCTCACCACCTTAGTCTTCAGCTGGGCATCCTGTCCACATTGCTCCATTTTCTATACCATGATATAAGTATCCTATTGCGTACTAGGCAACTGATTGGCCCTCATGTCAGATGACACCCTGCTGTAGCTTTGTGATGTAATGGCACCACTTGACCAATCACCCTTTGTGACGATTACACCGGAGGACCAGACATCAGCAATTACAAACTAGGTAACTATCTGTGAATATGACTGCACAGCAAGTAAGAGGAGTAAGGGGGAAGTACAGTGCGCCATTGAAAGTATTGGGCTCCTATTTAAAGAGGGCTAGAGTTAGAAGAAGCAACTGATTGGCCCTCATGTCAGATGGCATTCTGCTGTAGCTTTGTGATGTAATGGCACCACTTGACCAATCGCCCTGGGTGACGATTACACCGGAGGACCAGACGTCACCAATTACACACCAGGTAATTATCTGGGAATATGACTGCACAGCAAGTAGGAGGTGTTGTGGGAAAGTACTCTGCGCCATGGAAAGCATTGGGCTTCTATTCAAAGAGGGCTAGAGTTAGAAGAACACAGTTTCTAAATAGCAGTCCATCTGGAGTATCAGAGTCCCACTCACAGAGAGCAGGGAAACAGGTTAAATAGCTTCCCTCCATCTGAATGTAAGTCATTTGCTCTAACCTAAGACAGCTCATTCCAGCCTGAAGGATGGTAATTAACTCAAGGGACATATTGCCTGCACAAGTATCTAAAGAAGATTTTCTCAGACACTTAGACAGACAAAGTCTTTGATAAACTATCAGGATGGCCATTGCGTCATCCATATTGCTACCCTCTTAGAAGATTATATTTATGCGGAAGACCCCACTAAAAGGCACTGAGAGCTATCAGATGGTATGAACTTTTTATTAATGGCAAAATGATTAATTGAGATTTTGACTTACCATATATATTGATCGAGGCATGGAGAAGGCTGAGGAATGAGCTTTCTTTTTTTTTTTTCATCTCAGCAAGCAGAGAAATATTCCTCTGCAACACTGCCTCTGCTGGCCATTCAGTATAATCTGCAGATGGAAAAGTCCACTGTTAGTCTTTTTTTAGAACTTGAATATTTCCAAACCAAATGCAACACTACCAAAACATGATTTTTATAAAGGGTCAATTAGCACTATGGCATGTCTCATATTGTGAAAATCCAAAACTCACTAAAAATTATAATCTTAATTTAGATTTCAACCTAGCAGACTTCTTTCAATCCTCTGCCTCATTTGCTGATACTCTCTACACAACCCTATCACCTATATGAGGACTTAGATAGAAAGCTCTCTTTGGCAGCCAAGAGATAGAGTACCCTTCTCACAGGAATTATTTCAGGTTATGGTACACCATAGCAATTCAGTGATCTGATACGTTAAGGGAGGAAGGTTTATGCTACGGTTTGTGGAAATAATAAAAACAACAGATTCTAACATCTTCATTTTAGTGCATCCCTATCACTTAACCTATAGAGAACTCCAGAATGGTAAGATCAACCACTCCTTCAAACAAATGTATAAGTCTCAAATATTGTCCTAGGTCCTTTCATCTCACCACCTTAGTCTTCAGCTGGGCATCCTGTCCACATTGCTCCATTTTCTATACCATGATATAAGTATCCTATTGCGTACTAGGCAACTGATTGGCCCTCATGTCAGATGACACCCTGCTGTAGCTTTGTGATGTAATGGCACCACTTGACCAATCACCCTGGGTGACGATGACACCGGAGGACCAGACATCAGCAATTACACACTAGGTAACTATCTGTGAATATGACTGCACAGCAAGTAGGAGGTGTAAGGGGGAAGTACAGTGCGCCATTGAAAGTATTGGGCTCCTATTTAAAGAGGGCTAGAGTTAGAAGAAGCAACTGATTGGCCCTCATGTCAGATGACATTCTGCTGTAGCTTTGTGATGTAATGGCACCACTTGACCAATCGCCCTGGGTGACGATTACACCGGAGGACCAGACGTCACCAATTACACACCAGGTAATTATCTGGGAATATGACTGCACAGCAAGTAGGAGGTGTTGTGGGAAAGTACTCTGCGCCATGGAAAGCATTGGGCTCCTATTCAAAGGGGGCTAGAGTTAGAAGAACACAGTTTCTAAATAGCAGTCCATCTGGAGTATCAGAGTCCCACTCACAGAGAGCAGGGAAACAGGTTAAATAGCTTCCCTCCATCTGAATGTAAGTCATTTGCTCTAACCTAAGACAGCTCATTCCAGCCTGAAGGATGGTAATTAACTCAAGGGACATATTGCCTGCACAAGTATCTAAAGAAGATTTTCTCAGACACTTAGACAGACAAAGTCTTTGATAAACTATCAGGATGGCCATTGCGTCATCCATATTGCTACCGTCTTAGAAGATTATATTTATGCGGAAGACCCCACTAAAAGGCACTGAGAGCTATCAGATGGTATGAACTTTTTATTAATGGCAAAATGATTAATTGAGATTTTGACTTACCATATATATTGATCGAGGCATGGAGAAGGCTGAGGAATGAGCTTTCTTTTTTTTTTTCATCTCAGCAAGCAGAGAAATATTCCTCTGCAACACTGCCTCTGCTGGCCATTCAGTATAATCTGCAGATGGAAAAGTCCACTGTTAGTCTTTTTTTAGAACTTGAATATTTCCAAACCAAATGCAACACTACCAAAACATGATTTTTATAAAGGGTCAATTAGCACTATGGCATGTCTCATATTGTGAAAATCCAAAACTCACTAAAAATTATAATCTTAATTTAGATTTCAACCTAGCAGACTTCTTTCAATCCTCTGCCTCATTTGCTGATACTCTCTACACAACCCTATCACCTATATGAGGACTTAGATAGAAAGCTCTCTTTGGCAGCCAAGAGATAGAGTACCCTTCTCACAGGAATTATTTCAGGTTATGGTACACCATAGCAATTCAGTGATCTGATACGTTAAGGGAGGAAGGTTTATGCTACGGTTTGTGGGAATAATAAAAACAACAGATTCTAACATCTTCATTTTAGTGCATCCCTATCACTTAACCTATAGAGAACTCCAGAATGGTAAGATCAACCACTCCTTCAAACAAATGTATAAGTCTCAAATATTGTCCTAGGTCCTTTCATCTCACCACCTTAGTCTTCAGCTGGGCATCCTGTCCACATTGCTCCATTTTCTATACCATGATATAAGTATCCTATTGCGTACTAGGCAACTGATTGGCCCTCATGTCAGATGACACCCTGCTGTAGCTTTGTGATGTAATGGCACCACTTGACCAATCACCCTGGGTGACGATTACACCGGAGGACCAGACATCAGCAATTACAAACTAGGTAACTATCTGTGAATATGACTGCACAGCAAGTAAGAGGAGTAAGGGGGAAGTACAGTGCGCCATTGAAAGTATTGGGCTCCTATTTAAAGAGGGCTAGAGTTAGAAGAAGCAACTGATTGGCCCTCATGTCAGATGGCATTCTGCTGTAGCTTTGTGATGTAATGGCACCACTTGACCAATCGCCCTGGGTGACGATTACACCGGAGGACCAGACGTCACCAATTACACACCAGGTAATTATCTGGGAATATGACTGCACAGCAAGTAGGAGGTGTTGTGGGAAAGTACTCTGCGCCATGGAAAGCATTGGGCTCCTATTCAAAGAGGGCTAGAGTTAGAAGAACACAGTTTCTAAATAGCAGTCCATCTGGAGTATCAGAGTCCCACTCACAGAGAGCAGGGAAACAGGTTAAATAGCTTCCCTCCATCTGAATGTAAGTCATTTGCTCTAACCTAAGACAGCTCATTCCAGCCTGAAGGATGGTAATTAACTCAAGGGACATATTGCCTGCACAAGTATCTAAAGAAGATTTTCTCAGACACTTAGACAGACAAAGTCTTTGATAAACTATCAGGATGGCCATTGCGTCATCCATATTGCTACCCTCTTAGAAGATTATATTTATGCGGAAGACCCCACTAAAAGGCACTGAGAGCTATCAGATGGTATGAACTTTTTATTAATGGCAAAATGATTAATTGAGATGTTGACTTACCATATATATTGATCGAGGCATGGAGAAGGCTGAGGAATGAGCTTTCTTTTTTTTTTTTTCATCTCAGCAAGCAGAGAAATATTCCTCTGCAACACTGCCTCTGCTGGCCATTCAGTATAATCTGCAGATGGAAAAGTCCACTGTTAGTCTTTTTTTAGAACTTGAATATTTCCAAACCAAATGCAACACTACCAAAACATGATTTTTATAAAGGGTCAATTAGCACTATGGCATGTCTCATATTGTGAAAATCCAAAACTCACTAAAAATTATAATCTTAATTTAGATTTCAACCAAGCAGACTTCTTTCAATCCTCTGCCTCATTTGCTGATACTCTCTACACAACCCTATCACCTATATGAGGACTTAGATAGAAAGCTCTCTTTGGCAGCCAAGAGATAGAGTACCCTTCTCACAGGAATTATTTCAGGTTATGGTACACCATAGCAATTCAGTGATCTGATACGTTAAGGGAGGAAGGTTTATGCTGCGGTTTGTGGGAATAATAAAAACAACAGATTCTAACATCTTCATTTTAGGGCATCCCTATCACTTAACCTATAGAGAACTCCAGAATGGTAAGATCAACCACTCCTTCAAACAAATGTATAAGTCTCAAATATTGTCCTAGGTCCTTTCATCTCACCACCTTAGTCTTCAGCTGGGCATCCTGTCCACATTGCTCCATTTTCTATACCATGATATAAGTATCCTATTGCGTACTAGGCAACTGATTGGCCCTCATGTCAGATGACACCCTGCTGTAGCTTTGTAATGTAATGGCACCACTTGACCAATCACCCTGGGTGACGATTACACCGGAGGACCAGACATCAGCAATTACAAACTAGGTAACTATCTGTGAATATGACTGCACAGCAAGTAAGAGGAGTAAGGGGGAAGTACAGTGCGCCATTGAAAGTATTGGGCTCCTATTTAAAGAGGGCTAGAGTTAGAAGAAGCAACTGATTGGCCCTCATGTCAGATGGCATTCTGCTGTAGCTTTGTGATGTAATGGCACCACTTGACCAATCGCCCTGGGTGACGATTACACCGGAGGACCAGACGTCACCAATTACACACCAGGTAATTATCTGGGAATATGACTGCACAGCAAGTAGGAGGTGTTGTGGGAAAGTACTCTGCGCCATGGAAAGCATTGGGCTCCTATTCAAAGAGGGCTAGAGTTAGAAGAACACAGTTTCTAAATAGCAGTCCATCTGGAGTATCAGAGTCCCACTCACAGAGAGCAGGGAAACAGGTTAAATAGCTTCCCTCCATCTGAATGTAAGTCATTTGCTCTAACCTAAGACAGCTCATTCCAGCCTGAAGGATGGTAATTAACTCAAGGGACATATTGCCTGCACAAGTATCTAAAGAAGATTTTCTCAGACACTTAGACAGACAAAGTCTTTGATAAACTATCAGGATGGCCATTGCGTCATCCATATTGCTACCGTCTTAGAAGATTATATTTATGCGGAAGACCCCACTAAAAGGCACTGAGAGCTATCAGATGGTATGCACTTTTTATTAATGGCAAAATGATTAATTGAGATTTTGACTTACCATATATATTGATCGAGGCATGGAGAAGGCTGAGGAATGAGCTTTCTTTTTTTTTTTCATCTCAGCAAGCAGAGAAATATTCCTCTGCAACACTGCCTCTGCTGGCCATTCAGTATAATCTGCAGATGGAAAAGTCCACTGTTAGTCTTTTTTTAGAACTTGAATATTTCCAAACCAAATGCAACACTACCAAAACATGATTTTTATAAAGGGTCAATTAGCACTATGGCATGTCTCATATTGTGAAAATCCAAAACTCACTAAAAATTATAATCTTAATTTAGATTTCAACCTAGCAGACTTCTTTCAATCCTCTGCCTCATTTGCTGATACTCTCTACACAACCCTATCACCTATATGAGGACTTAGATAGAAAGCTCTCTTTGGCAGCCAAGAGATAGAGTACCCTTCTCACAGGAATTATTTCAGGTTATGGTACACCATAGCAATTCAGTGATCTGATACGTTAAGGGAGGAAGGTTTATGCTACGGTTTGTGGGAATAATAAAAACAACAGATTCTAACATCTTCATTTTAGTGCATCCCTATCACTTAACCTATAGAGAACTCCAGAATGGTAAGATCAACCACTCCTTCAAACAAATGTATAAGTCTCAAATATTGTCCTAGGTCCTTTCATCTCACCACCTTAGTCTTCAGCTGGGCATCCTGTCCACATTGCTCCATTTTCTATACCATGATATAAGTATCCTATTGCGTACTAGGCAACTGATTGGCCCTCATGTCAGATGACACCCTGCTGTAGCTTTGTGATGTAATGGCACCACTTGACCAATCACCCTGGGTGACGATGACACCGGAGGACCAGACATCAGCAATTACACACTAGGTAACTATCTGTGAATATGACTGCACAGCAAGTAGGAGGTGTAAGGGGGAAGTACAGTGCGCCATTGAAAGTATTGGGCTCCTATTTAAAGAGGGCTAGAGTTAGAAGAAGCAACTGATTGGCCCTCATGTCAGATGACATTCTGCTGTAGCTTTGTGATGTAATGGCACCACTTGACCAATCGCCCTGGGTGACGATTACACCGGAGGACCAGACGTCACCAATTACACACCAGGTAATTATCTGGGAATATGACTGCACAGCAAGTAGGAGGTGTTGTGGGAAAGTACTCTGCGCCATGGAAAGCATTGGGCTCCTATTCAAAGGGGGCTAGAGTTAGAAGAACACAGTTTCTAAATAGCAGTCCATCTGGAGTATCAGAGTCCCACTCACAGAGAGCAGGGAAACAGGTTAAATAGCTTCCCTCCATCTGAATGTAAGTCATTTGCTCTAACCTAAGACAGCTCATTCCAGCCTGAAGGATGGTAATTAACTCAAGGGACATATTGCCTGCACAAGTATCTAAAGAAGATTTTCTCAGACACTTAGACAGACAAAGTCTTTGATAAACTATCAGGATGGCCATTGCGTCATCCATATTGCTACCGTCTTAGAAGATTATATTTATGCGGAAGACCCCACTAAAAGGCACTGAGAGCTATCAGATGGTATGAACTTTTTATTAATGGCAAAATGATTAATTGAGATTTTGACTTACCATATATATTGATCGAGGCATGGAGAAGGCTGAGGAATGAGCTTTCTTTTTTTTTTTCATCTCAGCAAGCAGAGAAATATTCCTCTGCAACACTGCCTCTGCTGGCCATTCAGTATAATCTGCAGATGGAAAAGTCCACTGTTAGTCTTTTTTTAGAACTTGAATATTTCCAAACCAAATGCAACACTACCAAAACATGATTTTTATAAAGGGTCAATTAGCACTATGGCATGTCTCATATTGTGAAAATCCAAAACTCACTAAAAATTATAATCTTAATTTAGATTTCAACCTAGCAGACTTCTTTCAATCCTCTGCCTCATTTGCTGATACTCTCTACACAACCCTATCACCTATATGAGGACTTAGATAGAAAGCTCTCTTTGGCAGCCAAGAGATAGAGTACCCTTCTCACAGGAATTATTTCAGGTTATGGTACACCATAGCAATTCAGTGATCTGATACGTTAAGGGAGGAAGGTTTATGCTACGGTTTGTGGGAATAATAAAAACAACAGATTCTAACATCTTCATTTTAGTGCATCCCTATCACTTAACCTATAGAGAACTCCAGAATGGTAAGATCAACCACTCCTTCAAACAAATGTATAAGTCTCAAATATTGTCCTAGGTCCTTTCATCTCACCACCTTAGTCTTCAGCTGGGCATCCTGTCCACATTGCTCCATTTTCTATACCATGATATAAGTATCCTATTGCGTACTAGGCAACTGATTGGCCCTCATGTCAGATGACACCCTGCTGTAGCTTTGTGATGTAATGGCACCACTTGACCAATCACCCTGGGTGACGATTACACCGGAGGACCAGACATCAGCAATTACAAACTAGGTAACTATCTGTGAATATGACTGCACAGCAAGTAAGAGGAGTAAGGGGGAAGTACAGTGCGCCATTGAAAGTATTGGGCTCCTATTTAAAGAGGGCTAGAGTTAGAAGAAGCAACTGATTGGCCCTCATGTCAGATGGCATTCTGCTGTAGCTTTGTGATGTAATGGCACCACTTGACCAATCGCCCTGGGTGACGATTACACCGGAGGACCAGACGTCACCAATTACACACCAGGTAATTATCTGGGAATATGACTGCACAGCAAGTAGGAGGTGTTGTGGGAAAGTACTCTGCGCCATGGAAAGCATTGGGCTCCTATTCAAAGAGGGCTAGAGTTAGAAGAACACAGTTTCTAAATAGCAGTCCATCTGGAGTATCAGAGTCCCACTCACAGAGAGCAGGGAAACAGGTTAAATAGCTTCCCTCCATCTGAATGTAAGTCATTTGCTCTAACCTAAGACAGCTCATTCCAGCCTGAAGGATGGTAATTAACTCAAGGGACATATTGCCTGCACAAGTATCTAAAGAAGATTTTCTCAGACACTTAGACAGACAAAGTCTTTGATAAACTATCAGGATGGCCATTGCGTCATCCATATTGCTACCCTCTTAGAAGATTATATTTATGCGGAAGACCCCACTAAAAGGCACTGAGAGCTATCAGATGGTATGAACTTTTTATTAATGGCAAAATGATTAATTGAGATGTTGACTTACCATATATATTGATCGAGGCATGGAGAAGGCTGAGGAATGAGCTTTCTTTTTTTTTTTTTCATCTCAGCAAGCAGAGAAATATTCCTCTGCAACACTGCCTCTGCTGGCCATTCAGTATAATCTGCAGATGGAAAAGTCCACTGTTAGTCTTTTTTTAGAACTTGAATATTTCCAAACCAAATGCAACACTACCAAAACATGATTTTTATAAAGGGTCAATTAGCACTATGGCATGTCTCATATTGTGAAAATCCAAAACTCACTAAAAATTATAATCTTAATTTAGATTTCAACCAAGCAGACTTCTTTCAATCCTCTGCCTCATTTGCTGATACTCTCTACACAACCCTATCACCTATATGAGGACTTAGATAGAAAGCTCTCTTTGGCAGCCAAGAGATAGAGTACCCTTCTCACAGGAATTATTTCAGGTTATGGTACACCATAGCAATTCAGTGATCTGATACGTTAAGGGAGGAAGGTTTATGCTGCGGTTTGTGGGAATAATAAAAACAACAGATTCTAACATCTTCATTTTAGGGCATCCCTATCACTTAACCTATAGAGAACTCCAGAATGGTAAGATCAACCACTCCTTCAAACAAATGTATAAGTCTCAAATATTGTCCTAGGTCCTTTCATCTCACCACCTTAGTCTTCAGCTGGGCATCCTGTCCACATTGCTCCATTTTCTATACCATGATATAAGTATCCTATTGCGTACTAGGCAACTGATTGGCCCTCATGTCAGATGACACCCTGCTGTAGCTTTGTAATGTAATGGCACCACTTGACCAATCACCCTGGGTGACGATTACACCGGAGGACCAGACATCAGCAATTACAAACTAGGTAACTATCTGTGAATATGACTGCACAGCAAGTAAGAGGAGTAAGGGGGAAGTACAGTGCGCCATTGAAAGTATTGGGCTCCTATTTAAAGAGGGCTAGAGTTAGAAGAAGCAACTGATTGGCCCTCATGTCAGATGGCATTCTGCTGTAGCTTTGTGATGTAATGGCACCACTTGACCAATCGCCCTGGGTGACGATTACACCGGAGGACCAGACGTCACCAATTACACACCAGGTAATTATCTGGGAATATGACTGCACAGCAAGTAGGAGGTGTTGTGGGAAAGTACTCTGCGCCATGGAAAGCATTGGGCTCCTATTCAAAGAGGGCTAGAGTTAGAAGAACACAGTTTCTAAATAGCAGTCCATCTGGAGTATCAGAGTCCCACTCACAGAGAGCAGGGAAACAGGTTAAATAGCTTCCCTCCATCTGAATGTAAGTCATTTGCTCTAACCTAAGACAGCTCATTCCAGCCTGAAGGATGGTAATTAACTCAAGGGACATATTGCCTGCACAAGTATCTAAAGAAGATTTTCTCAGACACTTAGACAGACAAAGTCTTTGATAAACTATCAGGATGGCCATTGCGTCATCCATATTGCTACCCTCTTAGAAGATTATATTTATGCGGAAGACCCCACTAAAAGGCACTGAGAGCTATCAGATGGTATGAACTTTTTATTAATGGCAAAATGATTAATTGAGATTTTGACTTACCATATATATTGATCGAGGCATGGAGAAGGCTGAGGAATGAGCTTTCTTTTTTTTTTTTCATCTCAGCAAGCAGAGAAATATTCCTCTGCAACACTGCCTCTGCTGGCCATTCAGTATAATCTGCAGATGGAAAAGTCCACTGTTAGTCTTTTTTTAGAACTTGAATATTTCCAAACCAAATGCAACACTACCAAAACATGATTTTTATAAAGGGTCAATTAGCACTATGGCATGTCTCATATTGTGAAAATCCAAAACTCACTAAAAATTATAATCTTAATTTAGATTTCAACCTAGCAGACTTCTTTCAATCCTCTGCCTCATTTGCTGATACTCTCTACACAACCCTATCACCTATATGAGGACTTAGATAGAAAGCTCTCTTTGGCAGCCAAGAGATAGAGTACCCTTCTCACAGGAATTATTTCAGGTTATGGTACACCATAGCAATTCAGTGATCTGATACGTTAAGGGAGGAAGGTTTATGCTACGGTTTGTGGGAATAATAAAAACAACAGATTCTAACATCTTCATTTTAGTGCATCCCTATCACTTAACCTATAGAGAACTCCAGAATGGTAAGATCAACCACTCCTTCAAACAAATGTATAAGTCTCAAATATTGTCCTAGGTCCTTTCATCTCACCACCTTAGTCTTCAGCTGGGCATCCTGTCCACATTGCTCCATTTTCTATACCATGATATAAGTATCCTATTGCGTACTAGGCAACTGATTGGCCCTCATGTCAGATGACACCCTGCTGTAGCTTTGTGATGTAATGGCACCACTTGACCAATCACCCTGGGTGACGATTACACCGGAGGACCAGACATCAGCAATTACAAACTAGGTAACTATCTGTGAATATGACTGCACAGCAAGTAAGAGGAGTAAGGGGGAAGTACAGTGCGCCATTGAAAGTATTGGGCTCCTATTTAAAGAGGGCTAGAGTTAGAAGAAGCAACTGATTGGCCCTCATGTCAGATGGCATTCTGCTGTAGCTTTGTGATGTAATGGCACCACTTGACCAATCGCCCTGGGTGACGATTACACCGGAGGACCAGACGTCACCAATTACACACCAGGTAATTATCTGGGAATATGACTGCACAGCAAGTAGGAGGTGTTGTGGGAAAGTACTCTGCGCCATGGAAAGCATTGGGCTCCTATTCAAAGAGGGCTAGAGTTAGAAGAACACAGTTTCTAAATAGCAGTCCATCTGGAGTATCAGAGTCCCACTCACAGAGAGCAGGGAAACAGGTTAAATAGCTTCCCTCCATCTGAATGTAAGTCATTTGCTCTAACCTAAGACAGCTCATTCCAGCCTGAAGGATGGTAATTAACTCAAGGGACATATTGCCTGCACAAGTATCTAAAGAAGATTTTCTCACACACTTAGACAGACAAAGTCTTTGATAAACTATCAGGATGGCCATTGCGTCATCCATATTGCTACCCTCTTAGAAGATTATATTTATGCGGAAGACCCCACTAAAAGGCACTGAGAGCTATCAGATGGTATGAACTTTTTATTAATGGCAAAATGATTAATTGAGATTTTGACTTACCATATATATTGATCGAGGCATGGAGAAGGCTGAGGAATGAGCTTTCTTTTTTTTTTTTCATCTCAGCAAGCAGAGAAATATTCCTCTGCAACACTGCCTCTGCTGGCCATTCAGTATAATCTGCAGATGGAAAAGTCCACTGTTAGTCTTTTTTTAGAACTTGAATATTTCCAAACCAAATGCAACACTACCAAAACATGATTTTTATAAAGGGTCAATTAGCACTATGGCATGTCTCATATTGTGAAAATCCAAAACTCACTAAAAATTATAATCTTAATTTAGATTTCAACCTAGCAGACTTCTTTCAATCCTCTGCCTCATTTGCTGATACTCTCTACACAACCCTATCACCTATATGAGGACTTAGATAGAAAGCTCTCTTTGGCAGCCAAGAGATAGAGTACCCCTCTCACAGGAATTATTTCAGGTTATGGTACACCATAGCAATTCAGTGATCTGATACGTTAAGGGAGGAAGGTTTATGCTACGGTTTGTGGGAATAATAAAAACAACAGATTCTAACATCTTCATTTTAGTGCATCCCTATCACTTAACCTATAGAGAACTCCAGAATGGTAAGATCAACCACTCCTTCAAACAAATGTATAAGTCTCAAATATTGTCCTAGGTCCTTTCATCTCACCACCTTAGTCTTCAGCTGGGCATCCTGTCCACATTGCTCCATTTTCTATACCATGATATAAGTATCCTATTGCGTACTAGGCAACTGATTGGCCCTCATGTCAGATGACACCCTGCTGTAGCTTTGTGATGTAATGGCACCACTTGACCAATCACCCTTTGTGACGATTACACCGGAGGACCAGACATCAGCAATTACAAACTAGGTAACTATCTGTGAATATGACTGCACAGCAAGTAAGAGGAGTAAGGGGGAAGTACAGTGCGCCATTGAAAGTATTGGGCTCCTATTTAAAGAGGGCTAGAGTTAGAAGAAGCAACTGATTGGCCCTCATGTCAGATGGCATTCTGCTGTAGCTTTGTGATGTAATGGCACCACTTGACCAATCGCCCTGGGTGACGATTACACCGGAGGACCAGACGTCACCAATTACACACCAGGTAATTATCTGGGAATATGACTGCACAGCAAGTAGGAGGTGTTGTGGGAAAGTACTCTGCGCCATGGAAAGCATTGGGCTTCTATTCAAAGAGGGCTAGAGTTAGAAGAACACAGTTTCTAAATAGCAGTCCATCTGGAGTATCAGAGTCCCACTCACAGAGAGCAGGGAAACAGGTTAAATAGCTTCCCTCCATCTGAATGTAAGTCATTTGCTCTAACCTAAGACAGCTCATTCCAGCCTGAAGGATGGTAATTAACTCAAGGGACATATTGCCTGCACAAGTATCTAAAGAAGATTTTCTCAGACACTTAGACAGACAAAGTCTTTGATAAACTATCAGGATGGCCATTGCGTCATCCATATTGCTACCCTCTTAGAAGATTATATTTATGCGGAAGACCCCACTAAAAGGCACTGAGAGCTATCAGATGGTATGAACTTTTTATTAATGGCAAAATGATTAATTGAGATTTTGACTTACCATATATATTGATCGAGGCATGGAGAAGGCTGAGGAATGAGCTTTCTTTTTTTTTTTCATCTCAGCAAGCAGAGAAATATTCCTCTGCAACACTGCCTCTGCTGGCCATTCAGTATAATCTGCAGATGGAAAAGTCCACTGTTAGTCTTTTTTTAGAACTTGAATATTTCCAAACCAAATGCAACACTACCAAAACATGATTTTTATAAAGGGTCAATTAGCACTATGGCATGTCTCATATTGTGAAAATCCAAAACTCACTAAAAATTATAATCTTAATTTAGATTTCAACCTAGCAGACTTCTTTCAATCCTCTGCCTCATTTGCTGATACTCTCTACACAACCCTATCACCTATATGAGGACTTAGATAGAAAGCTCTCTTTGGCAGCCAAGAGATAGAGTACCCTTCTCACAGGAATTATTTCAGGTTATGGTACACCATAGCAATTCAGTGATCTGATACGTTAAGGGAGGAAGGTTTATGCTACGGTTTGTGGGAATAATAAAAACAACAGATTCTAACATCTTCATTTTAGTGCATCCCTATCACTTAACCTATAGAGAACTCCAGAATGGTAAGATCAACCACTCCTTCAAACAAATGTATAAGTCTCAAATATTGTCCTAGGTCCTTTCATCTCACCACCTTAGTCTTCAGCTGGGCATCCTGTCCACATTGCTCCATTTTCTATACCATGATATAAGTATCCTATTGCGTACTAGGCAACTGATTGGCCCTCATGTCAGATGACACCCTGCTGTAGCTTTGTGATGTAATGGCACCACTTGACCAATCACCCTGGGTGACGATTACACCGGAGGACCAGACATCAGCAATTACAAACTAGGTAACTATCTGTGAATATGACTGCACAGCAAGTAAGAGGAGTAAGGGGGAAGTACAGTGCGCCATTGAAAGTATTGGGCTCCTATTTAAAGAGGGCTAGAGTTAGAAGAAGCAACTGATTGGCCCTCATGTCAGATGGCATTCTGCTGTAGCTTTGTGATGTAATGGCACCACTTGACCAATCGCCCTGGGTGACGATTACACCGGAGGACCAGACGTCACCAATTACACACCAGGTAATTATCTGGGAATATGACTGCACAGCAAGTAGGAGGTGTTGTGGGAAAGTACTCTGCGCCATGGAAAGCATTGGGCTCCTATTCAAAGAGGGCTAGAGTTAGAAGAACACTGATACTCCAGATGGACTGCTATTTAGAAACTGAGTCCCACTCACAGAGAGCAGGGAAACAGGTTAAATAGCTTCCCTCCATCTGAATGTAAGTCATTTGCTCTAACCTAAGACAGCTCATTCCAGCCTGAAGGATGGTAATTAACTCAAGGGACATATTGCCTGCACAAGTATCTAAAGAAGATTTTCTCACACACTTAGACAGACAAAGTCTTTGATAAACTATCAGGATGGCCATTGCGTCATCCATAATGCTACCCTCTTAGAAGATTATATTTATGCGGAAGACCCCACTAAAAGGCACTGAGAGCTATCAGATGGTATGAACTTTTTATTAATGGCAAAATGATTAATTGAGATTTTGACTTACCATATATATTGATCGAGGCATGGAGAAGGCTGAGGAATGAGCTTTCTTTTTTTTTTTTCATCTCAGCAAGCAGAGAAATATTCCTCTGCAACACTGCCTCTGCTGGCCATTCAGTATAATCTGCAGATGGAAAAGTCCACTGTTAGTCTTTTTTTAGAACTTGAATATTTCCAAACCAAATGCAACACTACCAAAACATGATTTTTATAAAGGGTCAATTAGCACTATGGCATGTCTCATATTGTGAAAATCCAAAACTCACTAAAAATTATAATCTTAATTTAGATTTCAACCTAGCAGACTTCTTTCAATCCTCTGCCTCATTTGCTGATACTCTCTACACAACCCTATCACCTATATGAGGACTTAGATAGAAAGCTCTCTTTGGCAGCCAAGAGATAGAGTACCCCTCTCACAGGAATTATTTCAGGTTATGGTACACCATAGCAATTCAGTGATCTGATACGTTAAGGGAGGAAGGTTTATGCTACGGTTTGTGGGAATAATAAAAACAACAGATTCTAACATCTTCATTTTAGTGCATCCCTATCACTTAACCTATAGAGAACTCCAGAATGGTAAGATCAACCACTCCTTCAAACAAATGTATAAGTCTCAAATATTGTCCTAGGTCCTTTCATCTCACCACCTTAGTCTTCAGCTGGGCATCCTGTCCACATTGCTCCATTTTCTATACCATGATATAAGTATCCTATTGCGTACTAGGCAACTGATTGGCCCTCATGTCAGATGACACCCTGCTGTAGCTTTGTGATGTAATGGCACCACTTGACCAATCACCCTTTGTGACGATTACACCGGAGGACCAGACATCAGCAATTACAAACTAGGTAACTATCTGTGAATATGACTGCACAGCAAGTAAGAGGAGTAAGGGGGAAGTACAGTGCGCCATTGAAAGTATTGGGCTCCTATTTAAAGAGGGCTAGAGTTAGAAGAAGCAACTGATTGGCCCTCATGTCAGATGGCATTCTGCTGTAGCTTTGTGATGTAATGGCACCACTTGACCAATCGCCCTGGGTGACGATTACACCGGAGGACCAGACGTCACCAATTACACACCAGGTAATTATCTGGGAATATGACTGCACAGCAAGTAGGAGGTGTTGTGGGAAAGTACTCTGCGCCATGGAAAGCATTGGGCTTCTATTCAAAGAGGGCTAGAGTTAGAAGAACACAGTTTCTAAATAGCAGTCCATCTGGAGTATCAGAGTCCCACTCACAGAGAGCAGGGAAACAGGTTAAATAGCTTCCCTCCATCTGAATGTAAGTCATTTGCTCTAACCTAAGACAGCTCATTCCAGCCTGAAGGATGGTAATTAACTCAAGGGACATATTGCCTGCACAAGTATCTAAAGAAGATTTTCTCAGACACTTAGACAGACAAAGTCTTTGATAAACTATCAGGATGGCCATTGCGTCATCCATATTGCTACCCTCTTAGAAGATTATATTTATGCGGAAGACCCCACTAAAAGGCACTGAGAGCTATCAGATGGTATGAACTTTTTATTAATGGCAAAATGATTAATTGAGATTTTGACTTACCATATATATTGATCGAGGCATGGAGAAGGCTGAGGAATGAGCTTTCTTTTTTTTTTTCATCTCAGCAAGCAGAGAAATATTCCTCTGCAACACTGCCTCTGCTGGCCATTCAGTATAATCTGCAGATGGAAAAGTCCACTGTTAGTCTTTTTTTAGAACTTGAATATTTCCAAACCAAATGCAACACTACCAAAACATGATTTTTATAAAGGGTCAATTAGCACTATGGCATGTCTCATATTGTGAAAATCCAAAACTCACTAAAAATTATAATCTTAATTTAGATTTCAACCTAGCAGACTTCTTTCAATCCTCTGCCTCATTTGCTGATACTCTCTACACAACCCTATCACCTATATGAGGACTTAGATAGAAAGCTCTCTTTGGCAGCCAAGAGATAGAGTACCCTTCTCACAGGAATTATTTCAGGTTATGGTACACCATAGCAATTCAGTGATCTGATACGTTAAGGGAGGAAGGTTTATGCTACGGTTTGTGGGAATAATAAAAACAACAGATTCTAACATCTTCATTTTAGTGCATCCCTATCACTTAACCTATAGAGAACTCCAGAATGGTAAGATCAACCACTCCTTCAAACAAATGTATAAGTCTCAAATATTGTCCTAGGTCCTTTCATCTCACCACCTTAGTCTTCAGCTGGGCATCCTGTCCACATTGCTCCATTTTCTATACCATGATATAAGTATCCTATTGTGTACTAGGCAACTGATTGGCCCTCATGTCAGATAACACCCTGCTGTAGCTTTGTAATGTAATGGCACCACTTGACCAATCACCCTGGGTGACGATGACACCGGAGGACCAGACATCAGCAATTACACACTAGGTAACTATCTGTGAATATGACTGCACAGCAAGTAGGAGGTGTAAGGGGGAAGTACAGTGCGCCATTGAAAGTATTGGGCTCCTATTTAAAGAGGGCTAGAGTTAGAAGAAGCAACTGATTGGCCCTCATGTCAGATGACATTCTGCTGTAGCTTTGTGATGTAATGGCACCACTTGACCAATCGCCCTGGGTGACGATTACACCGGAGGACCAGACGTCACCAATTACACACCAGGTAATTATCTGGGAATATGACTGCACAGCAAGTAGGAGGTGTTGTGGGAAAGTACTCTGCGCCATGGAAAGCATTGGGCTCCTATTCAAAGGGGGCTAGAGTTAGAAGAACACAGTTTCTAAATAGCAGTCCATCTGGAGTATCAGAGTCCCACTCACAGAGAGCAGGGAAACAGGTTAAATAGCTTCCCTCCATCTGAATGTAAGTCATTTGCTCTAACCTAAGACAGCTCATTCCAGCCTGAAGGATGGTAATTAACTCAAGGGACATATTGCCTGCACAAGTATCTAAAGAAGATTTTCTCAGACACTTAGACAGACAAAGTCTTTGATAAACTATCAGGATGGCCATTGCGTCATCCATATTGCTACCGTCTTAGAAGATTATATTTATGCGGAAGACCCCACTAAAAGGCACTGAGAGCTATCAGATGGTATGAACTTTTTATTAATGGCAAAATGATTAATTGAGATTTTGACTTACCATATATATTGATCGAGGCATGGAGAAGGCTGAGGAATGAGCTTTCTTTTTTTTTTTCATCTCAGCAAGCAGAGAAATATTCCTCTGCAACACTGCCTCTGCTGGCCATTCAGTATAATCTGCAGATGGAAAAGTCCACTGTTAGTCTTTTTTTAGAACTTGAATATTTCCAAACCAAATGCAACACTACCAAAACATGATTTTTATAAAGGGTCAATTAGCACTATGGCATGTCTCATATTGTGAAAATCCAAAACTCACTAAAAATTATAATCTTAATTTAGATTTCAACCTAGCAGACTTCTTTCAATCCTCTGCCTCATTTGCTGATACTCTCTACACAACCCTATCACCTATATGAGGACTTAGATAGAAAGCTCTCTTTGGCAGCCAAGAGATAGAGTACCCTTCTCACAGGAATTATTTCAGGTTATGGTACACCATAGCAATTCAGTGATCTGATACGTTAAGGGAGGAAGGTTTATGCTACGGTTTGTGGGAATAATAAAAACAACAGATTCTAACATCTTCATTTTAGTGCATCCCTATCACTTAACCTATAGAGAACTCCAGAATGGTAAGATCAACCACTCCTTCAAACAAATGTATAAGTCTCAAATATTGTCCTAGGTCCTTTCATCTCACCACCTTAGTCTTCAGCTGGGCATCCTGTCCACATTGCTCCATTTTCTATACCATGATATAAGTATCCTATTGCGTACTAGGCAACTGATTGGCCCTCATGTCAGATGACACCCTGCTGTAGCTTTGTGATGTAATGGCACCACTTGACCAATCACCCTGGGTGACGATGACACCGGAGGACCAGACATCAGCAATTACACACTAGGTAACTATCTGTGAATATGACTGCACAGCAAGTAGGAGGTGTAAGGGGGAAGTACAGTGCGCCATTGAAAGTATTGGGCTCCTATTTAAAGAGGGCTAGAGTTAGAAGAAGCAACTGATTGGCCCTCATGTCAGATGACATTCTGCTGTAGCTTTGTGATGTAATGGCACCACTTGACCAATCGCCCTGGGTGACGATTACACCGGAGGACCAGACGTCACCAATTACACACCAGGTAATTATCTGGGAATATGACTGCACAGCAAGTAGGAGGTGTTGTGGGAAAGTACTCTGCGCCATGGAAAGCATTGGGCTCCTATTCAAAGGGGGCTAGAGTTAGAAGAACACAGTTTCTAAATAGCAGTCCATCTGGAGTATCAGAGTCCCACTCACAGAGAGCAGGGAAACAGGTTAAATAGCTTCCCTCCATCTGAATGTAAGTCATTTGCTCTAACCTAAGACAGCTCATTCCAGCCTGAAGGATGGTAATTAACTCAAGGGACATATTGCCTGCACAAGTATCTAAAGAAGATTTTCTCAGACACTTAGACAGACAAAGTCTTTGATAAACTATCAGGATGGCCATTGCGTCATCCATATTGCTACCGTCTTAGAAGATTATATTTATGCGGAAGACCCCACTAAAAGGCACTGAGAGCTATCAGATGGTATGAACTTTTTATTAATGGCAAAATGATTAATTGAGATTTTGACTTACCATATATATTGATCGAGGCATGGAGAAGGCTGAGGAATGAGCTTTCTTTTTTTTTTTCATCTCAGCAAGCAGAGAAATATTCCTCTGCAACACTGCCTCTGCTGGCCATTCAGTATAATCTGCAGATGGAAAAGTCCACTGTTAGTCTTTTTTTAGAACTTGAATATTTCCAAACCAAATGCAACACTACCAAAACATGATTTTTATAAAGGGTCAATTAGCACTATGGCATGTCTCATATTGTGAAAATCCAAAACTCACTAAAAATTATAATCTTAATTTAGATTTCAACCTAGCAGACTTCTTTCAATCCTCTGCCTCATTTGCTGATACTCTCTACACAACCCTATCACCTATATGAGGACTTAGATAGAAAGCTCTCTTTGGCAGCCAAGAGATAGAGTACCCTTCTCACAGGAATTATTTCAGGTTATGGTACACCATAGCAATTCAGTGATCTGATACGTTAAGGGAGGAAGGTTTATGCTACGGTTTGTGGGAATAATAAAAACAACAGATTCTAACATCTTCATTTTAGTGCATCCCTATCACTTAACCTATAGAGAACTCCAGAATGGTAAGATCAACCACTCCTTCAAACAAATGTATAAGTCTCAAATATTGTCCTAGGTCCTTTCATCTCACCACCTTAGTCTTCAGCTGGGCATCCTGTCCACATTGCTCCATTTTCTATACCATGATATAAGTATCCTATTGCGTACTAGGCAACTGATTGGCCCTCATGTCAGATGACACCCTGCTGTAGCTTTGTGATGTAATGGCACCACTTGACCAATCACCCTGGGTGACGATTACACCGGAGGACCAGACATCAGCAATTACAAACTAGGTAACTATCTGTGAATATGACTGCACAGCAAGTAAGAGGAGTAAGGGGGAAGTACAGTGCGCCATTGAAAGTATTGGGCTCCTATTTAAAGAGGGCTAGAGTTAGAAGAAGCAACTGATTGGCCCTCATGTCAGATGGCATTCTGCTGTAGCTTTGTGATGTAATGGCACCACTTGACCAATCGCCCTGGGTGACGATTACACCGGAGGACCAGACGTCACCAATTACACACCAGGTAATTATCTGGGAATATGACTGCACAGCAAGTAGGAGGTGTTGTGGGAAAGTACTCTGCGCCATGGAAAGCATTGGGCTCCTATTCAAAGAGGGCTAGAGTTAGAAGAACACAGTTTCTAAATAGCAGTCCATCTGGAGTATCAGAGTCCCACTCACAGAGAGCAGGGAAACAGGTTAAATAGCTTCCCTCCATCTGAATGTAAGTCATTTGCTCTAACCTAAGACAGCTCATTCCAGCCTGAAGGATGGTAATTAACTCAAGGGACATATTGCCTGCACAAGTATCTAAAGAAGATTTTCTCAGACACTTAGACAGACAAAGTCTTTGATAAACTATCAGGATGGCCATTGCGTCATCCATATTGCTACCCTCTTAGAAGATTATATTTATGCGGAAGACCCCACTAAAAGGCACTGAGAGCTATCAGATGGTATGAACTTTTTATTAATGGCAAAATGATTAATTGAGATGTTGACTTACCATATATATTGATCGAGGCATGGAGAAGGCTGAGGAATGAGCTTTCTTTTTTTTTTTTTCATCTCAGCAAGCAGAGAAATATTCCTCTGCAACACTGCCTCTGCTGGCCATTCAGTATAATCTGCAGATGGAAAAGTCCACTGTTAGTCTTTTTTTAGAACTTGAATATTTCCAAACCAAATGCAACACTACCAAAACATGATTTTTATAAAGGGTCAATTAGCACTATGGCATGTCTCATATTGTGAAAATCCAAAACTCACTAAAAATTATAATCTTAATTTAGATTTCAACCAAGCAGACTTCTTTCAATCCTCTGCCTCATTTGCTGATACTCTCTACACAACCCTATCACCTATATGAGGACTTAGATAGAAAGCTCTCTTTGGCAGCCAAGAGATAGAGTACCCTTCTCACAGGAATTATTTCAGGTTATGGTACACCATAGCAATTCAGTGATCTGATACGTTAAGGGAGGAAGGTTTATGCTGCGGTTTGTGGGAATAATAAAAACAACAGATTCTAACATCTTCATTTTAGGGCATCCCTATCACTTAACCTATAGAGAACTCCAGAATGGTAAGATCAACCACTCCTTCAAACAAATGTATAAGTCTCAAATATTGTCCTAGGTCCTTTCATCTCACCACCTTAGTCTTCAGCTGGGCATCCTGTCCACATTGCTCCATTTTCTATACCATGATATAAGTATCCTATTGCGTACTAGGCAACTGATTGGCCCTCATGTCAGATGACACCCTGCTGTAGCTTTGTAATGTAATGGCACCACTTGACCAATCACCCTGGGTGACGATTACACCGGAGGACCAGACATCAGCAATTACAAACTAGGTAACTATCTGTGAATATGACTGCACAGCAAGTAAGAGGAGTAAGGGGGAAGTACAGTGCGCCATTGAAAGTATTGGGCTCCTATTTAAAGAGGGCTAGAGTTAGAAGAAGCAACTGATTGGCCCTCATGTCAGATGGCATTCTGCTGTAGCTTTGTGATGTAATGGCACCACTTGACCAATCGCCCTGGGTGACGATTACACCGGAGGACCAGACGTCACCAATTACACACCAGGTAATTATCTGGGAATATGACTGCACAGCAAGTAGGAGGTGTTGTGGGAAAGTACTCTGCGCCATGGAAAGCATTGGGCTCCTATTCAAAGAGGGCTAGAGTTAGAAGAACACAGTTTCTAAATAGCAGTCCATCTGGAGTATCAGAGTCCCACTCACAGAGAGCAGGGAAACAGGTTAAATAGCTTCCCTCCATCTGAATGTAAGTCATTTGCTCTAACCTAAGACAGCTCATTCCAGCCTGAAGGATGGTAATTAACTCAAGGGACATATTGCCTGCACAAGTATCTAAAGAAGATTTTCTCAGACACTTAGACAGACAAAGTCTTTGATAAACTATCAGGATGGCCATTGCGTCATCCATATTGCTACCCTCTTAGAAGATTATATTTATGCGGAAGACCCCACTAAAAGGCACTGAGAGCTATCAGATGGTATGAACTTTTTATTAATGGCAAAATGATTAATTGAGATTTTGACTTACCATATATATTGATCGAGGCATGGAGAAGGCTGAGGAATGAGCTTTCTTTTTTTTTTTTCATCTCAGCAAGCAGAGAAATATTCCTCTGCAACACTGCCTCTGCTGGCCATTCAGTATAATCTGCAGATGGAAAAGTCCACTGTTAGTCTTTTTTTAGAACTTGAATATTTCCAAACCAAATGCAACACTACCAAAACATGATTTTTATAAAGGGTCAATTAGCACTATGGCATGTCTCATATTGTGAAAATCCAAAACTCACTAAAAATTATAATCTTAATTTAGATTTCAACCTAGCAGACTTCTTTCAATCCTCTGCCTCATTTGCTGATACTCTCTACACAACCCTATCACCTATATGAGGACTTAGATAGAAAGCTCTCTTTGGCAGCCAAGAGATAGAGTACCCTTCTCACAGGAATTATTTCAGGTTATGGTACACCATAGCAATTCAGTGATCTGATACGTTAAGGGAGGAAGGTTTATGCTACGGTTTGTGGGAATAATAAAAACAACAGATTCTAACATCTTCATTTTAGTGCATCCCTATCACTTAACCTATAGAGAACTCCAGAATGGTAAGATCAACCACTCCTTCAAACAAATGTATAAGTCTCAAATATTGTCCTAGGTCCTTTCATCTCACCACCTTAGTCTTCAGCTGGGCATCCTGTCCACATTGCTCCATTTTCTATACCATGATATAAGTATCCTATTGCGTACTAGGCAACTGATTGGCCCTCATGTCAGATGACACCCTGCTGTAGCTTTGTGATGTAATGGCACCACTTGACCAATCACCCTGGGTGACGATTACACCGGAGGACCAGACATCAGCAATTACAAACTAGGTAACTATCTGTGAATATGACTGCACAGCAAGTAAGAGGAGTAAGGGGGAAGTACAGTGCGCCATTGAAAGTATTGGGCTCCTATTTAAAGAGGGCTAGAGTTAGAAGAAGCAACTGATTGGCCCTCATGTCAGATGGCATTCTGCTGTAGCTTTGTGATGTAATGGCACCACTTGACCAATCGCCCTGGGTGACGATTACACCGGAGGACCAGACGTCACCAATTACACACCAGGTAATTATCTGGGAATATGACTGCACAGCAAGTAGGAGGTGTTGTGGGAAAGTACTCTGCGCCATGGAAAGCATTGGGCTCCTATTCAAAGAGGGCTAGAGTTAGAAGAACACAGTTTCTAAATAGCAGTCCATCTGGAGTATCAGAGTCCCACTCACAGAGAGCAGGGAAACAGGTTAAATAGCTTCCCTCCATCTGAATGTAAGTCATTTGCTCTAACCTAAGACAGCTCATTCCAGCCTGAAGGATGGTAATTAACTCAAGGGACATATTGCCTGCACAAGTATCTAAAGAAGATTTTCTCAGACACTTAGACAGACAAAGTCTTTGATAAACTATCAGGATGGCCATTGCGTCATCCATATTGCTACCCTCTTAGAAGATTATATTTATGCGGAAGACCCCACTAAAAGGCACTGAGAGCTATCAGATGGTATGAACTTTTTATTAATGGCAAAATGATTAATTGAGATTTTGACTTACCATATATATTGATCGAGGCATGGAGAAGGCTGAGGAATGAGCTTTCTTTTTTTTTTTTCATCTCAGCAAGCAGAGAAATATTCCTCTGCAACACTGCCTCTGCTGGCCATTCAGTATAATCTGCAGATGGAAAAGTCCACTGTTAGTCTTTTTTTAGAACTTGAATATTTCCAAACCAAATGCAACACTACCAAAACATGATTTTTATAAAGGGTCAATTAGCACTATGGCATGTCTCATATTGTGAAAATCCAAAACTCACTAAAAATTATAATCTTAATTTAGATTTCAACCTAGCAGACTTCTTTCAATCCTCTGCCTCATTTGCTGATACTCTCTACACAACCCTATCACCTATATGAGGACTTAGATAGAAAGCTCTCTTTGGCAGCCAAGAGATAGAGTACCCTTCTCACAGGAATTATTTCAGGTTATGGTACACCATAGCAATTCAGTGATCTGATACGTTAAGGGAGGAAGGTTTATGCTACGGTTTGTGGGAATAATAAAAACAACAGATTCTAACATCTTCATTTTAGTGCATCCCTATCACTTAACCTATAGAGAACTCCAGAATGGTAAGATCAACCACTCCTTCAAACAAATGTATAAGTCTCAAATATTGTCCTAGGTCCTTTCATCTCACCACCTTAGTCTTCAGCTGGGCATCCTGTCCACATTGCTCCATTTTCTATACCATGATATAAGTATCCTATTGCGTACTAGGCAACTGATTGGCCCTCATGTCAGATGACACCCTGCTGTAGCTTTGTGATGTAATGGCACCACTTGACCAATCACCCTTTGTGACGATTACACCGGAGGACCAGACATCAGCAATTACAAACTAGGTAACTATCTGTGAATATGACTGCACAGCAAGTAAGAGGAGTAAGGGGGAAGTACAGTGCGCCATTGAAAGTATTGGGCTCCTATTTAAAGAGGGCTAGAGTTAGAAGAAGCAACTGATTGGCCCTCATGTCAGATGGCATTCTGCTGTAGCTTTGTGATGTAATGGCACCACTTGACCAATCGCCCTGGGTGACGATTACACCGGAGGACCAGACGTCACCAATTACACACCAGGTAATTATCTGGGAATATGACTGCACAGCAAGTAGGAGGTGTTGTGGGAAAGTACTCTGCGCCATGGAAAGCATTGGGCTTCTATTCAAAGAGGGCTAGAGTTAGAAGAACACAGTTTCTAAATAGCAGTCCATCTGGAGTATCAGAGTCCCACTCACAGAGAGCAGGGAAACAGGTTAAATAGCTTCCCTCCATCTGAATGTAAGTCATTTGCTCTAACCTAAGACAGCTCATTCCAGCCTGAAGGATGGTAATTAACTCAAGGGACATATTGCCTGCACAAGTATCTAAAGAAGATTTTCTCAGACACTTAGACAGACAAAGTCTTTGATAAACTATCAGGATGGCCATTGCGTCATCCATATTGCTACCCTCTTAGAAGATTATATTTATGCGGAAGACCCCACTAAAAGGCACTGAGAGCTATCAGATGGTATGAACTTTTTATTAATGGCAAAATGATTAATTGAGATTTTGACTTACCATATATATTGATCGAGGCATGGAGAAGGCTGAGGAATGAGCTTTCTTTTTTTTTTTTCATCTCAGCAAGCAGAGAAATATTCCTCTGCAACACTGCCTCTGCTGGCCATTCAGTATAATCTGCAGATGGAAAAGTCCACTGTTAGTCTTTTTTTAGAACTTGAATATTTCCAAACCAAATGCAACACTACCAAAACATGATTTTTATAAAGGGTCAATTAGCACTATGGCATGTCTCATATTGTGAAAATCCAAAACTCACTAAAAATTATAATCTTAATTTAGATTTCAACCTAGCAGACTTCTTTCAATCCTCTGCCTCATTTGCTGATACTCTCTACACAACCCTATCACCTATATGAGGACTTAGATAGAAAGCTCTCTTTGGCAGCCAAGAGATAGAGTACCCTTCTCACAGGAATTATTTCAGGTTATGGTACACCATAGCAATTCAGTGATCTGATACGTTAAGGGAGGAAGGTTTATGCTACGGTTTGTGGGAATAATAAAAACAACAGATTCTAACATCTTCATTTTAGTGCATCCCTATCACTTAACCTATAGAGAACTCCAGAATGGTAAGATCAACCACTCCTTCAAACAAATGTATAAGTCTCAAATATTGTCCTAGGTCCTTTCATCTCACCACCTTAGTCTTCAGCTGGGCATCCTGTCCACATTGCTCCATTTTCTATACCATGATATAAGTATCCTATTGCGTACTAGGCAACTGATTGGCCCTCATGTCAGATGACACCCTGCTGTAGCTTTGTGATGTAATGGCACCACTTGACCAATCACCCTGGGTGACGATTACACCGGAGGACCAGACATCAGCAATTACAAACTAGGTAACTATCTGTGAATATGACTGCACAGCAAGTAAGAGGAGTAAGGGGGAAGTACAGTGCGCCATTGAAAGTATTGGGCTCCTATTTAAAGAGGGCTAGAGTTAGAAGAAGCAACTGATTGGCCCTCATGTCAGATGGCATTCTGCTGTAGCTTTGTGATGTAATGGCACCACTTGACCAATCGCCCTGGGTGACGATTACACCGGAGGACCAGACGTCACCAATTACACACCAGGTAATTATCTGGGAATATGACTGCACAGCAAGTAGGAGGTGTTGTGGGAAAGTACTCTGCGCCATGGAAAGCATTGGGCTCCTATTCAAAGAGGGCTAGAGTTAGAAGAACACAGTTTCTAAATAGCAGTCCATCTGGAGTATCAGAGTCCCACTCACAGAGAGCAGGGAAACAGGTTAAATAGCTTCCCTCCATCTGAATGTAAGTCATTTGCTCTAACCTAAGACAGCTCATTCCAGCCTGAAGGATGGTAATTAACTCAAGGGACATATTGCCTGCACAAGTATCTAAAGAAGATTTTCTCAGACACTTAGACAGACAAAGTCTTTGATAAACTATCAGGATGGCCATTGCGTCATCCATATTGCTACCCTCTTAGAAGATTATATTTATGCGGAAGACCCCACTAAAAGGCACTGAGAGCTATCAGATGGTATGAACTTTTTATTAATGGCAAAATGATTAATTGAGATTTTGACTTACCATATATATTGATCGAGGCATGGAGAAGGCTGAGGAATGAGCTTTCTTTTTTTTTTTTCATCTCAGCAAGCAGAGAAATATTCCTCTGCAACACTGCCTCTGCTGGCCATTCAGTATAATCTGCAGATGGAAAAGTCCACTGTTAGTCTTTTTTTAGAACTTGAATATTTCCAAACCAAATGCAACACTACCAAAACATGATTTTTATAAAGGGTCAATTAGCACTATGGCATGTCTCATATTGTGAAAATCCAAAACTCACTAAAAATTATAATCTTAATTTAGATTTCAACCTAGCAGACTTCTTTCAATCCTCTGCCTCATTTGCTGATACTCTCTACACAACCCTATCACCTATATGAGGACTTAGATAGAAAGCTCTCTTTGGCAGCCAAGAGATAGAGTACCCTTCTCACAGGAATTATTTCAGGTTATGGTACACCATAGCAATTCAGTGATCTGATACGTTAAGGGAGGAAGGTTTATGCTACGGTTTGTGGGAATAATAAAAACAACAGATTCTAACATCTTCATTTTAGTGCATCCCTATCACTTAACCTATAGAGAACTCCAGAATGGTAAGATCAACCACTCCTTCAAACAAATGTATAAGTCTCAAATATTGTCCTAGGTCCTTTCATCTCACCACCTTAGTCTTCAGCTGGGCATCCTGTCCACATTGCTCCATTTTCTATACCATGATATAAGTATCCTATTGCGTACTAGGCAACTGATTGGCCCTCATGTCAGATGACACCCTGCTGTAGCTTTGTGATGTAATGGCACCACTTGACCAATCACCCTTTGTGACGATTACACCGGAGGACCAGACATCAGCAATTACAAACTAGGTAACTATCTGTGAATATGACTGCACAGCAAGTAAGAGGAGTAAGGGGGAAGTACAGTGCGCCATTGAAAGTATTGGGCTCCTATTTAAAGAGGGCTAGAGTTAGAAGAAGCAACTGATTGGCCCTCATGTCAGATGGCATTCTGCTGTAGCTTTGTGATGTAATGGCACCACTTGACCAATCGCCCTGGGTGACGATTACACCGGAGGACCAGACGTCACCAATTACACACCAGGTAATTATCTGGGAATATGACTGCACAGCAAGTAGGAGGTGTTGTGGGAAAGTACTCTGCGCCATGGAAAGCATTGGGCTTCTATTCAAAGAGGGCTAGAGTTAGAAGAACACAGTTTCTAAATAGCAGTCCATCTGGAGTATCAGAGTCCCACTCACAGAGAGCAGGGAAACAGGTTAAATAGCTTCCCTCCATCTGAATGTAAGTCATTTGCTCTAACCTAAGACAGCTCATTCCAGCCTGAAGGATGGTAATTAACTCAAGGGACATATTGCCTGCACAAGTATCTAAAGAAGATTTTCTCAGACACTTAGACAGACAAAGTCTTTGATAAACTATCAGGATGGCCATTGCGTCATCCATATTGCTACCCTCTTAGAAGATTATATTTATGCGGAAGACCCCACTAAAAGGCACTGAGAGCTATCAGATGGTATGAACTTTTTATTAATGGCAAAATGATTAATTGAGATTTTGACTTACCATATATATTGATCGAGGCATGGAGAAGGCTGAGGAATGAGCTTTCTTTTTTTTTTTTCATCTCAGCAAGCAGAGAAATATTCCTCTGCAACACTGCCTCTGCTGGCCATTCAGTATAATCTGCAGATGGAAAAGTCCACTGTTAGTCTTTTTTTAGAACTTGAATATTTCCAAACCAAATGCAACACTACCAAAACATGATTTTTATAAAGGGTCAATTAGCACTATGGCATGTCTCATATTGTGAAAATCCAAAACTCACTAAAAATTATAATCTTAATTTAGATTTCAACCTAGCAGACTTCTTTCAATCCTCTGCCTCATTTGCTGATACTCTCTACACAACCCTATCACCTATATGAGGACTTAGATAGAAAGCTCTCTTTGGCAGCCAAGAGATAGAGTACCCTTCTCACAGGAATTATTTCAGGTTATGGTACACCATAGCAATTCAGTGATCTGATACGTTAAGGGAGGAAGGTTTATGCTACTGTTTGTGGGAATAATAAAAACAACAGATTCTAACATCTTCATTTTAGTGCATCCCTATCACTTAACCTATAGAGAACTCCAGAATGGTAAGATCAACCACTCCTTCAAACAAATGTATAAGTCTCAAATATTGTCCTAGGTCCTTTCATCTCACCACCTTAGTCTTCAGCTGGGCATCCTGTCCACATTGCTCCATTTTCTATACCATGATATAAGTATCCTATTGTGTACTAGGCAACTGATTGGCCCTCATGTCAGATAACACCCTGCTGTAGCTTTGTAATGTAATGGCACCACTTGACCAATCACCCTGGGTGACGATGACACCGGAGGACCAGACATCAGCAATTACACACTAGGTAACTATCTGTGAATATGACTGCACAGCAAGTAGGAGGTGTAAGGGGGAAGTACAGTGCGCCATTGAAAGTATTGGGCTCCTATTTAAAGAGGGCTAGAGTTAGAAGAAGCAACTGATTGGCCCTCATGTCAGATGACATTCTGCTGTAGCTTTGTGATGTAATGGCACCACTTGACCAATCGCCCTGGGTGACGATTACACCGGAGGACCAGACGTCACCAATTACACACCAGGTAATTATCTGGGAATATGACTGCACAGCAAGTAGGAGGTGTTGTGGGAAAGTACTCTGCGCCATGGAAAGCATTGGGCTCCTATTCAAAGGGGGCTAGAGTTAGAAGAACACAGTTTCTAAATAGCAGTCCATCTGGAGTATCAGAGTCCCACTCACAGAGAGCAGGGAAACAGGTTAAATAGCTTCCCTCCATCTGAATGTAAGTCATTTGCTCTAACCTAAGACAGCTCATTCCAGCCTGAAGGATGGTAATTAACTCAAGGGACATATTGCCTGCACAAGTATCTAAAGAAGATTTTCTCAGACACTTAGACAGACAAAGTCTTTGATAAACTATCAGGATGGCCATTGCGTCATCCATATTGCTACCGTCTTAGAAGATTATATTTATGCGGAAGACCCCACTAAAAGGCACTGAGAGCTATCAGATGGTATGAACTTTTTATTAATGGCAAAATGATTAATTGAGATTTTGACTTACCATATATATTGATCGAGGCATGGAGAAGGCTGAGGAATGAGCTTTCTTTTTTTTTTTCATCTCAGCAAGCAGAGAAATATTCCTCTGCAACACTGCCTCTGCTGCCATTCAGTATAATCTGCAGATGGAAAAGTCCACTGTTAGTCTTTTTTTAGAACTTGAATATTTCCAAACCAAATGCAACACTACCAAAACATGATTTTTATAAAGGGTCAATTAGCACTATGGCATGTCTCATATTGTGAAAATCCAAAACTCACTAAAAATTATAATCTTAATTTAGATTTCAACCTAGCAGACTTCTTTCAATCCTCTGCCTCATTTGCTGATACTCTCTACACAACCCTATCACCTATATGAGGACTTAGATAGAAAGCTCTCTTTGGCAGCCAAGAGATAGAGTACCCTTCTCACAGGAATTATTTCAGGTTATGGTACACCATAGCAATTCAGTGATCTGATACGTTAAGGGAGGAAGGTTTATGCTACGGTTTGTGGGAATAATAAAAACAACAGATTCTAACATCTTCATTTTAGTGCATCCCTATCACTTAACCTATAGAGAACTCCAGAATGGTAAGATCAACCACTCCTTCAAACAAATGTATAAGTCTCAAATATTGTCCTAGGTCCTTTCATCTCACCACCTTAGTCTTCAGCTGGGCATCCTGTCCACATTGCTCCATTTTCTATACCATGATATAAGTATCCTATTGCGTACTAGGCAACTGATTGGCCCTCATGTCAGATGACACCCTGCTGTAGCTTTGTGATGTAATGGCACCACTTGACCAATCACCCTTTGTGACGATTACACCGGAGGACCAGACATCAGCAATTACAAACTAGGTAACTATCTGTGAATATGACTGCACAGCAAGTAAGAGGAGTAAGGGGGAAGTACAGTGCGCCATTGAAAGTATTGGGCTCCTATTTAAAGAGGGCTAGAGTTAGAAGAAGCAACTGATTGGCCCTCATGTCAGATGGCATTCTGCTGTAGCTTTGTGATGTAATGGCACCACTTGACCAATCGCCCTGGGTGACGATTACACCGGAGGACCAGACGTCACCAATTACACACCAGGTAATTATCTGGGAATATGACTGCACAGCAAGTAGGAGGTGTTGTGGGAAAGTACTCTGCGCCATGGAAAGCATTGGGCTTCTATTCAAAGAGGGCTAGAGTTAGAAGAACACAGTTTCTAAATAGCAGTCCATCTGGAGTATCAGAGTCCCACTCACAGAGAGCAGGGAAACAGGTTAAATAGCTTCCCTCCATCTGAATGTAAGTCATTTGCTCTAACCTAAGACAGCTCATTCCAGCCTGAAGGATGGTAATTAACTCAAGGGACATATTGCCTGCACAAGTATCTAAAGAAGATTTTCTCAGACACTTAGACAGACAAAGTCTTTGATAAACTATCAGGATGGCCATTGCGTCATCCATATTGCTACCCTCTTAGAAGATTATATTTATGCGGAAGACCCCACTAAAAGGCACTGAGAGCTATCAGATGGTATGAACTTTTTATTAATGGCAAAATGATTAATTGAGATTTTGACTTACCATATATATTGATCGAGGCATGGAGAAGGCTGAGGAATGAGCTTTCTTTTTTTTTTTTCATCTCAGCAAGCAGAGAAATATTCCTCTGCAACACTGCCTCTGCTGGCCATTCAGTATAATCTGCAGATGGAAAAGTCCACTGTTAGTCTTTTTTTAGAACTTGAATATTTCCAAACCAAATGCAACACTACCAAAACATGATTTTTATAAAGGGTCAATTAGCACTATGGCATGTCTCATATTGTGAAAATCCAAAACTCACTAAAAATTATAATCTTAATTTAGATTTCAACCTAGCAGACTTCTTTCAATCCTCTGCCTCATTTGCTGATACTCTCTACACAACCCTATCACCTATATGAGGACTTAGATAGAAAGCTCTCTTTGGCAGCCAAGAGATAGAGTACCCTTCTCACAGGAATTATTTCAGGTTATGGTACACCATAGCAATTCAGTGATCTGATACGTTAAGGGAGGAAGGTTTATGCTACTGTTTGTGGGAATAATAAAAACAACAGATTCTAACATCTTCATTTTAGTGCATCCCTATCACTTAACCTATAGAGAACTCCAGAATGGTAAGATCAACCACTCCTTCAAACAAATGTATAAGTCTCAAATATTGTCCTAGGTCCTTTCATCTCACCACCTTAGTCTTCAGCTGGGCATCCTGTCCACATTGCTCCATTTTCTATACCATGATATAAGTATCCTATTGTGTACTAGGCAACTGATTGGCCCTCATGTCAGATAACACCCTGCTGTAGCTTTGTAATGTAATGGCACCACTTGACCAATCACCCTGGGTGACGATGACACCGGAGGACCAGACATCAGCAATTACACACTAGGTAACTATCTGTGAATATGACTGCACAGCAAGTAGGAGGTGTAAGGGGGAAGTACAGTGCGCCATTGAAAGTATTGGGCTCCTATTTAAAGAGGGCTAGAGTTAGAAGAAGCAACTGATTGGCCCTCATGTCAGATGACATTCTGCTGTAGCTTTGTGATGTAATGGCACCACTTGACCAATCGCCCTGGGTGACGATTACACCGGAGGACCAGACGTCACCAATTACACACCAGGTAATTATCTGGGAATATGACTGCACAGCAAGTAGGAGGTGTTGTGGGAAAGTACTCTGCGCCATGGAAAGCATTGGGCTCCTATTCAAAGGGGGCTAGAGTTAGAAGAACACAGTTTCTAAATAGCAGTCCATCTGGAGTATCAGAGTCCCACTCACAGAGAGCAGGGAAACAGGTTAAATAGCTTCCCTCCATCTGAATGTAAGTCATTTGCTCTAACCTAAGACAGCTCATTCCAGCCTGAAGGATGGTAATTAACTCAAGGGACATATTGCCTGCACAAGTATCTAAAGAAGATTTTCTCAGACACTTAGACAGACAAAGTCTTTGATAAACTATCAGGATGGCCATTGCGTCATCCATATTGCTACCGTCTTAGAAGATTATATTTATGCGGAAGACCCCACTAAAAGGCACTGAGAGCTATCAGATGGTATGAACTTTTTATTAATGGCAAAATGATTAATTGAGATTTTGACTTACCATATATATTGATCGAGGCATGGAGAAGGCTGAGGAATGAGCTTTCTTTTTTTTTTTCATCTCAGCAAGCAGAGAAATATTCCTCTGCAACACTGCCTCTGCTGCCATTCAGTATAATCTGCAGATGGAAAAGTCCACTGTTAGTCTTTTTTTAGAACTTGAATATTTCCAAACCAAATGCAACACTACCAAAACATGATTTTTATAAAGGGTCAATTAGCACTATGGCATGTCTCATATTGTGAAAATCCAAAACTCACTAAAAATTATAATCTTAATTTAGATTTCAACCTAGCAGACTTCTTTCAATCCTCTGCCTCATTTGCTGATACTCTCTACACAACCCTATCACCTATATGAGGACTTAGATAGAAAGCTCTCTTTGGCAGCCAAGAGATAGAGTACCCTTCTCACAGGAATTATTTCAGGTTATGGTACACCATAGCAATTCAGTGATCTGATACGTTAAGGGAGGAAGGTTTATGCTACGGTTTGTGGGAATAATAAAAACAACAGATTCTAACATCTTCATTTTAGTGCATCCCTATCACTTAACCTATAGAGAACTCCAGAATGGTAAGATCAACCACTCCTTCAAACAAATGTATAAGTCTCAAATATTGTCCTAGGTCCTTTCATCTCACCACCTTAGTCTTCAGCTGGGCATCCTGTCCACATTGCTCCATTTTCTATACCATGATATAAGTATCCTATTGCGTACTAGGCAACTGATTGGCCCTCATGTCAGATGACACCCTGCTGTAGCTTTGTGATGTAATGGCACCACTTGACCAATCACCCTGGGTGACGATTACACCGGAGGACCAGACATCAGCAATTACAAACTAGGTAACTATCTGTGAATATGACTGCACAGCAAGTAAGAGGAGTAAGGGGGAAGTACAGTGCGCCATTGAAAGTATTGGGCTCCTATTTAAAGAGGGCTAGAGTTAGAAGAAGCAACTGATTGGCCCTCATGTCAGATGGCATTCTGCTGTAGCTTTGTGATGTAATGGCACCACTTGACCAATCGCCCTGGGTGACGATTACACCGGAGGACCAGACGTCACCAATTACACACCAGGTAATTATCTGGGAATATGACTGCACAGCAAGTAGGAGGTGTTGTGGGAAAGTACTCTGCGCCATGGAAAGCATTGGGCTCCTATTCAAAGAGGGCTAGAGTTAGAAGAACACAGTTTCTAAATAGCAGTCCATCTGGAGTATCAGAGTCCCACTCACAGAGAGCAGGGAAACAGGTTAAATAGCTTCCCTCCATCTGAATGTAAGTCATTTGCTCTAACCTAAGACAGCTCATTCCAGCCTGAAGGATGGTAATTAACTCAAGGGACATATTGCCTGCACAAGTATCTAAAGAAGATTTTCTCAGACACTTAGACAGACAAAGTCTTTGATAAACTATCAGGATGGCCATTGCGTCATCCATATTGCTACCCTCTTAGAAGATTATATTTATGCGGAAGACCCCACTAAAAGGCACTGAGAGCTATCAGATGGTATGAACTTTTTATTAATGGCAAAATGATTAATTGAGATGTTGACTTACCATATATATTGATCGAGGCATGGAGAAGGCTGAGGAATGAGCTTTCTTTTTTTTTTTTCATCTCAGCAAGCAGAGAAATATTCCTCTGCAACACTGCCTCTGCTGGCCATTCAGTATAATCTGCAGATGGAAAAGTCCACTGTTAGTCTTTTTTTAGAACTTGAATATTTCCAAACCAAATGCAACACTACCAAAACATGATTTTTATAAAGGGTCAATTAGCACTATGGCATGTCTCATATTGTGAAAATCCAAAACTCACTAAAAATTATAATCTTAATTTAGATTTCAACCAAGCAGACTTCTTTCAATCCTCTGCCTCATTTGCTGATACTCTCTACACAACCCTATCACCTATATGAGGACTTAGATAGAAAGCTCTCTTTGGCAGCCAAGAGATAGAGTACCCTTCTCACAGGAATTATTTCAGGTTATGGTACACCATAGCAATTCAGTGATCTGATACGTTAAGGGAGGAAGGTTTATGCTGCGGTTTGTGGGAATAATAAAAACAACAGATTCTAACATCTTCATTTTAGGGCATCCCTATCACTTAACCTATAGAGAACTCCAGAATGGTAAGATCAACCACTCCTTCAAACAAATGTATAAGTCTCAAATATTGTCCTAGGTCCTTTCATCTCACCACCTTAGTCTTCAGCTGGGCATCCTGTCCACATTGCTCCATTTTCTATACCATGATATAAGTATCCTATTGCGTACTAGGCAACTGATTGGCCCTCATGTCAGATGACACCCTGCTGTAGCTTTGTAATGTAATGGCACCACTTGACCAATCACCCTGGGTGACGATTACACCGGAGGACCAGACATCAGCAATTACAAACTAGGTAACTATCTGTGAATATGACTGCACAGCAAGTAAGAGGAGTAAGGGGGAAGTACAGTGCGCCATTGAAAGTATTGGGCTCCTATTTAAAGAGGGCTAGAGTTAGAAGAAGCAACTGATTGGCCCTCATGTCAGATGGCATTCTGCTGTAGCTTTGTGATGTAATGGCACCACTTGACCAATCGCCCTGGGTGACGATTACACCGGAGGACCAGACGTCACCAATTACACACCAGGTAATTATCTGGGAATATGACTGCACAGCAAGTAGGAGGTGTTGTGGGAAAGTACTCTCCGCCATGGAAAGCATTGGGCTCCTATTCAAAGAGGGCTAGAGTTGGAAGAACACAGTTTCTAAATAGCAGTCCATCTGGAGTATCAGAGTCCCACTCACAGAGAGCAGGGAAACAGGTTAAATAGCTTCCCTCCATCTGAATGTAAGTCATTTGCTCTAACCTAAGACAGCTCATTCCAGCCTGAAGGATGGTAATTAACTCAAGGGACATATTGCCTGCACAAGTATCTAAAGAAGATTTTCTCAGACACTTAGACAGACAAAGTCTTTGATAAACTATCAGGATGGCCATTGCGTCATCCATATTGCTACCCTCTTAGAAGATTATATTTATGCGGAAGACCCCACTAAAAGGCACTGAGAGCTATCAGATGGTATGAACTTTTTATTAATGGCAAAATGATTAATTGAGATTTTGACTTACCATATATATTGATCGAGGCATGGAGAAGGCTGAGGAATGAGCTTTCTTTTTTTTTTTTCATCTCAGCAAGCAGAGAAATATTCCTCTGCAACACTGCCTCTGCTGGCCATTCAGTATAATCTGCAGATGGAAAAGTCCACTGTTAGTCTTTTTTTAGAACTTGAATATTTCCAAACCAAATGCAACACTACCAAAACATGATTTTTATAAAGGGTCAATTAGCACTATGGCATGTCTCATATTGTGAAAATCCAAAACTCACTAAAAATTATAATCTTAATTTAGATTTCAACCTAGCAGACTTCTTTCAATCCTCTGCCTCATTTGCTGATACTCTCTACACAACCCTATCACCTATATGAGGACTTAGATAGAAAGCTCTCTTTGGCAGCCAAGAGATAGAGTACCCTTCTCACAGGAATTATTTCAGGTTATGGTACACCATAGCAATTCAGTGATCTGATACGTTAAGGGAGGAAGGTTTATGCTACGGTTTGTGGGAATAATAAAAACAACAGATTCTAACATCTTCATTTTAGTGCATCCCTATCACTTAACCTATAGAGAACTCCAGAATGGTAAGATCAACCACTCCTTCAAACAAATGTATAAGTCTCAAATATTGTCCTAGGTCCTTTCATCTCACCACCTTAGTCTTCAGCTGGGCATCCTGTCCACATTGCTCCATTTTCTATACCATGATATAAGTATCCTATTGCGTACTAGGCAACTGATTGGCCCTCATGTCAGATGACACCCTGCTGTAGCTTTGTGATGTAATGGCACCACTTGACCAATCACCCTGGGTGACGATTACACCGGAGGACCAGACATCAGCAATTACAAACTAGGTAACTATCTGTGAATATGACTGCACAGCAAGTAAGAGGAGTAAGGGGGAAGTACAGTGCGCCATTGAAAGTATTGGGCTCCTATTTAAAGAGGGCTAGAGTTAGAAGAAGCAACTGATTGGCCCTCATGTCAGATGGCATTCTGCTGTAGCTTTGTGATGTAATGGCACCACTTGACCAATCGCCCTGGGTGACGATTACACCGGAGGACCAGACGTCACCAATTACACACCAGGTAATTATCTGGGAATATGACTGCACAGCAAGTAGGAGGTGTTGTGGGAAAGTACTCTGCGCCATGGAAAGCATTGGGCTCCTATTCAAAGAGGGCTAGAGTTAGAAGAACACAGTTTCTAAATAGCAGTCCATCTGGAGTATCAGAGTCCCACTCACAGAGAGCAGGGAAACAGGTTAAATAGCTTCCCTCCATCTGAATGTAAGTCATTTGCTCTAACCTAAGACAGCTCATTCCAGCCTGAAGGATGGTAATTAACTCAAGGGACATATTGCCTGCACAAGTATCTAAAGAAGATTTTCTCAGACACTTAGACAGACAAAGTCTTTGATAAACTATCAGGATGGCCATTGCGTCATCCATATTGCTACCCTCTTAGAAGATTATATTTATGCGGAAGACCCCACTAAAAGGCACTGAGAGCTATCAGATGGTATGAACTTTTTATTAATGGCAAAATGATTAATTGAGATTTTGACTTACCATATATATTGATCGAGGCATGGAGAAGGCTGAGGAATGAGCTTTCTTTTTTTTTTTTCATCTCAGCAAGCAGAGAAATATTCCTCTGCAACACTGCCTCTGCTGGCCATTCAGTATAATCTGCAGATGGAAAAGTCCACTGTTAGTCTTTTTTTAGAACTTGAATATTTCCAAACCAAATGCAACACTACCAAAACATGATTTTTATAAAGGGTCAATTAGCACTATGGCATGTCTCATATTGTGAAAATCCAAAACTCACTAAAAATTATAATCTTAATTTAGATTTCAACCTAGCAGACTTCTTTCAATCCTCTGCCTCATTTGCTGATACTCTCTACACAACCCTATCACCTATATGAGGACTTAGATAGAAAGCTCTCTTTGGCAGCCAAGAGATAGAGTACCCTTCTCACAGGAATTATTTCAGGTTATGGTACACCATAGCAATTCAGTGATCTGATACGTTAAGGGAGGAAGGTTTATGCTACGGTTTGTGGGAATAATAAAAACAACAGATTCTAACATCTTCATTTTAGTGCATCCCTATCACTTAACCTATAGAGAACTCCAGAATGGTAAGATCAACCACTCCTTCAAACAAATGTATAAGTCTCAAATATTGTCCTAGGTCCTTTCATCTCACCACCTTAGTCTTCAGCTGGGCATCCTGTCCACATTGCTCCATTTTCTATACCATGATATAAGTATCCTATTGTGTACTAGGCAACTGATTGGCCCTCATGTCAGATAACACCCTGCTGTAGCTTTGTAATGTAATGGCACCACTTGACCAATCACCCTGGGTGACGATGACACCGGAGGACCAGACATCAGCAATTACACACTAGGTAACTATCTGTGAATATGACTGCACAGCAAGTAGGAGGTGTAAGGGGGAAGTACAGTGCGCCATTGAAAGTATTGGGCTCCTATTTAAAGAGGGCTAGAGTTAGAAGAAGCAACTGATTGGCCCTCATGTCAGATGACATTCTGCTGTAGCTTTGTGATGTAATGGCACCACTTGACCAATCGCCCTGGGTGACGATTACACCGGAGGACCAGACGTCACCAATTACACACCAGGTAATTATCTGGGAATATGACTGCACAGCAAGTAGGAGGTGTTGTGGGAAAGTACTCTGCGCCATGGAAAGCATTGGGCTCCTATTCAAAGGGGGCTAGAGTTAGAAGAACACAGTTTCTAAATAGCAGTCCATCTGGAGTATCAGAGTCCCACTCACAGAGAGCAGGGAAACAGGTTAAATAGCTTCCCTCCATCTGAATGTAAGTCATTTGCTCTAACCTAAGACAGCTCATTCCAGCCTGAAGGATGGTAATTAACTCAAGGGACATATTGCCTGCACAAGTATCTAAAGAAGATTTTCTCAGACACTTAGACAGACAAAGTCTTTGATAAACTATCAGGATGGCCATTGCGTCATCCATATTGCTACCGTCTTAGAAGATTATATTTATGCGGAAGACCCCACTAAAAGGCACTGAGAGCTATCAGATGGTATGCACTTTTTATTAATGGCAAAATGATTAATTGAGATTTTGACTTACCATATATATTGATCGAGGCATGGAGAAGGCTGAGGAATGAGCTTTCTTTTTTTTTTTCATCTCAGCAAGCAGAGAAATATTCCTCTGCAACACTGCCTCTGCTGGCCATTCAGTATAATCTGCAGATGGAAAAGTCCACTGTTAGTCTTTTTTTAGAACTTGAATATTTCCAAACCAAATGCAACACTACCAAAACATGATTTTTATAAAGGGTCAATTAGCACTATGGCATGTCTCATATTGTGAAAATCCAAAACTCACTAAAAATTATAATCTTAATTTAGATTTCAACCTAGCAGACTTCTTTCAATCCTCTGCCTCATTTGCTGATACTCTCTACACAACCCTATCACCTATATGAGGACTTAGATAGAAAGCTCTCTTTGGCAGCCAAGAGATAGAGTACCCTTCTCACAGGAATTATTTCAGGTTATGGTACACCATAGCAATTCAGTGATCTGATACGTTAAGGGAGGAAGGTTTATGCTACGGTTTGTGGGAATAATAAAAACAACAGATTCTAACATCTTCATTTTAGTGCATCCCTATCACTTAACCTATAGAGAACTCCAGAATGGTAAGATCAACCACTCCTTCAAACAAATGTATAAGTCTCAAATATTGTCCTAGGTCCTTTCATCTCACCACCTTAGTCTTCAGCTGGGCATCCTGTCCACATTGCTCCATTTTCTATACCATGATATAAGTATCCTATTGCGTACTAGGCAACTGATTGGCCCTCATGTCAGATGACACCCTGCTGTAGCTTTGTGATGTAATGGCACCACTTGACCAATCACCCTGGGTGACGATGACACCGGAGGACCAGACATCAGCAATTACACACTAGGTAACTATCTGTGAATATGACTGCACAGCAAGTAGGAGGTGTAAGGGGGAAGTACAGTGCGCCATTGAAAGTATTGGGCTCCTATTTAAAGAGGGCTAGAGTTAGAAGAAGCAACTGATTGGCCCTCATGTCAGATGACATTCTGCTGTAGCTTTGTGATGTAATGGCACCACTTGACCAATCGCCCTGGGTGACGATTACACCGGAGGACCAGACGTCACCAATTACACACCAGGTAATTATCTGGGAATATGACTGCACAGCAAGTAGGAGGTGTTGTGGGAAAGTACTCTGCGCCATGGAAAGCATTGGGCTCCTATTCAAAGGGGGCTAGAGTTAGAAGAACACAGTTTCTAAATAGCAGTCCATCTGGAGTATCAGAGTCCCACTCACAGAGAGCAGGGAAACAGGTTAAATAGCTTCCCTCCATCTGAATGTAAGTCATTTGCTCTAACCTAAGACAGCTCATTCCAGCCTGAAGGATGGTAATTAACTCAAGGGACATATTGCCTGCACAAGTATCTAAAGAAGATTTTCTCAGACACTTAGACAGACAAAGTCTTTGATAAACTATCAGGATGGCCATTGCGTCATCCATATTGCTACCGTCTTAGAAGATTATATTTATGCGGAAGACCCCACTAAAAGGCACTGAGAGCTATCAGATGGTATGAACTTTTTATTAATGGCAAAATGATTAATTGAGATTTTGACTTACCATATATATTGATCGAGGCATGGAGAAGGCTGAGGAATGAGCTTTCTTTTTTTTTTTCATCTCAGCAAGCAGAGAAATATTCCTCTGCAACACTGCCTCTGCTGGCCATTCAGTATAATCTGCAGATGGAAAAGTCCACTGTTAGTCTTTTTTTAGAACTTGAATATTTCCAAACCAAATGCAACACTACCAAAACATGATTTTTATAAAGGGTCAATTAGCACTATGGCATGTCTCATATTGTGAAAATCCAAAACTCACTAAAAATTATAATCTTAATTTAGATTTCAACCTAGCAGACTTCTTTCAATCCTCTGCCTCATTTGCTGATACTCTCTACACAACCCTATCACCTATATGAGGACTTAGATAGAAAGCTCTCTTTGGCAGCCAAGAGATAGAGTACCCTTCTCACAGGAATTATTTCAGGTTATGGTACACCATAGCAATTCAGTGATCTGATACGTTAAGGGAGGAAGGTTTATGCTACGGTTTGTGGGAATAATAAAAACAACAGATTCTAACATCTTCATTTTAGTGCATCCCTATCACTTAACCTATAGAGAACTCCAGAATGGTAAGATCAACCACTCCTTCAAACAAATGTATAAGTCTCAAATATTGTCCTAGGTCCTTTCATCTCACCACCTTAGTCTTCAGCTGGGCATCCTGTCCACATTGCTCCATTTTCTATACCATGATATAAGTATCCTATTGCGTACTAGGCAACTGATTGGCCCTCATGTCAGATGACACCCTGCTGTAGCTTTGTGATGTAATGGCACCACTTGACCAATCACCCTGGGTGACGATTACACCGGAGGACCAGACATCAGCAATTACAAACTAGGTAACTATCTGTGAATATGACTGCACAGCAAGTAAGAGGAGTAAGGGGGAAGTACAGTGCGCCATTGAAAGTATTGGGCTCCTATTTAAAGAGGGCTAGAGTTAGAAGAAGCAACTGATTGGCCCTCATGTCAGATGGCATTCTGCTGTAGCTTTGTGATGTAATGGCACCACTTGACCAATCGCCCTGGGTGACGATTACACCGGAGGACCAGACGTCACCAATTACACACCAGGTAATTATCTGGGAATATGACTGCACAGCAAGTAGGAGGTGTTGTGGGAAAGTACTCTGCGCCATGGAAAGCATTGGGCTCCTATTCAAAGAGGGCTAGAGTTAGAAGAACACAGTTTCTAAATAGCAGTCCATCTGGAGTATCAGAGTCCCACTCACAGAGAGCAGGGAAACAGGTTAAATAGCTTCCCTCCATCTGAATGTAAGTCATTTGCTCTAACCTAAGACAGCTCATTCCAGCCTGAAGGATGGTAATTAACTCAAGGGACATATTGCCTGCACAAGTATCTAAAGAAGATTTTCTCAGACACTTAGACAGACAAAGTCTTTGATAAACTATCAGGATGGCCATTGCGTCATCCATATTGCTACCCTCTTAGAAGATTATATTTATGCGGAAGACCCCACTAAAAGGCACTGAGAGCTATCAGATGGTATGAACTTTTTATTAATGGCAAAATGATTAATTGAGATGTTGACTTACCATATATATTGATCGAGGCATGGAGAAGGCTGAGGAATGAGCTTTCTTTTTTTTTTTTTCATCTCAGCAAGCAGAGAAATATTCCTCTGCAACACTGCCTCTGCTGGCCATTCAGTATAATCTGCAGATGGAAAAGTCCACTGTTAGTCTTTTTTTAGAACTTGAATATTTCCAAACCAAATGCAACACTACCAAAACATGATTTTTATAAAGGGTCAATTAGCACTATGGCATGTCTCATATTGTGAAAATCCAAAACTCACTAAAAATTATAATCTTAATTTAGATTTCAACCAAGCAGACTTCTTTCAATCCTCTGCCTCATTTGCTGATACTCTCTACACAACCCTATCACCTATATGAGGACTTAGATAGAAAGCTCTCTTTGGCAGCCAAGAGATAGAGTACCCTTCTCACAGGAATTATTTCAGGTTATGGTACACCATAGCAATTCAGTGATCTGATACGTTAAGGGAGGAAGGTTTATGCTGCGGTTTGTGGGAATAATAAAAACAACAGATTCTAACATCTTCATTTTAGGGCATCCCTATCACTTAACCTATAGAGAACTCCAGAATGGTAAGATCAACCACTCCTTCAAACAAATGTATAAGTCTCAAATATTGTCCTAGGTCCTTTCATCTCACCACCTTAGTCTTCAGCTGGGCATCCTGTCCACATTGCTCCATTTTCTATACCATGATATAAGTATCCTATTGCGTACTAGGCAACTGATTGGCCCTCATGTCAGATGACACCCTGCTGTAGCTTTGTAATGTAATGGCACCACTTGACCAATCACCCTGGGTGACGATTACACCGGAGGACCAGACATCAGCAATTACAAACTAGGTAACTATCTGTGAATATGACTGCACAGCAAGTAAGAGGAGTAAGGGGGAAGTACAGTGCGCCATTGAAAGTATTGGGCTCCTATTTAAAGAGGGCTAGAGTTAGAAGAAGCAACTGATTGGCCCTCATGTCAGATGGCATTCTGCTGTAGCTTTGTGATGTAATGGCACCACTTGACCAATCGCCCTGGGTGACGATTACACCGGAGGACCAGACGTCACCAATTACACACCAGGTAATTATCTGGGAATATGACTGCACAGCAAGTAGGAGGTGTTGTGGGAAAGTACTCTGCGCCATGGAAAGCATTGGGCTCCTATTCAAAGAGGGCTAGAGTTAGAAGAACACAGTTTCTAAATAGCAGTCCATCTGGAGTATCAGAGTCCCACTCACAGAGAGCAGGGAAACAGGTTAAATAGCTTCCCTCCATCTGAATGTAAGTCATTTGCTCTAACCTAAGACAGCTCATTCCAGCCTGAAGGATGGTAATTAACTCAAGGGACATATTGCCTGCACAAGTATCTAAAGAAGATTTTCTCAGACACTTAGACAGACAAAGTCTTTGATAAACTATCAGGATGGCCATTGCGTCATCCATATTGCTACCCTCTTAGAAGACTATATTTATGCGGAAGACCCCACTAAAAGGCACTGAGAGCTATCAGATGGTATGAACTTTTTATTAATGGCAAAATGATTAATTGAGATTTTGACTTACCATATATATTGATCGAGGCATGGAGAAGGCTGAGGAATGAGCTTTCTTTTTTTTTTTTCATCTCAGCAAGCAGAGAAATATTCCTCTGCAACACTGCCTCTGCTGGCCATTCAGTATAATCTGCAGATGGAAAAGTCCACTGTTAGTCTTTTTTTAGAACTTGAATATTTCCAAACCAAATGCAACACTACCAAAACATGATTTTTATAAAGGGTCAATTAGCACTATGGCATGTCTCATATTGTGAAAATCCAAAACTCACTAAAAATTATAATCTTAATTTAGATTTCAACCTAGCAGACTTCTTTCAATCCTCTGCCTCATTTGCTGATACTCTCTACACAACCCTATCACCTATATGAGGACTTAGATAGAAAGCTCTCTTTGGCAGCCAAGAGATAGAGTACCCTTCTCACAGGAATTATTTCAGGTTATGGTACACCATAGCAATTCAGTGATCTGATACGTTAAGGGAGGAAGGTTTATGCTACGGTTTGTGGGAATAATAAAAACAACAGATTCTAACATCTTCATTTTAGTGCATCCCTATCACTTAACCTATAGAGAACTCCAGAATGGTAAGATCAACCACTCCTTCAAACAAATGTATAAGTCTCAAATATTGTCCTAGGTCCTTTCATCTCACCACCTTAGTCTTCAGCTGGGCATCCTGTCCACATTGCTCCATTTTCTATACCATGATATAAGTATCCTATTGCGTACTAGGCAACTGATTGGCCCTCATGTCAGATGACACCCTGCTGTAGCTTTGTGATGTAATGGCACCACTTGACCAATCACCCTGGGTGACGATTACACCGGAGGACCAGACATCAGCAATTACAAACTAGGTAACTATCTGTGAATATGACTGCACAGCAAGTAAGAGGAGTAAGGGGGAAGTACAGTGCGCCATTGAAAGTATTGGGCTCCTATTTAAAGAGGGCTAGAGTTAGAAGAAGCAACTGATTGGCCCTCATGTCAGATGGCATTCTGCTGTAGCTTTGTGATGTAATGGCACCACTTGACCAATCGCCCTGGGTGACGATTACACCGGAGGACCAGACGTCACCAATTACACACCAGGTAATTATCTGGGAATATGACTGCACAGCAAGTAGGAGGTGTTGTGGGAAAGTACTCTGCGCCATGGAAAGCATTGGGCTCCTATTCAAAGAGGGCTAGAGTTAGAAGAACACAGTTTCTAAATAGCAGTCCATCTGGAGTATCAGAGTCCCACTCACAGAGAGCAGGGAAACAGGTTAAATAGCTTCCCTCCATCTGAATGTAAGTCATTTGCTCTAACCTAAGACAGCTCATTCCAGCCTGAAGGATGGTAATTAACTCAAGGGACATATTGCCTGCACAAGTATCTAAAGAAGATTTTCTCAGACACTTAGACAGACAAAGTCTTTGATAAACTATCAGGATGGCCATTGCGTCATCCATATTGCTACCCTCTTAGAAGATTATATTTATGCGGAAGACCCCACTAAAAGGCACTGAGAGCTATCAGATGGTATGAACTTTTTATTAATGGCAAAATGATTAATTGAGATTTTGACTTACCATATATATTGATCGAGGCATGGAGAAGGCTGAGGAATGAGCTTTCTTTTTTTTTTTTCATCTCAGCAAGCAGAGAAATATTCCTCTGCAACACTGCCTCTGCTGGCCATTCAGTATAATCTGCAGATGGAAAAGTCCACTGTTAGTCTTTTTTTAGAACTTGAATATTTCCAAACCAAATGCAACACTACCAAAACATGATTTTTATAAAGGGTCAATTAGCACTATGGCATGTCTCATATTGTGAAAATCCAAAACTCACTAAAAATTATAATCTTAATTTAGATTTCAACCTAGCAGACTTCTTTCAATCCTCTGCCTCATTTGCTGATACTCTCTACACAACCCTATCACCTATATGAGGACTTAGATAGAAAGCTCTCTTTGGCAGCCAAGAGATAGAGTACCCTTCTCACAGGAATTATTTCAGGTTATGGTACACCATAGCAATTCAGTGATCTGATACGTTAAGGGAGGAAGGTTTATGCTACGGTTTGTGGGAATAATAAAAACAACAGATTCTAACATCTTCATTTTAGTGCATCCCTATCACTTAACCTATAGAGAACTCCAGAATGGTAAGATCAACCACTCCTTCAAACAAATGTATAAGTCTCAAATATTGTCCTAGGTCCTTTCATCTCACCACCTTAGTCTTCAGCTGGGCATCCTGTCCACATTGCTCCATTTTCTATACCATGATATAAGTATCCTATTGCGTACTAGGCAACTGATTGGCCCTCATGTCAGATGACACCCTGCTGTAGCTTTGTGATGTAATGGCACCACTTGACCAATCACCCTGGGTGACGATTACACCGGAGGACCAGACATCAGCAATTACAAACTAGGTAACTATCTGTGAATATGACTGCACAGCAAGTAAGAGGAGTAAGGGGGAAGTACAGTGCGCCATTGAAAGTATTGGGCTCCTAATTAAAGAGGGCTAGAGTTAGAAGAAGCAACTGATTGGCCCTCATGTCAGATGGCATTCTGCTGTAGCTTTGTGATGTAATGGCACCACTTGACCAATCGCCCTGGGTGACGATTACACCGGAGGACCAGACGTCACCAATTACACACCAGGTAATTATCTGGGAATATGACTGCACAGCAAGTAGGAGGTGTTGTGGGAAAGTACTCTGCGCCATGGAAAGCATTGGGCTCCTATTCAAAGAGGGCTAGAGTTAGAAGAACACAGTTTCTAAATAGCAGTCCATCTGGAGTATCAGAGTCCCACTCACAGAGAGCAGGGAAACAGGTTAAATAGCTTCCCTCCATCTGAATGTAAGTCATTTGCTCTAACCTAAGACAGCTCATTCCAGCCTGAAGGATGGTAATTAACTCAAGGGACATATTGCCTGCACAAGTATCTAAAGAAGATTTTCTCAGACACTTAGACAGACAAAGTCTTTGATAAACTATCAGGATGGCCATTGCGTCATCCATATTGCTACCCTCTTAGAAGATTATATTTATGCGGAAGACCCCACTAAAAGGCACTGAGAGCTATCAGATGGTATGAACTTTTTATTAATGGCAAAATGATTAATTGAGATTTTGACTTACCATATATATTGATCGAGGCATGGAGAAGGCTGAGGAATGAGCTTTCTTTTTTTTTTTTCATCTCAGCAAGCAGAGAAATATTCCTCTGCAACACTGCCTCTGCTGGCCATTCAGTATAATCTGCAGATGGAAAAGTCCACTGTTAGTCTTTTTTTAGAACTTGAATATTTCCAAACCAAATGCAACACTACCAAAACATGATTTTTATAAAGGGTCAATTAGCACTATGGCATGTCTCATATTGTGAAAATCCAAAACTCACTAAAAATTATAATCTTAATTTAGATTTCAACCTAGCAGACTTCTTTCAATCCTCTGCCTCATTTGCTGATACTCTCTACACAACCCTATCACCTATATGAGGACTTAGATAGAAAGCTCTCTTTGGCAGCCAAGAGATAGAGTACCCTTCTCACAGGAATTATTTCAGGTTATGGTACACCATAGCAATTCAGTGATCTGATACGTTAAGGGAGGAAGGTTTATGCTACGGTTTGTGGGAATAATAAAAACAACAGATTCTAACATCTTCATTTTAGGGCATCCCTATCACTTAACCTATAGAGAACTCCAGAATGGTAAGATCAACCACTCCTTCAAACAAATGTATAAGTCTCAAATATTGTCCTAGGTCCTTTCATCTCACCACCTTAGTCTTCAGCTGGGCATCCTGTCCACATTGCTCCATTTTCTATACCATGATATAAGTATCCTATTGCGTACTAGGCAACTGATTGGCCCTCATGTCAGATGACACCCTGCTGTAGCTTTGTGATGTAATGGCACCACTTGACCAATCACCCTGGGTGACGATTACACCGGAGGACCAGACATCAGCAATTACAAACTAGGTAACTATCTGTGAATATGACTGCACAGCAAGTAAGAGGAGTAAGGGGGAAGTACAGTGCGCCATTGAAAGTATTGGGCTCCTATTTAAAGAGGGCTAGAGTTAGAAGAAGCAACTGATTGGCCCTCATGTCAGATGGCATTCTGCTGTAGCTTTGTGATGTAATGGCACCACTTGACCAATCGCCCTGGGTGACGATTACACCGGAGGACCAGACGTCACCAATTACACACCAGGTAATTATCTGGGAATATGACTGCACAGCAAGTAGGAGGTGTTGTGGGAAAGTACTCTGCGCCATGGAAAGCATTGGGCTCCTATTCAAAGAGGGCTAGAGTTAGAAGAACACAGTTTCTAAATAGCAGTCCATCTGGAGTATCAGAGTCCCACTCACAGAGAGCAGGGAAACAGGTTAAATAGCTTCCCTCCATCTGAATGTAAGTCATTTGCTCTAACCTAAGACAGCTCATTCCAGCCTGAAGGATGGTAATTAACTCAAGGGACATATTGCCTGCACAAGTATCTAAAGAAGATTTTCTCAGACACTTAGACAGACAAAGTCTTTGATAAACTATCAGGATGGCCATTGCGTCATCCATATTGCTACCCTCTTAGAAGATTATATTTATGCGGAAGACCCCACTAAAAGGCACTGAGAGCTATCAGATGGTATGAACTTTTTATTAATGGCAAAATGATTAATTGAGATTTTGACTTACCATATATATTGATCGAGGCATGGAGAAGGCTGAGGAATGAGCTTTCTTTTTTTTTTTTCATCTCAGCAAGCAGAGAAATATTCCTCTGCAACACTGCCTCTGCTGGCCATTCAGTATAATCTGCAGATGGAAAAGTCCACTGTTAGTCTTTTTTTAGAACTTGAATATTTCCAAACCAAATGCAACACTACCAAAACATGATTTTTATAAAGGGTCAATTAGCACTATGGCATGTCTCATATTGTGAAAATCCAAAACTCACTAAAAATTATAATCTTAATTTAGATTTCAACCTAGCAGACTTCTTTCAATCCTCTGCCTCATTTGCTGATACTCTCTACACAACCCTATCACCTATATGAGGACTTAGATAGAAAGCTCTCTTTGGCAGCCAAGAGATAGAGTACCCTTCTCACAGGAATTATTTCAGGTTATGGTACACCATAGCAATTCAGTGATCTGATACGTTAAGGGAGGAAGGTTTATGCTACGGTTTGTGGGAATAATAAAAACAACAGATTCTAACATCTTCATTTTAGTGCATCCCTATCACTTAACCTATAGAGAACTCCAGAATGGTAAGATCAACCACTCCTTCAAACAAATGTATAAGTCTCAAATATTGTCCTAGGTCCTTTCATCTCACCACCTTAGTCTTCAGCTGGGCATCCTGTCCACATTGCTCCATTTTCTATACCATGATATAAGTATCCTATTGCGTACTAGGCAACTGATTGGCCCTCATGTCAGATGACACCCTGCTGTAGCTTTGTGATGTAATGGCACCACTTGACCAATCACCCTGGGTGACGATTACACCGGAGGACCAGACATCAGCAATTACAAACTAGGTAACTATCTGTGAATATGACTGCACAGCAAGTAAGAGGAGTAAGGGGGAAGTACAGTGCGCCATTGAAAGTATTGGGCTCCTATTTAAAGAGGGCTAGAGTTAGAAGAAGCAACTGATTGGCCCTCATGTCAGATGGCATTCTGCTGTAGCTTTGTGATGTAATGGCACCACTTGACCAATCGCCCTGGGTGACGATTACACCGGAGGACCAGACGTCACCAATTACACACCAGGTAATTATCTGGGAATATGACTGCACAGCAAGTAGGAGGTGTTGTGGGAAAGTACTCTGCGCCATGGAAAGCATTGGGCTCCTATTCAAAGAGGGCTAGAGTTAGAAGAACACAGTTTCTAAATAGCAGTCCATCTGGAGTATCAGAGTCCCACTCACAGAGAGCAGGGAAACAGGTTAAATAGCTTCCCTCCATCTGAATGTAAGTCATTTGCTCTAACCTAAGACAGCTCATTCCAGCCTGAAGGATGGTAATTAACTCAAGGGACATATTGCCTGCACAAGTATCTAAAGAAGATTTTCTCAGACACTTAGACAGACAAAATCTTTGATAAACTATCAGGATGGCCATTGCGTCATCCATATTGCTACCCTCTTAGAAGATTATATTTATGCGGAAGACCCCACTAAAAGGCACTGAGAGCTATCAGATGGTATGAACTTTTTATTAATGGCAAAATGATTAATTGAGATTTTGACTTACCATATATATTGATCGAGGCATGGAGAAGGCTGAGGAATGAGCTTTCTTTTTTTTTTTTCATCTCAGCAAGCAGAGAAATATTCCTCTGCAACACTGCCTCTGCTGGCCATTCAGTATAATCTGCAGATGGAAAAGTCCACTGTTAGTCTTTTTTTAGAACTTGAATATTTCCAAACCAAATGCAACACTACCAAAACATGATTTTTATAAAGGGTCAATTAGCACTATGGCATGTCTCATATTGTGAAAATCCAAAACTCACTAAAAATTATAATCTTAATTTAGATTTCAACCTAGCAGACTTCTTTCAATCCTCTGCCTCATTTGCTGATACTCTCTACACAACCCTATCACCTATATGAGGACTTAGATAGAAAGCTCTCTTTGGCAGCCAAGAGATAGAGTACCCTTCTCACAGGAATTATTTCAGGTTATGGTACACCATAGCAATTCAGTGATCTGATACGTTAAGGGAGGAAGGTTTATGCTACGGTTTGTGGGAATAATAAAAACAACAGATTCTAACATCTTCATTTTAGTGCATCCCTATCACTTAACCTATAGAGAACTCCAGAATGGTAAGATCAACCACTCCTTCAAACAAATGTATAAGTCTCAAATATTGTCCTAGGTCCTTTCATCTCACCACCTTAGTCTTCAGCTGGGCATCCTGTCCACATTGCTCCATTTTCTATACCATGATATAAGTATCCTATTGCGTACTAGGCAACTGATTGGCCCTCATGTCAGATGACACCCTGCTGTAGCTTTGTGATGTAATGGCACCACTTGACCAATCACCCTGGGTGACGATTACACCGGAGGACCAGACATCAGCAATTACAAACTAGGTAACTATCTGTGAATATGACTGCACAGCAAGTAAGAGGAGTAAGGGGGAAGTACAGTGCGCCATTGAAAGTATTGGGCTCCTATTTAAAGAGGGCTAGAGTTAGAAGAAGCAACTGATTGGCCCTCATGTCAGATGGCATTCTGCTGTAGCTTTGTGATGTAATGGCACCACTTGACCAATCGCCCTGGGTGACGATTACACCGGAGGACCAGACGTCACCAATTACACACCAGGTAATTATCTGGGAATATGACTGCACAGCAAGTAGGAGGTGTTGTGGGAAAGTACTCTGCGCCATGGAAAGCATTGGGCTCCTATTCAAAGAGGGCTAGAGTTAGAAGAACACAGTTTCTAAATAGCAGTCCATCTGGAGTATCAGAGTCCCACTCACAGAGAGCAGGGAAACAGGTTAAATAGCTTCCCTCCATCTGAATGTAAGTCATTTGCTCTAACCTAAGACAGCTCATTCCAGCCTGAAGGATGGTAATTAACTCAAGGGACATATTGCCTGCACAAGTATCTAAAGAAGATTTTCTCAGACACTTAGACAGACAAAATCTTTGATAAACTATCAGGATGGCCATTGCGTCATCCATATTGCTACCCTCTTAGAAGATTATATTTATGCGGAAGACCCCACTAAAAGGCACTGAGAGCTATCAGATGGTATGAACTTTTTATTAATGGCAAAATGATTAATTGAGATTTTGACTTACCATATATATTGATCGAGGCATGGAGAAGGCTGAGGAATGAGCTTTCTTTTTTTTTTTTCATCTCAGCAAGCAGAGAAATATTCCTCTGCAACACTGCCTCTGCTGGCCATTCAGTATAATCTGCAGATGGAAAAGTCCACTGTTAGTCTTTTTTTAGAACTTGAATATTTCCAAACCAAATGCAACACTACCAAAACATGATTTTTATAAAGGGTCAATTAGCACTATGGCATGTCTCATATTGTGAAAATCCAAAACTCACTAAAAATTATAATCTTAATTTAGATTTCAACCTAGCAGACTTCTTTCAATCCTCTGCCTCATTTGCTGATACTCTCTACACAACCCTATCACCTATATGAGGACTTAGATAGAAAGCTCTCTTTGGCAGCCAAGAGATAGAGTACCCTTCTCACAGGAATTATTTCAGGTTATGGTACACCATAGCAATTCAGTGATCTGATACGTTAAGGGAGGAAGGTTTATGCTACGGTTTGTGGGAATAATAAAAACAACAGATTCTAACATCTTCATTTTAGTGCATCCCTATCACTTAACCTATAGAGAACTCCAGAATGGTAAGATCAACCACTCCTTCAAACAAATGTATAAGTCTCAAATATTGTCCTAGGTCCTTTCATCTCACCACCTTAGTCTTCAGCTGGGCATCCTGTCCACATTGCTCCATTTTCTATACCATGATATAAGTATCCTATTGCGTACTAGGCAACTGATTGGCCCTCATGTCAGATGACACCCTGCTGTAGCTTTGTGATGTAATGGCACCACTTGACCAATCACCCTGGGTGACGATTACACCGGAGGACCAGACATCAGCAATTACAAACTAGGTAACTATCTGTGAATATGACTGCACAGCAAGTAAGAGGAGTAAGGGGGAAGTACAGTGCGCCATTGAAAGTATTGGGCTCCTAATTAAAGAGGGCTAGAGTTAGAAGAAGCAACTGATTGGCCCTCATGTCAGATGGCATTCTGCTGTAGCTTTGTGATGTAATGGCACCACTTGACCAATCGCCCTGGGTGACGATTACACCGGAGGACCAGACGTCACCAATTACACACCAGGTAATTATCTGGGAATATGACTGCACAGCAAGTAGGAGGTGTTGTGGGAAAGTACTCTGCGCCATGGAAAGCATTGGGCTCCTATTCAAAGAGGGCTAGAGTTAGAAGAACACAGTTTCTAAATAGCAGTCCATCTGGAGTATCAGAGTCCCACTCACAGAGAGCAGGGAAACAGGTTAAATAGCTTCCCTCCATCTGAATGTAAGTCATTTGCTCTAACCTAAGACAGCTCATTCCAGCCTGAAGGATGGTAATTAACTCAAGGGACATATTGCCTGCACAAGTATCTAAAGAAGATTTTCTCAGACACTTAGACAGACAAAGTCTTTGATAAACTATCAGGATGGCCATTGCGTCATCCATATTGCTACCCTCTTAGAAGATTATATTTATGCGGAAGACCCCACTAAAAGGCACTGAGAGCTATCAGATGGTATGAACTTTTTATTAATGGCAAAATGATTAATTGAGATTTTGACTTACCATATATATTGATCGAGGCATGGAGAAGGCTGAGGAATGAGCTTTCTTTTTTTTTTTTCATCTCAGCAAGCAGAGAAATATTCCTCTGCAACACTGCCTCTGCTGGCCATTCAGTATAATCTGCAGATGGAAAAGTCCACTGTTAGTCTTTTTTTAGAACTTGAATATTTCCAAACCAAATGCAACACTACCAAAACATGATTTTTATAAAGGGTCAATTAGCACTATGGCATGTCTCATATTGTGAAAATCCAAAACTCACTAAAAATTATAATCTTAATTTAGATTTCAACCTAGCAGACTTCTTTCAATCCTCTGCCTCATTTGCTGATACTCTCTACACAACCCTATCACCTATATGAGGACTTAGATAGAAAGCTCTCTTTGGCAGCCAAGAGATAGAGTACCCTTCTCACAGGAATTATTTCAGGTTATGGTACACCATAGCAATTCAGTGATCTGATACGTTAAGGGAGGAAGGTTTATGCTACGGTTTGTGGGAATAATAAAAACAACAGATTCTAACATCTTCATTTTAGGGCATCCCTATCACTTAACCTATAGAGAACTCCAGAATGGTAAGATCAACCACTCCTTCAAACAAATGTATAAGTCTCAAATATTGTCCTAGGTCCTTTCATCTCACCACCTTAGTCTTCAGCTGGGCATCCTGTCCACATTGCTCCATTTTCTATACCATGATATAAGTATCCTATTGCGTACTAGGCAACTGATTGGCCCTCATGTCAGATGACACCCTGCTGTAGCTTTGTGATGTAATGGCACCACTTGACCAATCACCCTGGGTGACGATTACACCGGAGGACCAGACATCAGCAATTACAAACTAGGTAACTATCTGTGAATATGACTGCACAGCAAGTAAGAGGAGTAAGGGGGAAGTACAGTGCGCCATTGAAAGTATTGGGCTCCTATTTAAAGAGGGCTAGAGTTAGAAGAAGCAACTGATTGGCCCTCATGTCAGATGGCATTCTGCTGTAGCTTTGTGATGTAATGGCACCACTTGACCAATCGCCCTGGGTGACGATTACACCGGAGGACCAGACGTCACCAATTACACACCAGGTAATTATCTGGGAATATGACTGCACAGCAAGTAGGAGGTGTTGTGGGAAAGTACTCTGCGCCATGGAAAGCATTGGGCTCCTATTCAAAGAGGGCTAGAGTTAGAAGAACACAGTTTCTAAATAGCAGTCCATCTGGAGTATCAGAGTCCCACTCACAGAGAGCAGGGAAACAGGTTAAATAGCTTCCCTCCATCTGAATGTAAGTCATTTGCTCTAACCTAAGACAGCTCATTCCAGCCTGAAGGATGGTAATTAACTCAAGGGACATATTGCCTGCACAAGTATCTAAAGAAGATTTTCTCAGACACTTAGACAGACAAAGTCTTTGATAAACTATCAGGATGGCCATTGCGTCATCCATATTGCTACCCTCTTAGAAGATTATATTTATGCGGAAGACCCCACTAAAAGGCACTGAGAGCTATCAGATGGTATGAACTTTTTATTAATGGCAAAATGATTAATTGAGATTTTGACTTACCATATATATTGATCGAGGCATGGAGAAGGCTGAGGAATGAGCTTTCTTTTTTTTTTTTCATCTCAGCAAGCAGAGAAATATTCCTCTGCAACACTGCCTCTGCTGGCCATTCAGTATAATCTGCAGATGGAAAAGTCCACTGTTAGTCTTTTTTTAGAACTTGAATATTTCCAAACCAAATGCAACACTACCAAAACATGATTTTTATAAAGGGTCAATTAGCACTATGGCATGTCTCATATTGTGAAAATCCAAAACTCACTAAAAATTATAATCTTAATTTAGATTTCAACCTAGCAGACTTCTTTCAATCCTCTGCCTCATTTGCTGATACTCTCTACACAACCCTATCACCTATATGAGGACTTAGATAGAAAGCTCTCTTTGGCAGCCAAGAGATAGAGTACCCTTCTCACAGGAATTATTTCAGGTTATGGTACACCATAGCAATTCAGTGATCTGATACGTTAAGGGAGGAAGGTTTATGCTACGGTTTGTGGGAATAATAAAAACAACAGATTCTAACATCTTCATTTTAGGGCATCCCTATCACTTAACCTATAGAGAACTCCAGAATGGTAAGATCAACCACTCCTTCAAACAAATGTATAAGTCTCAAATATTGTCCTAGGTCCTTTCATCTCACCACCTTAGTCTTCAGCTGGGCATCCTGTCCACATTGCTCCATTTTCTATACCATGATATAAGTATCCTATTGCGTACTAGGCAACTGATTGGCCCTCATGTCAGATGACACCCTGCTGTAGCTTTGTGATGTAATGGCACCACTTGACCAATCACCCTGGGTGACGATTACACCGGAGGACCAGACATCAGCAATTACAAACTAGGTAACTATCTGTGAATATGACTGCACAGCAAGTAAGAGGAGTAAGGGGGAAGTACAGTGCGCCATTGAAAGTATTGGGCTCCTATTTAAAGAGGGCTAGAGTTAGAAGAAGCAACTGATTGGCCCTCATGTCAGATGGCATTCTGCTGTAGCTTTGTGATGTAATGGCACCACTTGACCAATCGCCCTGGGTGACGATTACACCGGAGGACCAGACGTCACCAATTACACACCAGGTAATTATCTGGGAATATGACTGCACAGCAAGTAGGAGGTGTTGTGGGAAAGTACTCTGCGCCATGGAAAGCATTGGGCTCCTATTCAAAGAGGGCTAGAGTTAGAAGAACACAGTTTCTAAATAGCAGTCCATCTGGAGTATCAGAGTCCCACTCACAGAGAGCAGGGAAACAGGTTAAATAGCTTCCCTCCATCTGAATGTAAGTCATTTGCTCTAACCTAAGACAGCTCATTCCAGCCTGAAGGATGGTAATTAACTCAAGGGACATATTGCCTGCACAAGTATCTAAAGAAGATTTTCTCAGACACTTAGACAGACAAAGTCTTTGATAAACTATCAGGATGGCCATTGCGTCATCCATATTGCTACCCTCTTAGAAGATTATATTTATGCGGAAGACCCCACTAAAAGGCACTGAGAGCTATCAGATGGTATGAACTTTTTATTAATGGCAAAATGATTAATTGAGATTTTGACTTACCATATATATTGATCGAGGCATGGAGAAGGCTGAGGAATGAGCTTTCTTTTTTTTTTTTCATCTCAGCAAGCAGAGAAATATTCCTCTGCAACACTGCCTCTGCTGGCCATTCAGTATAATCTGCAGATGGAAAAGTCCACTGTTAGTCTTTTTTTAGAACTTGAATATTTCCAAACCAAATGCAACACTACCAAAACATGATTTTTATAAAGGGTCAATTAGCACTATGGCATGTCTCATATTGTGAAAATCCAAAACTCACTAAAAATTATAATCTTAATTTAGATTTCAACCTAGCAGACTTCTTTCAATCCTCTGCCTCATTTGCTGATACTCTCTACACAACCCTATCACCTATATGAGGACTTAGATAGAAAGCTCTCTTTGGCAGCCAAGAGATAGAGTACCCTTCTCACAGGAATTATTTCAGGTTATGGTACACCATAGCAATTCAGTGATCTGATACGTTAAGGGAGGAAGGTTTATGCTACGGTTTGTGGGAATAATAAAAACAACAGATTCTAACATCTTCATTTTAGTGCATCCCTATCACTTAACCTATAGAGAACTCCAGAATGGTAAGATCAACCACTCCTTCAAACAAATGTATAAGTCTCAAATATTGTCCTAGGTCCTTTCATCTCACCACCTTAGTCTTCAGCTGGGCATCCTGTCCACATTGCTCCATTTTCTATACCATGATATAAGTATCCTATTGCGTACTAGGCAACTGATTGGCCCTCATGTCAGATGACACCCTGCTGTAGCTTTGTGATGTAATGGCACCACTTGACCAATCACCCTGGGTGACGATTACACCGGAGGACCAGACATCAGCAATTACAAACTAGGTAACTATCTGTGAATATGACTGCACAGCAAGTAAGAGGAGTAAGGGGGAAGTACAGTGCGCCATTGAAAGTATTGGGCTCCTAATTAAAGAGGGCTAGAGTTAGAAGAAGCAACTGATTGGCCCTCATGTCAGATGGCATTCTGCTGTAGCTTTGTGATGTAATGGCACCACTTGACCAATCGCCCTGGGTGACGATTACACCGGAGGACCAGACGTCACCAATTACACACCAGGTAATTATCTGGGAATATGACTGCACAGCAAGTAGGAGGTGTTGTGGGAAAGTACTCTGCGCCATGGAAAGCATTGGGCTCCTATTCAAAGAGGGCTAGAGTTAGAAGAACACAGTTTCTAAATAGCAGTCCATCTGGAGTATCAGAGTCCCACTCACAGAGAGCAGGGAAACAGGTTAAATAGCTTCCCTCCATCTGAATGTAAGTCATTTGCTCTAACCTAAGACAGCTCATTCCAGCCTGAAGGATGGTAATTAACTCAAGGGACATATTGCCTGCACAAGTATCTAAAGAAGATTTTCTCAGACACTTAGACAGACAAAGTCTTTGATAAACTATCAGGATGGCCATTGCGTCATCCATATTGCTACCCTCTTAGAAGATTATATTTATGCGGAAGACCCCACTAAAAGGCACTGAGAGCTATCAGATGGTATGAACTTTTTATTAATGGCAAAATGATTAATTGAGATTTTGACTTACCATATATATTGATCGAGGCATGGAGAAGGCTGAGGAATGAGCTTTCTTTTTTTTTTTTCATCTCAGCAAGCAGAGAAATATTCCTCTGCAACACTGCCTCTGCTGGCCATTCAGTATAATCTGCAGATGGAAAAGTCCACTGTTAGTCTTTTTTTAGAACTTGAATATTTCCAAACCAAATGCAACACTACCAAAACATGATTTTTATAAAGGGTCAATTAGCACTATGGCATGTCTCATATTGTGAAAATCCAAAACTCACTAAAAATTATAATCTTAATTTAGATTTCAACCTAGCAGACTTCTTTCAATCCTCTGCCTCATTTGCTGATACTCTCTACACAACCCTATCACCTATATGAGGACTTAGATAGAAAGCTCTCTTTGGCAGCCAAGAGATAGAGTACCCTTCTCACAGGAATTATTTCAGGTTATGGTACACCATAGCAATTCAGTGATCTGATACGTTAAGGGAGGAAGGTTTATGCTACGGTTTGTGGGAATAATAAAAACAACAGATTCTAACATCTTCATTTTAGGGCATCCCTATCACTTAACCTATAGAGAACTCCAGAATGGTAAGATCAACCACTCCTTCAAACAAATGTATAAGTCTCAAATATTGTCCTAGGTCCTTTCATCTCACCACCTTAGTCTTCAGCTGGGCATCCTGTCCACATTGCTCCATTTTCTATACCATGATATAAGTATCCTATTGCGTACTAGGCAACTGATTGGCCCTCATGTCAGATGACACCCTGCTGTAGCTTTGTGATGTAATGGCACCACTTGACCAATCACCCTGGGTGACGATTACACCGGAGGACCAGACATCAGCAATTACAAACTAGGTAACTATCTGTGAATATGACTGCACAGCAAGTAAGAGGAGTAAGGGGGAAGTACAGTGCGCCATTGAAAGTATTGGGCTCCTATTTAAAGAGGGCTAGAGTTAGAAGAAGCAACTGATTGGCCCTCATGTCAGATGGCATTCTGCTGTAGCTTTGTGATGTAATGGCACCACTTGACCAATCGCCCTGGGTGACGATTACACCGGAGGACCAGACGTCACCAATTACACACCAGGTAATTATCTGGGAATATGACTGCACAGCAAGTAGGAGGTGTTGTGGGAAAGTACTCTGCGCCATGGAAAGCATTGGGCTCCTATTCAAAGAGGGCTAGAGTTAGAAGAACACAGTTTCTAAATAGCAGTCCATCTGGAGTATCAGAGTCCCACTCACAGAGAGCAGGGAAACAGGTTAAATAGCTTCCCTCCATCTGAATGTAAGTCATTTGCTCTAACCTAAGACAGCTCATTCCAGCCTGAAGGATGGTAATTAACTCAAGGGACATATTGCCTGCACAAGTATCTAAAGAAGATTTTCTCAGACACTTAGACAGACAAAGTCTTTGATAAACTATCAGGATGGCCATTGCGTCATCCATATTGCTACCCTCTTAGAAGATTATATTTATGCGGAAGACCCCACTAAAAGGCACTGAGAGCTATCAGATGGTATGAACTTTTTATTAATGGCAAAATGATTAATTGAGATTTTGACTTACCATATATATTGATCGAGGCATGGAGAAGGCTGAGGAATGAGCTTTCTTTTTTTTTTTTCATCTCAGCAAGCAGAGAAATATTCCTCTGCAACACTGCCTCTGCTGGCCATTCAGTATAATCTGCAGATGGAAAAGTCCACTGTTAGTCTTTTTTTAGAACTTGAATATTTCCAAACCAAATGCAACACTACCAAAACATGATTTTTATAAAGGGTCAATTAGCACTATGGCATGTCTCATATTGTGAAAATCCAAAACTCACTAAAAATTATAATCTTAATTTAGATTTCAACCTAGCAGACTTCTTTCAATCCTCTGCCTCATTTGCTGATACTCTCTACACAACCCTATCACCTATATGAGGACTTAGATAGAAAGCTCTCTTTGGCAGCCAAGAGATAGAGTACCCTTCTCACAGGAATTATTTCAGGTTATGGTACACCATAGCAATTCAGTGATCTGATACGTTAAGGGAGGAAGGTTTATGCTACGGTTTGTGGGAATAATAAAAACAACAGATTCTAACATCTTCATTTTAGTGCATCCCTATCACTTAACCTATAGAGAACTCCAGAATGGTAAGATCAACCACTCCTTCAAACAAATGTATAAGTCTCAAATATTGTCCTAGGTCCTTTCATCTCACCACCTTAGTCTTCAGCTGGGCATCCTGTCCACATTGCTCCATTTTCTATACCATGATATAAGTATCCTATTGCGTACTAGGCAACTGATTGGCCCTCATGTCAGATGACACCCTGCTGTAGCTTTGTGATGTAATGGCACCACTTGACCAATCACCCTGGGTGACGATTACACCGGAGGACCAGACATCAGCAATTACAAACTAGGTAACTATCTGTGAATATGACTGCACAGCAAGTAAGAGGAGTAAGGGGGAAGTACAGTGCGCCATTGAAAGTATTGGGCTCCTATTTAAAGAGGGCTAGAGTTAGAAGAAGCAACTGATTGGCCCTCATGTCAGATGGCATTCTGCTGTAGCTTTGTGATGTAATGGCACCACTTGACCAATCGCCCTGGGTGACGATTACACCGGAGGACCAGACGTCACCAATTACACACCAGGTAATTATCTGGGAATATGACTGCACAGCAAGTAGGAGGTGTTGTGGGAAAGTACTCTGCGCCATGGAAAGCATTGGGCTCCTATTCAAAGAGGGCTAGAGTTAGAAGAACACAGTTTCTAAATAGCAGTCCATCTGGAGTATCAGAGTCCCACTCACAGAGAGCAGGGAAACAGGTTAAATAGCTTCCCTCCATCTGAATGTAAGTCATTTGCTCTAACCTAAGACAGCTCATTCCAGCCTGAAGGATGGTAATTAACTCAAGGGACATATTGCCTGCACAAGTATCTAAAGAAGATTTTCTCAGACACTTAGACAGACAAAATCTTTGATAAACTATCAGGATGGCCATTGCGTCATCCATATTGCTACCCTCTTAGAAGATTATATTTATGCGGAAGACCCCACTAAAAGGCACTGAGAGCTATCAGATGGTATGAACTTTTTATTAATGGCAAAATGATTAATTGAGATTTTGACTTACCATATATATTGATCGAGGCATGGAGAAGGCTGAGGAATGAGCTTTCTTTTTTTTTTTTCATCTCAGCAAGCAGAGAAATATTCCTCTGCAACACTGCCTCTGCTGGCCATTCAGTATAATCTGCAGATGGAAAAGTCCACTGTTAGTCTTTTTTTAGAACTTGAATATTTCCAAACCAAATGCAACACTACCAAAACATGATTTTTATAAAGGGTCAATTAGCACTATGGCATGTCTCATATTGTGAAAATCCAAAACTCACTAAAAATTATAATCTTAATTTAGATTTCAACCTAGCAGACTTCTTTCAATCCTCTGCCTCATTTGCTGATACTCTCTACACAACCCTATCACCTATATGAGGACTTAGATAGAAAGCTCTCTTTGGCAGCCAAGAGATAGAGTACCCTTCTCACAGGAATTATTTCAGGTTATGGTACACCATAGCAATTCAGTGATCTGATACGTTAAGGGAGGAAGGTTTATGCTACGGTTTGTGGGAATAATAAAAACAACAGATTCTAACATCTTCATTTTAGTGCATCCCTATCACTTAACCTATAGAGAACTCCAGAATGGTAAGATCAACCACTCCTTCAAACAAATGTATAAGTCTCAAATATTGTCCTAGGTCCTTTCATCTCACCACCTTAGTCTTCAGCTGGGCATCCTGTCCACATTGCTCCATTTTCTATACCATGATATAAGTATCCTATTGCGTACTAGGCAACTGATTGGCCCTCATGTCAGATGACACCCTGCTGTAGCTTTGTGATGTAATGGCACCACTTGACCAATCACCCTGGGTGACGATTACACCGGAGGACCAGACATCAGCAATTACAAACTAGGTAACTATCTGTGAATATGACTGCACAGCAAGTAAGAGGAGTAAGGGGGAAGTACAGTGCGCCATTGAAAGTATTGGGCTCCTATTTAAAGAGGGCTAGAGTTAGAAGAAGCAACTGATTGGCCCTCATGTCAGATGGCATTCTGCTGTAGCTTTGTGATGTAATGGCACCACTTGACCAATCGCCCTGGGTGACGATTACACCGGAGGACCAGACGTCACCAATTACACACCAGGTAATTATCTGGGAATATGACTGCACAGCAAGTAGGAGGTGTTGTGGGAAAGTACTCTGCGCCATGGAAAGCATTGGGCTCCTATTCAAAGAGGGCTAGAGTTAGAAGAACACAGTTTCTAAATAGCAGTCCATCTGGAGTATCAGAGTCCCACTCACAGAGAGCAGGGAAACAGGTTAAATAGCTTCCCTCCATCTGAATGTAAGTCATTTGCTCTAACCTAAGACAGCTCATTCCAGCCTGAAGGATGGTAATTAACTCAAGGGACATATTGCCTGCACAAGTATCTAAAGAAGATTTTCTCAGACACTTAGACAGACAAAATCTTTGATAAACTATCAGGATGGCCATTGCGTCATCCATATTGCTACCCTCTTAGAAGATTATATTTATGCGGAAGACCCCACTAAAAGGCACTGAGAGCTATCAGATGGTATGAACTTTTTATTAATGGCAAAATGATTAATTGAGATTTTGACTTACCATATATATTGATCGAGGCATGGAGAAGGCTGAGGAATGAGCTTTCTTTTTTTTTTTTCATCTCAGCAAGCAGAGAAATATTCCTCTGCAACACTGCCTCTGCTGGCCATTCAGTATAATCTGCAGATGGAAAAGTCCACTGTTAGTCTTTTTTTAGAACTTGAATATTTCCAAACCAAATGCAACACTACCAAAACATGATTTTTATAAAGGGTCAATTAGCACTATGGCATGTCTCATATTGTGAAAATCCAAAACTCACTAAAAATTATAATCTTAATTTAGATTTCAACCTAGCAGACTTCTTTCAATCCTCTGCCTCATTTGCTGATACTCTCTACACAACCCTATCACCTATATGAGGACTTAGATAGAAAGCTCTCTTTGGCAGCCAAGAGATAGAGTACCCTTCTCACAGGAATTATTTCAGGTTATGGTACACCATAGCAATTCAGTGATATGATACGTTAAGGGAGGAAGGTTTATGCTACGGTTTGTGGGAATAATAAAAACAACAGATTCTAACATCTTCATTTTAGTGCATCCCTATCACTTAACCTATAGAGAACTCCAGAATGGTAAGATCAACCACTCCTTCAAACAAATGTATAAGTCTCAAATATTGTCCTAGGTCCTTTCATCTCACCACCTTAGTCTTCAGCTGGGCATCCTGTCCACATTGCTCCATTTTCTATACCATGATATAAGTATCCTATTGCGTACTAGGCAACTGATTGGCCCTCATGTCAGATGACACCCTGCTGTAGCTTTGTGATGTAATGGCACCACTTGACCAATCACCCTGGGTGACGATTACACCGGAGGACCAGACATCAGCAATTACAAACTAGGTAACTATCTGTGAATATGACTGCACAGCAAGTAAGAGGAGTAAGGGGGAAGTACAGTGCGCCATTGAAAGTATTGGGCTCCTAATTAAAGAGGGCTAGAGTTAGAAGAAGCAACTGATTGGCCCTCATGTCAGATGGCATTCTGCTGTAGCTTTGTGATGTAATGGCACCACTTGACCAATCGCCCTGGGTGACGATTACACCGGAGGACCAGACGTCACCAATTACACACCAGGTAATTATCTGGGAATATGACTGCACAGCAAGTAGGAGGTGTTGTGGGAAAGTACTCTGCGCCATGGAAAGCATTGGGCTCCTATTCAAAGAGGGCTAGAGTTAGAAGAACACAGTTTCTAAATAGCAGTCCATCTGGAGTATCAGAGTCCCACTCACAGAGAGCAGGGAAACAGGTTAAATAGCTTCCCTCCATCTGAATGTAAGTCATTTGCTCTAACCTAAGACAGCTCATTCCAGCCTGAAGGATGGTAATTAACTCAAGGGACATATTGCCTGCACAAGTATCTAAAGAAGATTTTCTCAGACACTTAGACAGACAAAGTCTTTGATAAACTATCAGGATGGCCATTGCGTCATCCATATTGCTACCCTCTTAGAAGATTATATTTATGCGGAAGACCCCACTAAAAGGCACTGAGAGCTATCAGATGCTATGAACTTTTTATTATTGGCAACATGATTAATTGAGATTTTGACTTACCATATATATTGATCGAGGCATGGAGAAGGCTGAGGAATGAGCTTTCTTTTTTTTTTTCATCTCAGCAAGCAGAGAAATATTCCTCTGCAACACTGCCTCTGCTGGCCATTCAGTATAATCTGCAGATGGAAAAGTCCACTGTTAGTCTTTTTTTAGAACTTGAATATTTCCAAACCAAATGCAACACTACCAAAACATGATTTTTATAAAGGGTCAATTAGCACTATGGCATGTCTCATATTGTGAAAATCCAAAACTCACTAAAAATTATAATCTTAATTTAGATTTCAACCTAGCAGACTTCTTTCAATCCTCTGCCTCATTTGCTGATACTCTCTACACAACCCTATCACCTATATGAGGACTTAGATAGAAAGCTCTCTTTGGCAGCCAAGAGATAGAGTACCCTTCTCACAGGAATTATTTCAGGTTATGGTACACCATAGCAATTCAGTGATCTGATACGTTAAGGGAGGAAGGTTTATGCTACGGTTTGTGGGAATAATAAAAACAACAGATTCTAACATCTTCATTTTAGGGCATCCCTATCACTTAACCTATAGAGAACTCCAGAATGGTAAGATCAACCACTCCTTCAAACAAATGTATAAGTCTCAAATATTGTCCTAGGTCCTTTCATCTCACCACCTTAGTCTTCAGCTGGGCATCCTGTCCACATTGCTCCATTTTCTATACCATGATATAAGTATCCTATTGCGTACTAGGCAACTGATTGGCCCTCATGTCAGATGACACCCTGCTGTAGCTTTGTGATGTAATGGCACCACTTGACCAATCACCCTGGGTGACGATTACACCGGAGGACCAGACATCAGCAATTACAAACTAGGTAACTATCTGTGAATATGACTGCACAGCAAGTAAGAGGAGTAAGGGGGAAGTACAGTGCGCCATTGAAAGTATTGGGCTCCTATTTAAAGAGGGCTAGAGTTAGAAGAAGCAACTGATTGGCCCTCATGTCAGATGGCATTCTGCTGTAGCTTTGTGATGTAATGGCACCACTTGACCAATCGCCCTGGGTGACGATTACACCGGAGGACCAGACGTCACCAATTACACACCAGGTAATTATCTGGGAATATGACTGCACAGCAAGTAGGAGGTGTTGTGGGAAAGTACTCTGCGCCATGGAAAGCATTGGGCTCCTATTCAAAGAGGGCTAGAGTTAGAAGAACACAGTTTCTAAATAGCAGTCCATCTGGAGTATCAGAGTCCCACTCACAGAGAGCAGGGAAACAGGTTAAATAGCTTCCCTCCATCTGAATGTAAGTCATTTGCTCTAACCTAAGACAGCTCATTCCAGCCTGAAGGATGGTAATTAACTCAAGGGACATATTGCCTGCACAAGTATCTAAAGAAGATTTTCTCAGACACTTAGACAGACAAAGTCTTTGATAAACTATCAGGATGGCCATTGCGTCATCCATATTGCTACCCTCTTAGAAGATTATATTTATGCGGAAGACCCCACTAAAAGGCACTGAGAGCTATCAGATGGTATGAACTTTTTATTAATGGCAAAATGATTAATTGAGATTTTGACTTACCATATATATTGATCGAGGCATGGAGAAGGCTGAGGAATGAGCTTTCTTTTTTTTTTTTCATCTCAGCAAGCAGAGAAATATTCCTCTGCAACACTGCCTCTGCTGGCCATTCAGTATAATCTGCAGATGGAAAAGTCCACTGTTAGTCTTTTTTTAGAACTTGAATATTTCCAAACCAAATGCAACACTACCAAAACATGATTTTTATAAAGGGTCAATTAGCACTATGGCATGTCTCATATTGTGAAAATCCAAAACTCACTAAAAATTATAATCTTAATTTAGATTTCAACCTAGCAGACTTCTTTCAATCCTCTGCCTCATTTGCTGATACTCTCTACACAACCCTATCACCTATATGAGGACTTAGATAGAAAGCTCTCTTTGGCAGCCAAGAGATAGAGTACCCTTCTCACAGGAATTATTTCAGGTTATGGTACACCATAGCAATTCAGTGATCTGATACGTTAAGGGAGGAAGGTTTATGCTACGGTTTGTGGGAATAATAAAAACAACAGATTCTAACATCTTCATTTTAGTGCATCCCTATCACTTAACCTATAGAGAACTCCAGAATGGTAAGATCAACCACTCCTTCAAACAAATGTATAAGTCTCAAATATTGTCCTAGGTCCTTTCATCTCACCACCTTAGTCTTCAGCTGGGCATCCTGTCCACATTGCTCCATTTTCTATACCATGATATAAGTATCCTATTGCGTACTAGGCAACTGATTGGCCCTCATGTCAGATGACACCCTGCTGTAGCTTTGTGATGTAATGGCACCACTTGACCAATCACCCTGGGTGACGATTACACCGGAGGACCAGACATCAGCAATTACAAACTAGGTAACTATCTGTGAATATGACTGCACAGCAAGTAAGAGGAGTAAGGGGGAAGTACAGTGCGCCATTGAAAGTATTGGGCTCCTATTTAAAGAGGGCTAGAGTTAGAAGAAGCAACTGATTGGCCCTCATGTCAGATGGCATTCTGCTGTAGCTTTGTGATGTAATGGCACCACTTGACCAATCGCCCTGGGTGACGATTACACCGGAGGACCAGACGTCACCAATTACACACCAGGTAATTATCTGGGAATATGACTGCACAGCAAGTAGGAGGTGTTGTGGGAAAGTACTCTGCGCCATGGAAAGCATTGGGCTCCTATTCAAAGAGGGCTAGAGTTAGAAGAACACAGTTTCTAAATAGCAGTCCATCTGGAGTATCAGAGTCCCACTCACAGAGAGCAGGGAAACAGGTTAAATAGCTTCCCTCCATCTGAATGTAAGTCATTTGCTCTAACCTAAGACAGCTCATTCCAGCCTGAAGGATGGTAATTAACTCAAGGGACATATTGCCTGCACAAGTATCTAAAGAAGATTTTCTCAGACACTTAGACAGACAAAGTCTTTGATAAACTATCAGGATGGCCATTGCGTCATCCATATTGCTACCCTCTTAGAAGATTATATTTATGCGGAAGACCCCACTAAAAGGCACTGAGAGCTATCAGATGGTATGAACTTTTTATTAATGGCAAAATGATTAATTGAGATTTTGACTTACCATATATATTGATCGAGGCATGGAGAAGGCTGAGGAATGAGCTTTCTTTTTTTTTTTTCATCTCAGCAAGCAGAGAAATATTCCTCTGCAACACTGCCTCTGCTGGCCATTCAGTATAATCTGCAGATGGAAAAGTCCACTGTTAGTCTTTTTTTAGAACTTGAATATTTCCAAACCAAATGCAACACTACCAAAACATGATTTTTATAAAGGGTCAATTAGCACTATGGCATGTCTCATATTGTGAAAATCCAAAACTCACTAAAAATTATAATCTTAATTTAGATTTCAACCTAGCAGACTTCTTTCAATCCTCTGCCTCATTTGCTGATACTCTCTACACAACCCTATCACCTATATGAGGACTTAGATAGAAAGCTCTCTTTGGCAGCCAAGAGATAGAGTACCCTTCTCACAGGAATTATTTCAGGTTATGGTACACCATAGCAATTCAGTGATCTGATACGTTAAGGGAGGAAGGTTTATGCTACGGTTTGTGGGAATAATAAAAACAACAGATTCTAACATCTTCATTTTAGTGCATCCCTATCACTTAACCTATAGAGAACTCCAGAATGGTAAGATCAACCACTCCTTCAAACAAATGTATAAGTCTCAAATATTGTCCTAGGTCCTTTCATCTCACCACCTTAGTCTTCAGCTGGGCATCCTGTCCACATTGCTCCATTTTCTATACCATGATATAAGTATCCTATTGCGTACTAGGCAACTGATTGGCCCTCATGTCAGATGACACCCTGCTGTAGCTTTGTGATGTAATGGCACCACTTGACCAATCACCCTGGGTGACGATTACACCGGAGGACCAGACATCAGCAATTACAAACTAGGTAACTATCTGTGAATATGACTGCACAGCAAGTAAGAGGAGTAAGGGGGAAGTACAGTGCGCCATTGAAAGTATTGGGCTCCTATTTAAAGAGGGCTAGAGTTAGAAGAAGCAACTGATTGGCCCTCATGTCAGATGGCATTCTGCTGTAGCTTTGTGATGTAATGGCACCACTTGACCAATCGCCCTGGGTGACGATTACACCGGAGGACCAGACGTCACCAATTACACACCAGGTAATTATCTGGGAATATGACTGCACAGCAAGTAGGAGGTGTTGTGGGAAAGTACTCTGCGCCATGGAAAGCATTGGGCTCCTATTCAAAGAGGGCTAGAGTTAGAAGAACACAGTTTCTAAATAGCAGTCCATCTGGAGTATCAGAGTCCCACTCACAGAGAGCAGGGAAACAGGTTAAATAGCTTCCCTCCATCTGAATGTAAGTGATTTGCTCTAACCTAAGACAGCTCATTCCAGCCTGAAGGATGGTAATTAACTCAAGGGACATATTGCCTGCACAAGTATCTAAAGAAGATTTTCTCAGACACTTAGACAGACAAAGTCTTTGATAAACTATCAGGATGGCCATTGCGTCATCCATATTGCTACCCTCTTAGAAGATTATATTTATGCGGAAGACCCCACTAAAAGGCACTGAGAGCTATCAGATGGTATGAACTTTTTATTAATGGCAAAATGATTAATTGAGATTTTGACTTACCATATATATTGATCGAGGCATGGAGAAGGCTGAGGAATGAGCTTTCTTTTTTTTTTTTCATCTCAGCAAGCAGAGAAATATTCCTCTGCAACACTGCCTCTGCTGGCCATTCAGTATAATCTGCAGATGGAAAAGTCCACTGTTAGTCTTTTTTTAGAACTTGAATATTTCCAAACCAAATGCAACACTACCAAAACATGATTTTTATAAAGGGTCAATTAGCACTATGGCATGTCTCATATTGTGAAAATCCAAAACTCACTAAAAATTATAATCTTAATTTAGATTTCAACCTAGCAGACTTCTTTCAATCCTCTGCCTCATTTGCTGATACTCTCTACACAACCCTATCACCTATATGAGGACTTAGATAGAAAGCTCTCTTTGGCAGCCAAGAGATAGAGTACCCTTCTCACAGGAATTATTTCAGGTTATGGTACACCATAGCAATTCAGTGATCTGATACGTTAAGGGAGGAAGGTTTATGCTACGGTTTGTGGGAATAATAAAAACAACAGATTCTAACATCTTCATTTTAGTGCATCCCTATCACTTAACCTATAGAGAACTCCAGAATGGTAAGATCAACCACTCCTTCAAACAAATGTATAAGTCTCAAATATTGTCCTAGGTCCTTTCATCTCACCACCTTAGTCTTCAGCTGGGCATCCTGTCCACATTGCTCCATTTTCTATACCATGATATAAGTATCCTATTGCGTACTAGGCAACTGATTGGCCCTCATGTCAGATGACACCCTGCTGTAGCTTTGTGATGTAATGGCACCACTTGACCAATCACCCTGGGTGACGATTACACCGGAGGACCAGACATCAGCAATTACAAACTAGGTAACTATCTGTGAATATGACTGCACAGCAAGTAAGAGGAGTAAGGGGGAAGTACAGTGCGCCATTGAAAGTATTGGGCTCCTATTTAAAGAGGGCTAGAGTTAGAAGAAGCAACTGATTGGCCCTCATGTCAGATGGCATTCTGCTGTAGCTTTGTGATGTAATGGCACCACTTGACCAATCGCCCTGGGTGACGATTACACCGGAGGACCAGACGTCACCAATTACACACCAGGTAATTATCTGGGAATATGACTGCACAGCAAGTAGGAGGTGTTGTGGGAAAGTACTCTGCGCCATGGAAAGCATTGGGCTCCTATTCAAAGAGGGCTAGAGTTAGAAGAACACAGTTTCTAAATAGCAGTCCATCTGGAGTATCAGAGTCCCACTCACAGAGAGCAGGGAAACAGGTTAAATAGCTTCCCTCCATCTGAATGTAAGTCATTTGCTCTAACCTAAGACAGCTCATTCCAGCCTGAAGGATGGTAATTAACTCAAGGGACATATTGCCTGCACAAGTATCTAAAGAAGATTTTCTCAGACACTTAGACAGACAAAGTCTTTGATAAACTATCAGGATGGCCATTGCGTCATCCATATTGCTACCCTCTTAGAAGATTATATTTATGCGGAAGACCCCACTAAAAGGCACTGAGAGCTATCAGATGGTATGAACTTTTTATTAATGGCAAAATGATTAATTGAGATTTTGACTTACCATATATATTGATCGAGGCATGGAGAAGGCTGAGGAATGAGCTTTCTTTTTTTTTTTTCATCTCAGCAAGCAGAGAAATATTCCTCTGCAACACTGCCTCTGCTGGCCATTCAGTATAATCTGCAGATGGAAAAGTCCACTGTTAGTCTTTTTTTAGAACTTGAATATTTCCAAACCAAATGCAACACTACCAAAACATGATTTTTATAAAGGGTCAATTAGCACTATGGCATGTCTCATATTGTGAAAATCCAAAACTCACTAAAAATTATAATCTTAATTTAGATTTCAACCTAGCAGACTTCTTTCAATCCTCTGCCTCATTTGCTGATACTCTCTACACAACCCTATCACCTATATGAGGACTTAGATAGAAAGCTCTCTTTGGCAGCCAAGAGATAGAGTACCCTTCTCACAGGAATTATTTCAGGTTATGGTACACCATAGCAATTCAGTGATCTGATACGTTAAGGGAGGAAGGTTTATGCTACGGTTTGTGGGAATAATAAAAACAACAGATTCTAACATCTTCATTTTAGTGCATCCCTATCACTTAACCTATAGAGAACTCCAGAATGGTAAGATCAACCACTCCTTCAAACAAATGTATAAGTCTCAAATATTGTCCTAGGTCCTTTCATCTCACCACCTTAGTCTTCAGCTGGGCATCCTGTCCACATTGCTCCATTTTCTATACCATGATATAAGTATCCTATTGCGTACTAGGCAACTGATTGGCCCTCATGTCAGATGACACCCTGCTGTAGCTTTGTGATGTAATGGCACCACTTGACCAATCACCCTGGGTGACGATTACACCGGAGGACCAGACATCAGCAATTACAAACTAGGTAACTATCTGTGAATATGACTGCACAGCAAGTAAGAGGAGTAAGGGGGAAGTACAGTGCGCCATTGAAAGTATTGGGCTCCTATTTAAAGAGGGCTAGAGTTAGAAGAAGCAACTGATTGGCCCTCATGTCAGATGGCATTCTGCTGTAGCTTTGTGATGTAATGGCACCACTTGACCAATCGCCCTGGGTGACGATTACACCGGAGGACCAGACGTCACCAATTACACACCAGGTAATTATCTGGGAATATGACTGCACAGCAAGTAGGAGGTGTTGTGGGAAAGTACTCTGCGCCATGGAAAGCATTGGGCTCCTATTCAAAGAGGGCTAGAGTTAGAAGAACACAGTTTCTAAATAGCAGTCCATCTGGAGTATCAGAGTCCCACTCACAGAGAGCAGGGAAACAGGTTAAATAGCTTCCCTCCATCTGAATGTAAGTGATTTGCTCTAACCTAAGACAGCTCATTCCAGCCTGAAGGATGGTAATTAACTCAAGGGACATATTGCCTGCACAAGTATCTAAAGAAGATTTTCTCAGACACTTAGACAGACAAAGTCTTTGATAAACTATCAGGATGGCCATTGCGTCATCCATATTGCTACCCTCTTAGAAGATTATATTTATGCGGAAGACCCCACTAAAAGGCACTGAGAGCTATCAGATGGTATGAACTTTTTATTAATGGCAAAATGATTAATTGAGATTTTGACTTACCATATATATTGATCGAGGCATGGAGAAGGCTGAGGAATGAGCTTTCTTTTTTTTTTTTCATCTCAGCAAGCAGAGAAATATTCCTCTGCAACACTGCCTCTGCTGGCCATTCAGTATAATCTGCAGATGGAAAAGTCCACTGTTAGTCTTTTTTTAGAACTTGAATATTTCCAAACCAAATGCAACACTACCAAAACATGATTTTTATAAAGGGTCAATTAGCACTATGGCATGTCTCATATTGTGAAAATCCAAAACTCACTAAAAATTATAATCTTAATTTAGATTTCAACCTAGCAGACTTCTTTCAATCCTCTGCCTCATTTGCTGATACTCTCTACACAACCCTATCACCTATATGAGGACTTAGATAGAAAGCTCTCTTTGGCAGCCAAGAGATAGAGTACCCTTCTCACAGGAATTATTTCAGGTTATGGTACACCATAGCAATTCAGTGATCTGATACGTTAAGGGAGGAAGGTTTATGCTACGGTTTGTGGGAATAATAAAAACAACAGATTCTAACATCTTCATTTTAGTGCATCCCTATCACTTAACCTATAGAGAACTCCAGAATGGTAAGATCAACCACTCCTTCAAACAAATGTATAAGTCTCAAATATTGTCCTAGGTCCTTTCATCTCACCACCTTAGTCTTCAGCTGGGCATCCTGTCCACATTGCTCCATTTTCTATACCATGATATAAGTATCCTATTGCGTACTAGGCAACTGATTGGCCCTCATGTCAGATGACACCCTGCTGTAGCTTTGTGATGTAATGGCACCACTTGACCAATCACCCTGGGTGACGATTACACCGGAGGACCAGACATCAGCAATTACAAACTAGGTAACTATCTGTGAATATGACTGCACAGCAAGTAAGAGGAGTAAGGGGGAAGTACAGTGCGCCATTGAAAGTATTGGGCTCCTATTTAAAGAGGGCTAGAGTTAGAAGAAGCAACTGATTGGCCCTCATGTCAGATGGCATTCTGCTGTAGCTTTGTGATGTAATGGCACCACTTGACCAATCGCCCTGGGTGACGATTACACCGGAGGACCAGACGTCACCAATTACACACCAGGTAATTATCTGGGAATATGACTGCACAGCAAGTAGGAGGTGTTGTGGGAAAGTACTCTGCGCCATGGAAAGCATTGGGCTCCTATTCAAAGAGGGCTAGAGTTAGAAGAACACAGTTTCTAAATAGCAGTCCATCTGGAGTATCAGAGTCCCACTCACAGAGAGCAGGGAAACAGGTTAAATAGCTTCCCTCCATCTGAATGTAAGTCATTTGCTCTAACCTAAGACAGCTCATTCCAGCCTGAAGGATGGTAATTAACTCAAGGGACATATTGCCTGCACAAGTATCTAAAGAAGATTTTCTCAGACACTTAGACAGACAAAGTCTTTGATAAACTATCAGGATGGCCATTGCGTCATCCATATTGCTACCCTCTTAGAAGATTATATTTATGCGGAAGACCCCACTAAAAGGCACTGAGAGCTATCAGATGGTATGAACTTTTTATTAATGGCAAAATGATTAATTGAGATTTTGACTTACCATATATATTGATCGAGGCATGGAGAAGGCTGAGGAATGAGCTTTCTTTTTTTTTTTTCATCTCAGCAAGCAGAGAAATATTCCTCTGCAACACTGCCTCTGCTGGCCATTCAGTATAATCTGCAGATGGAAAAGTCCACTGTTAGTCTTTTTTTAGAACTTGAATATTTCCAAACCAAATGCAACACTACCAAAACATGATTTTTATAAAGGGTCAATTAGCACTATGGCATGTCTCATATTGTGAAAATCCAAAACTCACTAAAAATTATAATCTTAATTTAGATTTCAACCTAGCAGACTTCTTTAAATCCTCTGCCTCATTTGCTGATACTCTCTACACAACCCTATCACCTATATGAGGACTTAGATAGAAAGCTCTCTTTGGCAGCCAAGAGATAGAGTACCCTTCTCACAGGAATTATTTCAGGTTATGGTACACCATAGCAATTCAGTGATCTGATACGTTAAGGGAGGAAGGTTTATGCTACGGTTTGTGGGAATAATAAAAACAACAGATTCTAACATCTTCATTTTAGGGCATCCCTATCACTTAACCTATAGAGAACTCCAGAATGGTAAGATCAACCACTCCTTCAAACAAATGTATAAGTCTCAAATATTGTCCTAGGTCCTTTCATCTCACCACCTTAGTCTTCAGCTGGGCATCCTGTCCACATTGCTCCATTTTCTATACCATGATATAAGTATCCTATTGCGTACTAGGCAACTGATTGGCCCTCATGTCAGATGACACCCTGCTGTAGCTTTGTGATGTAATGGCACCACTTGACCAATCACCCTGGGTGACGATTACACCGGAGGACCAGACATCAGCAATTACAAACTAGGTAACTATCTGTGAATATGACTGCACAGCAAGTAAGAGGAGTAAGGGGGAAGTACAGTGCGCCATTGAAAGTATTGGGCTCCTATTTAAAGAGGGCTAGAGTTAGAAGAAGCAACTGATTGGCCCTCATGTCAGATGGCATTCTGCTGTAGCTTTGTGATGTAATGGCACCACTTGACCAATCGCCCTGGGTGACGATTACACCGGAGGACCAGACGTCACCAATTACACACCAGGTAATTATCTGGGAATATGACTGCACAGCAAGTAGGAGGTGTTGTGGGAAAGTACTCTGCGCCATGGAAAGCATTGGGCTCCTATTCAAAGAGGGCTAGAGTTAGAAGAACACAGTTTCTAAATAGCAGTCCATCTGGAGTATCAGAGTCCCACTCACAGAGAGCAGGGAAACAGGTTAAATAGCTTCCCTCCATCTGAATGTAAGTCATTTGCTCTAACCTAAGACAGCTCATTCCAGCCTGAAGGATGGTAATTAACTCAAGGGACATATTGCCTGCACAAGTATCTAAAGAAGATTTTCTCAGACACTTAGACAGACAAAGTCTTTGATAAACTATCAGGATGGCCATTGCGTCATCCATATTGCTACCCTCTTAGAAGATTATATTTATGCGGAAGACCCCACTAAAAGGCACTGAGAGCTATCAGATGGTATGAACTTTTTATTAATGGCAAAATGATTAATTGAGATTTTGACTTACCATATATATTGATCGAGGCATGGAGAAGGCTGAGGAATGAGCTTTCTTTTTTTTTTTTCATCTCAGCAAGCAGAGAAATATTCCTCTGCAACACTGCCTCTGCTGGCCATTCAGTATAATCTGCAGATGGAAAAGTCCACTGTTAGTCTTTTTTTAGAACTTGAATATTTCCAAACCAAATGCAACACTACCAAAACATGATTTTTATAAAGGGTCAATTAGCACTATGGCATGTCTCATATTGTGAAAATCCAAAACTCACTAAAAATTATAATCTTAATTTAGATTTCAACCTAGCAGACTTCTTTCAATCCTCTGCCTCATTTGCTGATACTCTCTACACAACCCTATAACCTATATGAGGACTTAGATAGAAAGCTCTCTTTGGCAGCCAAGAGATAGAGTACCCTTCTCACAGGAATTATTTCAGGTTATGGTACACCATAGCAATTCAGTGATCTGATACGTTAAGGGAGGAAGGTTTATGCTACGGTTTGTGGGAATAATAAAAACAACAGATTCTAACATCTTCATTTTAGTGCATCCCTATCACTTAACCTATAGAGAACTCCAGAATGGTAAGATCAACCACTCCTTCAAACAAATGTATAAGTCTCAAATATTGTCCTAGGTCCTTTCATCTCACCACCTTAGTCTTCAGCTGGGCATCCTGTCCACATTGCTCCATTTTCTATACCATGATATAAGTATCCTATTGCGTACTAGGCAACTGATTGGCCCTCATGTCAGATGACACCCTGCTGTAGCTTTGTGATGTAATGGCACCACTTGACCAATCACCCTGGGTGACGATTACACCGGAGGACCAGACATCAGCAATTACAAACTAGGTAACTATCTGTGAATATGACTGCACAGCAAGTAAGAGGAGTAAGGGGGAAGTACAGTGCGCCATTGAAAGTATTGGGCTCCTATTTAAAGAGGGCTAGAGTTAGAAGAAGCAACTGATTGGCCCTCATGTCAGATGGCATTCTGCTGTAGCTTTGTGATGTAATGGCACCACTTGACCAATCGCCCTGGGTGACGATTACACCGGAGGACCAGACGTCACCAATTACACACCAGGTAATTATCTGGGAATATGACTGCACAGCAAGTAGGAGGTGTTGTGGGAAAGTACTCTGCGCCATGGAAAGCATTGGGCTCCTATTCAAAGAGGGCTAGAGTTAGAAGAACACAGTTTCTAAATAGCAGTCCATCTGGAGTATCAGAGTCCCACTCACAGAGAGCAGGGAAACAGGTTAAATAGCTTCCCTCCATCTGAATGTAAGTCATTTGCTCTAACCTAAGACAGCTCATTCCAGCCTGAAGGATGGTAATTAACTCAAGGGACATATTGCCTGCACAAGTATCTAAAGAAGATTTTCTCAGACACTTAGACAGACAAAGTCTTTGATAAACTATCAGGATGGCCATTGCGTCATCCATATTGCTACCGTCTTAGAAGATTATATTTATGCGGAAGACCCCACTAAAAGGCACTGAGAGCTATCAGATGGTATGAACTTTTTATTAATGGCAAAATGATTAATTGAGATTTTGACTTACCATATATATTGATCGAGGCATGGAGAAGGCTGAGGAATGAGCTTTCTTTTTTTTTTTTCATCTCAGCAAGCAGAGAAATATTCCTCTGCAACACTGCCTCTGCTGGCCATTCAGTATAATCTGCAGATGGAAAAGTCCACTGTTAGTCTTTTTTTAGAACTTGAATATTTCCAAACCAAATGCAACACTACCAAAACATGATTTTTATAAAGGGTCAATTAGCACTATGGCATGTCTCATATTGTGAAAATCCAAAACTCACTAAAAATTATAATCTTAATTTAGATTTCAACCTAGCAGACTTCTTTCAATCCTCTGCCTCATTTGCTGATACTCTCTACACAACCCTATCACCTATATGAGGACTAAGATAGAAAGCTCTCTTTGGCAGCCAAGAGATAGAGTACCCTTCTCACAGGAATTATTTCAGGTTATGGTACACCATAGCAATTCAGTGATCTGATACGTTAAGGGAGGAAGGTTTATGCTACGGTTTGTGGGAATAATAAAAACAACAGATTCTAACATCTTCATTTTAGGGCATCCCTATCACTTAACCTATAGAGAACTCCAGAATGGTAAGATCAACCACTCCTTCAAACAAATGTATAAGTCTCAAATATTGTCCTAGGTCCTTTCATCTCACCACCTTAGTCTTCAGCTGGGCATCCTGTCCACATTGCTCCATTTTCTATACCATGATATAAGTATCCTATTGCGTACTAGGCAACTGATTGGCCCTCATGTCAGATGACACCCTGCTGTAGCTTTGTGATGTAATGGCACCACTTGACCAATCACCCTGGGTGACGATTACACCGGAGGACCAGACATCAGCAATTACAAACTAGGTAACTATCTGTGAATATGACTGCACAGCAAGTAAGAGGAGTAAGGGGGAAGTACAGTGCGCCATTGAAAGTATTGGGCTACTATTTAAAGAGGGCTAGAGTTAGAAGAAGCAACTGATTGGCCCTCATGTCAGATGGCATTCTGCTGTAGCTTTGTGATGTAATGGCACCACTTGACCAATCGCCCTGGGTGACGATTACACCGGAGGACCAGACGTCACCAATTACACACCAGGTAATTATCTGGGAATATGACTGCACAGCAAGTAGGAGGTGTTGTGGGAAAGTACTCTGCGCCATGGAAAGCATTGGGCTCCTATTCAAAGAGGGCTAGAGTTAGAAGAACACAGTTTCTAAATAGCAGTCCATCTGGAGTATCAGAGTCCCACTCACAGAGAGCAGGGAAACAGGTTAAATAGCTTCCCTCCATCTGAATGTAAGTCATTTGCTCTAACCTAAGACAGCTCATTCCAGCCTGAAGGATGGTAATTAACTCAAGGGACATATTGCCTGCACAAGTATCTAAAGAAGATTTTCTCAGACACTTAGACAGACAAAGTCTTTGATAAACTATCAGGATGGCCATTGCGTCATCCATATTGCTACCCTCTTAGAAGATTATATTTATGCGGAAGACCCCACTAAAAGGCACTGAGAGCTATCAGATGGTATGAACTTTTTATTAATGGCAAAATGATTAATTGAGATTTTGACTTACCATATATATTGATCGAGGCATGGAGAAGGCTGAGGAATGAGCTTTCTTTTTTTTTTTTCATCTCAGCAAGCAGAGAAATATTCCTCTGCAACACTGCCTCTGCTGGCCATTCAGTATAATCTGCAGATGGAAAAGTCCACTGTTAGTCTTTTTTTAGAACTTGAATATTTCCAAACCAAATGCAACACTACCAAAACATGATTTTTATAAAGGGTCAATTAGCACTATGGCATGTCTCATATTGTGAAAATCCAAAACTCACTAAAAATTATAATCTTAATTTAGATTTCAACCTAGCAGACTTCTTTCAATCCTCTGCCTCATTTGCTGATACTCTCTACACAACCCTATAACCTATATGAGGACTTAGATAGAAAGCTCTCTTTGGCAGCCAAGAGATAGAGTACCCTTCTCACAGGAATTATTTCAGGTTATGGTACACCATAGCAATTCAGTGATCTGATACGTTAAGGGAGGAAGGTTTATGCTACGGTTTGTGGGAATAATAAAAACAACAGATTCTAACATCTTCATTTTAGTGCATCCCTATCACTTAACCTATAGAGAACTCCAGAATGGTAAGATCAACCACTCCTTCAAACAAATGTATAAGTCTCAAATATTGTCCTAGGTCCTTTCATCTCACCACCTTAGTCTTCAGCTGGGCATCCTGTCCACATTGCTCCATTTTCTATACCATGATATAAGTATCCTATTGCGTACTAGGCAACTGATTGGCCCTCATGTCAGATGACACCCTGCTGTAGCTTTGTGATGTAATGGCACCACTTGACCAATCACCCTGGGTGACGATTACACCGGAGGACCAGACATCAGCAATTACAAACTAGGTAACTATCTGTGAATATGACTGCACAGCAAGTAAGAGGAGTAAGGGGGAAGTACAGTGCGCCATTGAAAGTATTGGGCTCCTATTTAAAGAGGGCTAGAGTTAGAAGAAGCAACTGATTGGCCCTCATGTCAGATGGCATTCTGCTGTAGCTTTGTGATGTAATGGCACCACTTGACCAATCGCCCTGGGTGACGATTACACCGGAGGACCAGACGTCACCAATTACACACCAGGTAATTATCTGGGAATATGACTGCACAGCAAGTAGGAGGTGTTGTGGGAAAGTACTCTGCGCCATGGAAAGCATTGGGCTCCTATTCAAAGAGGGCTAGAGTTAGAAGAACACAGTTTCTAAATAGCAGTCCATCTGGAGTATCAGAGTCCCACTCACAGAGAGCAGGGAAACAGGTTAAATAGCTTCCCTCCATCTGAATGTAAGTCATTTGCTCTAACCTAAGACAGCTCATTCCAGCCTGAAGGATGGTAATTAACTCAAGGGACATATTGCCTGCACAAGTATCTAAAGAAGATTTTCTCAGACACTTAGACAGACAAAGTCTTTGATAAACTATCAGGATGGCCATTGCGTCATCCATATTGCTACCCTCTTAGAAGATTATATTTATGCGGAAGACCCCACTAAAAGGCACTGAGAGCTATCAGATGGTATGAACTTTTTATTAATGGCAAAATGATTAATTGAGATTTTGACTTACCATATATATTGATCGAGGCATGGAGAAGGCTGAGGAATGAGCTTTCTTTTTTTTTTCTTCATCTCAGCAAGCAGAGAAATATTCCTCTGCAACACTGCCTCTGCTGGCCATTCAGTATAATCTGCAGATGGAAAAGTCCACTGTTAGTCTTTTTTTAGAACTTGAATATTTCCAAACCAAATGCAACACTACCAAAACATGATTTTTATAAAGGGTCAATTAGCACTATGGCATGTCTCATATTGTGAAAATCCAAAACTCACTAAAAATTATAATCTTAATTTAGATTTCAACCTAGCAGACTTCTTTCAATCCTCTGCCTCATTTGCTGATACTCTCTACACAACCCTATCACCTATATGAGGACTTAGATAGAAAGCTCTCTTTGGCAGCCAAGAGATAGAGTACCCTTCTCACAGGAATTATTTCAGGTTATGGTACACCATAGCAATTCAGTGATCTGATACGTTAAGGGAGGAAGGTTTATGCTACGGTTTGTGGGAATAATAAAAACAACAGATTCTAACATCTTCATTTTAGGGCATCCCTATCACTTAACCTATAGAGAACTCCAGAATGGTAAGATCAACCACTCCTTCAAACAAATGTATAAGTCTCAAATATTGTCCTAGGTCCTTTCATCTCACCACCTTAGTCTTCAGCTGGGCATCCTGTCCACATTGCTCCATTTTCTATACCATGATATAAGTATCCTATTGCGTACTAGGCAACTGATTGGCCCTCATGTCAGATGACACCCTGCTGTAGCTTTGTGATGTAATGGCACCACTTGACCAATCACCCTGGGTGACGATTACACCGGAGGACCAGACATCAGCAATTACAAACTAGGTAACTATCTGTGAATATGACTGCACAGCAAGTAAGAGGAGTAAGGGGGAAGTACAGTGCGCCATTGAAAGTATTGGGCTCCTATTTAAAGAGGGCTAGAGTTAGAAGAAGCAACTGATTGGCCCTCATGTCAGATGGCATTCTGCTGTAGCTTTGTGATGTAATGGCACCACTTGACCAATCGCCCTGGGTGACGATTACACCGGAGGACCAGACGTCACCAATTACACACCAGGTAATTATCTGGGAATATGACTGCACAGCAAGTAGGAGGTGTTGTGGGAAAGTACTCTGCGCCATGGAAAGCATTGGGCTCCTATTCAAAGAGGGCTAGAGTTAGAAGAACACAGTTTCTAAATAGCAGTCCATCTGGAGTATCAGAGTCCCACTCACAGAGAGCAGGGAAACAGGTTAAATAGCTTCCCTCCATCTGAATGTAAGTCATTTGCTCTAACCTAAGACAGCTCATTCCAGCCTGAAGGATGGTAATTAACTCAAGGGACATATTGCCTGCACAAGTATCTAAAGAAGATTTTCTCAGACACTTAGACAGACAAAGTCTTTGATAAACTATCAGGATGGCCATTGCGTCATCCATATTGCTACCGTCTTAGAAGATTATATTTATGCGGAAGACCCCACTAAAAGGCACTGAGAGCTATCAGATGGTGTGAACTTTTTATTAATGGCAAAATGATTAATTGAGATTTTGACTTACCATATATATTGATCGAGGCATGGAGAAGGCTGAGGAATGAGCTTTCTTTTTTTTTTTCATCTCAGCAAGCAGAGAAATATTCCTCTGCAACACTGCCTCTGCTGGCCATTCAGTATAATCTGCAGATGGAAAAGTCCACTGTTAGTCTTTTTTTAGAACTTGAATATTTCCAAACCAAATGCAACACTACCAAAACATGATTTTTATAAAGGGTCAATTAGCACTATGGCATGTCTCATATTGTGAAAATCCAAAACTCACTAAAAATTATAATCTTAATTTAGATTTCAACCTAGCAGACTTCTTTCAATCCTCTGCCTCATTTGCTGATACTCTCTACACAACCCTATCACCTATATGAGGACTTAGATAGAAAGCTCTCTTTGGCAGCCAAGAGATAGAGTACCCTTCTCACAGGAATTATTTCAGGTTATGGTACACCATAGCAATTGAGTGATCTGATACGTTAAGGGAGGAAGGTTTATGCTACGGTTTGTGGGAATAATAAAAACAACAGATTTTAACATCTTCATTTTAGTGCACCCCTATCACTTAACCTATAGAGAACTCCAGAATGGTAAGATCAACCACTCCTTCAAACAAATGTATAAGTCTCAAATATTGTCCTAGGTCCTTTCATCTCACCACCTTAGTCTTCAGCTGGGCATCCTGTCCACATTGCTCCATTTTCTATACCATGATATAAGTATCCTATTGCGTACTAGGCAACTGATTGGCCCTCATGTCAGATGACACCCTGCTGTAGCTTTGTGATGTAATGGCACCACTTGACCAATCACCCTGGGTGACGATTACACCGGAGGACCAGACATCAGCAATTACAAACTAGGTAACTATCTGTGAATATGACTGCACAGCAAGTAGGAGGTGTAAGGGGGAAGTACAGTGCGCCATTGAAAGTATTGGGCTCCTATTTAAAGAGGGCTAGAGTTAGAAGAAGCAACTGATTGGCCCTCATGTCAGATGACATTCTGCTGTAGCTTTGTGATGTAATGGCACCACTTGACCAATCGCCCTGGGTGACGATTACACCGGAGGACCAGACGTCACCAATTACACACCAGGTAATTATCTGGGAATATGACTGCACAGCAAGTAGGAGGTGTTGTGGGAAAGTACTCTGCGCCATGGAAAGCATTGGGCTCCTATTCAAAGAGGGCTAGAGTTAGAAGAACACAGTTTCTAAATAGCAGTCCATCTGGAGTATCAGAGTCCCACTCACAGAGAGCAGGGAAACAGGTTAAATAGCTTCCCTCCATCTGAATGTAAGTCATTTGCTCTAACCTAAGACAGCTCATTCCAGCCTGAAGGATGGTAATTAACTCAAGGGACATATTGCCTGCACAAGTATCTAAAGAAGATTTTCTCAGACACTTAGACAGACAAAGTCTTTGATAAACTATCAGGATGGCCATTGCGTCATCCATATTGCTACCGTCTTAGAAGATTATATTTATGCGGAAGACCCCACTAAAAGGCACTGAGAGCTATCAGATGCTATGAACTTTTTATTAATGGCAACATGATTAATTGAGATTTTGACTTACCATATATATTGATCGAGGCATGGAGAAGGCTGAGGAATGAGCTTTCTTTTTTTTTTTTTTCATCTCAGCAAGCAGAGAAATATTCCTCTGCAACACTGCCTTTGCTGGCCATTCAGTATAATCTGCAGATGGAAAAGTCCACTGTTAGTCTTTTTTTAGAACTTGAATATTTCCAAACCAAATGCAACACTTCCAAAAAATGATTTTTATAAAGGGTCAATTAGCACTATGGCATGTCTCATATTGTGAAAATCCAAAACTCACTAAAAATTATAATCTTAATTTAGATTTCAACCTAGCAGACTTCTTTCAATCCTCTGCCTCATTTGCTGATACTCTCTACACAACCCTATCACCTATATGAGGACTTAGATAGAAAGCTCTCTTTGGCAGCCAAGAGATAGAGTACCCTTCTCACAGGAATTATTTCAGGTTATGGTACACCATAGCAATTCAGTGATCTGATACGTTAAGGGAGGAAGGTTTATGCTACGGTTTGTGGGAATAATAAAAACAACAGATTCTAACATCTTCATTTTAGTGCATCCCTATCACTTAACCTATAGAGAACTCCAGAATGGTAAGATCAACCACTCCTTCAAACAAATGTATAAGTCTCAAATATTGTCCTAGGTCCTTTCATCTCACCACCTTAGTCTTCAGCTGGGCATCCTGTCCACATTGCTCCATTTTCTATACCATGATATAAGTATCCTATTGCGTACTAGGCAACTGATTGGCCCTCATGTCAGATGACACCCTGCTGTAGCTTTGTGATGTAATGGCACCACTTGACCAATCACCCTGGGTGACGATTACACCGGAGGACCAGACATCAGCAATTACAAACTAGGTAACTATCTGTGAATATGACTGCACAGCAAGTAGGAGGTGTAAGGGGGAAGTACAGTGCGCCATTGAAAGTATTGGGCTCCTATTTAAAGAGGGCTAGAGTTAGAAGAAGCAACTGATTGGCCCTCATGTCAGATGACATTCTGCTGTAGCTTTGTGATGTAATGGCACCACTTGACCAATCGCCCTGGGTGACGATTACACCGGAGGACCAGACGTCACCAATTACACACCAGGTAATTATCTGGGAATATGACTGCACAGCAAGTAGGAGGTGTTGTGGGAAAGTACTCTGCGCCATGGAAAGCATTGGGCTCCTATTCAAAGAGGGCTAGAGTTAGAAGAACACAGTTTCTAAATAGCAGTCCATCTGGAGTATCAGAGTCCCACTCACAGAGAGCAGGGAAACAGGTTAAATAGCTTCCCTCCATCTGAATGTAAGTCATTTGCTCTAACCTAAGACAGCTCATTCCAGCCTGAAGGATGGTAATTAACTCAAGGGACATATTGCCTGCACAAGTATCTAAAGAAGATTTTCTCAGACACTTAGACAGACAAAGTCTTTGATAAACTATCAGGATGGCCATTGCGTCATCCATATTGCTACCGTCTTAGAAGATTATATTTATGCGGAAGACCCCACTAAAAGGCACTGAGAGCTATCAGATGCTATGAACTTTTTATTAATGGCAACATGATTAATTGAGATTTTGACTTACCATATATATTGATCGAGGCATGGAGAAGGCTGAGGAATGAGCTTTCTTTTTTTTTTTTTTCATCTCAGCAAGCAGAGAAATATTCCTCTGCAACACTGCCTTTGCTGGCCATTCAGTATAATCTGCAGATGGAAAAGTCCACTGTTAGTCTTTTTTTAGAACTTGAATATTTCCAAACCAAATGCAACACTTCCAAAAAATGATTTTTATAAAGGGTCAATTAGCACTATGGCATGTCTCATATTGTGAAAATCCAAAACTCACTAAAAATTATAATCTTAATTTAGATTTCAACCTAGCAGACTTCTTTCAATCCTCTGCCTCATTTGCTGATACTCTCTACACAACCCTATCACCTATATGAGGACTTAGATAGAAAGCTCTCTTTGGCAGCCAAGAGATAGAGTACCCTTCTCACAGGAATTATTTCAGGTTATGGTACACCATAGCAATTCAGTGATCTGATACGTTAAGGGAGGAAGGTTTATGCTACGGTTTGTGGGAATAATAAAAACAACAGATTCTAACATCTTCATTTTAGTGCATCCCTATCACTTAACCTATAGAGAACTCCAGAATGGTAAGATCAACCACTCCTTCAAACAAATGTATAAGTCTCAAATATTGTCCTAGGTCCTTTCATCTCACCACCTTAGTCTTCAGCTGGGCATCCTGTCCACATTGCTCCATTTTCTATACCATGATATAAGTATCCTATTGCGTACTAGGCAACTGATTGGCCCTCATGTCAGATGACACCCTGCTGTAGCTTTGTAATGTAATGGCACCACTTGACCAATCACCCTGGGTGACGATTACACCGGAGGACCAGACATCAGCAATTACAAACTAGGTAACTATCTGTGAATATGACTGCACAGCAAGTAGGAGGTGTAAGGGGGAAGTACAGTGCGCCATTGAAAGTATTGGGCTCCTATTTAAAGAGGGCTAGAGTTAGAAGAAGCAACTGATTGGCCCTCATGTCAGATGACATTCTGCTGTAGCTTTGTGATGTAATGGCACCACTTGACCAATCGCCCTGGGTGACGATTACACCGGAGGACCAGACGTCACCAATTACACACCAGGTAATTATCTGGGAATATGACTGCACAGCAAGTAGGAGGTGTTGTGGGAAAGTACTCTGCGCCATGGAAAGCATTGGGCTCCTATTCAAAGAGGGCTAGAGTTAGAAGAACACAGTTTCTAAATAGCAGTCCATCTGGAGTATCAGAGTCCCACTCACAGAGAGCAGGGAAACAGGTTAAATAGCTTCCCTCCATCTGAATGTAAGTCATTTGCTCTAACCTAAGACAGCTCATTCCAGCCTGAAGGATGGTAATTAACTCAAGGGACATATTGCCTGCACAAGTATCTAAAGAAGATTTTCTCAGACACTTAGACAGACAAAGTCTTTGATAAACTATCAGGATGGCCATTGCGTCATCCATATTGCTACCCTCTTAGAAGATTATATTTATGCGGAAGACCCCACTAAAAGGCACTGAGAGCTATCAGATGGTATGAACTTTTTATTAATGGCAAAATGATTAATTGAGATTTTGACTTACCATATATATTGATCGAGGCATGGAGAAGGCTGAGGAATGAGCTTTCTTTTTTTTTTTTCATCTCAGCAAGCAGAGAAATATTCCTCTGCAACACTGCCTCTGCTGGCCATTCAGTATAATCTGCAGATGGAAAAGTCCACTGTTAGTCTTTTTTTAGAACTTGAATATTTCCAAACCAAATGCAACACTACCAAAACATGATTTTTATAAAGGGTCAATTAGCACTATGGCATGTCTCATATTGTGAAAATCCAAAACTCACTAAAAATTATAATCTTAATTTAGATTTCAACCTAGCAGACTTCTTTCAATCCTCTGCCTCATTTGCTGATACTCTCTACACAACCCTATAACCTATATGAGGACTTAGATAGAAAGCTCTCTTTGGCAGCCAAGAGATAGAGTACCCTTCTCACAGGAATTATTTCAGGTTATGGTACACCATAGCAATTCAGTGATCTGATACGTTAAGGGAGGAAGGTTTATGCTACGGTTTGTGGGAATAATAAAAACAACAGATTCTAACATCTTCATTTTAGTGCATCCCTATCACTTAACCTATAGAGAACTCCAGAATGGTAAGATCAACCACTCCTTCAAACAAATGTATAAGTCTCAAATATTGTCCTAGGTCCTTTCATCTCACCACCTTAGTCTTCAGCTGGGCATCCTGTCCACATTGCTCCATTTTCTATACCATGATATAAGTATCCTATTGCGTACTAGGCAACTGATTGGCCCTCATGTCAGATGACACCCTGCTGTAGCTTTGTGATGTAATGGCACCACTTGACCAATCACCCTGGGTGACGATTACACCGGAGGACCAGACATCAGCAATTACAAACTAGGTAACTATCTGTGAATATGACTGCACAGCAAGTAAGAGGAGTAAGGGGGAAGTACAGTGCGCCATTGAAAGTATTGGGCTCCTATTTAAAGAGGGCTAGAGTTAGAAGAAGCAACTGATTGGCCCTCATGTCAGATGGCATTCTGCTGTAGCTTTGTGATGTAATGGCACCACTTGACCAATCGCCCTGGGTGACGATTACACCGGAGGACCAGACGTCACCAATTACACACCAGGTAATTATCTGGGAATATGACTGCACAGCAAGTAGGAGGTGTTGTGGGAAAGTACTCTGCGCCATGGAAAGCATTGGGCTCCTATTCAAAGAGGGCTAGAGTTAGAAGAACACAGTTTCTAAATAGCAGTCCATCTGGAGTATCAGAGTCCCACTCACAGAGAGCAGGGAAACAGGTTAAATAGCTTCCCTCCATCTGAATGTAAGTCATTTGCTCTAACCTAAGACAGCTCATTCCAGCCTGAAGGATGGTAATTAACTCAAGGGACATATTGCCTGCACAAGTATCTAAAGAAGATTTTCTCAGACACTTAGACAGACAAAGTCTTTGATAAACTATCAGGATGGCCATTGCGTCATCCATATTGCTACCCTCTTAGAAGATTATATTTATGCGGAAGACCCCACTAAAAGGCACTGAGAGCTATCAGATGGTATGAACTTTTTATTAATGGCAAAATGATTAATTGAGATTTTGACTTACCATATATATTGATCGAGGCATGGAGAAGGCTGAGGAATGAGCTTTCTTTTTTTTTTCTTCATCTCAGCAAGCAGAGAAATATTCCTCTGCAACACTGCCTCTGCTGGCCATTCAGTATAATCTGCAGATGGAAAAGTCCACTGTTAGTCTTTTTTTAGAACTTGAATATTTCCAAACCAAATGCAACACTACCAAAACATGATTTTTATAAAGGGTCAATTAGCACTATGGCATGTCTCATATTGTGAAAATCCAAAACTCACTAAAAATTATAATCTTAATTTAGATTTCAACCTAGCAGACTTCTTTCAATCCTCTGCCTCATTTGCTGATACTCTCTACACAACCCTATCACCTATATGAGGACTTAGATAGAAAGCTCTCTTTGGCAGCCAAGAGATAGAGTACCCTTCTCACAGGAATTATTTCAGGTTATGGTACACCATAGCAATTCAGTGATCTGATACGTTAAGGGAGGAAGGTTTATGCTACGGTTTGTGGGAATAATAAAAACAACAGATTCTAACATCTTCATTTTAGGGCATCCCTATCACTTAACCTATAGAGAACTCCAGAATGGTAAGATCAACCACTCCTTCAAACAAATGTATAAGTCTCAAATATTGTCCTAGGTCCTTTCATCTCACCACCTTAGTCTTCAGCTGGGCATCCTGTCCACATTGCTCCATTTTCTATACCATGATATAAGTATCCTATTGCGTACTAGGCAACTGATTGGCCCTCATGTCAGATGACACCCTGCTGTAGCTTTGTGATGTAATGGCACCACTTGACCAATCACCCTGGGTGACGATTACACCGGAGGACCAGACATCAGCAATTACAAACTAGGTAACTATCTGTGAATATGACTGCACAGCAAGTAAGAGGAGTAAGGGGGAAGTACAGTGCGCCATTGAAAGTATTGGGCTCCTATTTAAAGAGGGCTAGAGTTAGAAGAAGCAACTGATTGGCCCTCATGTCAGATGGCATTCTGCTGTAGCTTTGTGATGTAATGGCACCACTTGACCAATCGCCCTGGGTGACGATTACACCGGAGGACCAGACGTCACCAATTACACACCAGGTAATTATCTGGGAATATGACTGCACAGCAAGTAGGAGGTGTTGTGGGAAAGTACTCTGCGCCATGGAAAGCATTGGGCTCCTATTCAAAGAGGGCTAGAGTTAGAAGAACACAGTTTCTAAATAGCAGTCCATCTGGAGTATCAGAGTCCCACTCACAGAGAGCAGGGAAACAGGTTAAATAGCTTCCCTCCATCTGAATGTAAGTCATTTGCTCTAACCTAAGACAGCTCATTCCAGCCTGAAGGATGGTAATTAACTCAAGGGACATATTGCCTGCACAAGTATCTAAAGAAGATTTTCTCAGACACTTAGACAGACAAAGTCTTTGATAAACTATCAGGATGGCCATTGCGTCATCCATATTGCTACCCTCTTAGAAGATTATATTTATGCGGAAGACCCCACTAAAAGGCACTGAGAGCTATCAGATGGTATGAACTTTTTATTAATGGCAAAATGATTAATTGAGATTTTGACTTACCATATATATTGATCGAGGCATGGAGAAGGCTGAGGAATGAGCTTTCTTTTTTTTTTCTTCATCTCAGCAAGCAGAGAAATATTCCTCTGCAACACTGCCTCTGCTGGCCATTCAGTATAATCTGCAGATGGAAAAGTCCACTGTTAGTCTTTTTTTAGAACTTGAATATTTCCAAACCAAATGCAACACTACCAAAACATGATTTTTATAAAGGGTCAATTAGCACTATGGCATGTCTCATATTGTGAAAATCCAAAACTCACTAAAAATTATAATCTTAATTTAGATTTCAACCTAGCAGACTTCTTTCAATCCTCTGCCTCATTTGCTGATACTCTCTACACAACCCTATCACCTATATGAGGACTTAGATAGAAAGCTCTCTTTGGCAGCCAAGAGATAGAGTACCCTTCTCACAGGAATTATTTCAGGTTATGGTACACCATAGCAATTCAGTGATCTGATACGTTAAGGGAGGAAGGTTTATGCTACGGTTTGTGGGAATAATAAAAACAACAGATTCTAACATCTTCATTTTAGGGCATCCCTATCACTTAACCTATAGAGAACTCCAGAATGGTAAGATCAACCACTCCTTCAAACAAATGTATAAGTCTCAAATATTGTCCTAGGTCCTTTCATCTCACCACCTTAGTCTTCAGCTGGGCATCCTGTCCACATTGCTCCATTTTCTATACCATGATATAAGTATCCTATTGCGTACTAGGCAACTGATTGGCCCTCATGTCAGATGACACCCTGCTGTAGCTTTGTGATGTAATGGCACCACTTGACCAATCACCCTGGGTGACGATTACACCGGAGGACCAGACATCAGCAATTACAAACTAGGTAACTATCTGTGAATATGACTGCACAGCAAGTAAGAGGAGTAAGGGGGAAGTACAGTGCGCCATTGAAAGTATTGGGCTCCTATTTAAAGAGGGCTAGAGTTAGAAGAAGCAACTGATTGGCCCTCATGTCAGATGGCATTCTGCTGTAGCTTTGTGATGTAATGGCACCACTTGACCAATCGCCCTGGGTGACGATTACACCGGAGGACCAGACGTCACCAATTACACACCAGGTAATTATCTGGGAATATGACTGCACAGCAAGTAGGAGGTGTTGTGGGAAAGTACTCTGCGCCATGGAAAGCATTGGGCTCCTATTCAAAGAGGGCTAGAGTTAGAAGAACACAGTTTCTAAATAGCAGTCCATCTGGAGTATCAGAGTCCCACTCACAGAGAGCAGGGAAACAGGTTAAATAGCTTCCCTCCATCTGAATGTAAGTCATTTGCTCTAACCTAAGACAGCTCATTCCAGCCTGAAGGATGGTAATTAACTCAAGGGACATATTGCCTGCACAAGTATCTAAAGAAGATTTTCTCAGACACTTAGACAGACAAAGTCTTTGATAAACTATCAGGATGGCCATTGCGTCATCCATATTGCTACCGTCTTAGAAGATTATATTTATGCGGAAGACCCCACTAAAAGGCACTGAGAGCTATCAGATGGTGTGAACTTTTTATTAATGGCAAAATGATTAATTGAGATTTTGACTTACCATATATATTGATCGAGGCATGGAGAAGGCTGAGGAATGAGCTTTCTTTTTTTTTTTCATCTCAGCAAGCAGAGAAATATTCCTCTGCAACACTGCCTCTGCTGGCCATTCAGTATAATCTGCAGATGGAAAAGTCCACTGTTAGTCTTTTTTTAGAACTTGAATATTTCCAAACCAAATGCAACACTACCAAAACATGATTTTTATAAAGGGTCAATTAGCACTATGGCATGTCTCATATTGTGAAAATCCAAAACTCACTAAAAATTATAATCTTAATTTAGATTTCAACCTAGCAGACTTCTTTCAATCCTCTGCCTCATTTGCTGATACTCTCTACACAACCCTATCACCTATATGAGGACTTAGATAGAAAGCTCTCTTTGGCAGCCAAGAGATAGAGTACCCTTCTCACAGGAATTATTTCAGGTTATGGTACACCATAGCAATTGAGTGATCTGATACGTTAAGGGAGGAAGGTTTATGCTACGGTTTGTGGGAATAATAAAAACAACAGATTTTAACATCTTCATTTTAGTGCACCCCTATCACTTAACCTATAGAGAACTCCAGAATGGTAAGATCAACCACTCCTTCAAACAAATGTATAAGTCTCAAATATTGTCCTAGGTCCTTTCATCTCACCACCTTAGTCTTCAGCTGGGCATCCTGTCCACATTGCTCCATTTTCTATACCATGATATAAGTATCCTATTGCGTACTAGGCAACTGATTGGCCCTCATGTCAGATGACACCCTGCTGTAGCTTTGTGATGTAATGGCACCACTTGACCAATCACCCTGGGTGACGATTACACCGGAGGACCAGACATCAGCAATTACAAACTAGGTAACTATCTGTGAATATGACTGCACAGCAAGTAGGAGGTGTAAGGGGGAAGTACAGTGCGCCATTGAAAGTATTGGGCTCCTATTTAAAGAGGGCTAGAGTTAGAAGAAGCAACTGATTGGCCCTCATGTCAGATGACATTCTGCTGTAGCTTTGTGATGTAATGGCACCACTTGACCAATCGCCCTGGGTGACGATTACACCGGAGGACCAGACGTCACCAATTACACACCAGGTAATTATCTGGGAATATGACTGCACAGCAAGTAGGAGGTGTTGTGGGAAAGTACTCTGCGCCATGGAAAGCATTGGGCTCCTATTCAAAGAGGGCTAGAGTTAGAAGAACACAGTTTCTAAATAGCAGTCCATCTGGAGTATCAGAGTCCCACTCACAGAGAGCAGGGAAACAGGTTAAATAGCTTCCCTCCATCTGAATGTAAGTCATTTGCTCTAACCTAAGACAGCTCATTCCAGCCTGAAGGATGGTAATTAACTCAAGGGACATATTGCCTGCACAAGTATCTAAAGAAGATTTTCTCAGACACTTAGACAGACAAAGTCTTTGATAAACTATCAGGATGGCCATTGCGTCATCCATATTGCTACCGTCTTAGAAGATTATATTTATGCGGAAGACCCCACTAAAAGGCACTGAGAGCTATCAGATGGTATGAACTTTTTATTAATGGCAAAATGATTAATTGAGATTTTGACTTACCATATATATTGATCGAGGCATGGAGAAGGCTGAGGAATGAGCTTTCTTTTTTTTTTTTCATCTCAGCAAGCAGAGAAATATTCCTCTGCAACACTGCCTCTGCTGGCCATTCAGTATAATCTGCAGATGGAAAAGTCCACTGTTAGTCTTTTTTTAGAACTTGAATATTTCCAAACCAAATGCAACACTACCAAAACATGATTTTTATAAAGGGTCAATTAGCACTATGGCATGTCTCATATTGTGAAAATCCAAAACTCACTAAAAATTATAATCTTAATTTAGATTTCAACCTAGCAGACTTCTTTCAATCCTCTGCCTCATTTGCTGATACTCTCTACACAACCCTATCACCTATATGAGGACTTAGATAGAAAGCTCTCTTTGGCAGCCAAGAGATAGAGTACCCTTCTCACAGGAATTATTTCAGGTTATGGTACACCATAGCAATTCAGTGATCTGATACGTTAAGGGAGGAAGGTTTATGCTACGGTTTGTGGGAATAATAAAAACAACAGATTCTAACATCTTCATTTTAGGGCATCCCTATCACTTAACCTATAGAGAACTCCAGAATGGTAAGATCAACCACTCCTTCAAACAAATGTATAAGTCTCAAATATTGTCCTAGGTCCTTTCATCTCACCACCTTAGTCTTCAGCTGGGCATCCTGTCCACATTGCTCCATTTTCTATACCATGATATAAGTATCCTATTGCGTACTAGGCAACTGATTGGCCCTCATGTCAGATGACACCCTGCTGTAGCTTTGTGATGTAATGGCACCACTTGACCAATCACCCTGGGTGACGATTACACCGGAGGACCAGACATCAGCAATTACAAACTAGGTAACTATCTGTGAATATGACTGCACAGCAAGTAAGAGGAGTAAGGGGGAAGTACAGTGCGCCATTGAAAGTATTGGGCTCCTATTTAAAGAGGGCTAGAGTTAGAAGAAGCAACTGATTGGCCCTCATGTCAGATGGCATTCTGCTGTAGCTTTGTGATGTAATGGCACCACTTGACCAATCGCCCTGGGTGACGATTACACCGGAGGACCAGACGTCACCAATTACACACCAGGTAATTATCTGGGAATATGACTGCACAGCAAGTAGGAGGTGTTGTGGGAAAGTACTCTGCGCCATGGAAAGCATTGGGCTCCTATTCAAAGAGGGCTAGAGTTAGAAGAACACAGTTTCTAAATAGCAGTCCATCTGGAGTATCAGAGTCCCACTCACAGAGAGCAGGGAAACAGGTTAAATAGCTTCCCTCCATCTGAATGTAAGTCATTTGCTCTAACCTAAGACAGCTCATTCCAGCCTGAAGGATGGTAATTAACTCAAGGGACATATTGCCTGCACAAGTATCTAAAGAAGATTTTCTCAGACACTTAGACAGACAAAGTCTTTGATAAACTATCAGGATGGCCATTGCGTCATCCATATTGCTACCCTCTTAGAAGATTATATTTATGCGGAAGACCCCACTAAAAGGCACTGAGAGCTATCAGATGGTATGAACTTTTTATTAATGGCAAAATGATTAATTGAGATTTTGACTTACCATATATATTGATCGAGGCATGGAGAAGGCTGAGGAATGAGCTTTCTTTTTTTTTTTTCATCTCAGCAAGCAGAGAAATATTCCTCTGCAACACTGCCTCTGCTGGCCATTCAGTATAATCTGCAGATGGAAAAGTCCACTGTTAGTCTTTTTTTAGAACTTGAATATTTCCAAACCAAATGCAACACTACCAAAACATGATTTTTATAAAGGGTCAATTAGCACTATGGCATGTCTCATATTGTGAAAATCCAAAACTCACTAAAAATTATAATCTTAATTTAGATTTCAACCTAGCAGACTTCTTTCAATCCTCTGCCTCATTTGCTGATACTCTCTACACAACCCTATAACCTATATGAGGACTTAGATAGAAAGCTCTCTTTGGCAGCCAAGAGATAGAGTACCCTTCTCACAGGAATTATTTCAGGTTATGGTACACCATAGCAATTCAGTGATCTGATACGTTAAGGGAGGAAGGTTTATGCTACGGTTTGTGGGAATAATAAAAACAACAGATTCTAACATCTTCATTTTAGTGCATCCCTATCACTTAACCTATAGAGAACTCCAGAATGGTAAGATCAACCACTCCTTCAAACAAATGTATAAGTCTCAAATATTGTCCTAGGTCCTTTCATCTCACCACCTTAGTCTTCAGCTGGGCATCCTGTCCACATTGCTCCATTTTCTATACCATGATATAAGTATCCTATTGCGTACTAGGCAACTGATTGGCCCTCATGTCAGATGACACCCTGCTGTAGCTTTGTGATGTAATGGCACCACTTGACCAATCACCCTGGGTGACGATTACACCGGAGGACCAGACATCAGCAATTACAAACTAGGTAACTATCTGTGAATATGACTGCACAGCAAGTAAGAGGAGTAAGGGGGAAGTACAGTGCGCCATTGAAAGTATTGGGCTCCTATTTAAAGAGGGCTAGAGTTAGAAGAAGCAACTGATTGGCCCTCATGTCAGATGGCATTCTGCTGTAGCTTTGTGATGTAATGGCACCACTTGACCAATCGCCCTGGGTGACGATTACACCGGAGGACCAGACGTCACCAATTACACACCAGGTAATTATCTGGGAATATGACTGCACAGCAAGTAGGAGGTGTTGTGGGAAAGTACTCTGCGCCATGGAAAGCATTGGGCTCCTATTCAAAGAGGGCTAGAGTTAGAAGAACACAGTTTCTAAATAGCAGTCCATCTGGAGTATCAGAGTCCCACTCACAGAGAGCAGGGAAACAGGTTAAATAGCTTCCCTCCATCTGAATGTAAGTCATTTGCTCTAACCTAAGACAGCTCATTCCAGCCTGAAGGATGGTAATTAACTCAAGGGACATATTGCCTGCACAAGTATCTAAAGAAGATTTTCTCAGACACTTAGACAGACAAAGTCTTTGATAAACTATCAGGATGGCCATTGCGTCATCCATATTGCTACCCTCTTAGAAGATTATATTTATGCGGAAGACCCCACTAAAAGGCACTGAGAGCTATCAGATGGTATGAACTTTTTATTAATGGCAAAATGATTAATTGAGATTTTGACTTACCATATATATTGATCGAGGCATGGAGAAGGCTGAGGAATGAGCTTTCTTTTTTTTTTCTTCATCTCAGCAAGCAGAGAAATATTCCTCTGCAACACTGCCTCTGCTGGCCATTCAGTATAATCTGCAGATGGAAAAGTCCACTGTTAGTCTTTTTTTAGAACTTGAATATTTCCAAACCAAATGCAACACTACCAAAACATGATTTTTATAAAGGGTCAATTAGCACTATGGCATGTCTCATATTGTGAAAATCCAAAACTCACTAAAAATTATAATCTTAATTTAGATTTCAACCTAGCAGACTTCTTTCAATCCTCTGCCTCATTTGCTGATACTCTCTACACAACCCTATCACCTATATGAGGACTTAGATAGAAAGCTCTCTTTGGCAGCCAAGAGATAGAGTACCCTTCTCACAGGAATTATTTCAGGTTATGGTACACCATAGCAATTCAGTGATCTGATACGTTAAGGGAGGAAGGTTTATGCTACGGTTTGTGGGAATAATAAAAACAACAGATTCTAACATCTTCATTTTAGGGCATCCCTATCACTTAACCTATAGAGAACTCCAGAATGGTAAGATCAACCACTCCTTCAAACAAATGTATAAGTCTCAAATATTGTCCTAGGTCCTTTCATCTCACCACCTTAGTCTTCAGCTGGGCATCCTGTCCACATTGCTCCATTTTCTATACCATGATATAAGTATCCTATTGCGTACTAGGCAACTGATTGGCCCTCATGTCAGATGACACCCTGCTGTAGCTTTGTGATGTAATGGCACCACTTGACCAATCACCCTGGGTGACGATTACACCGGAGGACCAGACATCAGCAATTACAAACTAGGTAACTATCTGTGAATATGACTGCACAGCAAGTAAGAGGAGTAAGGGGGAAGTACAGTGCGCCATTGAAAGTATTGGGCTCCTATTTAAAGAGGGCTAGAGTTAGAAGAAGCAACTGATTGGCCCTCATGTCAGATGGCATTCTGCTGTAGCTTTGTGATGTAATGGCACCACTTGACCAATCGCCCTGGGTGACGATTACACCGGAGGACCAGACGTCACCAATTACACACCAGGTAATTATCTGGGAATATGACTGCACAGCAAGTAGGAGGTGTTGTGGGAAAGTACTCTGCGCCATGGAAAGCATTGGGCTCCTATTCAAAGAGGGCTAGAGTTAGAAGAACACAGTTTCTAAATAGCAGTCCATCTGGAGTATCAGAGTCCCACTCACAGAGAGCAGGGAAACAGGTTAAATAGCTTCCCTCCATCTGAATGTAAGTCATTTGCTCTAACCTAAGACAGCTCATTCCAGCCTGAAGGATGGTAATTAACTCAAGGGACATATTGCCTGCACAAGTATCTAAAGAAGATTTTCTCAGACACTTAGACAGACAAAGTCTTTGATAAACTATCAGGATGGCCATTGCGTCATCCATATTGCTACCGTCTTAGAAGATTATATTTATGCGGAAGACCCCACTAAAAGGCACTGAGAGCTATCAGATGGTGTGAACTTTTTATTAATGGCAAAATGATTAATTGAGATTTTGACTTACCATATATATTGATCGAGGCATGGAGAAGGCTGAGGAATGAGCTTTCTTTTTTTTTTTCATCTCAGCAAGCAGAGAAATATTCCTCTGCAACACTGCCTCTGCTGGCCATTCAGTATAATCTGCAGATGGAAAAGTCCACTGTTAGTCTTTTTTTAGAACTTGAATATTTCCAAACCAAATGCAACACTACCAAAACATGATTTTTATAAAGGGTCAATTAGCACTATGGCATGTCTCATATTGTGAAAATCCAAAACTCACTAAAAATTATAATCTTAATTTAGATTTCAACCTAGCAGACTTCTTTCAATCCTCTGCCTCATTTGCTGATACTCTCTACACAACCCTATCACCTATATGAGGACTTAGATAGAAAGCTCTCTTTGGCAGCCAAGAGATAGAGTACCCTTCTCACAGGAATTATTTCAGGTTATGGTACACCATAGCAATTGAGTGATCTGATACGTTAAGGGAGGAAGGTTTATGCTACGGTTTGTGGGAATAATAAAAACAACAGATTTTAACATCTTCATTTTAGTGCACCCCTATCACTTAACCTATAGAGAACTCCAGAATGGTAAGATCAACCACTCCTTCAAACAAATGTATAAGTCTCAAATATTGTCCTAGGTCCTTTCATCTCACCACCTTAGTCTTCAGCTGGGCATCCTGTCCACATTGCTCCATTTTCTATACCATGATATAAGTATCCTATTGCGTACTAGGCAACTGATTGGCCCTCATGTCAGATGACACCCTGCTGTAGCTTTGTGATGTAATGGCACCACTTGACCAATCACCCTGGGTGACGATTACACCGGAGGACCAGACATCAGCAATTACAAACTAGGTAACTATCTGTGAATATGACTGCACAGCAAGTAGGAGGTGTAAGGGGGAAGTACAGTGCGCCATTGAAAGTATTGGGCTCCTATTTAAAGAGGGCTAGAGTTAGAAGAAGCAACTGATTGGCCCTCATGTCAGATGACATTCTGCTGTAGCTTTGTGATGTAATGGCACCACTTGACCAATCGCCCTGGGTGACGATTACACCGGAGGACCAGACGTCACCAATTACACACCAGGTAATTATCTGGGAATATGACTGCACAGCAAGTAGGAGGTGTTGTGGGAAAGTACTCTGCGCCATGGAAAGCATTGGGCTCCTATTCAAAGAGGGCTAGAGTTAGAAGAACACAGTTTCTAAATAGCAGTCCATCTGGAGTATCAGAGTCCCACTCACAGAGAGCAGGGAAACAGGTTAAATAGCTTCCCTCCATCTGAATGTAAGTCATTTGCTCTAACCTAAGACAGCTCATTCCAGCCTGAAGGATGGTAATTAACTCAAGGGACATATTGCCTGCACAAGTATCTAAAGAAGATTTTCTCAGACACTTAGACAGACAAAGTCTTTGATAAACTATCAGGATGGCCATTGCGTCATCCATATTGCTACCCTCTTAGAAGATTATATTTATGCGGAAGACCCCACTAAAAGGCACTGAGAGCTATCAGATGGTATGAACTTTTTATTAATGGCAAAATGATTAATTGAGATTTTGACTTACCATATATATTGATCGAGGCATGGAGAAGGCTGAGGAATGAGCTTTCTTTTTTTTTTTTCATCTCAGCAAGCAGAGAAATATTCCTCTGCAACACTGCCTCTGCTGGCCATTCAGTATAATCTGCAGATGGAAAAGTCCACTGTTAGTCTTTTTTTAGAACTTGAATATTTCCAAACCAAATGCAACACTACCAAAACATGATTTTTATAAAGGGTCAATTAGCACTATGGCATGTCTCATATTGTGAAAATCCAAAACTCACTAAAAATTATAATCTTAATTTAGATTTCAACCTAGCAGACTTCTTTCAATCCTCTGCCTCATTTGCTGATACTCTCTACACAACCCTATAACCTATATGAGGACTTAGATAGAAAGCTCTCTTTGGCAGCCAAGAGATAGAGTACCCTTCTCACAGGAATTATTTCAGGTTATGGTACACCATAGCAATTCAGTGATCTGATACGTTAAGGGAGGAAGGTTTATGCTACGGTTTGTGGGAATAATAAAAACAACAGATTCTAACATCTTCATTTTAGTGCATCCCTATCACTTAACCTATAGAGAACTCCAGAATGGTAAGATCAACCACTCCTTCAAACAAATGTATAAGTCTCAAATATTGTCCTAGGTCCTTTCATCTCACCACCTTAGTCTTCAGCTGGGCATCCTGTCCACATTGCTCCATTTTCTATACCATGATATAAGTATCCTATTGCGTACTAGGCAACTGATTGGCCCTCATGTCAGATGACACCCTGCTGTAGCTTTGTGATGTAATGGCACCACTTGACCAATCACCCTGGGTGACGATTACACCGGAGGACCAGACATCAGCAATTACAAACTAGGTAACTATCTGTGAATATGACTGCACAGCAAGTAAGAGGAGTAAGGGGGAAGTACAGTGCGCCATTGAAAGTATTGGGCTCCTATTTAAAGAGGGCTAGAGTTAGAAGAAGCAACTGATTGGCCCTCATGTCAGATGGCATTCTGCTGTAGCTTTGTGATGTAATGGCACCACTTGACCAATCGCCCTGGGTGACGATTACACCGGAGGACCAGACGTCACCAATTACACACCAGGTAATTATCTGGGAATATGACTGCACAGCAAGTAGGAGGTGTTGTGGGAAAGTACTCTGCGCCATGGAAAGCATTGGGCTCCTATTCAAAGAGGGCTAGAGTTAGAAGAACACAGTTTCTAAATAGCAGTCCATCTGGAGTATCAGAGTCCCACTCACAGAGAGCAGGGAAACAGGTTAAATAGCTTCCCTCCATCTGAATGTAAGTCATTTGCTCTAACCTAAGACAGCTCATTCCAGCCTGAAGGATGGTAATTAACTCAAGGGACATATTGCCTGCACAAGTATCTAAAGAAGATTTTCTCAGACACTTAGACAGACAAAGTCTTTGATAAACTATCAGGATGGCCATTGCGTCATCCATATTGCTACCCTCTTAGAAGATTATATTTATGCGGAAGACCCCACTAAAAGGCACTGAGAGCTATCAGATGGTGTGAACTTTTTATTAATGGCAAAATGATTAATTGAGATTTTGACTTACCATATATATTGATCGAGGCATGGAGAAGGCTGAGGAATGAGCTTTCTTTTTTTTTTTCATCTCAGCAAGCAGAGAAATATTCCTCTGCAACACTGCCTCTGCTGGCCATTCAGTATAATCTGCAGATGGAAAAGTCCACTGTTAGTCTTTTTTTAGAACTTGAATATTTCCAAACCAAATGCAACACTACCAAAACATGATTTTTATAAAGGGTCAATTAGCACTATGGCATGTCTCATATTGTGAAAATCCAAAACTCACTAAAAATTATAATCTTAATTTAGATTTCAACCTAGCAGACTTCTTTCAATCCTCTGCCTCATTTGCTGATACTCTCTACACAACCCTATCACCTATATGAGGACTTAGATAGAAAGCTCTCTTTGGCAGCCAAGAGATAGAGTACCCTTCTCACAGGAATTATTTCAGGTTATGGTACACCATAGCAATTGAGTGATCTGATACGTTAAGGGAGGAAGGTTTATGCTACGGTTTGTGGGAATAATAAAAACAACAGATTTTAACATCTTCATTTTAGTGCACCCCTATCACTTAACCTATAGAGAACTCCAGAATGGTAAGATCAACCACTCCTTCAAACAAATGTATAAGTCTCAAATATTGTCCTAGGTCCTTTCATCTCACCACCTTAGTCTTCAGCTGGGCATCCTGTCCACATTGCTCCATTTTCTATACCATGATATAAGTATCCTATTGCGTACTAGGCAACTGATTGGCCCTCATGTCAGATGACACCCTGCTGTAGCTTTGTGATGTAATGGCACCACTTGACCAATCACCCTGGGTGACGATTACACCGGAGGACCAGACATCAGCAATTACAAACTAGGTAACTATCTGTGAATATGACTGCACAGCAAGTAGGAGGTGTAAGGGGGAAGTACAGTGCGCCATTGAAAGTATTGGGCTCCTATTTAAAGAGGGCTAGAGTTAGAAGAAGCAACTGATTGGCCCTCATGTCAGATGACATTCTGCTGTAGCTTTGTGATGTAATGGCACCACTTGACCAATCGCCCTGGGTGACGATTACACCGGAGGACCAGACGTCACCAATTACACACCAGGTAATTATCTGGGAATATGACTGCACAGCAAGTAGGAGGTGTTGTGGGAAAGTACTCTGCGCCATGGAAAGCATTGGGCTCCTATTCAAAGAGGGCTAGAGTTAGAAGAACACAGTTTCTAAATAGCAGTCCATCTGGAGTATCAGAGTCCCACTCACAGAGAGCAGGGAAACAGGTTAAATAGCTTCCCTCCATCTGAATGTAAGTCATTTGCTCTAACCTAAGACAGCTCATTCCAGCCTGAAGGATGGTAATTAACTCAAGGGACATATTGCCTGCACAAGTATCTAAAGAAGATTTTCTCAGACACTTAGACAGACAAAGTCTTTGATAAACTATCAGGATGGCCATTGCGTCATCCATATTGCTACCCTCTTAGAAGATTATATTTATGCGGAAGACCCCACTAAAAGGCACTGAGAGCTATCAGATGGTATGAACTTTTTATTAATGGCAAAATGATTAATTGAGATTTTGACTTACCATATATATTGATCGAGGCATGGAGAAGGCTGAGGAATGAGCTTTCTTTTTTTTTTTTCATCTCAGCAAGCAGAGAAATATTCCTCTGCAACACTGCCTCTGCTGGCCATTCAGTATAATCTGCAGATGGAAAAGTCCACTGTTAGTCTTTTTTTAGAACTTGAATATTTCCAAACCAAATGCAACACTACCAAAACATGATTTTTATAAAGGGTCAATTAGCACTATGGCATGTCTCATATTGTGAAAATCCAAAACTCACTAAAAATTATAATCTTAATTTAGATTTCAACCTAGCAGACTTCTTTCAATCCTCTGCCTCATTTGCTGATACTCTCTACACAACCCTATAACCTATATGAGGACTTAGATAGAAAGCTCTCTTTGGCAGCCAAGAGATAGAGTACCCTTCTCACAGGAATTATTTCAGGTTATGGTACACCATAGCAATTCAGTGATCTGATACGTTAAGGGAGGAAGGTTTATGCTACGGTTTGTGGGAATAATAAAAACAACAGATTCTAACATCTTCATTTTAGTGCATCCCTATCACTTAACCTATAGAGAACTCCAGAATGGTAAGATCAACCACTCCTTCAAACAAATGTATAAGTCTCAAATATTGTCCTAGGTCCTTTCATCTCACCACCTTAGTCTTCAGCTGGGCATCCTGTCCACATTGCTCCATTTTCTATACCATGATATAAGTATCCTATTGCGTACTAGGCAACTGATTGGCCCTCATGTCAGATGACACCCTGCTGTAGCTTTGTGATGTAATGGCACCACTTGACCAATCACCCTGGGTGACGATTACACCGGAGGACCAGACATCAGCAATTACAAACTAGGTAACTATCTGTGAATATGACTGCACAGCAAGTAAGAGGAGTAAGGGGGAAGTACAGTGCGCCATTGAAAGTATTGGGCTCCTATTTAAAGAGGGCTAGAGTTAGAAGAAGCAACTGATTGGCCCTCATGTCAGATGGCATTCTGCTGTAGCTTTGTGATGTAATGGCACCACTTGACCAATCGCCCTGGGTGACGATTACACCGGAGGACCAGACGTCACCAATTACACACCAGGTAATTATCTGGGAATATGACTGCACAGCAAGTAGGAGGTGTTGTGGGAAAGTACTCTGCGCCATGGAAAGCATTGGGCTCCTATTCAAAGAGGGCTAGAGTTAGAAGAACACAGTTTCTAAATAGCAGTCCATCTGGAGTATCAGAGTCCCACTCACAGAGAGCAGGGAAACAGGTTAAATAGCTTCCCTCCATCTGAATGTAAGTCATTTGCTCTAACCTAAGACAGCTCATTCCAGCCTGAAGGATGGTAATTAACTCAAGGGACATATTGCCTGCACAAGTATCTAAAGAAGATTTTCTCAGACACTTAGACAGACAAAGTCTTTGATAAACTATCAGGATGGCCATTGCGTCATCCATATTGCTACCCTCTTAGAAGATTATATTTATGCGGAAGACCCCACTAAAAGGCACTGAGAGCTATCAGATGGTATGAACTTTTTATTAATGGCAAAATGATTAATTGAGATTTTGACTTACCATATATATTGATCGAGGCATGGAGAAGGCTGAGGAATGAGCTTTCTTTTTTTTTTCTTCATCTCAGCAAGCAGAGAAATATTCCTCTGCAACACTGCCTCTGCTGGCCATTCAGTATAATCTGCAGATGGAAAAGTCCACTGTTAGTCTTTTTTTAGAACTTGAATATTTCCAAACCAAATGCAACACTACCAAAACATGATTTTTATAAAGGGTCAATTAGCACTATGGCATGTCTCATATTGTGAAAATCCAAAACTCACTAAAAATTATAATCTTAATTTAGATTTCAACCTAGCAGACTTCTTTCAATCCTCTGCCTCATTTGCTGATACTCTCTACACAACCCTATCACCTATATGAGGACTTAGATAGAAAGCTCTCTTTGGCAGCCAAGAGATAGAGTACCCTTCTCACAGGAATTATTTCAGGTTATGGTACACCATAGCAATTCAGTGATCTGATACGTTAAGGGAGGAAGGTTTATGCTACGGTTTGTGGGAATAATAAAAACAACAGATTCTAACATCTTCATTTTAGGGCATCCCTATCACTTAACCTATAGAGAACTCCAGAATGGTAAGATCAACCACTCCTTCAAACAAATGTATAAGTCTCAAATATTGTCCTAGGTCCTTTCATCTCACCACCTTAGTCTTCAGCTGGGCATCCTGTCCACATTGCTCCATTTTCTATACCATGATATAAGTATCCTATTGCGTACTAGGCAACTGATTGGCCCTCATGTCAGATGACACCCTGCTGTAGCTTTGTGATGTAATGGCACCACTTGACCAATCACCCTGGGTGACGATTACACCGGAGGACCAGACATCAGCAATTACAAACTAGGTAACTATCTGTGAATATGACTGCACAGCAAGTAAGAGGAGTAAGGGGGAAGTACAGTGCGCCATTGAAAGTATTGGGCTCCTATTTAAAGAGGGCTAGAGTTAGAAGAAGCAACTGATTGGCCCTCATGTCAGATGGCATTCTGCTGTAGCTTTGTGATGTAATGGCACCACTTGACCAATCGCCCTGGGTGACGATTACACCGGAGGACCAGACGTCACCAATTACACACCAGGTAATTATCTGGGAATATGACTGCACAGCAAGTAGGAGGTGTTGTGGGAAAGTACTCTGCGCCATGGAAAGCATTGGGCTCCTATTCAAAGAGGGCTAGAGTTAGAAGAACACAGTTTCTAAATAGCAGTCCATCTGGAGTATCAGAGTCCCACTCACAGAGAGCAGGGAAACAGGTTAAATAGCTTCCCTCCATCTGAATGTAAGTCATTTGCTCTAACCTAAGACAGCTCATTCCAGCCTGAAGGATGGTAATTAACTCAAGGGACATATTGCCTGCACAAGTATCTAAAGAAGATTTTCTCAGACACTTAGACAGACAAAGTCTTTGATAAACTATCAGGATGGCCATTGCGTCATCCATATTGCTACCGTCTTAGAAGATTATATTTATGCGGAAGACCCCACTAAAAGGCACTGAGAGCTATCAGATGGTGTGAACTTTTTATTAATGGCAAAATGATTAATTGAGATTTTGACTTACCATATATATTGATCGAGGCATGGAGAAGGCTGAGGAATGAGCTTTCTTTTTTTTTTTCATCTCAGCAAGCAGAGAAATATTCCTCTGCAACACTGCCTCTGCTGGCCATTCAGTATAATCTGCAGATGGAAAAGTCCACTGTTAGTCTTTTTTTAGAACTTGAATATTTCCAAACCAAATGCAACACTACCAAAACATGATTTTTATAAAGGGTCAATTAGCACTATGGCATGTCTCATATTGTGAAAATCCAAAACTCACTAAAAATTATAATCTTAATTTAGATTTCAACCTAGCAGACTTCTTTCAATCCTCTGCCTCATTTGCTGATACTCTCTACACAACCCTATCACCTATATGAGGACTTAGATAGAAAGCTCTCTTTGGCAGCCAAGAGATAGAGTACCCTTCTCACAGGAATTATTTCAGGTTATGGTACACCATAGCAATTGAGTGATCTGATACGTTAAGGGAGGAAGGTTTATGCTACGGTTTGTGGGAATAATAAAAACAACAGATTTTAACATCTTCATTTTAGTGCACCCCTATCACTTAACCTATAGAGAACTCCAGAATGGTAAGATCAACCACTCCTTCAAACAAATGTATAAGTCTCAAATATTGTCCTAGGTCCTTTCATCTCACCACCTTAGTCTTCAGCTGGGCATCCTGTCCACATTGCTCCATTTTCTATACCATGATATAAGTATCCTATTGCGTACTAGGCAACTGATTGGCCCTCATGTCAGATGACACCCTGCTGTAGCTTTGTGATGTAATGGCACCACTTGACCAATCACCCTGGGTGACGATTACACCGGAGGACCAGACATCAGCAATTACAAACTAGGTAACTATCTGTGAATATGACTGCACAGCAAGTAGGAGGTGTAAGGGGGAAGTACAGTGCGCCATTGAAAGTATTGGGCTCCTATTTAAAGAGGGCTAGAGTTAGAAGAAGCAACTGATTGGCCCTCATGTCAGATGACATTCTGCTGTAGCTTTGTGATGTAATGGCACCACTTGACCAATCGCCCTGGGTGACGATTACACCGGAGGACCAGACGTCACCAATTACACACCAGGTAATTATCTGGGAATATGACTGCACAGCAAGTAGGAGGTGTTGTGGGAAAGTACTCTGCGCCATGGAAAGCATTGGGCTCCTATTCAAAGAGGGCTAGAGTTAGAAGAACACAGTTTCTAAATAGCAGTCCATCTGGAGTATCAGAGTCCCACTCACAGAGAGCAGGGAAACAGGTTAAATAGCTTCCCTCCATCTGAATGTAAGTCATTTGCTCTAACCTAAGACAGCTCATTCCAGCCTGAAGGATGGTAATTAACTCAAGGGACATATTGCCTGCACAAGTATCTAAAGAAGATTTTCTCAGACACTTAGACAGACAAAGTCTTTGATAAACTATCAGGATGGCCATTGCGTCATCCATATTGCTACCCTCTTAGAAGATTATATTTATGCGGAAGACCCCACTAAAAGGCACTGAGAGCTATCAGATGGTATGAACTTTTTATTAATGGCAAAATGATTAATTGAGATTTTGACTTACCATATATATTGATCGAGGCATGGAGAAGGCTGAGGAATGAGCTTTCTTTTTTTTTTCATCTCAGCAAGCAGAGAAATATTCCTCTGCAACACTGCCTCTGCTGGCCATTCAGTATAATCTGCAGATGGAAAAGTCCACTGTTAGTCTTTTTTTAGAACTTGAATATTTCCAAACCAAATGCAACACTACCAAAACATGATTTTTATAAAGGGTCAATTAGCACTATGGCATGTCTCATATTGTGAAAATCCAAAACTCACTAAAAATTATAATCTTAATTTAGATTTCAACCTAGCAGACTTCTTTCAATCCTCTGCCTCATTTGCTGATACTCTCTACACAACCCTATCACCTATATGAGGACTTAGATAGAAAGCTCTCTTTGGCAGCCAAGAGATAGAGTACCCTTCTCACAGGAATTATTTCAGGTTATGGTACACCATAGCAATTCAGTGATCTGATACGTTAAGGGAGGAAGGTTTATGCTACGGTTTGTGGGAATAATAAAAACAACAGATTCTAACATCTTCATTTTAGGGCATCCCTATCACTTAACCTATAGAGAACTCCAGAATGGTAAGATCAACCACTCCTTCAAACAAATGTATAAGTCTCAAATATTGTCCTAGGTCCTTTCATCTCACCACCTTAGTCTTCAGCTGGGCATCCTGTCCACATTGCTCCATTTTCTATACCATGATATAAGTATCCTATTGCGTACTAGGCAACTGATTGGCCCTCATGTCAGATGACACCCTGCTGTAGCTTTGTGATGTAATGGCACCACTTGACCAATCACCCTGGGTGACGATTACACCGGAGGACCAGACATCAGCAATTACAAACTAGGTAACTATCTGTGAATATGACTGCACAGCAAGTAAGAGGAGTAAGGGGGAAGTACAGTGCGCCATTGAAAGTATTGGGCTCCTATTTAAAGAGGGCTAGAGTTAGAAGAAGCAACTGATTGGCCCTCATGTCAGATGGCATTCTGCTGTAGCTTTGTGATGTAATGGCACCACTTGACCAATCGCCCTGGGTGACGATTACACCGGAGGACCAGACGTCACCAATTACACACCAGGTAATTATCTGGGAATATGACTGCACAGCAAGTAGGAGGTGTTGTGGGAAAGTACTCTGCGCCATGGAAAGCATTGGGCTCCTATTCAAAGAGGGCTAGAGTTAGAAGAACACAGTTTCTAAATAGCAGTCCATCTGGAGTATCAGAGTCCCACTCACAGAGAGCAGGGAAACAGGTTAAATAGCTTCCCTCCATCTGAATGTAAGTCATTTGCTCTAACCTAAGACAGCTCATTCCAGCCTGAAGGATGGTAATTAACTCAAGGGACATATTGCCTGCACAAGTATCTAAAGAAGATTTTCTCAGACACTTAGACAGACAAAGTCTTTGATAAACTATCAGGATGGCCATTGCGTCATCCATATTGCTACCGTCTTAGAAGATTATATTTATGCGGAAGACCCCACTAAAAGGCACTGAGAGCTATCAGATGGTGTGAACTTTTTATTAATGGCAAAATGATTAATTGAGATTTTGACTTACCATATATATTGATCGAGGCATGGAGAAGGCTGAGGAATGAGCTTTCTTTTTTTTTTTCATCTCAGCAAGCAGAGAAATATTCCTCTGCAACACTGCCTCTGCTGGCCATTCAGTATAATCTGCAGATGGAAAAGTCCACTGTTAGTCTTTTTTTAGAACTTGAATATTTCCAAACCAAATGCAACACTACCAAAACATGATTTTTATAAAGGGTCAATTAGCACTATGGCATGTCTCATATTGTGAAAATCCAAAACTCACTAAAAATTATAATCTTAATTTAGATTTCAACCTAGCAGACTTCTTTCAATCCTCTGCCTCATTTGCTGATACTCTCTACACAACCCTATCACCTATATGAGGACTTAGATAGAAAGCTCTCTTTGGCAGCCAAGAGATAGAGTACCCTTCTCACAGGAATTATTTCAGGTTATGGTACACCATAGCAATTGAGTGATCTGATACGTTAAGGGAGGAAGGTTTATGCTACGGTTTGTGGGAATAATAAAAACAACAGATTTTAACATCTTCATTTTAGTGCACCCCTATCACTTAACCTATAGAGAACTCCAGAATGGTAAGATCAACCACTCCTTCAAACAAATGTATAAGTCTCAAATATTGTCCTAGGTCCTTTCATCTCACCACCTTAGTCTTCAGCTGGGCATCCTGTCCACATTGCTCCATTTTCTATACCATGATATAAGTATCCTATTGCGTACTAGGCAACTGATTGGCCCTCATGTCAGATGACACCCTGCTGTAGCTTTGTGATGTAATGGCACCACTTGACCAATCACCCTGGGTGACGATTACACCGGAGGACCAGACATCAGCAATTACAAACTAGGTAACTATCTGTGAATATGACTGCACAGCAAGTAGGAGGTGTAAGGGGGAAGTACAGTGCGCCATTGAAAGTATTGGGCTCCTATTTAAAGAGGGCTAGAGTTAGAAGAAGCAACTGATTGGCCCTCATGTCAGATGACATTCTGCTGTAGCTTTGTGATGTAATGGCACCACTTGACCAATCGCCCTGGGTGACGATTACACCGGAGGACCAGACGTCACCAATTACACACCAGGTAATTATCTGGGAATATGACTGCACAGCAAGTAGGAGGTGTTGTGGGAAAGTACTCTGCGCCATGGAAAGCATTGGGCTCCTATTCAAAGAGGGCTAGAGTTAGAAGAACACAGTTTCTAAATAGCAGTCCATCTGGAGTATCAGAGTCCCACTCACAGAGAGCAGGGAAACAGGTTAAATAGCTTCCCTCCATCTGAATGTAAGTCATTTGCTCTAACCTAAGACAGCTCATTCCAGCCTGAAGGATGGTAATTAACTCAAGGGACATATTGCCTGCACAAGTATCTAAAGAAGATTTTCTCAGACACTTAGACAGACAAAGTCTTTGATAAACTATCAGGATGGCCATTGCGTCATCCATATTGCTACCGTCTTAGAAGATTATATTTATGCGGAAGACCCCACTAAAAGGCACTGAGAGCTATCAGATGCTATGAACTTTTTATTAATGGCAACATGATTAATTGAGATTTTGACTTACCATATATATTGATCGAGGCATGGAGAAGGCTGAGGAATGAGCTTTCTTTTTTTTTTTTTTCATCTCAGCAAGCAGAGAAATATTCCTCTGCAACACTGCCTTTGCTGGCCATTCAGTATAATCTGCAGATGGAAAAGTCCACTGTTAGTCTTTTTTTAGAACTTGAATATTTCCAAACCAAATGCAACACTTCCAAAAAATGATTTTTATAAAGGGTCAATTAGCACTATGGCATGTCTCATATTGTGAAAATCCAAAACTCACTAAAAATTATAATCTTAATTTAGATTTCAACCTAGCAGACTTCTTTCAATCCTCTGCCTCATTTGCTGATACTCTCTACACAACCCTATCACCTATATGAGGACTTAGATAGAAAGCTCTCTTTGGCAGCCAAGAGATAGAGTACCCTTCTCACAGGAATTATTTCAGGTTATGGTACACCATAGCAATTCAGTGATCTGATACGTTAAGGGAGGAAGGTTTATGCTACGGTTTGTGGGAATAATAAAAACAACAGATTCTAACATCTTCATTTTAGTGCATCCCTATCACTTAACCTATAGAGAACTCCAGAATGGTAAGATCAACCACTCCTTCAAACAAATGTATAAGTCTCAAATATTGTCCTAGGTCCTTTCATCTCACCACCTTAGTCTTCAGCTGGGCATCCTGTCCACATTGCTCCATTTTCTATACCATGATATAAGTATCCTATTGCGTACTAGGCAACTGATTGGCCCTCATGTCAGATGACACCCTGCTGTAGCTTTGTAATGTAATGGCACCACTTGACCAATCACCCTGGGTGACGATTACACCGGAGGACCAGACATCAGCAATTACAAACTAGGTAACTATCTGTGAATATGACTGCACAGCAAGTAGGAGGTGTAAGGGGGAAGTACAGTGCGCCATTGAAAGTATTGGGCTCCTATTTAAAGAGGGCTAGAGTTAGAAGAAGCAACTGATTGGCCCTCATGTCAGATGACATTCTGCTGTAGCTTTGTGATGTAATGGCACCACTTGACCAATCGCCCTGGGTGACGATTACACCGGAGGACCAGACGTCACCAATTACACACCAGGTAATTATCTGGGAATATGACTGCACAGCAAGTAGGAGGTGTTGTGGGAAAGTACTCTGCGCCATGGAAAGCATTGGGCTCCTATTCAAAGAGGGCTAGAGTTAGAAGAACACAGTTTCTAAATAGCAGTCCATCTGGAGTATCAGAGTCCCACTCACAGAGAGCAGGGAAACAGGTTAAATAGCTTCCCTCCATCTGAATGTAAGTCATTTGCTCTAACCTAAGACAGCTCATTCCAGCCTGAAGGATGGTAATTAACTCAAGGGACATATTGCCTGCACAAGTATCTAAAGAAGATTTTCTCAGACACTTAGACAGACAAAGTCTTTGATAAACTATCAGGATGGCCATTGCGTCATCCATATTGCTACCCTCTTAGAAGATTATATTTATGCGGAAGACCCCACTAAAAGGCACTGAGAGCTATCAGATGGTATGAACTTTTTATTAATGGCAAAATGATTAATTGAGATTTTGACTTACCATATATATTGATCGAGGCATGGAGAAGGCTGAGGAATGAGCTTTCTTTTTTTTTTTTCATCTCAGCAAGCAGAGAAATATTCCTCTGCAACACTGCCTCTGCTGGCCATTCAGTATAATCTGCAGATGGAAAAGTCCACTGTTAGTCTTTTTTTAGAACTTGAATATTTCCAAACCAAATGCAACACTACCAAAACATGATTTTTATAAAGGGTCAATTAGCACTATGGCATGTCTCATATTGTGAAAATCCAAAACTCACTAAAAATTATAATCTTAATTTAGATTTCAACCTAGCAGACTTCTTTCAATCCTCTGCCTCATTTGCTGATACTCTCTACACAACCCTATCACCTATATGAGGACTTAGATAGAAAGCTCTCTTTGGCAGCCAAGAGATAGAGTACCCTTCTCACAGGAATTATTTCAGGTTATGGTACACCATAGCAATTGAGTGATCTGATACGTTAAGGGAGGAAGGTTTATGCTACGGTTTGTGGGAATAATAAAAACAACAGATTTTAACATCTTCATTTTAGTGCACCCCTATCACTTAACCTATAGAGAACTCCAGAATGGTAAGATCAACCACTCCTTCAAACAAATGTATAAGTCTCAAATATTGTCCTAGGTCCTTTCATCTCACCACCTTAGTCTTCAGCTGGGCATCCTGTCCACATTGCTCCATTTTCTATACCATGATATAAGTATCCTATTGCGTACTAGGCAACTGATTGGCCCTCATGTCAGATGACACCCTGCTGTAGCTTTGTGATGTAATGGCACCACTTGACCAATCACCCTGGGTGACGATTACACCGGAGGACCAGACATCAGCAATTACAAACTAGGTAACTATCTGTGAATATGACTGCACAGCAAGTAGGAGGTGTAAGGGGGAAGTACAGTGCGCCATTGAAAGTATTGGGCTCCTATTTAAAGAGGGCTAGAGTTAGAAGAAGCAACTGATTGGCCCTCATGTCAGATGACATTCTGCTGTAGCTTTGTGATGTAATGGCACCACTTGACCAATCGCCCTGGGTGACGATTACACCGGAGGACCAGACGTCACCAATTACACACCAGGTAATTATCTGGGAATATGACTGCACAGCAAGTAGGAGGTGTTGTGGGAAAGTACTCTGCGCCATGGAAAGCATTGGGCTCCTATTCAAAGAGGGCTAGAGTTAGAAGAACACAGTTTCTAAATAGCAGTCCATCTGGAGTATCAGAGTCCCACTCACAGAGAGCAGGGAAACAGGTTAAATAGCTTCCCTCCATCTGAATGTAAGTCATTTGCTCTAACCTAAGACAGCTCATTCCAGCCTGAAGGATGGTAATTAACTCAAGGGACATATTGCCTGCACAAGTATCTAAAGAAGATTTTCTCAGACACTTAGACAGACAAAGTCTTTGATAAACTATCAGGATGGCCATTGCGTCATCCATATTGCTACCGTCTTAGAAGATTATATTTATGCGGAAGACCCCACTAAAAGGCACTGAGAGCTATCAGATGCTATGAACTTTTTATTAATGGCAACATGATTAATTGAGATTTTGACTTACCATATATATTGATCGAGGCATGGAGAAGGCTGAGGAATGAGCTTTCTTTTTTTTTTTTTTCATCTCAGCAAGCAGAGAAATATTCCTCTGCAACACTGCCTTTGCTGGCCATTCAGTATAATCTGCAGATGGAAAAGTCCACTGTTAGTCTTTTTTTAGAACTTGAATATTTCCAAACCAAATGCAACACTTCCAAAAAATGATTTTTATAAAGGGTCAATTAGCACTATGGCATGTCTCATATTGTGAAAATCCAAAACTCACTAAAAATTATAATCTTAATTTAGATTTCAACCTAGCAGACTTCTTTCAATCCTCTGCCTCATTTGCTGATACTCTCTACACAACCCTATCACCTATATGAGGACTTAGATAGAAAGCTCTCTTTGGCAGCCAAGAGATAGAGTACCCTTCTCACAGGAATTATTTCAGGTTATGGTACACCATAGCAATTCAGTGATCTGATACGTTAAGGGAGGAAGGTTTATGCTACGGTTTGTGGGAATAATAAAAACAACAGATTCTAACATCTTCATTTTAGTGCATCCCTATCACTTAACCTATAGAGAACTCCAGAATGGTAAGATCAACCACTCCTTCAAACAAATGTATAAGTCTCAAATATTGTCCTAGGTCCTTTCATCTCACCACCTTAGTCTTCAGCTGGGCATCCTGTCCACATTGCTCCATTTTCTATACCATGATATAAGTATCCTATTGCGTACTAGGCAACTGATTGGCCCTCATGTCAGATGACACCCTGCTGTAGCTTTGTAATGTAATGGCACCACTTGACCAATCACCCTGGGTGACGATTACACCGGAGGACCAGACATCAGCAATTACAAACTAGGTAACTATCTGTGAATATGACTGCACAGCAAGTAGGAGGTGTAAGGGGGAAGTACAGTGCGCCATTGAAAGTATTGGGCTCCTATTTAAAGAGGGCTAGAGTTAGAAGAAGCAACTGATTGGCCCTCATGTCAGATGACATTCTGCTGTAGCTTTGTGATGTAATGGCACCACTTGACCAATCGCCCTGGGTGACGATTACACCGGAGGACCAGACGTCACCAATTACACACCAGGTAATTATCTGGGAATATGACTGCACAGCAAGTAGGAGGTGTTGTGGGAAAGTACTCTGCGCCATGGAAAGCATTGGGCTCCTATTCAAAGAGGGCTAGAGTTAGAAGAACACAGTTTCTAAATAGCAGTCCATCTGGAGTATCAGAGTCCCACTCACAGAGAGCAGGGAAACAGGTTAAATAGCTTCCCTCCATCTGAATGTAAGTCATTTGCTCTAACCTAAGACAGCTCATTCCAGCCTGAAGGATGGTAATTAACTCAAGGGACATATTGCCTGCACAAGTATCTAAAGAAGATTTTCTCAGACACTTAGACAGACAAAGTCTTTGATAAACTATCAGGATGGCCATTGCGTCATCCATATTGCTACCCTCTTAGAAGATTATATTTATGCGGAAGACCCCACTAAAAGGCACTGAGAGCTATCAGATGGTATGAACTTTTTATTAATGGCAAAATGATTAATTGAGATTTTGACTTACCATATATATTGATCGAGGCATGGAGAAGGCTGAGGAATGAGCTTTCTTTTTTTTTTTTCATCTCAGCAAGCAGAGAAATATTCCTCTGCAACACTGCCTCTGCTGGCCATTCAGTATAATCTGCAGATGGAAAAGTCCACTGTTAGTCTTTTTTTAGAACTTGAATATTTCCAAACCAAATGCAACACTACCAAAACATGATTTTTATAAAGGGTCAATTAGCACTATGGCATGTCTCATATTGTGAAAATCCAAAACTCACTAAAAATTATAATCTTAATTTAGATTTCAACCTAGCAGACTTCTTTCAATCCTCTGCCTCATTTGCTGATACTCTCTACACAACCCTATAACCTATATGAGGACTTAGATAGAAAGCTCTCTTTGGCAGCCAAGAGATAGAGTACCCTTCTCACAGGAATTATTTCAGGTTATGGTACACCATAGCAATTCAGTGATCTGATACGTTAAGGGAGGAAGGTTTATGCTACGGTTTGTGGGAATAATAAAAACAACAGATTCTAACATCTTCATTTTAGTGCATCCCTATCACTTAACCTATAGAGAACTCCAGAATGGTAAGATCAACCACTCCTTCAAACAAATGTATAAGTCTCAAATATTGTCCTAGGTCCTTTCATCTCACCACCTTAGTCTTCAGCTGGGCATCCTGTCCACATTGCTCCATTTTCTATACCATGATATAAGTATCCTATTGCGTACTAGGCAACTGATTGGCCCTCATGTCAGATGACACCCTGCTGTAGCTTTGTGATGTAATGGCACCACTTGACCAATCACCCTGGGTGACGATTACACCGGAGGACCAGACATCAGCAATTACAAACTAGGTAACTATCTGTGAATATGACTGCACAGCAAGTAAGAGGAGTAAGGGGGAAGTACAGTGCGCCATTGAAAGTATTGGGCTCCTATTTAAAGAGGGCTAGAGTTAGAAGAAGCAACTGATTGGCCCTCATGTCAGATGGCATTCTGCTGTAGCTTTGTGATGTAATGGCACCACTTGACCAATCGCCCTGGGTGACGATTACACCGGAGGACCAGACGTCACCAATTACACACCAGGTAATTATCTGGGAATATGACTGCACAGCAAGTAGGAGGTGTTGTGGGAAAGTACTCTGCGCCATGGAAAGCATTGGGCTCCTATTCAAAGAGGGCTAGAGTTAGAAGAACACAGTTTCTAAATAGCAGTCCATCTGGAGTATCAGAGTCCCACTCACAGAGAGCAGGGAAACAGGTTAAATAGCTTCCCTCCATCTGAATGTAAGTCATTTGCTCTAACCTAAGACAGCTCATTCCAGCCTGAAGGATGGTAATTAACTCAAGGGACATATTGCCTGCACAAGTATCTAAAGAAGATTTTCTCAGACACTTAGACAGACAAAGTCTTTGATAAACTATCAGGATGGCCATTGCGTCATCCATATTGCTACCCTCTTAGAAGATTATATTTATACGGAAGACCCCACTAAAAGGCACTGAGAGCTATCAGATGGTGTGAACTTTTTATTAATGGCAAAATGATTAATTGAGATTTTGACTTACCATATATATTGATCGAGGCATGGAGAAGGCTGAGGAATGAGCTTTCTTTTTTTTTTTCATCTCAGCAAGCAGAGAAATATTCCTCTGCAACACTGCCTCTGCTGGCCATTCAGTATAATCTGCAGATGGAAAAGTCCACTGTTAGTCTTTTTTTAGAACTTGAATATTTCCAAACCAAATGCAACACTACCAAAACATGATTTTTATAAAGGGTCAATTAGCACTATGGCATGTCTCATATTGTGAAAATCCAAAACTCACTAAAAATTATAATCTTAATTTAGATTTCAACCTAGCAGACTTCTTTCAATCCTCTGCCTCATTTGCTGATACTCTCTACACAACCCTATCACCTATATGAGGACTTAGATAGAAAGCTCTCTTTGGCAGCCAAGAGATAGAGTACCCTTCTCACAGGAATTATTTCAGGTTATGGTACACCATAGCAATTCAGTGATCTGATACGTTAAGGGAGGAAGGTTTATGCTACGGTTTGTGGGAATAATAAAAACAACAGATTCTAACATCTTCATTTTAGGGCATCCCTATCACTTAACCTATAGAGAACTCCAGAATGGTAAGATCAACCACTCCTTCAAACAAATGTATAAGTCTCAAATATTGTCCTAGGTCCTTTCATCTCACCACCTTAGTCTTCAGCTGGGCATCCTGTCCACATTGCTCCATTTTCTATACCATGATATAAGTATCCTATTGCGTACTAGGCAACTGATTGGCCCTCATGTCAGATGACACCCTGCTGTAGCTTTGTGATGTAATGGCACCACTTGACCAATCACCCTGGGTGACGATTACACCGGAGGACCAGACATCAGCAATTACAAACTAGGTAACTATCTGTGAATATGACTGCACAGCAAGTAAGAGGAGTAAGGGGGAAGTACAGTGCGCCATTGAAAGTATTGGGCTCCTATTTAAAGAGGGCTAGAGTTAGAAGAAGCAACTGATTGGCCCTCATGTCAGATGGCATTCTGCTGTAGCTTTGTGATGTAATGGCACCACTTGACCAATCGCCCTGGGTGACGATTACACCGGAGGACCAGACGTCACCAATTACACACCAGGTAATTATCTGGGAATATGACTGCACAGCAAGTAGGAGGTGTTGTGGGAAAGTACTCTGCGCCATGGAAAGCATTGGGCTCCTATTCAAAGAGGGCTAGAGTTAGAAGAACACAGTTTCTAAATAGCAGTCCATCTGGAGTATCAGAGTCCCACTCACAGAGAGCAGGGAAACAGGTTAAATAGCTTCCCTCCATCTGAATGTAAGTCATTTGCTCTAACCTAAGACAGCTCATTCCAGCCTGAAGGATGGTAATTAACTCAAGGGACATATTGCCTGCACAAGTATCTAAAGAAGATTTTCTCAGACACTTAGACAGACAAAGTCTTTGATAAACTATCAGGATGGCCATTGCGTCATCCATATTGCTACCGTCTTAGAAGATTATATTTATGCGGAAGACCCCACTAAAAGGCACTGAGAGCTATCAGATGGTGTGAACTTTTTATTAATGGCAAAATGATTAATTGAGATTTTGACTTACCATATATATTGATCGAGGCATGGAGAAGGCTGAGGAATGAGCTTTCTTTTTTTTTTTCATCTCAGCAAGCAGAGAAATATTCCTCTGCAACACTGCCTCTGCTGGCCATTCAGTATAATCTGCAGATGGAAAAGTCCACTGTTAGTCTTTTTTTAGAACTTGAATATTTCCAAACCAAATGCAACACTACCAAAACATGATTTTTATAAAGGGTCAATTAGCACTATGGCATGTCTCATATTGTGAAAATCCAAAACTCACTAAAAATTATAATCTTAATTTAGATTTCAACCTAGCAGACTTCTTTCAATCCTCTGCCTCATTTGCTGATACTCTCTACACAACCCTATCACCTATATGAGGACTTAGATAGAAAGCTCTCTTTGGCAGCCAAGAGATAGAGTACCCTTCTCACAGGAATTATTTCAGGTTATGGTACACCATAGCAATTGAGTGATCTGATACGTTAAGGGAGGAAGGTTTATGCTACGGTTTGTGGGAATAATAAAAACAACAGATTTTAACATCTTCATTTTAGTGCACCCCTATCACTTAACCTATAGAGAACTCCAGAATGGTAAGATCAACCACTCCTTCAAACAAATGTATAAGTCTCAAATATTGTCCTAGGTCCTTTCATCTCACCACCTTAGTCTTCAGCTGGGCATCCTGTCCACATTGCTCCATTTTCTATACCATGATATAAGTATCCTATTGCGTACTAGGCAACTGATTGGCCCTCATGTCAGATGACACCCTGCTGTAGCTTTGTGATGTAATGGCACCACTTGACCAATCACCCTGGGTGACGATTACACCGGAGGACCAGACATCAGCAATTACAAACTAGGTAACTATCTGTGAATATGACTGCACAGCAAGTAGGAGGTGTAAGGGGGAAGTACAGTGCGCCATTGAAAGTATTGGGCTCCTATTTAAAGAGGGCTAGAGTTAGAAGAAGCAACTGATTGGCCCTCATGTCAGATGACATTCTGCTGTAGCTTTGTGATGTAATGGCACCACTTGACCAATCGCCCTGGGTGACGATTACACGGGAGGACCAGACGTCACCAATTACACACCAGGTAATTATCTGGGAATATGACTGCACAGCAAGTAGGAGGTGTTGTGGGAAAGTACTCTGCGCCATGGAAAGCATTGGGCTCCTATTCAAAGAGGGCTAGAGTTAGAAGAACACAGTTTCTAAATAGCAGTCCATCTGGAGTATCAGAGTCCCACTCACAGAGAGCAGGGAAACAGGTTAAATAGCTTCCCTCCATCTGAATGTAAGTCATTTGCTCTAACCTAAGACAGCTCATTCCAGCCTGAAGGATGGTAATTAACTCAAGGGACATATTGCCTGCACAAGTATCTAAAGAAGATTTTCTCAGACACTTAGACAGACAAAGTCTTTGATAAACTATCAGGATGGCCATTGCGTCATCCATATTGCTACCGTCTTAGAAGATTATATTTATGCGGAAGACCCCACTAAAAGGCACTGAGAGCTATCAGATGCTATGAACTTTTTATTAATGGCAACATGATTAATTGAGATTTTGACTTACCATATATATTGATCGAGGCATGGAGAAGGCTGAGGAATGAGCTTTCTTTTTTTTTTTTTTCATCTCAGCAAGCAGAGAAATATTCCTCTGCAACACTGCCTTTGCTGGCCATTCAGTATAATCTGCAGATGGAAAAGTCCACTGTTAGTCTTTTTTTAGAACTTGAATATTTCCAAACCAAATGCAACACTTCCAAAAAATGATTTTTATAAAGGGTCAATTAGCACTATGGCATGTCTCATATTGTGAAAATCCAAAACTCACTAAAAATTATAATCTTAATTTAGATTTCAACCTAGCAGACTTCTTTCAATCCTCTGCCTCATTTGCTGATACTCTCTACACAACCCTATCACCTATATGAGGACTTAGATAGAAAGCTCTCTTTGGCAGCCAAGAGATAGAGTACCCTTCTCACAGGAATTATTTCAGGTTATGGTACACCATAGCAATTCAGTGATCTGATACGTTAAGGGAGGAAGGTTTATGCTACGGTTTGTGGGAATAATAAAAACAACAGATTCTAACATCTTCATTTTAGTGCATCCCTATCACTTAACCTATAGAGAACTCCAGAATGGTAAGATCAACCACTCCTTCAAACAAATGTATAAGTCTCAAATATTGTCCTAGGTCCTTTCATCTCACCACCTTAGTCTTCAGCTGGGCATCCTGTCCACATTGCTCCATTTTCTATACCATGATATAAGTATCCTATTGCGTACTAGGCAACTGATTGGCCCTCATGTCAGATGACACCCTGCTGTAGCTTTGTAATGTAATGGCACCACTTGACCAATCACCCTGGGTGACGATTACACCGGAGGACCAGACATCAGCAATTACAAACTAGGTAACTATCTGTGAATATGACTGCACAGCAAGTAGGAGGTGTAAGGGGGAAGTACAGTGCGCCATTGAAAGTATTGGGCTCCTATTTAAAGAGGGCTAGAGTTAGAAGAAGCAACTGATTGGCCCTCATGTCAGATGACATTCTGCTGTAGCTTTGTGATGTAATGGCACCACTTGACCAATCGCCCTGGGTGACGATTACACCGGAGGACCAGACGTCACCAATTACACACCAGGTAATTATCTGGGAATATGACTGCACAGCAAGTAGGAGGTGTTGTGGGAAAGTACTCTGCGCCATGGAAAGCATTGGGCTCCTATTCAAAGAGGGCTAGAGTTAGAAGAACACAGTTTCTAAATAGCAGTCCATCTGGAGTATCAGAGTCCCACTCACAGAGAGCAGGGAAACAGGTTAAATAGCTTCCCTCCATCTGAATGTAAGTCATTTGCTCTAACCTAAGACAGCTCATTCCAGCCTGAAGGATGGTAATTAACTCAAGGGACATATTGCCTGCACAAGTATCTAAAGAAGATTTTCTCAGACACTTAGACAGACAAAGTCTTTGATAAACTATCAGGATGGCCATTGCGTCATCCATATTGCTACCCTCTTAGAAGATTATATTTATGCGGAAGACCCCACTAAAAGGCACTGAGAGCTATCAGATGGTATGAACTTTTTATTAATGGCAAAATGATTAATTGAGATTTTGACTTACCATATATATTGATCGAGGCATGGAGAAGGCTGAGGAATGAGCTTTCTTTTTTTTTTCATCTCAGCAAGCAGAGAAATATTCCTCTGCAACACTGCCTCTGCTGGCCATTCAGTATAATCTGCAGATGGAAAAGTCCACTGTTAGTCTTTTTTTAGAACTTGAATATTTCCAAACCAAATGCAACACTACCAAAACATGATTTTTATAAAGGGTCAATTAGCACTATGGCATGTCTCATATTGTGAAAATCCAAAACTCACTAAAAATTATAATCTTAATTTAGATTTCAACCTAGCAGACTTCTTTCAATCCTCTGCCTCATTTGCTGATACTCTCTACACAACCCTATCACCTATATGAGGACTTAGATAGAAAGCTCTCTTTGGCAGCCAAGAGATAGAGTACCCTTCTCACAGGAATTATTTCAGGTTATGGTACACCATAGCAATTCAGTGATCTGATACGTTAAGGGAGGAAGGTTTATGCTACGGTTTGTGGGAATAATAAAAACAACAGATTCTAACATCTTCATTTTAGGGCATCCCTATCACTTAACCTATAGAGAACTCCAGAATGGTAAGATCAACCACTCCTTCAAACAAATGTATAAGTCTCAAATATTGTCCTAGGTCCTTTCATCTCACCACCTTAGTCTTCAGCTGGGCATCCTGTCCACATTGCTCCATTTTCTATACCATGATATAAGTATCCTATTGCGTACTAGGCAACTGATTGGCCCTCATGTCAGATGACACCCTGCTGTAGCTTTGTAATGTAATGGCACCACTTGACCAATCACCCTGGGTGACGATTACACCGGAGGACCAGACATCAGCAATTACAAACTAGGTAACTATCTGTGAATATGACTGCACAGCAAGTAGGAGGTGTAAGGGGGAAGTACAGTGCGCCATTGAAAGTATTGGGCTCCTATTTAAAGAGGGCTAGAGTTAGAAGAAGCAACTGATTGGCCCTCATGTCAGATGACATTCTGCTGTAGCTTTGTGATGTAATGGCACCACTTGACCAATCGCCCTGGGTGACGATTACACCGGAGGACCAGACGTCACCAATTACACACCAGGTAATTATCTGGGAATATGACTGCACAGCAAGTAGGAGGTGTTGTGGGAAAGTACTCTGCGCCATGGAAAGCATTGGGCTCCTATTCAAAGAGGGCTAGAGTTAGAAGAACACAGTTTCTAAATAGAAGTCCATCTGGAGTATCAGAGTCCCACTCACAGAGAGCAGGGAAACAGGTTAAATAGCTTCCCTCCATCTGAATGTAAGTCATTTGCTCTAACCTAAGACAGCTCATTCCAGCCTGAAGGATGGTAATTAACTCAAGGGACATATTGCCTGCACAAGTATCTAAAGAAGATTTTCTCAGACACTTAGACAGACAAAGTCTTTGATAAACTATCAGGATGGCCATTGCGTCATCCATATTGCTACCGTCTTAGAAGATTATATTTATGCGGAAGACCCCACTAAAAGGCACTGAGAGCTATCAGATGGTGTGAACTTTTTATTAATGGCAAAATGATTAATTGAGATTTTGACTTACCATATATATTGATCGAGGCATGGAGAAGGCTGAGGAATGAGCTTTCTTTTTTTTTTTCATCTCAGCAAGCAGAGAAATATTCCTCTGCAACACTGCCTCTGCTGGCCATTCAGTATAATCTGCAGATGGAAAAGTCCACTGTTAGTCTTTTTTTAGAACTTGAATATTTCCAAACCAAATGCAACACTACCAAAACATGATTTTTATAAAGGGTCAATTAGCACTATGGCATGTCTCATATTGTGAAAATCCAAAACTCACTAAAAATTATAATCTTAATTTAGATTTCAACCTAGCAGACTTCTTTCAATCCTCTGCCTCATTTGCTGATACTCTCTACACAACCCTATCACCTATATGAGGACTTAGATAGAAAGCTCTCTTTGGCAGCCAAGAGATAGAGTACCCTTCTCACAGGAATTATTTCAGGTTATGGTACACCATAGCAATTGAGTGATCTGATACGTTAAGGGAGGAAGGTTTATGCTACGGTTTGTGGGAATAATAAAAACAACAGATTTTAACATCTTCATTTTAGTGCACCCCTATCACTTAACCTATAGAGAACTCCAGAATGGTAAGATCAACCACTCCTTCAAACAAATGTATAAGTCTCAAATATTGTCCTAGGTCCTTTCATCTCACCACCTTAGTCTTCAGCTGGGCATCCTGTCCACATTGCTCCATTTTCTATACCATGATATAAGTATCCTATTGCGTACTAGGCAACTGATTGGCCCTCATGTCAGATGACACCCTGCTGTAGCTTTGTGATGTAATGGCACCACTTGACCAATCACCCTGGGTGACGATTACACCGGAGGACCAGACATCAGCAATTACAAACTAGGTAACTATCTGTGAATATGACTGCACAGCAAGTAGGAGGTGTAAGGGGGAAGTACAGTGCGCCATTGAAAGTATTGGGCTCCTATTTAAAGAGGGCTAGAGTTAGAAGAAGCAACTGATTGGCCCTCATGTCAGATGACATTCTGCTGTAGCTTTGTGATGTAATGGCACCACTTGACCAATCGCCCTGGGTGACGATTACACCGGAGGACCAGACGTCACCAATTACACACCAGGTAATTATCTGGGAATATGACTGCACAGCAAGTAGGAGGTGTTGTGGGAAAGTACTCTGCGCCATGGAAAGCATTGGGCTCCTATTCAAAGAGGGCTAGAGTTAGAAGAACACAGTTTCTAAATAGCAGTCCATCTGGAGTATCAGAGTCCCACTCACAGAGAGCAGGGAAACAGGTTAAATAGCTTCCCTCCATCTGAATGTAAGTCATTTGCTCTAACCTAAGACAGCTCATTCCAGCCTGAAGGATGGTAATTAACTCAAGGGACATATTGCCTGCACAAGTATCTAAAGAAGATTTTCTCAGACACTTAGACAGACAAAGTCTTTGATAAACTATCAGGATGGCCATTGCGTCATCCATATTGCTACCGTCTTAGAAGATTATATTTATGCGGAAGACCCCACTAAAAGGCACTGAGAGCTATCAGATGCTATGAACTTTTTATTAATGGCAACATGATTAATTGAGATTTTGACTTACCATATATATTGATCGAGGCATGGAGAAGGCTGAGGAATGAGCTTTCTTTTTTTTTTTTTCATCTCAGCAAGCAGAGAAATATTCCTCTGCAACACTGCCTTTGCTGGCCATTCAGTATAATCTGCAGATGGAAAAGTCCACTGTTAGTCTTTTTTTAGAACTTGAATATTTCCAAACCAAATGCAACACTTCCAAAAAATGATTTTTATAAAGGGTCAATTAGCACTATGGCATGTCTCATATTGTGAAAATCCAAAACTCACTAAAAATTATAATCTTAATTTAGATTTCAACCTAGCAGACTTCTTTCAATCCTCTGCCTCATTTGCTGATACTCTCTACACAACCCTATCACCTATATGAGGACTTAGATAGAAAGCTCTCTTTGGCAGCCAAGAGATAGAGTACCCTTCTCACAGGAATTATTTCAGGTTATGGTACACCATAGCAATTCAGTGATCTGATACGTTAAGGGAGGAAGGTTTATGCTACGGTTTGTGGGAATAATAAAAACAACAGATTCTAACATCTTCATTTTAGTGCATCCCTATCACTTAACCTATAGAGAACTCCAGAATGGTAAGATCAACCACTCCTTCAAACAAATGTATAAGTCTCAAATATTGTCCTAGGTCCTTTCATCTCACCACCTTAGTCTTCAGCTGGGCATCCTGTCCACATTGCTCCATTTTCTATACCATGATATAAGTATCCTATTGCGTACTAGGCAACTGATTGGCCCTCATGTCAGATGACACCCTGCTGTAGCTTTGTAATGTAATGGCACCACTTGACCAATCACCCTGGGTGACGATTACACCGGAGGACCAGACATCAGCAATTACAAACTAGGTAACTATCTGTGAATATGACTGCACAGCAAGTAGGAGGTGTAAGGGGGAAGTACAGTGCGCCATTGAAAGTATTGGGCTCCTATTTAAAGAGGGCTAGAGTTAGAAGAAGCAACTGATTGGCCCTCATGTCAGATGACATTCTGCTGTAGCTTTGTGATGTAATGGCACCACTTGACCAATCGCCCTGGGTGACGATTACACCGGAGGACCAGACGTCACCAATTACACACCAGGTAATTATCTGGGAATATGACTGCACAGCAAGTAGGAGGTGTTGTGGGAAAGTACTCTGCGCCATGGAAAGCATTGGGCTCCTATTCAAAGAGGGCTAGAGTTAGAAGAACACAGTTTCTAAATAGCAGTCCATCTGGAGTATCAGAGTCCCACTCACAGAGAGCAGGGAAACAGGTTAAATAGCTTCCCTCCATCTGAATGTAAGTCATTTGCTCTAACCTAAGACAGCTCATTCCAGCCTGAAGGATGGTAATTAACTCAAGGGACATATTGCCTGCACAAGTATCTAAAGAAGATTTTCTCAGACACTTAGACAGACAAAGTCTTTGATAAACTATCAGGATGGCCATTGCGTCATCCATATTGCTACCCTCTTAGAAGATTATATTTATGCGGAAGACCCCACTAAAAGGCACTGAGAGCTATCAGATGGTATGAACTTTTTATTAATGGCAAAATGATTAATTGAGATTTTGACTTACCATATATATTGATCGAGGCATGGAGAAGGCTGAGGAATGAGCTTTCTTTTTTTTTTCATCTCAGCAAGCAGAGAAATATTCCTCTGCAACACTGCCTCTGCTGGCCATTCAGTATAATCTGCAGATGGAAAAGTCCACTGTTAGTCTTTTTTTAGAACTTGAATATTTCCAAACCAAATGCAACACTACCAAAACATGATTTTTATAAAGGGTCAATTAGCACTATGGCATGTCTCATATTGTGAAAATCCAAAACTCACTAAAAATTATAATCTTAATTTAGATTTCAACCTAGCAGACTTCTTTCAATCCTCTGCCTCATTTGCTGATACTCTCTACACAACCCTATCACCTATATGAGGACTTAGATAGAAAGCTCTCTTTGGCAGCCAAGAGATAGAGTACCCTTCTCACAGGAATTATTTCAGGTTATGGTACACCATAGCAATTCAGTGATCTGATACGTTAAGGGAGGAAGGTTTATGCTACGGTTTGTGGGAATAATAAAAACAACAGATTCTAACATCTTCATTTTAGGGCATCCCTATCACTTAACCTATAGAGAACTCCAGAATGGTAAGATCAACCACTCCTTCAAACAAATGTATAAGTCTCAAATATTGTCCTAGGTCCTTTCATCTCACCACCTTAGTCTTCAGCTGGGCATCCTGTCCACATTGCTCCATTTTCTATACCATGATATAAGTATCCTATTGCGTACTAGGCAACTGATTGGCCCTCATGTCAGATGACACCCTGCTGTAGCTTTGTGATGTAATGGCACCACTTGACCAATCACCCTGGGTGACGATTACACCGGAGGACCAGACATCAGCAATTACAAACTAGGTAACTATCTGTGAATATGACTGCACAGCAAGTAAGAGGAGTAAGGGGGAAGTACAGTGCGCCATTGAAAGTATTGGGCTCCTATTTAAAGAGGGCTAGAGTTAGAAGAAGCAACTGATTGGCCCTCATGTCAGATGGCATTCTGCTGTAGCTTTGTGATGTAATGGCACCACTTGACCAATCGCCCTGGGTGACGATTACACCGGAGGACCAGACGTCACCAATTACACACCAGGTAATTATCTGGGAATATGACTGCACAGCAAGTAGGAGGTGTTGTGGGAAAGTACTCTGCGCCATGGAAAGCATTGGGCTCCTATTCAAAGAGGGCTAGAGTTAGAAGAACACAGTTTCTAAATAGAAGTCCATCTGGAGTATCAGAGTCCCACTCACAGAGAGCAGGGAAACAGGTTAAATAGCTTCCCTCCATCTGAATGTAAGTCATTTGCTCTAACCTAAGACAGCTCATTCCAGCCTGAAGGATGGTAATTAACTCAAGGGACATATTGCCTGCACAAGTATCTAAAGAAGATTTTCTCAGACACTTAGACAGACAAAGTCTTTGATAAACTATCAGGATGGCCATTGCGTCATCCATATTGCTACCGTCTTAGAAGATTATATTTATGCGGAAGACCCCACTAAAAGGCACTGAGAGCTATCAGATGGTGTGAACTTTTTATTAATGGCAAAATGATTAATTGAGATTTTGACTTACCATATATATTGATCGAGGCATGGAGAAGGCTGAGGAATGAGCTTTCTTTTTTTTTTTCATCTCAGCAAGCAGAGAAATATTCCTCTGCAACACTGCCTCTGCTGGCCATTCAGTATAATCTGCAGATGGAAAAGTCCACTGTTAGTCTTTTTTTAGAACTTGAATATTTCCAAACCAAATGCAACACTACCAAAACATGATTTTTATAAAGGGTCAATTAGCACTATGGCATGTCTCATATTGTGAAAATCCAAAACTCACTAAAAATTATAATCTTAATTTAGATTTCAACCTAGCAGACTTCTTTCAATCCTCTGCCTCATTTGCTGATACTCTCTACACAACCCTATCACCTATATGAGGACTTAGATAGAAAGCTCTCTTTGGCAGCCAAGAGATAGAGTACCCTTCTCACAGGAATTATTTCAGGTTATGGTACACCATAGCAATTGAGTGATCTGATACGTTAAGGGAGGAAGGTTTATGCTACGGTTTGTGGGAATAATAAAAACAACAGATTTTAACATCTTCATTTTAGTGCACCCCTATCACTTAACCTATAGAGAACTCCAGAATGGTAAGATCAACCACTCCTTCAAACAAATGTATAAGTCTCAAATATTGTCCTAGGTCCTTTCATCTCACCACCTTAGTCTTCAGCTGGGCATCCTGTCCACATTGCTCCATTTTCTATACCATGATATAAGTATCCTATTGCGTACTAGGCAACTGATTGGCCCTCATGTCAGATGACACCCTGCTGTAGCTTTGTGATGTAATGGCACCACTTGACCAATCACCCTGGGTGACGATTACACCGGAGGACCAGACATCAGCAATTACAAACTAGGTAACTATCTGTGAATATGACTGCACAGCAAGTAGGAGGTGTAAGGGGGAAGTACAGTGCGCCATTGAAAGTATTGGGCTCCTATTTAAAGAGGGCTAGAGTTAGAAGAAGCAACTGATTGGCCCTCATGTCAGATGACATTCTGCTGTAGCTTTGTGATGTAATGGCACCACTTGACCAATCGCCCTGGGTGACGATTACACCGGAGGACCAGACGTCACCAATTACACACCAGGTAATTATCTGGGAATATGACTGCACAGCAAGTAGGAGGTGTTGTGGGAAAGTACTCTGCGCCATGGAAAGCATTGGGCTCCTATTCAAAGAGGGCTAGAGTTAGAAGAACACAGTTTCTAAATAGCAGTCCATCTGGAGTATCAGAGTCCCACTCACAGAGAGCAGGGAAACAGGTTAAATAGCTTCCCTCCATCTGAATGTAAGTCATTTGCTCTAACCTAAGACAGCTCATTCCAGCCTGAAGGATGGTAATTAACTCAAGGGACATATTGCCTGCACAAGTATCTAAAGAAGATTTTCTCAGACACTTAGACAGACAAAGTCTTTGATAAACTATCAGGATGGCCATTGCGTCATCCATATTGCTACCGTCTTAGAAGATTATATTTATGCGGAAGACCCCACTAAAAGGCACTGAGAGCTATCAGATGCTATGAACTTTTTATTAATGGCAACATGATTAATTGAGATTTTGACTTACCATATATATTGATCGAGGCATGGAGAAGGCTGAGGAATGAGCTTTCTTTTTTTTTTTTTCATCTCAGCAAGCAGAGAAATATTCCTCTGCAACACTGCCTTTGCTGGCCATTCAGTATAATCTGCAGATGGAAAAGTCCACTGTTAGTCTTTTTTTAGAACTTGAATATTTCCAAACCAAATGCAACACTTCCAAAAAATGATTTTTATAAAGGGTCAATTAGCACTATGGCATGTCTCATATTGTGAAAATCCAAAACTCACTAAAAATTATAATCTTAATTTAGATTTCAACCTAGCAGACTTCTTTCAATCCTCTGCCTCATTTGCTGATACTCTCTACACAACCCTATCACCTATATGAGGACTTAGATAGAAAGCTCTCTTTGGCAGCCAAGAGAGAGAGTACCCTTCTCACAGGAATTATTTCAGGTTATGGTACACCATAGCAATTCAGTGATCTGATACGTTAAGGGAGGAAGGTTTATGCTACGGTTTGTGGGAATAATAAAAACAACAGATTCTAACATCTTCATTTTAGTGCATCCCTATCACTTAACCTATAGAGAACTCCAGAATGGTAAGATCAACCACTCCTTCAAACAAATGTATAAGTCTCAAATATTGTCCTAGGTCCTTTCATCTCACCACCTTAGTCTTCAGCTGGGCATCCTGTCCACATTGCTCCATTTTCTATACCATGATATAAGTATCCTATTGCGTACTAGGCAACTGATTGGCCCTCATGTCAGATGACACCCTGCTGTAGCTTTGTAATGTAATGGCACCACTTGACCAATCACCCTGGGTGACGATTACACCGGAGGACCAGACATCAGCAATTACAAACTAGGTAACTATCTGTGAATATGACTGCACAGCAAGTAGGAGGTGTAAGGGGGAAGTACAGTGCGCCATTGAAAGTATTGGGCTCCTATTTAAAGAGGGCTAGAGTTAGAAGAAGCAACTGATTGGCCCTCATGTCAGATGACATTCTGCTGTAGCTTTGTGATGTAATGGCACCACTTGACCAATCGCCCTGGGTGACGATTACACCGGAGGACCAGACGTCACCAATTACACACCAGGTAATTATCTGGGAATATGACTGCACAGCAAGTAGGAGGTGTTGTGGGAAAGTACTCTGCGCCATGGAAAGCATTGGGCTCCTATTCAAAGAGGGCTAGAGTTAGAAGAACACAGTTTCTAAATAGCAGTCCATCTGGAGTATCAGAGTCCCACTCACAGAGAGCAGGGAAACAGGTTAAATAGCTTCCCTCCATCTGAATGTAAGTCATTTGCTCTAACCTAAGACAGCTCATTCCAGCCTGAAGGATGGTAATTAACTCAAGGGACATATTGCCTGCACAAGTATCTAAAGAAGATTTTCTCAGACACTTAGACAGACAAAGTCTTTGATAAACTATCAGGATGGCCATTGCGTCATCCATATTGCTACCCTCTTAGAAGATTATATTTATGCGGAAGACCCCACTAAAAGGCACTGAGAGCTATCAGATGGTATGAACTTTTTATTAATGGCAAAATGATTAATTGAGATTTTGACTTACCATATATATTGATCGAGGCATGGAGAAGGCTGAGGAATGAGCTTTCTTTTTTTTTTCATCTCAGCAAGCAGAGAAATATTCCTCTGCAACACTGCCTCTGCTGGCCATTCAGTATAATCTGCAGATGGAAAAGTCCACTGTTAGTCTTTTTTTAGAACTTGAATATTTCCAAACCAAATGCAACACTACCAAAACATGATTTTTATAAAGGGTCAATTAGCACTATGGCATGTCTCATATTGTGAAAATCCAAAACTCACTAAAAATTATAATCTTAATTTAGATTTCAACCTAGCAGACTTCTTTCAATCCTCTGCCTCATTTGCTGATACTCTCTACACAACCCTATCACCTATATGAGGACTTAGATAGAAAGCTCTCTTTGGCAGCCAAGAGATAGAGTACCCTTCTCACAGGAATTATTTCAGGTTATGGTACACCATAGCAATTCAGTGATCTGATACGTTAAGGGAGGAAGGTTTATGCTACGGTTTGTGGGAATAATAAAAACAACAGATTCTAACATCTTCATTTTAGGGCATCCCTATCACTTAACCTATAGAGAACTCCAGAATGGTAAGATCAACCACTCCTTCAAACAAATGTATAAGTCTCAAATATTGTCCTAGGTCCTTTCATCTCACCACCTTAGTCTTCAGCTGGGCATCCTGTCCACATTGCTCCATTTTCTATACCATGATATAAGTATCCTATTGCGTACTAGGCAACTGATTGGCCCTCATGTCAGATGACACCCTGCTGTAGCTTTGTGATGTAATGGCACCACTTGACCAATCACCCTGGGTGACGATTACACCGGAGGACCAGACATCAGCAATTACAAACTAGGTAACTATCTGTGAATATGACTGCACAGCAAGTAAGAGGAGTAAGGGGGAAGTACAGTGCGCCATTGAAAGTATTGGGCTCCTATTTAAAGAGGGCTAGAGTTAGAAGAAGCAACTGATTGGCCCTCATGTCAGATGGCATTCTGCTGTAGCTTTGTGATGTAATGGCACCACTTGACCAATCGCCCTGGGTGACGATTACACCGGAGGACCAGACGTCACCAATTACACACCAGGTAATTATCTGGGAATATGACTGCACAGCAAGTAGGAGGTGTTGTGGGAAAGTACTCTGCGCCATGGAAAGCATTGGGCTCCTATTCAAAGAGGGCTAGAGTTAGAAGAACACAGTTTCTAAATAGCAGTCCATCTGGAGTATCAGAGTCCCACTCACAGAGAGCAGGGAAACAGGTTAAATAGCTTCCCTCCATCTGAATGTAAGTCATTTGCTCTAACCTAAGACAGCTCATTCCAGCCTGAAGGATGGTAATTAACTCAAGGGACATATTGCCTGCACAAGTATCTAAAGAAGATTTTCTCAGACACTTAGACAGACAAAGTCTTTGATAAACTATCAGGATGGCCATTGCGTCATCCATATTGCTACCGTCTTAGAAGATTATATTTATGCGGAAGACCCCACTAAAAGGCACTGAGAGCTATCAGATGGTGTGAACTTTTTATTAATGGCAAAATGATTAATTGAGATTTTGACTTACCATATATATTGATCGAGGCATGGAGAAGGCTGAGGAATGAGCTTTCTTTTTTTTTTTCATCTCAGCAAGCAGAGAAATATTCCTCTGCAACACTGCCTCTGCTGGCCATTCAGTATAATCTGCAGATGGAAAAGTCCACTGTTAGTCTTTTTTTAGAACTTGAATATTTCCAAACCAAATGCAACACTACCAAAACATGATTTTTATAAAGGGTCAATTAGCACTATGGCATGTCTCATATTGTGAAAATCCAAAACTCACAAAAAATTATAATCTTAATTTAGATTTCAACCTAGCAGACTTCTTTCAATCCTCTGCCTCATTTGCTGATACTCTCTACACAACCCTATCACCTATATGAGGACTTAGATAGAAAGCTCTCTTTGGCAGCCAAGAGATAGAGTACCCTTCTCACAGGAATTATTTCAGGTTATGGTACACCATAGCAATTGAGTGATCTGATACGTTAAGGGAGGAAGGTTTATGCTACGGTTTGTGGGAATAATAAAAACAACAGATTTTAACATCTTCATTTTAGTGCACCCCTATCACTTAACCTATAGAGAACTCCAGAATGGTAAGATCAACCACTCCTTCAAACAAATGTATAAGTCTCAAATATTGTCCTAGGTCCTTTCATCTCACCACCTTAGTCTTCAGCTGGGCATCCTGTCCACATTGCTCCATTTTCTATACCATGATATAAGTATCCTATTGCGTACTAGGCAACTGATTGGCCCTCATGTCAGATGACACCCTGCTGTAGCTTTGTGATGTAATGGCACCACTTGACCAATCACCCTGGGTGACGATTACACCGGAGGACCAGACATCAGCAATTACAAACTAGGTAACTATCTGTGAATATGACTGCACAGCAAGTAGGAGGTGTAAGGGGGAAGTACAGTGCGCCATTGAAAGTATTGGGCTCCTATTTAAAGAGGGCTAGAGTTAGAAGAAGCAACTGATTGGCCCTCATGTCAGATGACATTCTGCTGTAGCTTTGTGATGTAATGGCACCACTTGACCAATCGCCCTGGGTGACGATTACACCGGAGGACCAGACGTCACCAATTACACACCAGGTAATTATCTGGGAATATGACTGCACAGCAAGTAGGAGGTGTTGTGGGAAAGTACTCTGCGCCATGGAAAGCATTGGGCTCCTATTCAAAGAGGGCTAGAGTTAGAAGAACACAGTTTCTAAATAGCAGTCCATCTGGAGTATCAGAGTCCCACTCACAGAGAGCAGGGAAACAGGTTAAATAGCTTCCCTCCATCTGAATGTAAGTCATTTGCTCTAACCTAAGACAGCTCATTCCAGCCTGAAGGATGGTAATTAACTCAAGGGACATATTGCCTGCACAAGTATCTAAAGAAGATTTTCTCAGACACTTAGACAGACAAAGTCTTTGATAAACTATCAGGATGGCCATTGCGTCATCCATATTGCTACCGTCTTAGAAGATTATATTTATGCGGAAGACCCCACTAAAAGGCACTGAGAGCTATCAGATGCTATGAACTTTTTATTAATGGCAACATGATTAATTGAGATTTTGACTTACCATATATATTGATCGAGGCATGGAGAAGGCTGAGGAATGAGCTTTCTTTTTTTTTTTTTTCATCTCAGCAAGCAGAGAAATATTCCTCTGCAACACTGCCTTTGCTGGCCATTCAGTATAATCTGCAGATGGAAAAGTCCACTGTTAGTCTTTTTTTAGAACTTGAATATTTCCAAACCAAATGCAACACTTCCAAAAAATGATTTTTATAAAGGGTCAATTAGCACTATGGCATGTCTCATATTGTGAAAATCCAAAACTCACTAAAAATTATAATCTTAATTTAGATTTCAACCTAGCAGACTTCTTTCAATCCTCTGCCTCATTTGCTGATACTCTCTACACAACCCTATCACCTATATGAGGACTTAGATAGAAAGCTCTCTTTGGCAGCCAAGAGATAGAGTACCCTTCTCACAGGAATTATTTCAGGTTATGGTACACCATAGCAATTGAGTGATCTGATACGTTAAGGGAGGAAGGTTTATGCTACGGTTTGTGGGAATAATAAAAACAACAGATTTTAACATCTTCATTTTAGTGCACCCCTATCACTTAACCTATAGAGAACTCCAGAATGGTAAGATCAACCACTCCTTCAAACAAATGTATAAGTCTCAAATATTGTCCTAGGTCCTTTCATCTCACCACCTTAGTCTTCAGCTGGGCATCCTGTCCACATTGCTCCATTTTCTATACCATGATATAAGTATCCTATTGCGTACTAGGCAACTGATTGGCCCTCATGTCAGATGACACCCTGCTGTAGCTTTGTGATGTAATGGCACCACTTGACCAATCACCCTGGGTGACGATTACACCGGAGGACCAGACATCAGCAATTACAAACTAGGTAACTATCTGTGAATATGACTGCACAGCAAGTAGGAGGTGTAAGGGGGAAGTACAGTGCGCCATTGAAAGTATTGGGCTCCTATTTAAAGAGGGCTAGAGTTAGAAGAAGCAACTGATTGGCCCTCATGTCAGATGACATTCTGCTGTAGCTTTGTGATGTAATGGCACCACTTGACCAATCGCCCTGGGTGACGATTACACCGGAGGACCAGACGTCACCAATTACACACCAGGTAATTATCTGGGAATATGACTGCACAGCAAGTAGGAGGTGTTGTGGGAAAGTACTCTGCGCCATGGAAAGCATTGGGCTCCTATTCAAAGAGGGCTAGAGTTAGAAGAACACAGTTTCTAAATAGCAGTCCATCTGGAGTATCAGAGTCCCACTCACAGAGAGCAGGGAAACAGGTTAAATAGCTTCCCTCCATCTGAATGTAAGTCATTTGCTCTAACCTAAGACAGCTCATTCCAGCCTGAAGGATGGTAATTAACTCAAGGGACATATTGCCTGCACAAGTATCTAAAGAAGATTTTCTCAGACACTTAGACAGACAAAGTCTTTGATAAACTATCAGGATGGCCATTGCGTCATCCATATTGCTACCGTCTTAGAAGATTATATTTATGCGGAAGACCCCACTAAAAGGCACTGAGAGCTATCAGATGCTATGAACTTTTTATTAATGGCAACATGATTAATTGAGATTTTGACTTACCATATATATTGATCGAGGCATGGAGAAGGCTGAGGAATGAGCTTTCTTTTTTTTTTTTTCATCTCAGCAAGCAGAGAAATATTCCTCTGCAACACTGCCTTTGCTGGCCATTCAGTATAATCTGCAGATGGAAAAGTCCACTGTTAGTCTTTTTTTAGAACTTGAATATTTCCAAACCAAATGCAACACTTCCAAAAAATGATTTTTATAAAGGGTCAATTAGCACTATGGCATGTCTCATATTGTGAAAATCCAAAACTCACTAAAAATTATAATCTTAATTTAGATTTCAACCTAGCAGACTTCTTTCAATCCTCTGCCTCATTTGCTGATACTCTCTACACAACCCTATCACCTATATGAGGACTTAGATAGAAAGCTCTCTTTGGCAGCCAAGAGATAGAGTACCCTTCTCACAGGAATTATTTCAGGTTATGGTACACCATAGCAATTCAGTGATCTGATACGTTAAGGGAGGAAGGTTTATGCTACGGTTTGTGGGAATAATAAAAACAACAGATTCTAACATCTTCATTTTAGTGCATCCCTATCACTTAACCTATAGAGAACTCCAGAATGGTAAGATCAACCACTCCTTCAAACAAATGTATAAGTCTCAAATATTGTCCTAGGTCCTTTCATCTCACCACCTTAGTCTTCAGCTGGGCATCCTGTCCACATTGCTCCATTTTCTATACCATGATATAAGTATCCTATTGCGTACTAGGCAACTGATTGGCCCTCATGTCAGATGACACCCTGCTGTAGCTTTGTAATGTAATGGCACCACTTGACCAATCACCCTGGGTGACGATTACACCGGAGGACCAGACATCAGCAATTACAAACTAGGTAACTATCTGTGAATATGACTGCACAGCAAGTAGGAGGTGTAAGGGGGAAGTACAGTGCGCCATTGAAAGTATTGGGCTCCTATTTAAAGAGGGCTAGAGTTAGAAGAAGCAACTGATTGGCCCTCATGTCAGATGACATTCTGCTGTAGCTTTGTGATGTAATGGCACCACTTGACCAATCGCCCTGGGTGACGATTACACCGGAGGACCAGACGTCACCAATTACACACCAGGTAATTATCTGGGAATATGACTGCACAGCAAGTAGGAGGTGTTGTGGGAAAGTACTCTGCGCCATGGAAAGCATTGGGCTCCTATTCAAAGAGGGCTAGAGTTAGAAGAACACAGTTTCTAAATAGCAGTCCATCTGGAGTATCAGAGTCCCACTCACAGAGAGCAGGGAAACAGGTTAAATAGCTTCCCTCCATCTGAATGTAAGTCATTTGCTCTAACCTAAGACAGCTCATTCCAGCCTGAAGGATGGTAATTAACTCAAGGGACATATTGCCTGCACAAGTATCTAAAGAAGATTTTCTCAGACACTTAGACAGACAAAGTCTTTGATAAACTATCAGGATGGCCATTGCGTCATCCATATTGCTACCCTCTTAGAAGATTATATTTATGCGGAAGACCCCACTAAAAGGCACTGAGAGCTATCAGATGGTATGAACTTTTTATTAATGGCAAAATGATTAATTGAGATTTTGACTTACCATATATATTGATCGAGGCATGGAGAAGGCTGAGGAATGAGCTTTCTTTTTTTTTTCATCTCAGCAAGCAGAGAAATATTCCTCTGCAACACTGCCTCTGCTGGCCATTCAGTATAATCTGCAGATGGAAAAGTCCACTGTTAGTCTTTTTTTAGAACTTGAATATTTCCAAACCAAATGCAACACTACCAAAACATGATTTTTATAAAGGGTCAATTAGCACTATGGCATGTCTCATATTGTGAAAATCCAAAACTCACTAAAAATTATAATCTTAATTTAGATTTCAACCTAGCAGACTTCTTTCAATCCTCTGCCTCATTTGCTGATACTCTCTACACAACCCTATCACCTATATGAGGACTTAGATAGAAAGCTCTCTTTGGCAGCCAAGAGATAGAGTACCCTTCTCACAGGAATTATTTCAGGTTATGGTACACCATAGCAATTCAGTGATCTGATACGTTAAGGGAGGAAGGTTTATGCTACGGTTTGTGGGAATAATAAAAACAACAGATTCTAACATCTTCATTTTAGGGCATCCCTATCACTTAACCTATAGAGAACTCCAGAATGGTAAGATCAACCACTCCTTCAAACAAATGTATAAGTCTCAAATATTGTCCTAGGTCCTTTCATCTCACCACCTTAGTCTTCAGCTGGGCATCCTGTCCACATTGCTCCATTTTCTATACCATGATATAAGTATCCTATTGCGTACTAGGCAACTGATTGGCCCTCATGTCAGATGACACCCTGCTGTAGCTTTGTGATGTAATGGCACCACTTGACCAATCACCCTGGGTGACGATTACACCGGAGGACCAGACATCAGCAATTACAAACTAGGTAACTATCTGTGAATATGACTGCACAGCAAGTAAGAGGAGTAAGGGGGAAGTACAGTGCGCCATTGAAAGTATTGGGCTCCTATTTAAAGAGGGCTAGAGTTAGAAGAAGCAACTGATTGGCCCTCATGTCAGATGGCATTCTGCTGTAGCTTTGTGATGTAATGGCACCACTTGACCAATCGCCCTGGGTGACGATTACACCGGAGGACCAGACGTCACCAATTACACACCAGGTAATTATCTGGGAATATGACTGCACAGCAAGTAGGAGGTGTTGTGGGAAAGTACTCTGCGCCATGGAAAGCATTGGGCTCCTATTCAAAGAGGGCTAGAGTTAGAAGAACACAGTTTCTAAATAGCAGTCCATCTGGAGTATCAGAGTCCCACTCACAGAGAGCAGGGAAACAGGTTAAATAGCTTCCCTCCATCTGAATGTAAGTCATTTGCTCTAACCTAAGACAGCTCATTCCAGCCTGAAGGATGGTAATTAACTCAAGGGACATATTGCCTGCACAAGTATCTAAAGAAGATTTTCTCAGACACTTAGACAGACAAAGTCTTTGATAAACTATCAGGATGGCCATTGCGTCATCCATATTGCTACCGTCTTAGAAGATTATATTTATGCGGAAGACCCCACTAAAAGGCACTGAGAGCTATCAGATGGTGTGAACTTTTTATTAATGGCAAAATGATTAATTGAGATTTTGACTTACCATATATATTGATCGAGGCATGGAGAAGGCTGAGGAATGAGCTTTCTTTTTTTTTTTCATCTCAGCAAGCAGAGAAATATTCCTCTGCAACACTGCCTCTGCTGGCCATTCAGTATAATCTGCAGATGGAAAAGTCCACTGTTAGTCTTTTTTTAGAACTTGAATATTTCCAAACCAAATGCAACACTACCAAAACATGATTTTTATAAAGGGTCAATTAGCACTATGGCATGTCTCATATTGTGAAAATCCAAAACTCACTAAAAATTATAATCTTAATTTAGATTTCAACCTAGCAGACTTCTTTCAATCCTCTGCCTCATTTGCTGATACTCTCTACACAACCCTATCACCTATATGAGGACTTAGATAGAAAGCTCTCTTTGGCAGCCAAGAGATAGAGTACCCTTCTCACAGGAATTATTTCAGGTTATGGTACACCATAGCAATTGAGTGATCTGATACGTTAAGGGAGGAAGGTTTATGCTACGGTTTGTGGGAATAATAAAAACAACAGATTTTAACATCTTCATTTTAGTGCACCCCTATCACTTAACCTATAGAGAACTCCAGAATGGTAAGATCAACCACTCCTTCAAACAAATGTATAAGTCTCAAATATTGTCCTAGGTCCTTTCATCTCACCACCTTAGTCTTCAGCTGGGCATCCTGTCCACATTGCTCCATTTTCTATACCATGATATAAGTATCCTATTGCGTACTAGGCAACTGATTGGCCCTCATGTCAGATGACACCCTGCTGTAGCTTTGTGATGTAATGGCACCACTTGACCAATCACCCTGGGTGACGATTACACCGGAGGACCAGACATCAGCAATTACAAACTAGGTAACTATCTGTGAATATGACTGCACAGCAAGTAGGAGGTGTAAGGGGGAAGTACAGTGCGCCATTGAAAGTATTGGGCTCCTATTTAAAGAGGGCTAGAGTTAGAAGAAGCAACTGATTGGCCCTCATGTCAGATGACATTCTGCTGTAGCTTTGTGATGTAATGGCACCACTTGACCAATCGCCCTGGGTGACGATTACACCGGAGGACCAGACGTCACCAATTACACACCAGGTAATTATCTGGGAATATGACTGCACAGCAAGTAGGAGGTGTTGTGGGAAAGTACTCTGCGCCATGGAAAGCATTGGGCTCCTATTCAAAGAGGGCTAGAGTTAGAAGAACACAGTTTCTAAATAGCAGTCCATCTGGAGTATCAGAGTCCCACTCACAGAGAGCAGGGAAACAGGTTAAATAGCTTCCCTCCATCTGAATGTAAGTCATTTGCTCTAACCTAAGACAGCTCATTCCAGCCTGAAGGATGGTAATTAACTCAAGGGACATATTGCCTGCACAAGTATCTAAAGAAGATTTTCTCAGACACTTAGACAGACAAAGTCTTTGATAAACTATCAGGATGGCCATTGCGTCATCCATATTGCTACCGTCTTAGAAGATTATATTTATGCGGAAGACCCCACTAAAAGGCACTGAGAGCTATCAGATGCTATGAACTTTTTATTAATGGCAACATGATTAATTGAGATTTTGACTTACCATATATATTGATCGAGGCATGGAGAAGGCTGAGGAATGAGCTTTCTTTTTTTTTTTTTTCATCTCAGCAAGCAGAGAAATATTCCTCTGCAACACTGCCTTTGCTGGCCATTCAGTATAATCTGCAGATGGAAAAGTCCACTGTTAGTCTTTTTTTAGAACTTGAATATTTCCAAACCAAATGCAACACTTCCAAAAAATGATTTTTATAAAGGGTCAATTAGCACTATGGCATGTCTCATATTGTGAAAATCCAAAACTCACTAAAAATTATAATCTTAATTTAGATTTCAACCTAGCAGACTTCTTTCAATCCTCTGCCTCATTTGCTGATACTCTCTACACAACCCTATCACCTATATGAGGACTTAGATAGAAAGCTCTCTTTGGCAGCCAAGAGATAGAGTACCCTTCTCACAGGAATTATTTCAGGTTATGGTACACCATAGCAATTCAGTGATCTGATACGTTAAGGGAGGAAGGTTTATGCTACGGTTTGTGGGAATAATAAAAACAACAGATTCTAACATCTTCATTTTAGTGCATCCCTATCACTTAACCTATAGAGAACTCCAGAATGGTAAGATCAACCACTCCTTCAAACAAATGTATAAGTCTCAAATATTGTCCTAGGTCCTTTCATCTCACCACCTTAGTCTTCAGCTGGGCATCCTGTCCACATTGCTCCATTTTCTATACCATGATATAAGTATCCTATTGCGTACTAGGCAACTGATTGGCCCTCATGTCAGATGACACCCTGCTGTAGCTTTGTAATGTAATGGCACCACTTGACCAATCACCCTGGGTGACGATTACACCGGAGGACCAGACATCAGCAATTACAAACTAGGTAACTATCTGTGAATATGACTGCACAGCAAGTAGGAGGTGTAAGGGGGAAGTACAGTGCGCCATTGAAAGTATTGGGCTCCTATTTAAAGAGGGCTAGAGTTAGAAGAAGCAACTGATTGGCCCTCATGTCAGATGACATTCTGCTGTAGCTTTGTGATGTAATGGCACCACTTGACCAATCGCCCTGGGTGACGATTACACCGGAGGACCAGACGTCACCAATTACACACCAGGTAATTATCTGGGAATATGACTGCACAGCAAGTAGGAGGTGTTGTGGGAAAGTACTCTGCGCCATGGAAAGCATTGGGCTCCTATTCAAAGAGGGCTAGAGTTAGAAGAACACAGTTTCTAAATAGCAGTCCATCTGGAGTATCAGAGTCCCACTCACAGAGAGCAGGGAAACAGGTTAAATAGCTTCCCTCCATCTGAATGTAAGTCATTTGCTCTAACCTAAGACAGCTCATTCCAGCCTGAAGGATGGTAATTAACTCAAGGGACATATTGCCTGCACAAGTATCTAAAGAAGATTTTCTCAGACACTTAGACAGACAAAGTCTTTGATAAACTATCAGGATGGCCATTGCGTCATCCATATTGCTACCCTCTTAGAAGATTATATTTATGCGGAAGACCCCACTAAAAGGCACTGAGAGCTATCAGATGGTATGAACTTTTTATTAATGGCAAAATGATTAATTGAGATTTTGACTTACCATATATATTGATCGAGGCATGGAGAAGGCTGAGGAATGAGCTTTCTTTTTTTTTTCATCTCAGCAAGCAGAGAAATATTCCTCTGCAACACTGCCTCTGCTGGCCATTCAGTATAATCTGCAGATGGAAAAGTCCACTGTTAGTCTTTTTTTAGAACTTGAATATTTCCAAACCAAATGCAACACTACCAAAACATGATTTTTATAAAGGGTCAATTAGCACTATGGCATGTCTCATATTGTGAAAATCCAAAACTCACTAAAAATTATAATCTTAATTTAGATTTCAACCTAGCAGACTTCTTTCAATCCTCTGCCTCATTTGCTGATACTCTCTACACAACCCTATCACCTATATGAGGACTTAGATAGAAAGCTCTCTTTGGCAGCCAAGAGATAGAGTACCCTTCTCACAGGAATTATTTCAGGTTATGGTACACCATAGCAATTCAGTGATCTGATACGTTAAGGGAGGAAGGTTTATGCTACGGTTTGTGGGAATAATAAAAACAACAGATTCTAACATCTTCATTTTAGGGCATCCCTATCACTTAACCTATAGAGAACTCCAGAATGGTAAGATCAACCACTCCTTCAAACAAATGTATAAGTCTCAAATATTGTCCTAGGTCCTTTCATCTCACCACCTTAGTCTTCAGCTGGGCATCCTGTCCACATTGCTCCATTTTCTATACCATGATATAAGTATCCTATTGCGTACTAGGCAACTGATTGGCCCTCATGTCAGATGACACCCTGCTGTAGCTTTGTAATGTAATGGCACCACTTGACCAATCACCCTGGGTGACGATTACACCGGAGGACCAGACATCAGCAATTACAAACTAGGTAACTATCTGTGAATATGACTGCACAGCAAGTAGGAGGTGTAAGGGGGAAGTACAGTGCGCCATTGAAAGTATTGGGCTCCTATTTAAAGAGGGCTAGAGTTAGAAGAAGCAACTGATTGGCCCTCATGTCAGATGACATTCTGCTGTAGCTTTGTGATGTAATGGCACCACTTGACCAATCGCCCTGGGTGACGATTACACCGGAGGACCAGACGTCACCAATTACACACCAGGTAATTATCTGGGAATATGACTGCACAGCAAGTAGGAGGTGTTGTGGGAAAGTACTCTGCGCCATGGAAAGCATTGGGCTCCTATTCAAAGAGGGCTAGAGTTAGAAGAACACAGTTTCTAAATAGAAGTCCATCTGGAGTATCAGAGTCCCACTCACAGAGAGCAGGGAAACAGGTTAAATAGCTTCCCTCCATCTGAATGTAAGTCATTTGCTCTAACCTAAGACAGCTCATTCCAGCCTGAAGGATGGTAATTAACTCAAGGGACATATTGCCTGCACAAGTATCTAAAGAAGATTTTCTCAGACACTTAGACAGACAAAGTCTTTGATAAACTATCAGGATGGCCATTGCGTCATCCATATTGCTACCGTCTTAGAAGATTATATTTATGCGGAAGACCCCACTAAAAGGCACTGAGAGCTATCAGATGGTGTGAACTTTTTATTAATGGCAAAATGATTAATTGAGATTTTGACTTACCATATATATTGATCGAGGCATGGAGAAGGCTGAGGAATGAGCTTTCTTTTTTTTTTTCATCTCAGCAAGCAGAGAAATATTCCTCTGCAACACTGCCTCTGCTGGCCATTCAGTATAATCTGCAGATGGAAAAGTCCACTGTTAGTCTTTTTTTAGAACTTGAATATTTCCAAACCAAATGCAACACTTCCAAAAAATGATTTTTATAAAGGGTCAATTAGCACTATGGCATGTCTCATATTGTGAAAATCCAAAACTCACTAAAAATTATAATCTTAATTTAGATTTCAACCTAGCAGACTTCTTTCAATCCTATGCCTCATTTGCTGATACTATCTACACAACCCTATCACCTATATGAGGACTTAGATAGAAAGCTCTCTTTGGCAGCCAAGAGATAGAGTACCCTTCTCACAGGAATTATTTCAGGTTATGGTACACCATAGCAATTCAGTGATCTGATACGTTAAGGGAGGAAGGTTTATGCTACGGTTCGTGGGAATAATAAAAACAACAGATTCTAACATCTTCATTTTAGCGCATCCCTATCACTTAACCTATAGAGAACTCCAGAATGGTAAGATCAACCACTCCTTCAAACAAATGTATAAGTCTCAAATATTGTCCTAGGTCCTTTCATCTCACCACCTTAGTCTTCAGCTGGGCATCCTGTCCACATTGCTCCACTTTCTATACCATGATATAAGTATCCTATTGCGTACTAGGCAACTGATTGGCCCTCATGTCAGATGACACCCTGCTGTAGCTTTGTAATGTAATGGCACCACTTGACCAATCACCCTGGGTGACGATTACACCGGAGGACCAGACATCAGCAATTACACACTAGGTAACTATCTGTGAATATGACTGCACAGCAAGTAGGAGGTGTAAGGGGGAAGTACAGTGCGCCATTGAAAGTATTGGGCTCCTATTTAAAGAGGGCTAGAGTTAGAAGAAGCAACTGATTGGCCCTCATGTCAGATGACATTCTGCTGTAGCTTTGTAATGTAATGGCACCACTTGACCAATCACCCTGGGTGACGATTACACCGGAGGACCAGACATCAGCAATTACACACTAGGTAACTATCTGTGAATATGACTGCACAGCAAGTAGGAGGTGTAAGGGGGAAGTACAGTGCGCCATTGAAAGTATTGGGCTCCTATTTAAAGAGGGCTAGAGTTAGAAGAAGCAACTGATTGGCCCTCATGTCAGATGACATTCTGCTGTAGCTTTGTGATGTAATGGCACCACTTGACCAATCGCCCTGGGTGACGATTACACCGGAGGACCAGACGTCACCAATTACACACCAGGTAATTATCTGGGAATATGACTGCACAGCAAGTAGGAGGTGTTGTGGGAAAGTACTCTGCGCCATGGAAAGCATTGGGCTCCTATTCAAAGAGGGGTAGAGTTAGAAGAACACAGTTTCTAAATAGCAGTCCATCTGGAGTATCAGAGTCCCACTCACAGAGAGCAGGGAAACAGGTTAAATAGCTTCCCTCCATCTGAATGTAAGTCATTTGCTCTAACCTAAGACAGCTCATTCCAGCCTGAAGGATGGTAATTAACTCAAGGGACATATTGCCTGCACAAGTATCTAAAGAAGATTTTCTCAGACACTTAGACAGACAAAGTCTTTGATAAACTATCAGGATGGCCATTGCGTCATCCATATTGCTACCGTCTTAGAAGATTATATTTATGCGGAAGACCCCACTAAAAGGCACTGAGAGCTATCAGATGCTATGAACTATTTATTAATGGCAACATGATTAATTGAGATTTTGACTTACCATATATATTGATCGAGGCATGGAGAAGGCTGAGGAATGAGCTTTCTTTTTTTTTTTTTTCATCTCAGCAAGCAGAGAAATATTCCTCTGCAACACTGCCTTTGCTGGCCATTCAGTATAATCTGCAGATGGAAAAGTCCACTGTTAGTCTTTTTTTAGAACTTGAATATTTCCAAACCAAATGCAACACTTCCAAAAAATGATTTTTATAAAGGGTCAATTAGCACTATGGCATGTCTCATATTGTGAAAATCCAAATCTCACTAAAAATTATAATCTTAATTTAGATTTCAACCTAGCAGACTTCTTTCAATCCTCTGCCTCATTTGCTGGTACTCTCTACACAACCCTATCACCTATATGAGGACTTAGATAGAAAGCTCTCTTTGGCAGCCAAGAGATAGAGTACCCTTCTCACAGGAATTATTTCAGGTTATGGTACACCATAGCAATTCAGTGATCTGATACGTTAAGGGAGGAAGGTTTATGCTACGGTTCGTGGGAATAATAAAAACAACAGATTCTAACATCTTCATTTTAGCGCATCCCTATCACTTAACCTATAGAGAACTCCAGAATGGTAAGATCAACCACTCCTTCAAACAAATGTATAAGTCTCAAATATTGTCCTAGGTCCTTTCATCTCACCACCTTAGTCTTCAGCTGGGCATCCTGTCCACATTGCTTCACTTTCTATACCATGATATAAGTATCCTATTGCGTACTAGGCAACTGATTGGCCCTCATGTCAGATGACACCCTGCTGTAGCTTTGTAATGTAATGGCACCACTTGACCAATCACCCTGGGTGACGATTACACCGGAGGACCAGACATCAGCAATTACACACTAGGTAACTATCTGTGAATATGACTGCACAGCAAGTAGGAGGTGTAAGGGGGAAGTACAGTGCGCCATTGAAAGTATTGGGCTCCTATTTAAAGAGGGCTAGAGTTAGAAGAAGCAACTGATTGGCCCTCATGTCAGATGACATTCTGCTGTAGCTTTGTGATGTAATGGCACCACTTGACCAATCGCCCTGGGTGACGATTACACCGGAGGACCAGACGTCACCAATTACACACCAGGTAATTATCTGGGAATATGACTGCACAGCAAGTAGGAGGTGTTGTGGGAAAGTACTCTGCGCCATGGAAAGCATTGGGCTCCTATTCAAAGAGGGGTAGAGTTAGAAGAACACAGTTTCTAAATAGCAGTCCATCTGGAGTATCAGAGTCCCACTCACAGAGAGCAGGGAAACAGGTTAAATAGCTTCCCTCCATCTGAATGTAAGTCATTTGCTCTAACCTAAGACAGCTCATTCCAGCCTGAAGGATGGTAATTAACTCAAGGGACATATTGCCTGCACAAGTATCTAAAGAAGATTTTCTCAGACACTTAGACAGACAAAGTCTTTGATAAACTATCAGGATGGCCATTGCGTCATCCATATTGCTACCGTCTTAGAAGATTATATTTATGCGGAAGACCCCACTAAAAGGCACTGAGAGCTATCAGATGCTATGAACTATTTATTAATGGCAACATGATTAATTGAGATTTTGACTTACCATATATATTGATCGAGGCATGGAGAAGGCTGAGGAATGAGCTTTCTTTTTTTTTTTTTTCATCTCAGCAAGCAGAGAAATATTCCTCTGCAACACTGCCTTTGCTGGCCATTCAGTATAATCTGCAGATGGAAAAGTCCACTGTTAGTCTTTTTTTAGAACTTGAATATTTCCAAACCAAATGCAACACTTCCAAAAAATGATTTTTATAAAGGGTCAATTAGCACTATGGCATGTCTCATATTGTGAAAATCCAAATCTCACTAAAAATTATAATCTTAATTTAGATTTCAACCTAGCAGACTTCTTTCAATCCTCTGCCTCATTTGCTGGTACTCTCTACACAACCCTATCACCTATATGAGGACTTAGATAGAAAGCTCTCTTTGGCAGCCAAGAGATAGAGTACCCTTCTCACAGGAATTATTTCAGGTTATGGTACACCATAGCAATTCAGTGATCTGATACGTTAAGGGAGGAAGGTTTATGCTACGGTTCGTGGGAATAATAAAAACAACAGATTCTAACATCTTCATTTTAGCGCATCCCTATCACTTAACCTATAGAGAACTCCAGAATGGTAAGATCAACCACTCCTTCAAACAAATGTATAAGTCTCAAATATTGTCCTAGGTCCTTTCATCTCACCACCTTAGTCTTCAGCTGGGCATCCTGTCCACATTGCTTCACTTTCTATACCATGATATAAGTATCCTATTGCGTACTAGGCAACTGATTGGCCCTCATGTCAGATGACACCCTGCTGTAGCTTTGTAATGTAATGGCACCACTTGACCAATCACCCTGGGTGACGATTACACCGGAGGACCAGACATCAGCAATTACACACTAGGTAACTATCTGTGAATATGACTGCACAGCAAGTAGGAGGTGTAAGGGGGAAGTACAGTGCGCCATTGAAAGTATTGGGCTCCTATTTAAAGAGGGCTAGAGTTAGAAGAAGCAACTGATTGGCCCTCATGTCAGATGACATTCTGCTGTAGCTTTGTGATGTAATGGCACCACTTGACCAATCGCCCTGGGTGACGATTACACCGGAGGACCAGACGTCACCAATTACACACCAGGTAATTATCTGGGAATATGACTGCACAGCAAGTAGGAGGTGTTGTGGGAAAGTACTCTGTGCCATGGAAAGCATTGGGCTCCTATTCAAAGAGGGCTAGAGTTAGAAGAACACAGTTTCTGAATAGCAGTCCATCTGGAGTATCAGAGTCCCACTCACAGAGAGCAGGGAAACAGGTTAAATAGCTTCCCTCCATCTGAATGTAAGTCATTTGCTCTAACCTAAGACAGCTCATTCCAGCCTGAAGGATGGTAATTAACTCAAGGGACATATTGCCTGCACAAGTATCTAAAGAAGATTTTCTCAGACACTTAGACAGACAAAGTCTTTGATAAACTATCAGGATGGCCATTGCGTCATCCATATTGCTACCGTCTTAGAAGATTATATTTATGCGGAAGACCCCACTAAAAGGCACTGAGAGCTATCAGATGCTATGAACTTTTTATTAATGGCAAAATGATTAATTGAGATTTTGACTTACCATATATTTTGATCGAGGCATGGAGAAGGCTGAGGAATGAGCTTTCTTTTTTTTTTTTCATCTCAGCAAGCAGAGAAATATTCCTCTGCAACACTGCCTCTGCTGGCCATTCAGTATAATCTGCAGATGGAAAAGTCCACTGTTAGTCTTTTTTTAGAACTTGAATATTTCCAAACCAAATGCAACACTTCCAAAAAATGATTTTTATAAAGGGTCAATTAGCACTATGGCATGTCTCATATTGTGAAAATCCAAAACTCACTAAAAATTATAATCTTAATTTAGATTTCAACCTAGCAGACTTCTTTCAATCCTATGCCTCATTTGCTGATACTATCTACACAACCCTATCACCTATATGAGGACTTAGATAGAAAGCTCTCTTTGGCAGCCAAGAGATAGAGTACCCTTCTCACAGGAATTATTTCAGGTTATGGTACACCATAGCAATTCAGTGATCTGATACGTTAAGGGAGGAAGGTTTATGCTACGGTTCGTGGGAATAATAAAAACAACAGATTCTAACATCTTCATTTTAGCGCATCCCTATCACTTAACCTATAGAGAACTCCAGAATGGTAAGATCAACCACTCCTTCAAACAAATGTATAAGTCTCAAATATTGTCCTAGGTCCTTTCATCTCACCACCTTAGTCTTCAGCTGGGCATCCTGTCCACATTGCTCCACTTTCTATACCATGATATAAGTATCCTATTGCGTACTAGGCAACTGATTGGCCCTCATGTCAGATGACACCCTGCTGTAGCTTTGTAATGTAATGGCACCACTTGACCAATCACCCTGGGTGACGATTACACCGGAGGACCAGACATCAGCAATTACACACTAGGTAACTATCTGTGAATATGACTGCACAGCAAGTAGGAGGTGTAAGGGGGAAGTACAGTGCGCCATTGAAAGTATTGGGCTCCTATTTAAAGAGGGCTAGAGTTAGAAGAAGCAACTGATTGGCCCTCATGTCAGATGACATTCTGCTGTAGCTTTGTAATGTAATGGCACCACTTGACCAATCACCCTGGGTGACGATTACACCGGAGGACCAGACATCAGCAATTACACACTAGGTAACTATCTGTGAATATGACTGCACAGCAAGTAGGAGGTGTAAGGGGGAAGTACAGTGCGCCATTGAAAGTATTGGGCTCCTATTTAAAGAGGGCTAGAGTTAGAAGAAGCAACTGATTGGCCCTCATGTCAGATGACATTCTGCTGTAGCTTTGTGATGTAATGGCACCACTTGACCAATCGCCCTGGGTGACGATTACACCGGAGGACCAGACGTCACCAATTACACACCAGGTAATTATCTGGGAATATGACTGCACAGCAAGTAGGAGGTGTTGTGGGAAAGTACTCTGCGCCATGGAAAGCATTGGGCTCCTATTCAAAGAGGGGTAGAGTTAGAAGAACACAGTTTCTAAATAGCAGTCCATCTGGAGTATCAGAGTCCCACTCACAGAGAGCAGGGAAACAGGTTAAATAGCTTCCCTCCATCTGAATGTAAGTCATTTGCTCTAACCTAAGACAGCTCATTCCAGCCTGAAGGATGGTAATTAACTCAAGGGACATATTGCCTGCACAAGTATCTAAAGAAGATTTTCTCAGACACTTAGACAGACAAAGTCTTTGATAAACTATCAGGATGGCCATTGCGTCATCCATATTGCTACCGTCTTAGAAGATTATATTTATGCGGAAGACCCCACTAAAAGGCACTGAGAGCTATCAGATGCTATGAACTATTTATTAATGGCAACATGATTAATTGAGATTTTGACTTACCATATATATTGATCGAGGCATGGAGAAGGCTGAGGAATGAGCTTTCTTTTTTTTTTTTTTCATCTCAGCAAGCAGAGAAATATTCCTCTGCAACACTGCCTTTGCTGGCCATTCAGTATAATCTGCAGATGGAAAAGTCCACTGTTAGTCTTTTTTTAGAACTTGAATATTTCCAAACCAAATGCAACACTTCCAAAAAATGATTTTTATAAAGGGTCAATTAGCACTATGGCATGTCTCATATTGTGAAAATCCAAATCTCACTAAAAATTATAATCTTAATTTAGATTTCAACCTAGCAGACTTCTTTCAATCCTCTGCCTCATTTGCTGGTACTCTCTACACAACCCTATCACCTATATGAGGACTTAGATAGAAAGCTCTCTTTGGCAGCCAAGAGATAGAGTACCCTTCTCACAGGAATTATTTCAGGTTATGGTACACCATAGCAATTCAGTGATCTGATACGTTAAGGGAGGAAGGTTTATGCTACGGTTCGTGGGAATAATAAAAACAACAGATTCTAACATCTTCATTTTAGCGCATCCCTATCACTTAACCTATAGAGAACTCCAGAATGGTAAGATCAACCACTCCTTCAAACAAATGTATAAGTCTCAAATATTGTCCTAGGTCCTTTCATCTCACCACCTTAGTCTTCAGCTGGGCATCCTGTCCACATTGCTTCACTTTCTATACCATGATATAAGTATCCTATTGCGTACTAGGCAACTGATTGGCCCTCATGTCAGATGACACCCTGCTGTAGCTTTGTAATGTAATGGCACCACTTGACCAATCACCCTGGGTGACGATTACACCGGAGGACCAGACATCAGCAATTACACACTAGGTAACTATCTGTGAATATGACTGCACAGCAAGTAGGAGGTGTAAGGGGGAAGTACAGTGCGCCATTGAAAGTATTGGGCTCCTATTTAAAGAGGGCTAGAGTTAGAAGAAGCAACTGATTGGCCCTCATGTCAGATGACATTCTGCTGTAGCTTTGTGATGTAATGGCACCACTTGACCAATCGCCCTGGGTGACGATTACACCGGAGGACCAGACGTCACCAATTACACACCAGGTAATTATCTGGGAATATGACTGCACAGCAAGTAGGAGGTGTTGTGGGAAAGTACTCTGCGCCATGGAAAGCATTGGGCTCCTATTCAAAGAGGGGTAGAGTTAGAAGAACACAGTTTCTAAATAGCAGTCCATCTGGAGTATCAGAGTCCCACTCACAGAGAGCAGGGAAACAGGTTAAATAGCTTCCCTCCATCTGAATGTAAGTCATTTGCTCTAACCTAAGACAGCTCATTCCAGCCTGAAGGATGGTAATTAACTCAAGGGACATATTGCCTGCACAAGTATCTAAAGAAGATTTTCTCAGACACTTAGACAGACAAAGTCTTTGATAAACTATCAGGATGGCCATTGCGTCATCCATATTGCTACCGTCTTAGAAGATTATATTTATGCGGAAGACCCCACTAAAAGGCACTGAGAGCTATCAGATGCTATGAACTATTTATTAATGGCAACATGATTAATTGAGATTTTGACTTACCATATATATTGATCGAGGCATGGAGAAGGCTGAGGAATGAGCTTTCTTTTTTTTTTTTTTCATCTCAGCAAGCAGAGAAATATTCCTCTGCAACACTGCCTTTGCTGGCCATTCAGTATAATCTGCAGATGGAAAAGTCCACTGTTAGTCTTTTTTTAGAACTTGAATATTTCCAAACCAAATGCAACACTTCCAAAAAATGATTTTTATAAAGGGTCAATTAGCACTATGGCATGTCTCATATTGTGAAAATCCAAATCTCACTAAAAATTATAATCTTAATTTAGATTTCAACCTAGCAGACTTCTTTCAATCCTCTGCCTCATTTGCTGGTACTCTCTACACAACCCTATCACCTATATGAGGACTTAGATAGAAAGCTCTCTTTGGCAGCCAAGAGATAGAGTACCCTTCTCACAGGAATTATTTCAGGTTATGGTACACCATAGCAATTCAGTGATCTGATACGTTAAGGGAGGAAGGTTTATGCTACGGTTCGTGGGAATAATAAAAACAACAGATTCTAACATCTTCATTTTAGCGCATCCCTATCACTTAACCTATAGAGAACTCCAGAATGGTAAGATCAACCACTCCTTCAAACAAATGTATAAGTCTCAAATATTGTCCTAGGTCCTTTCATCTCACCACCTTAGTCTTCAGCTGGGCATCCTGTCCACATTGCTTCACTTTCTATACCATGATATAAGTATCCTATTGCGTACTAGGCAACTGATTGGCCCTCATGTCAGATGACACCCTGCTGTAGCTTTGTAATGTAATGGCACCACTTGACCAATCACCCTGGGTGACGATTACACCGGAGGACCAGACATCAGCAATTACACACTAGGTAACTATCTGTGAATATGACTGCACAGCAAGTAGGAGGTGTAAGGGGGAAGTACAGTGCGCCATTGAAAGTATTGGGCTCCTATTTAAAGAGGGCTAGAGTTAGAAGAAGCAACTGATTGGCCCTCATGTCAGATGACATTCTGCTGTAGCTTTGTGATGTAATGGCACCACTTGACCAATCGCCCTGGGTGACGATTACACCGGAGGACCAGACGTCACCAATTACACACCAGGTAATTATCTGGGAATATGACTGCACAGCAAGTAGGAGGTGTTGTGGGAAAGTACTCTGCGCCATGGAAAGCATTGGGCTCCTATTCAAAGAGGGGTAGAGTTAGAAGAACACAGTTTCTAAATAGCAGTCCATCTGGAGTATCAGAGTCCCACTCACAGAGAGCAGGGAAACAGGTTAAATAGCTTCCCTCCATCTGAATGTAAGTCATTTGCTCTAACCTAAGACAGCTCATTCCAGCCTGAAGGATGGTAATTAACTCAAGGGACATATTGCCTGCACAAGTATCTAAAGAAGATTTTCTCAGACACTTAGACAGACAAAGTCTTTGATAAACTATCAGGATGGCCATTGCGTCATCCATATTGCTACCGTCTTAGAAGATTATATTTATGCGGAAGACCCCACTAAAAGGCACTGAGAGCTATCAGATGCTATGAACTATTTATTAATGGCAACATGATTAATTGAGATTTTGACTTACCATATATATTGATCGAGGCATGGAGAAGGCTGAGGAATGAGCTTTCTTTTTTTTTTTTTTCATCTCAGCAAGCAGAGAAATATTCCTCTGCAACACTGCCTTTGCTGGCCATTCAGTATAATCTGCAGATGGAAAAGTCCACTGTTAGTCTTTTTTTAGAACTTGAATATTTCCAAACCAAATGCAACACTTCCAAAAAATGATTTTTATAAAGGGTCAATTAGCACTATGGCATGTCTCATATTGTGAAAATCCAAATCTCACTAAAAATTATAATCTTAATTTAGATTTCAACCTAGCAGACTTCTTTCAATCCTCTGCCTCATTTGCTGGTACTCTCTACACAACCCTATCACCTATATGAGGACTTAGATAGAAAGCTCTCTTTGGCAGCCAAGAGATAGAGTACCCTTCTCACAGGAATTATTTCAGGTTATGGTACACCATAGCAATTCAGTGATCTGATACGTTAAGGGAGGAAGGTTTATGCTACGGTTCGTGGGAATAATAAAAACAACAGATTCTAACATCTTCATTTTAGCGCATCCCTATCACTTAACCTATAGAGAACTCCAGAATGGTAAGATCAACCACTCCTTCAAACAAATGTATAAGTCTCAAATATTGTCCTAGGTCCTTTCATCTCACCACCTTAGTCTTCAGCTGGGCATCCTGTCCACATTGCTTCACTTTCTATACCATGATATAAGTATCCTATTGCGTACTAGGCAACTGATTGGCCCTCATGTCAGATGACACCCTGCTGTAGCTTTGTAATGTAATGGCACCACTTGACCAATCACCCTGGGTGACGATTACACCGGAGGACCAGACATCAGCAATTACACACTAGGTAACTATCTGTGAATATGACTGCACAGCAAGTAGGAGGTGTAAGGGGGAAGTACAGTGCGCCATTGAAAGTATTGGGCTCCTATTTAAAGAGGGCTAGAGTTAGAAGAAGCAACTGATTGGCCCTCATGTCAGATGACATTCTGCTGTAGCTTTGTGATGTAATGGCACCACTTGACCAATCGCCCTGGGTGACGATTACACCGGAGGACCAGACGTCACCAATTACACACCAGGTAATTATCTGGGAATATGACTGCACAGCAAGTAGGAGGTGTTGTGGGAAAGTACTCTGCGCCATGGAAAGCATTGGGCTCCTATTCAAAGAGGGCTAGAGTTAGAAGAACACAGTTTCTAAATAGCAGTCCATCTGGAGTATCAGAGTCCCACTCACAGAGAGCAGGGAAACAGGTTAAATAGCTTCCCTCCATCTGAATGTAAGTCATTTGCTCTAACCTAAGACAGCTCATTCCAGCCTGAAGGATGGTAATTAACTCAAGGGACATATTGCCTGCACAAGTATCTAAAGAAGATTTTCTCAGACACTTAGACAGACAAAGTCTTTGATAAACTATCAGGATGGCCATTGCGTCATCCATATTGCTACCGTCTTAGAAGATTATATTTATGCGGAAGACCCCACTAAAAGGCACTGAGAGCTATCAGATGCTATGAACTTTTTATTAATGGCAACATGATTAATTGAGATTTTGACTTACCATATATATTGATCGAGGCATGGAGAAGGCTGAGGAATGAGCTTTCTTTTTTTTTTTCATCTCAGCAAGCAGAGAAATATTCCTCTGCAACACTGCCTCTGCTGGCCATTCAGTATAATCTGCAGATGGAAAAGTCCACTGTTAGTCTTTTTTTAGAACTTTAATATTTCCAAACCAAATGCAACACTACCAAAACATGATTTTTATAAAGGGTCAATTAGCACTATGGCATGTCTCATATTGTGAAAATCCAAAACTCACTAAAAATTATAATCTTAATTTAGATTTCAACCTAGCAGACTTCTTTCAATCCTCTGCCTCATTTGCTGATACTCTCTACACAACCCTATCACCTATATGAGGACTTAGATAGAAAGCTCTCTTTGGCAGCCAAGAGATAGAGTACCCTTCTCACAGGAATTATTTCAGGTTATGGTACACCATAGCAATTCAGTGATCTGATACGTTAAGGGAGGAATGTTTATGCTACGGTTTGTGGGAATAATAAAAACAACAGATTCTAACATCTTCATTTTAGTGCATCCCTATCACTTAACCTATAGAGAACTCCAGAATGGTAAGATCAACCACTCCTTCAAACAAATGTATAAGTCTCAAATATTGTCCTAGGTCCTTTCATCTCATCCACCTTAGTCTTCAGCTGGGCATCCTGTCCACATTGCTCCATTTTCTATACCATGATATAAGTATCCTATTGCGTACTAGGCAACTGATTGGCCCTCATGTCAGATGACACCCTGCTGTAGCTTTGTAATGTAATGGCACCACTTGACCAATCACCCTGGGTGACGATTACACCGGAGGACCAGACATCAGCAATTACAAACTAGGTAACTATCTGTGAATATGACTGCACAGCAAGTAGGAGGTGTAAGGGGGAAGTACAGTGCGCCATTGAAAGTATTGGGCTCCTATTTAAAGAGGGCTAGAGTTAGAAGAAGCAACTGATTGGCCCTCATGTCAGATGACATTCTGCTGTAGCTTTGTGATGTAATGGCACCACTTGACCAATCGCCCTGGGTGACGATTACACCGGAGGACCAGACGTCACCAATTACACACCAGGTAATTATCTGGGAATATGACTGCACAGCAAGTAGGAGGTGTTGTGGGAAAGTACTCTGCGCCATGGAAAGCATTGGGCTCCTATTCAAAGAGGGCTAGAGTTAGAAGAACACAGTTTCTAAATAGCAGTCCATCTGGAGTATCAGAGTCCCACTCACAGAGAGCAGGGAAACAGGTTAAATAGCTTGTCTCCATCTGAATGTAAGTCATTTGCTCTAACCTAAGACAGCTCATTCCAGCCTGAAGGATGGTAATTAACTCAAGGGACATATTGCCTGCACAAGTATCTAAAGAAGATTTTCTCAGACACTTAGACAGACAAAGTCTTTGATAAACTATCAGGATGGCCATTGCGTCATCCATATTGCTACCGTCTTAGAAGATTATATTTATGCGGAAGACCCCACTAAAAGGCACTGAGAGCTATCAGATGCTATGAACTTTTTATTAATGGCAAAATGATTAATTGAGATTTTGACTTACCATATATTTTGATCGAGGCATGGAGAAGGCTGAGGAATGAGCTTTCTTTTTTTTTTTTTTCATCTCAGCAAGCAGAGAAATATTCCGCTGCAACACTGCCTCTGCTGGCCATTCAGTATAATCTGCAGATGGAAAAGTCCACTGTTAGTCTTTTTTTAGAACTTGAATATTTCCAAACCAAATGCAACACTTCCAAAAAATGATTTTTATAAAGGGTCAATTAGCACTATGGCATGTCTCATATTGTGAAAATCCAAAACTCACTAAAAATTATAATCTTAATTTAGATTTCAACCTAGCAGACTTCTTTCAATCCTATGCCTCATTTGCTGATACTATCTACACAACCCTATCACCTATATGAGGACTTAGATAGAAAGCTCTCTTTGGCAGCCAAGAGATAGAGTACCCTTCTCACAGGAATTATTTCAGGTTATGGTACACCATAGCAATTGAGTGATCTGATACGTTAAGGGAGGAAGGTTTATGCTACGGTTTGTGGGAATAATAAAAACAACAGATTTTAACATCTTCATTTTAGTGCATCCCTATCACTTAACCTATAGAGAACTCCAGAATGGTAAGATCAACCACTCCTTCAAACAAATGTATAAGTCTCAAATATTGTCCTAGGTCCTTTCATCTCACCACCTTAGTCTTCAGCTGGGCATCCTGTCCACATTGCTCCATTTTCTATACCATGATATAAGTATCCTATTGCGTACTAGGCAACTGATTGGCCCTCATGTCAGATGACACCCTGCTGTAGCTTTGTGATGTAATGGCACCACTTGACCAATCACCCTGGGTGACGATTACACCGGAGGACCAGACATCAGCAATTACAAACTAGGTAACTATCTGTGAATATGACTGCACAGCAAGTAAGAGGAGTAAGGGGGAAGTACAGTGCGCCATTGAAAGTATTGGGCTCCTATTTAAAGAGGGCTAGAGTTAGAAGAAGCAACTGATTGGCCCTCATGTCAGATGACATTCTGCTGTAGCTTTGTGATGTAATGGCACCACTTGACCAATCGCCCTGGGTGACGATTACACCGGAGGACCAGACGTCACCAATTACACACCAGGTAATTATCTGGGAATATGACTGCACAGCAAGTAGGAGGTGTTGTGGGAAAGTACTCTGTGCCATGGAAAGCATTGGGCTCCTATTCAAAGAGGGCTAGAGTTAGAAGAACACAGTTTCTGAATAGCAGTCCATCTGGAGTATCAGAGTCCCACTCACAGAGAGCAGGGAAACAGGTTAAATAGCTTCCCTCCATCTGAATGTAAGTCATTTGCTCTAACCTAAGACAGCTCATTCCAGCCTGAAGGATGGTAATTAACTCAAGGGACATATTGCCTGCACAAGTATCTAAAGAAGATTTTCTCAGACACTTAGACAGACAAAGTCTTTGATAAATTATCAGGATGGCCATTGCGTCATCCATATTGCTACCGTCTTAGAAGATTATATTTATGCGGAAGACCCCACTAAAAGGCACTGAGAGCTATCAGATGCTATGAACTATTTATTAATGGCAACATGATTAATTGAGATTTTGACTTACCATATATATTGATCGAGGCATGGAGAAGGCTGAGGAATGAGCTTTCTTTTTTTTTTTTTTCATCTCAGCAAGCAGAGAAATATTCCTCTGCAACACTGCCTTTGCTGGCCATTCAGTATAATCTGCAGATGGAAAAGTCCACTGTTAGTCTTTTTTTAGAACTTGAATATTTCCAAACCAAATGCAACACTTCCAAAAAATGATTTTTATAAAGGGTCAATTAGCACTATGGCATGTCTCATATTGTGAAAATCCAAATCTCACTAAAAATTATAATCTTAATTTAGATTTCAACCTAGCAGACTTCTTTCAATCCTCTGCCTCATTTGCTGGTACTCTCTACACAACCCTATCACCTATATGAGGACTTAGATAGAAAGCTCTCTTTGGCAGCCAAGAGATAGAGTACCCTTCTCACAGGAATTATTTCAGGTTATGGTACACCATAGCAATTCAGTGATCTGATACGTTAAGGGAGGAAGGTTTATGCTACGGTTCGTGGGAATAATAAAAACAACAGATTCTAACATCTTCATTTTAGCGCATCCCTATCACTTAACCTATAGAGAACTCCAGAATGGTAAGATCAACCACTCCTTCAAACAAATGTATAAGTCTCAAATATTGTCCTAGGTCCTTTCATCTCACCACCTTAGTCTTCAGCTGGGCATCCTGTCCACATTGCTTCACTTTCTATACCATGATATAAGTATCCTATTGCGTACTAGGCAACTGATTGGCCCTCATGTCAGATGACACCCTGCTGTAGCTTTGTAATGTAATGGCACCACTTGACCAATCACCCTGGGTGACGATTACACCGGAGGACCAGACATCAGCAATTACACACTAGGTAACTATCTGTGAATATGACTGCACAGCAAGTAGGAGGTGTAAGGGGGAAGTACAGTGCGCCATTGAAAGTATTGGGCTCCTATTTAAAGAGGGCTAGAGTTAGAAGAAGCAACTGATTGGCCCTCATGTCAGATGACATTCTGCTGTAGCTTTGTAATGTAATGGCACCACTTGACCAATCACCCTGGGTGACGATTACACCGGAGGACCAGACATCAGCAATTACACACTAGGTAACTATCTGTGAATATGACTGCACAGCAAGTAGGAGGTGTAAGGGGGAAGTACAGTGCGCCATTGAAAGTATTGGGCTCCTATTTAAAGAGGGCTAGAGTTAGAAGAAGCAACTGATTGGCCCTCATGTCAGATGACATTCTGCTGTAGCTTTGTGATGTAATGGCACCACTTGACCAATCGCCCTGGGTGACGATTACACCGGAGGACCAGACGTCACCAATTACACACCAGGTAATTATCTGGGAATATGACTGCACAGCAAGTAGGAGGTGTTGTGGGAAAGTACTCTGCGCCATGGAAAGCATTGGGCTCCTATTCAAAGAGGGGTAGAGTTAGAAGAACACAGTTTCTAAATAGCAGTCCATCTGGAGTATCAGAGTCCCACTCACAGAGAGCAGGGAAACAGGTTAAATAGCTTCCCTCCATCTGAATGTAAGTCATTTGCTCTAACCTAAGACAGCTCATTCCAGCCTGAAGGATGGTAATTAACTCAAGGGACATATTGCCTGCACAAGTATCTAAAGAAGATTTTCTCAGACACTTAGACAGACAAAGTCTTTGATAAACTATCAGGATGGCCATTGCGTCATCCATATTGCTACCGTCTTAGAAGATTATATTTATGCGGAAGACCCCACTAAAAGGCACTGAGAGCTATCAGATGCTATGAACTTTTTATTAATGGCAACATGATTAATTGAGATTTTGACTTACCATATATATTGATCGAGGCATGGAGAAGGCTGAGGAATGAGCTTTCTTTTTTTTTTTTTTCATCTCAGCAAGCAGAGAAATATTCCTCTGCAACACTGCCTTTGCTGGCCATTCAGTATAATCTGCAGATGGAAAAGTCCACTGTTAGTCTTTTTTTAGAACTTGAATATTTCCAAACCAAATGCAACACTTCCAAAAAATGATTTTTATAAAGGGTCAATTAGCACTATGGCATGTCTCATATTGTGAAAATCCAAATCTCACTAAAAATTATAATCTTAATTTAGATTTCAACCTAGCAGACTTCTTTCAATCCTCTGCCTCATTTGCTGGTACTCTCTACACAACCCTATCACCTATATGAGGACTTAGATAGAAAGCTCTCTTTGGCAGCCAAGAGATAGAGTACCCTTCTCACAGGAATTATTTCAGGTTATGGTACACCATAGCAATTCAGTGATCTGATACGTTAAGGGAGGAAGGTTTATGCTACGGTTCGTGGGAATAATAAAAACAACAGATTCTAACATCTTCATTTTAGCGCATCCCTATCACTTAACCTATAGAGAACTCCAGAATGGTAAGATCAACCACTCCTTCAAACAAATGTATAAGTCTCAAATATTGTCCTAGGTCCTTTCATCTCACCACCTTAGTCTTCAGCTGGGCATCCTGTCCACATTGCTCCACTTTCTATACCATGATATAAGTATCCTATTGCGTACTAGGCAACTGATTGGCCCTCATGTCAGATGACACCCTGCTGTAGCTTTGTAATGTAATGGCACCACTTGACCAATCACCCTGGGTGACGATTACACCGGAGGACCAGACATCAGCAATTACACACTAGGTAACTATCTGTGAATATGACTGCACAGCAAGTAGGAGGTGTAAGGGGGAAGTACAGTGCGCCATTGAAAGTATTGGGCTCCTATTTAAAGAGGGCTAGAGTTAGAAGAAGCAACTGATTGGCCCTCATGTCAGATGACATTCTGCTGTAGCTTTGTAATGTAATGGCACCACTTGACCAATCACCCTGGGTGACGATTACACCGGAGGACCAGACATCAGCAATTACACACTAGGTAACTATCTGTGAATATGACTGCACAGCAAGTAGGAGGTGTAAGGGGGAAGTACAGTGCGCCATTGAAAGTATTGGGCTCCTATTTAAAGAGGGCTAGAGTTAGAAGAAGCAACTGATTGGCCCTCATGTCAGATGACATTCTGCTGTAGCTTTGTGATGTAATGGCACCACTTGACCAATCGCCCTGGGTGACGATTACACCGGAGGACCAGACGTCACCAATTACACACCAGGTAATTATCTGGGAATATGACTGCACAGCAAGTAGGAGGTGTTGTGGGAAAGTACTCTGCGCCATGGAAAGCATTGGGCTCCTATTCAAAGAGGGGTAGAGTTAGAAGAACACAGTTTCTAAATAGCAGTCCATCTGGAGTATCAGAGTCCCACTCACAGAGAGCAGGGAAACAGGTTAAATAGCTTCCCTCCATCTGAATGTAAGTCATTTGCTCTAACCTAAGACAGCTCATTCCAGCCTGAAGGATGGTAATTAACTCAAGGGACATATTGCCTGCACAAGTATCTAAAGAAGATTTTCTCAGACACTTAGACAGACAAAGTCTTTGATAAACTATCAGGATGGCCATTGCGTCATCCATATTGCTACCGTCTTAGAAGATTATATTTATGCGGAAGACCCCACTAAAAGGCACTGAGAGCTATCAGATGCTATGAACTATTTATTAATGGCAACATGATTAATTGAGATTTTGACTTACCATATATATTGATCGAGGCATGGAGAAGGCTGAGGAATGAGCTTTCTTTTTTTTTTTTTTCATCTCAGCAAGCAGAGAAATATTCCTCTGCAACACTGCCTTTGCTGGCCATTCAGTATAATCTGCAGATGGAAAAGTCCACTGTTAGTCTTTTTTTAGAACTTGAATATTTCCAAACCAAATGCAACACTTCCAAAAAATGATTTTTATAAAGGGTCAATTAGCACTATGGCATGTCTCATATTGTGAAAATCCAAATCTCACTAAAAATTATAATCTTAATTTAGATTTCAACCTAGCAGACTTCTTTCAATCCTCTGCCTCATTTGCTGGTACTCTCTACACAACCCTATCACCTATATGAGGACTTAGATAGAAAGCTCTCTTTGGCAGCCAAGAGATAGAGTACCCTTCTCACAGGAATTATTTCAGGTTATGGTACACCATAGCAATTCAGTGATCTGATACGTTAAGGGAGGAAGGTTTATGCTACGGTTCGTGGGAATAATAAAAACAACAGATTCTAACATCTTCATTTTAGCGCATCCCTATCACTTAACCTATAGAGAACTCCAGAATGGTAAGATCAACCACTCCTTCAAACAAATGTATAAGTCTCAAATATTGTCCTAGGTCCTTTCATCTCACCACCTTAGTCTTCAGCTGGGCATCCTGTCCACATTGCTTCACTTTCTATACCATGATATAAGTATCCTATTGCGTACTAGGCAACTGATTGGCCCTCATGTCAGATGACACCCTGCTGTAGCTTTGTAATGTAATGGCACCACTTGACCAATCACCCTGGGTGACGATTACACCGGAGGACCAGACATCAGCAATTACACACTAGGTAACTATCTGTGAATATGACTGCACAGCAAGTAGGAGGTGTAAGGGGGAAGTACAGTGCGCCATTGAAAGTATTGGGCTCCTATTTAAAGAGGGCTAGAGTTAGAAGAAGCAACTGATTGGCCCTCATGTCAGATGACATTCTGCTGTAGCTTTGTGATGTAATGGCACCACTTGACCAATCGCCCTGGGTGACGATTACACCGGAGGACCAGACGTCACCAATTACACACCAGGTAATTATCTGGGAATATGACTGCACAGCAAGTAGGAGGTGTTGTGGGAAAGTACTCTGCGCCATGGAAAGCATTGGGCTCCTATTCAAAGAGGGCTAGAGTTAGAAGAACACAGTTTCTAAATAGCAGTCCATCTGGAGTATCAGAGTCCCACTCACAGAGAGCAGGGAAACAGGTTAAATAGCTTGTCTCCATCTGAATGTAAGTCATTTGCTCTAACCTAAGACAGCTCATTCCAGCCTGAAGGATGGTAATTAACTCAAGGGACATATTGCCTGCACAAGTATCTAAAGAAGATTTTCTCAGACACTTAGACAGACAAAGTCTTTGATAAACTATCAGGATGGCCATTGCGTCATCCATATTGCTACCGTCTTAGAAGATTATATTTATGCGGAAGACCCCACTAAAAGGCACTGAGAGCTATCAGATGCTATGAACTTTTTATTAATGGCAAAATGATTAATTGAGATTTTGACTTACCATATATTTTGATCGAGGCATGGAGAAGGCTGAGGAATGAGCTTTCTTTTTTTTTTTTCATCTCAGCAAGCAGAGAAATATTCCTCTGCAACACTGCCTCTGCTGGCCATTCAGTATAATCTGCAGATGGAAAAGTCCACTGTTAGTCTTTTTTTAGAACTTGAATATTTCCAAACCAAATGCAACACTTCCAAAAAATGATTTTTATAAAGGGTCAATTAGCACTATGGCATGTCTCATATTGTGAAAATCCAAAACTCACTAAAAATTATAATCTTAATTTAGATTTCAACCTAGCAGACTTCTTTCAATCCTATGCCTCATTTGCTGATACTATCTACACAACCCTATCACCTATATGAGGACTTAGATAGAAAGCTCTCTTTGGCAGCCAAGAGATAGAGTACCCTTCTCACAGGAATTATTTCAGGTTATGGTACACCATAGCAATTCAGTGATCTGATACGTTAAGGGAGGAAGGTTTATGCTACGGTTCGTGGGAATAATAAAAACAACAGATTCTAACATCTTCATTTTAGCGCATCCCTATCACTTAACCTATAGAGAACTCCAGAATGGTAAGATCAACCACTCCTTCAAACAAATGTATAAGTCTCAAATATTGTCCTAGGTCCTTTCATCTCACCACCTTAGTCTTCAGCTGGGCATCCTGTCCACATTGCTCCACTTTCTATACCATGATATAAGTATCCTATTGCGTACTAGGCAACTGATTGGCCCTCATGTCAGATGACACCCTGCTGTAGCTTTGTAATGTAATGGCACCACTTGACCAATCACCCTGGGTGACGATTACACCGGAGGACCAGACATCAGCAATTACACACTAGGTAACTATCTGTGAATATGACTGCACAGCAAGTAGGAGGTGTAAGGGGGAAGTACAGTGCGCCATTGAAAGTATTGGGCTCCTATTTAAAGAGGGCTAGAGTTAGAAGAAGCAACTGATTGGCCCTCATGTCAGATGACATTCTGCTGTAGCTTTGTAATGTAATGGCACCACTTGACCAATCACCCTGGGTGACGATTACACCGGAGGACCAGACATCAGCAATTACACACTAGGTAACTATCTGTGAATATGACTGCACAGCAAGTAGGAGGTGTAAGGGGGAAGTACAGTGCGCCATTGAAAGTATTGGGCTCCTATTTAAAGAGGGCTAGAGTTAGAAGAAGCAACTGATTGGCCCTCATGTCAGATGACATTCTGCTGTAGCTTTGTGATGTAATGGCACCACTTGACCAATCGCCCTGGGTGACGATTACACCGGAGGACCAGACGTCACCAATTACACACCAGGTAATTATCTGGGAATATGACTGCACAGCAAGTAGGAGGTGTTGTGGGAAAGTACTCTGCGCCATGGAAAGCATTGGGCTCCTATTCAAAGAGGGGTAGAGTTAGAAGAACACAGTTTCTAAATAGCAGTCCATCTGGAGTATCAGAGTCCCACTCACAGAGAGCAGGGAAACAGGTTAAATAGCTTCCCTCCATCTGAATGTAAGTCATTTGCTCTAACCTAAGACAGCTCATTCCAGCCTGAAGGATGGTAATTAACTCAAGGGACATATTGCCTGCACAAGTATCTAAAGAAGATTTTCTCAGACACTTAGACAGACAAAGTCTTTGATAAACTATCAGGATGGCCATTGCGTCATCCATATTGCTACCGTCTTAGAAGATTATATTTATGCGGAAGACCCCACTAAAAGGCACTGAGAGCTATCAGATGCTATGAACTATTTATTAATGGCAACATGATTAATTGAGATTTTGACTTACCATATATATTGATCGAGGCATGGAGAAGGCTGAGGAATGAGCTTTCTTTTTTTTTTTTTTCATCTCAGCAAGCAGAGAAATATTCCTCTGCAACACTGCCTTTGCTGGCCATTCAGTATAATCTGCAGATGGAAAAGTCCACTGTTAGTCTTTTTTTAGAACTTGAATATTTCCAAACCAAATGCAACACTTCCAAAAAATGATTTTTATAAAGGGTCAATTAGCACTATGGCATGTCTCATATTGTGAAAATCCAAATCTCACTAAAAATTATAATCTTAATTTAGATTTCAACCTAGCAGACTTCTTTCAATCCTCTGCCTCATTTGCTGGTACTCTCTACACAACCCTATCACCTATATGAGGACTTAGATAGAAAGCTCTCTTTGGCAGCCAAGAGATAGAGTACCCTTCTCACAGGAATTATTTCAGGTTATGGTACACCATAGCAATTCAGTGATCTGATACGTTAAGGGAGGAAGGTTTATGCTACGGTTCGTGGGAATAATAAAAACAACAGATTCTAACATCTTCATTTTAGCGCATCCCTATCACTTAACCTATAGAGAACTCCAGAATGGTAAGATCAACCACTCCTTCAAACAAATGTATAAGTCTCAAATATTGTCCTAGGTCCTTTCATCTCACCACCTTAGTCTTCAGCTGGGCATCCTGTCCACATTGCTTCACTTTCTATACCATGATATAAGTATCCTATTGCGTACTAGGCAACTGATTGGCCCTCATGTCAGATGACACCCTGCTGTAGCTTTGTAATGTAATGGCACCACTTGACCAATCACCCTGGGTGACGATTACACCGGAGGACCAGACATCAGCAATTACACACTAGGTAACTATCTGTGAATATGACTGCACAGCAAGTAGGAGGTGTAAGTGGGAAGTACAGTGCGCCATTGAAAGTATTGGGCTCCTATTTAAAGAGGGCTAGAGTTAGAAGAAGCAACTGATTGGCCCTCATGTCAGATGACATTCTGCTGTAGCTTTGTGATGTAATGGCACCACTTGACCAATCGCCCTGGGTGACGATTACACCGGAGGACCAGACGTCACCAATTACACACCAGGTAATTATCTGGGAATATGACTGCACAGCAAGTAGGAGGTGTTGTGGGAAAGTACTCTGCGCCATGGAAAGCATTGGGCTCCTATTCAAAGAGGGCTAGAGTTAGAAGAACACAGTTTCTAAATAGCAGTCCATCTGGAGTATCAGAGTCCCACTCACAGAGAGCAGGGAAACAGGTTAAATAGCTTGTCTCCATCTGAATGTAAGTCATTTGCTCTAACCTAAGACAGCTCATTCCAGCCTGAAGGATGGTAATTAACTCAAGGGACATATTGCCTGCACAAGTATCTAAAGAAGATTTTCTCAGACACTTAGACAGACAAAGTCTTTGATAAACTATCAGGATGGCCATTGCGTCATCCATATTGCTACCGTCTTAGAAGATTATATTTATGCGGAAGACCCCACTAAAAGGCACTGAGAGCTATCAGATGCTATGAACTTTTTATTAATGGCAAAATGATTAATTGAGATTTTGACTTACCATATATTTTGATCGAGGCATGGAGAAGGCTGAGGAATGAGCTTTCTTTTTTTTTTTTCATCTCAGCAAGCAGAGAAATATTCCTCTGCAACACTGCCTCTGCTGGCCATTCAGTATAATCTGCAGATGGAAAAGTCCACTGTTAGTCTTTTTTTAGAACTTGAATATTTCCAAACCAAATGCAACACTTCCAAAAAATGATTTTTATAAAGGGTCAATTAGCACTATGGCATGTCTCATATTGTGAAAATCCAAAACTCACTAAAAATTATAATCTTAATTTAGATTTCAACCTAGCAGACTTCTTTCAATCCTATGCCTCATTTGCTGATACTATCTACACAACCCTATCACCTATATGAGGACTTAGATAGAAAGCTCTCTTTGGCAGCCAAGAGATAGAGTACCCTTCTCACAGGAATTATTTCAGGTTATGGTACACCATAGCAATTCAGTGATCTGATACGTTAAGGGAGGAAGGTTTATGCTACGGTTCGTGGGAATAATAAAAACAACAGATTCTAACATCTTCATTTTAGCGCATCCCTATCACTTAACCTATAGAGAACTCCAGAATGGTAAGATCAACCACTCCTTCAAACAAATGTATAAGTCTCAAATATTGTCCTAGGTCCTTTCATCTCACCACCTTAGTCTTCAGCTGGGCATCCTGTCCACATTGCTCCACTTTCTATACCATGATATAAGTATCCTATTGCGTACTAGGCAACTGATTGGCCCTCATGTCAGATGACACCCTGCTGTAGCTTTGTAATGTAATGGCACCACTTGACCAATCACCCTGGGTGACGATTACACCGGAGGACCAGACATCAGCAATTACACACTAGGTAACTATCTGTGAATATGACTGCACAGCAAGTAGGAGGTGTAAGGGGGAAGTACAGTGCGCCATTGAAAGTATTGGGCTCCTATTTAAAGAGGGCTAGAGTTAGAAGAAGCAACTGATTGGCCCTCATGTCAGATGACATTCTGCTGTAGCTTTGTAATGTAATGGCACCACTTGACCAATCACCCTGGGTGACGATTACACCGGAGGACCAGACATCAGCAATTACACACTAGGTAACTATCTGTGAATATGACTGCACAGCAAGTAGGAGGTGTAAGGGGGAAGTACAGTGCGCCATTGAAAGTATTGGGCTCCTATTTAAAGAGGGCTAGAGTTAGAAGAAGCAACTGATTGGCCCTCATGTCAGATGACATTCTGCTGTAGCTTTGTGATGTAATGGCACCACTTGACCAATCGCCCTGGGTGACGATTACACCGGAGGACCAGACGTCACCAATTACACACCAGGTAATTATCTGGGAATATGACTGCACAGCAAGTAGGAGGTGTTGTGGGAAAGTACTCTGCGCCATGGAAAGCATTGGGCTCCTATTCAAAGAGGGGTAGAGTTAGAAGAACACAGTTTCTAAATAGCAGTCCATCTGGAGTATCAGAGTCCCACTCACAGAGAGCAGGGAAACAGGTTAAATAGCTTCCCTCCATCTGAATGTAAGTCATTTGCTCTAACCTAAGACAGCTCATTCCAGCCTGAAGGATGGTAATTAACTCAAGGGACATATTGCCTGCACAAGTATCTAAAGAAGATTTTCTCAGACACTTAGACAGACAAAGTCTTTGATAAACTATCAGGATGGCCATTGCGTCATCCATATTGCTACCGTCTTAGAAGATTATATTTATGCGGAAGACCCCACTAAAAGGCACTGAGAGCTATCAGATGCTATGAACTTTTTATTAATGGCAACATGATTAATTGAGATTTTGACTTACCATATATATTGATCGAGGCATGGAGAAGGCTGAGGAATGAGCTTTCTTTTTTTTTTTTTTCATCTCAGCAAGCAGAGAAATATTCCTCTGCAACACTGCCTTTGCTGGCCATTCAGTATAATCTGCAGATGGAAAAGTCCACTGTTAGTCTTTTTTTAGAACTTGAATATTTCCAAACCAAATGCAACACTTCCAAAAAATGATTTTTATAAAGGGTCAATTAGCACTATGGCATGTCTCATATTGTGAAAATCCAAATCTCACTAAAAATTATAATCTTAATTTAGATTTCAACCTAGCAGACTTCTTTCAATCCTCTGCCTCATTTGCTGGTACTCTCTACACAACCCTATCACCTATATGAGGACTTAGATAGAAAGCTCTCTTTGGCAGCCAAGAGATAGAGTACCCTTCTCACAGGAATTATTTCAGGTTATGGTACACCATAGCAATTCAGTGATCTGATACGTTAAGGGAGGAAGGTTTATGCTACGGTTCGTGGGAATAATAAAAACAACAGATTCTAACATCTTCATTTTAGCGCATCCCTATCACTTAACCTATAGAGAACTCCAGAATGGTAAGATCAACCACTCCTTCAAACAAATGTATAAGTCTCAAATATTGTCCTAGGTCCTTTCATCTCACCACCTTAGTCTTCAGCTGGGCATCCTGTCCACATTGCTCCACTTTCTATACCATGATATAAGTATCCTATTGCGTACTAGGCAACTGATTGGCCCTCATGTCAGATGACACCCTGCTGTAGCTTTGTAATGTAATGGCACCACTTGACCAATCACCCTGGGTGACGATTACACCGGAGGACCAGACATCAGCAATTACACACTAGGTAACTATCTGTGAATATGACTGCACAGCAAGTAGGAGGTGTAAGGGGGAAGTACAGTGCGCCATTGAAAGTATTGGGCTCCTATTTAAAGAGGGCTAGAGTTAGAAGAAGCAACTGATTGGCCCTCATGTCAGATGACATTCTGCTGTAGCTTTGTGATGTAATGGCACCACTTGACCAATCGCCCTGGGTGACGATTACACCGGAGGACCAGACGTCACCAATTACACACCAGGTAATTATCTGGGAATATGACTGCACAGCAAGTAGGAGGTGTTGTGGGAAAGTACTCTGCGCCATGGAAAGCATTGGGCTCCTATTCAAAGAGGGCTAGAGTTAGAAGAACACAGTTTCTAAATAGCAGTCCATCTGGAGTATCAGAGTCCCACTCACAGAGAGCAGGGAAACAGGTTAAATAGCTTCCCTCCATCTGAATGTAAGTCATTTGCTCTAACCTAAGACAGCTCATTCCAGCCTGAAGGATGGTAATTAACTCAAGGGACATATTGCCTGCACAAGTATCTAAAGAAGATTTTCTCAGACACTTAGACAGACAAAGTCTTTGATAAACTATCAGGATGGCCATTGCGTCATCCATATTGCTACCGTCTTAGAAGATTATATTTATGCGGAAGACCCCACTAAAAGGCACTGAGAGCTATCAGATGCTATGAACTTTTTATTAATGGCAACATGATTAATTGAGATTTTGACTTACCATATATATTGATCGAGGCATGGAGAAGGCTGAGGAATGAGCTTTCTTTTTTTTTTTCATCTCAGCAAGCAGAGAAATATTCCTCTGCAACACTGCCTCTGCTGGCCATTCAGTATAATCTGCAGATGGAAAAGTCCACTGTTAGTCTTTTTTTAGAACTTTAATATTTCCAAACCAAATGCAACACTACCAAAACATGATTTTTATAAAGGGTCAATTAGCACTATGGCATGTCTCATATTGTGAAAATCCAAAACTCACTAAAAATTATAATCTTAATTTAGATTTCAACCTAGCAGACTTCTTTCAATCCTCTGCCTCATTTGCTGATACTCTCTACACAACCCTATCACCTATATGAGGACTTAGATAGAAAGCTCTCTTTGGCAGCCAAGAGATAGAGTACCCTTCTCACAGGAATTATTTCAGGTTATGGTACACCATAGCAATTCAGTGATCTGATACGTTAAGGGAGGAATGTTTATGCTACGGTTTGTGGGAATAATAAAAACAACAGATTCTAACATCTTCATTTTAGTGCATCCCTATCACTTAACCTATAGAGAACTCCAGAATGGTAAGATCAACCACTCCTTCAAACAAATGTATAAGTCTCAAATATTGTCCTAGGTCCTTTCATCTCATCCACCTTAGTCTTCAGCTGGGCATCCTGTCCACATTGCTCCATTTTCTATACCATGATATAAGTATCCTATTGCGTACTAGGCAACTGATTGGCCCTCATGTCAGATGACACCCTGCTGTAGCTTTGTAATGTAATGGCACCACTTGACCAATCACCCTGGGTGACGATTACACCGGAGGACCAGACATCAGCAATTACAAACTAGGTAACTATCTGTGAATATGACTGCACAGCAAGTAGGAGGTGTAAGGGGGAAGTACAGTGCGCCATTGAAAGTATTGGGCTCCTATTTAAAGAGGGCTAGAGTTAGAAGAAGCAACTGATTGGCCCTCATGTCAGATGACATTCTGCTGTAGCTTTGTGATGTAATGGCACCACTTGACCAATCGCCCTGGGTGACGATTACACCGGAGGACCAGACGTCACCAATTACACACCAGGTAATTATCTGGGAATATGACTGCACAGCAAGTAGGAGGTGTTGTGGGAAAGTACTCTGCGCCATGGAAAGCATTGGGCTCCTATTCAAAGAGGGCTAGAGTTAGAAGAACACAGTTTCTAAATAGCAGTCCATCTGGAGTATCAGAGTCCCACTCACAGAGAGCAGGGAAACAGGTTAAATAGCTTGTCTCCATCTGAATGTAAGTCATTTGCTCTAACCTAAGACAGCTCATTCCAGCCTGAAGGATGGTAATTAACTCAAGGGACATATTGCCTGCACAAGTATCTAAAGAAGATTTTCTCAGACACTTAGACAGACAAAGTCTTTGATAAACTATCAGGATGGCCATTGCGTCATCCATATTGCTACCGTCTTAGAAGATTATATTTATGCGGAAGACCCCACTAAAAGGCACTGAGAGCTATCAGATGCTATGAACTTTTTATTAATGGCAAAATGATTAATTGAGATTTTGACTTACCATATATTTTGATCGAGGCATGGAGAAGGCTGAGGAATGAGCTTTCTTTTTTTTTTTTTTCATCTCAGCAAGCAGAGAAATATTCCGCTGCAACACTGCCTCTGCTGGCCATTCAGTATAATCTGCAGATGGAAAAGTCCACTGTTAGTCTTTTTTTAGAACTTGAATATTTCCAAACCAAATGCAACACTTCCAAAAAATGATTTTTATAAAGGGTCAATTAGCACTATGGCATGTCTCATATTGTGAAAATCCAAAACTCACTAAAAATTATAATCTTAATTTAGATTTCAACCTAGCAGACTTCTTTCAATCCTATGCCTCATTTGCTGATACTATCTACACAACCCTATCACCTATATGAGGACTTAGATAGAAAGCTCTCTTTGGCAGCCAAGAGATAGAGTACCCTTCTCACAGGAATTATTTCAGGTTATGGTACACCATAGCAATTGAGTGATCTGATACGTTAAGGGAGGAAGGTTTATGCTACGGTTTGTGGGAATAATAAAAACAACAGATTTTAACATCTTCATTTTAGTGCATCCCTATCACTTAACCTATAGAGAACTCCAGAATGGTAAGATCAACCACTCCTTCAAACAAATGTATAAGTCTCAAATATTGTCCTAGGTCCTTTCATCTCACCACCTTAGTCTTCAGCTGGGCATCCTGTCCACATTGCTCCATTTTCTATACCATGATATAAGTATCCTATTGCGTACTAGGCAACTGATTGGCCCTCATGTCAGATGACACCCTGCTGTAGCTTTGTGATGTAATGGCACCACTTGACCAATCACCCTGGGTGACGATTACACCGGAGGACCAGACATCAGCAATTACAAACTAGGTAACTATCTGTGAATATGACTGCACAGCAAGTAAGAGGAGTAAGGGGGAAGTACAGTGCGCCATTGAAAGTATTGGGCTCCTATTTAAAGAGGGCTAGAGTTAGAAGAAGCAACTGATTGGCCCTCATGTCAGATGACATTCTGCTGTAGCTTTGTGATGTAATGGCACCACTTGACCAATCGCCCTGGGTGACGATTACACCGGAGGACCAGACGTCACCAATTACACACCAGGTAATTATCTGGGAATATGACTGCACAGCAAGTAGGAGGTGTTGTGGGAAAGTACTCTGCGCCATGGAAAGCATTGGGCTCCTATTCAAAGAGGGCTAGAGTTAGAAGAACACAGTTTCTGAATAGCAGTCCATCTGGAGTATCAGAGTCCCACTCACAGAGAGCAGGGAAACAGGTTAAATAGCTTCCCTCCATCTGAATGTAAGTCATTTGCTCTAACCTAAGACAGCTCATTCCAGCCTGAAGGATGGTAATTAACTCAAGGGACATATTGCCTGCACAAGTATCTAAAGAAGATTTTCTCAGACACTTAGACAGACAAAGTCTTTGATAAACTATCAGGATGGCCATTGCGTCATCCATATTGCTACCCTCTTAGAAGATTATATTTATGCGGAAGACCCCACTAAAAGGCACTGAGAGCTATCAGATGGTGTGAACTTTTTATTAATGGCAAAATGATTAATTGAGATTTTGACTTACCATATATATTGATCGAGGCATGGAGAAGGCTGAGGAATGAGCTTTCTTTTTTTTTTTCATCTCAGCAAGCAGAGAAATATTCCTCTGCAACACTGCCTCTGCTGGCCATTCAGTATAATCTGCAGATGGAAAAGTCCACTGTTAGTCTTTTTTTAGAACTTGAATATTTCCAAACCAAATGCAACACTACCAAAACATGATTTTTATAAAGGGTCAATTAGCACTATGGCATGTCTCATATTGTGAAAATCCAAAACTCACTAAAAATTATAATCTTAATTTAGATTTCAACCTAGCAGACTTCTTTCAATCCTCTGCCTCATTTGCTGATACTATCTACACAACCCTATCACCTATATGAGGACTTAGATAGAAAGCTCTCTTTGGCAGCCAAGAGATAGAGTACCCTTCTCACAGGAATTATTTCAGGTTATGGTACACCATAGCAATTGAGTGATCTGATACGTTAAGGGAGGAAGGTTTATGCTACGGTTTGTGGGAATAATAAAAACAACAGATTTTAACATCTTCATTTTAGTGCATCCCTATCACTTAACCTATAGAGAACTCCAGAATGGTAAGATCAACCACTCCTTCAAACAAATGTATAAGTCTCAAATATTGTCCTAGGTCCTTTCATCTCACCACCTTAGTCTTCAGCTGGGCATCCTGTCCACATTGCTCCATTTTCTATACCATGATATAAGTATCCTATTGCGTACTAGGCAACTGATTGGCCCTCATGTCAGATGACACCCTGCTGTAGCTTTGTGATGTAATGGCACCACTTGACCAATCACCCTGGGTGACGATTACACCGGAGGACCAGACATCAGCAATTACAAACTAGGTAACTATCTGTGAATATGACTGCACAGCAAGTAAGAGGAGTAAGGGGGAAGTACAGTGCGCCATTGAAAGTATTGGGCTCCTATTTAAAGAGGGCTAGAGTTAGAAGAAGCAACTGATTGGCCCTCATGTCAGATGACATTCTGCTGTAGCTTTGTGATGTAATGGCACCACTTGACCAATCGCCCTGGGTGACGATTACACCGGAGGACCAGACGTCACCAATTACACACCAGGTAATTATCTGGGAATATGACTGCACAGCAAGTAGGAGGTGTTGTGGGAAAGTACTCTGCGCCATGGAAAGCATTGGGCTCCTATTCAAAGAGGGCTAGAGTTAGAAGAACACAGTTTCTAAATAGCAGTCCATCTGGAGTATCAGAGTCCCACTCACAGAGAGCAGGGAAGCAGGTTAAATAGCTTGTCTCCATCTGAATGTAAGTCATTTGCTCTAACCTAAGACAGCTCATTCCAGCCTGAAGGATGGTAATTAACTCAAGGGACATATTGCCTGCACAAGTATCTAAAGAAGATTTTCTCAGACACTTAGACAGACAAAGTCTTTGATAAACTATCAGGATGGCCATTGCGTCATCCATATTGCTACCGTCTTAGAAGATTATATTTATGCGGAAGACCCCACTAAAATGCACTGAGAGCTATCAGATGCTATGAACTTTTTATTAATGGCAACATGATTAATTGAGATTTTGACTTACCATATATATTGATCGAGGCATGGAGAAGGCTGAGGAATGAGCTTTCTTTTTTTTTTTCATCTCAGCAAGCAGAGAAATATTCCTCTGCAACACTGCCTCTGCTGGCCATTCAGTATAATCTGCAGATGGAAAAGTCCACTGTTAGTCTTTTTTTAGAACTTTAATATTTCCAAACCAAATGCAACACTACCAAAACATGATTTTTATAAAGGGTCAATTAGCACTATGGCATGTCTCATATTGTGAAAATCCAAAACTCACTAAAAATTATAATCTTAATTTAGATTTCAACCTAGCAGACTTCTTTCAATCCTCTGCCTCATTTGCTGATACTCTCTACACAACCCTATCACCTATATGAGGACTTAGATAGAAAGCTCTCTTTGGCAGCCAAGAGATAGAGTACCCTTCTCACAGGAATTATTTCAGGTTATGGTACACCATAGCAATTCAGTGATCTGATACGTTAAGGGAGGAATGTTTATGCTACGGTTTGTGGGAATAATAAAAACAACAGATTCTAACATCTTCATTTTAGTGCATCCCTATCACTTAACCTATAGAGAACTCCAGAATGGTAAGATCAACCACTCCTTCAAACAAATGTATAAGTCTCAAATATTGTCCTAGGTCCTTTCATCTCATCCACCTTAGTCTTCAGCTGGGCATCCTGTCCACATTGCTCCATTTTCTATACCATGATATAAGTATCCTATTGCGTACTAGGCAACTGATTGGCCCTCATGTCAGATGACACCCTGCTGTAGCTTTGTAATGTAATGGCACCACTTGACCAATCACCCTGGGTGACGATTACACCGGAGGACCAGACATCAGCAATTACAAACTAGGTAACTATCTGTGAATATGACTGCACAGCAAGTAAGAGGAGTAAGGGGGAAGTACAGTGCGCCATTGAAAGTATTGGGCTCCTATTTAAAGAGGGCTAGAGTTAGAAGAAGCAACTGATTGGCCCTCATGTCAGATGACATTCTGCTGTAGCTTTGTGATGTAATGGCACCACTTGACCAATCGCCCTGGGTGACGATTACACCGGAGGACCAGACGTCACCAATTACACACCAGGTAATTATCTGGGAATATGACTGCACAGCAAGTAGGAGGTGTTGTGGGAAAGTACTCTGCGCCATGGAAAGCATTGGGCTCCTATTCAAAGAGGGCTAGAGTTAGAAGAACACAGTTTCTAAATAGCAGTCCATCTGGAGTATCAGAGTCCCACTCACAGAGAGCAGGGAAGCAGGTTAAATAGCTTGTCTCCATCTGAATGTAAGTCATTTGCTCTAACCTAAGACAGCTCATTCCAGCCTGAAGGATGGTAATTAACTCAAGGGACATATTGCCTGCACAAGTATCTAAAGAAGATTTTCTCAGACACTTAGACAGACAAAGTCTTTGATAAACTATCAGGATGGCCATTGCGTCATCCATATTGCTACCGTCTTAGAAGATTATATTTATGCGGAAGACCCCACTAAAAGGCACTGAGAGCTATCAGATGCTATGAACTTTTTATTAATGGCAACATGATTAATTGAGATTTTGACTTACCATATATATTGATCGAGGCATGGAGAAGGCTGAGGAATGAGCTTTCTTTTTTTTTTTCATCTCAGCAAGCAGAGAAATATTCCTCTGCAACACTGCCTCTGCTGGCCATTCAGTATAATCTGCAGATGGAAAAGTCCACTGTTAGTCTTTTTTTAGAACTTTAATATTTCCAAACCAAATGCAACACTACCAAAACATGATTTTTATAAAGGGTCAATTAGCACTATGGCATGTCTCATATTGTGAAAATCCAAAACTCACTAAAAATTATAATCTTAATTTAGATTTCAACCTAGCAGACTTCTTTCAATCCTCTGCCTCATTTGCTGATACTCTCTACACAACCCTATCACCTATATGAGGACTTAGATAGAAAGCTCTCTTTGGCAGCCAAGAGATAGAGTACCCTTCTCACAGGAATTATTTCAGGTTATGGTACACCATAGCAATTCAGTGATCTGATACGTTAAGGGAGGAATGTTTATGCTACGGTTTGTGGGAATAATAAAAACAACAGATTCTAACATCTTCATTTTAGTGCATCCCTATCACTTAACCTATAGAGAACTCCAGAATGGTAAGATCAACCACTCCTTCAAACAAATGTATAAGTCTCAAATATTGTCCTAGGTCCTTTCATCTCATCCACCTTAGTCTTCAGCTGGGCATCCTGTCCACATTGCTCCATTTTCTATACCATGATATAAGTATCCTATTGCGTACTAGGCAACTGATTGGCCCTCATGTCAGATGACACCCTGCTGTAGCTTTGTAATGTAATGGCACCACTTGACCAATCACCCTGGGTGACGATTACACCGGAGGACCAGACATCAGCAATTACAAACTAGGTAACTATCTGTGAATATGACTGCACAGCAAGTAGGAGGTGTAAGGGGGAAGTACAGTGCGCCATTGAAAGTATTGGGCTCCTATTTAAAGAGGGCTAGAGTTAGAAGAAGCAACTGATTGGCCCTCATGTCAGATGACATTCTGCTGTAGCTTTGTGATGTAATGGCACCACTTGACCAATCGCCCTGGGTGACGATTACACCGGAGGACCAGACGTCACCAATTACACACCAGGTAATTATCTGGGAATATGACTGCACAGCAAGTAGGAGGTGTTGTGGGAAAGTACTCTGCGCCATGGAAAGCATTGGGCTCCTATTCAAAGAGGGCTAGAGTTAGAAGAACACAGTTTCTAAATAGCAGTCCATCTGGAGTATCAGAGTCCCACTCACAGAGAGCAGGGAAACAGGTTAAATAGCTTGTCTCCATCTGAATGTAAGTCATTTGCTCTAACCTAAGACAGCTCATTCCAGCCTGAAGGATGGTAATTAACTCAAGGGACATATTGCCTGCACAAGTATCTAAAGAAGATTTTCTCAGACACTTAGACAGACAAAGTCTTTGATAAACTATCAGGATGGCCATTGCGTCATCCATATTGCTACCGTCTTAGAAGATTATATTTATGCGGAAGACCCCACTAAAAGGCACTGAGAGCTATCAGATGCTATGAACTTTTTATTAATGGCAAAATGATTAATTGAGATTTTGACTTACCATATATTTTGATCGAGGCATGGAGAAGGCTGAGGAATGAGCTTTCTTTTTTTTTTTTTTCATCTCAGCAAGCAGAGAAATATTCCTCTGCAACACTGCCTTTGCTGGCCATTCAGTATAATCTGCAGATGGAAAAGTCCACTGTTAGTCTTTTTTTAGAACTTGAATATTTCCAAACCAAATGCAACACTTCCAAAAAATGATTTTTATAAAGGGTCAATTAGCACTATGGCATGTCTCATATTGTGAAAATCCAAAACTCACTAAAAATTATAATCTTAATTTAGATTTCAACCTAGCAGACTTCTTTCAATCCTATGCCTCATTTGCTGATACTATCTACACAACCCTATCACCTATATGAGGACTTAGATAGAAAGCTCTCTTTGGCAGCCAAGAGATAGAGTACCCTTCTCACAGGAATTATTTCAGGTTATGGTACACCATAGCAATTGAGTGATCTGATACGTTAAGGGAGGAAGGTTTATGCTACGGTTTGTGGGAATAATAAAAACAACAGATTTTAACATCTTCATTTTAGTGCATCCCTATCACTTAACCTATAGAGAACTCCAGAATGGTAAGATCAACCACTCCTTCAAACAAATGTATAAGTCTCAAATATTGTCCTAGGTCCTTTCATCTCACCACCTTAGTCTTCAGCTGGGCATCCTGTCCACATTGCTCCATTTTCTATACCATGATATAAGTATCCTATTGCGTACTAGGCAACTGATTGGCCCTCATGTCAGATGACACCCTGCTGTAGCTTTGTGATGTAATGGCACCACTTGACCAATCACCCTGGGTGACGATTACACCGGAGGACCAGACATCAGCAATTACAAACTAGGTAACTATCTGTGAATATGACTGCACAGCAAGTAAGAGGAGTAAGGGGGAAGTACAGTGCGCCATTGAAAGTATTGGGCTCCTATTTAAAGAGGGCTAGAGTTAGAAGAAGCAACTGATTGGCCCTCATGTCAGATGACATTCTGCTGTAGCTTTGTGATGTAATGGCACCACTTGACCAATCGCCCTGGGTGACGATTACACCGGAGGACCAGACGTCACCAATTACACACCAGGTAATTATCTGGGAATATGACTGCACAGCAAGTAGGAGGTGTTGTGGGAAAGTACTCTGCGCCATGGAAAGCATTGGGCTCCTATTCAAAGAGGGCTAGAGTTAGAAGAACACAGTTTCTGAATAGCAGTCCATCTGGAGTATCAGAGTCCCACTCACAGAGAGCAGGGAAACAGGTTAAATAGCTTCCCTCCATCTGAATGTAAGTCATTTGCTCTAACCTAAGACAGCTCATTCCAGCCTGAAGGATGGTAATTAACTCAAGGGACATATTGCCTGCACAAGTATCTAAAGAAGATTTTCTCAGACACTTAGACAGACAAAGTCTTTGATAAACTATCAGGATGGCCATTGCGTCATCCATATTGCTACCCTCTTAGAAGATTATATTTATGCGGAAGACCCCACTAAAAGGCACTGAGAGCTATCAGATGGTGTGAACTTTTTATTAATGGCAAAATGATTAATTGAGATTTTGACTTACCATATATATTGATCGAGGCATGGAGAAGGCTGAGGAATGAGCTTTCTTTTTTTTTTTCATCTCAGCAAGCAGAGAAATATTCCTCTGCAACACTGCCTCTGCTGGCCATTCAGTATAATCTGCAGATGGAAAAGTCCACTGTTAGTCTTTTTTTAGAACTTGAATATTTCCAAACCAAATGCAACACTACCAAAACATGATTTTTATAAAGGGTCAATTAGCACTATGGCATGTCTCATATTGTGAAAATCCAAAACTCACTAAAAATTATAATCTTAATTTAGATTTCAACCTAGCAGACTTCTTTCAATCCTCTGCCTCATTTGCTGATACTCTCTACACAACCCTATCACCTATATGAGGACTTAGATAGAAAGCTCTCTTTGGCAGCCAAGAGATAGAGTACCCTTCTCACAGGAATTATTTCAGGTTATGGTACACCATAGCAATTGAGTGATCTGATACGTTAAGGGAGGAAGGTTTATGCTACGGTTTGTGGGAATAATAAAAACAACAGATTTTAACATCTTCATTTTAGTGCATCCCTATCACTTAACCTATAGAGAACTCCAGAATGGTAAGATCAACCACTCCTTCAAACAAATGTATAAGTCTCAAATATTGTCCTAGGTCCTTTCATCTCACCACCTTAGTCTTCAGCTGGGCATCCTGTCCACATTGCTCCATTTTCTATACCATGATATAAGTATCCTATTGCGTACTAGGCAACTGATTGGCCCTCATGTCAGATGACACCCTGCTGTAGCTTTGTGATGTAATGGCACCACTTGACCAATCACCCTGGGTGACGATTACACCGGAGGACCAGACATCAGCAATTACAAACTAGGTAACTATCTGTGAATATGACTGCACAGCAA